>NC_066300.1:625000-1250000 GCF_905404315.1 Leptidea sinapis | reverse complement strand
CACTTAGCGATCCCTTGCGAAATTCAACAATAATTGGTTCAACAATTTCGTTAATTATCAAACTGGGTTAAAATTAAAACACACACGCAAAGTTTACCTTTTTACATTGACTTCGGAAACAGTCTGCAAAGCATACCTTGGAACTGTCTTCCACATACAAACGATATGGAATGAATTTTCTTGCGCTGTGTTTCGAGGACTGCTCTTTGTTAGGAGGCCCGCATCATTCCTGTAATTCCTCCGTGTTCCAAGAGAGTATAGGCGACAGTAGTTCCTCACCACCGGATGACATCATCGTTAAATTAAAAAAAAAAGCATAAATTGGCCTCAGCGACTGAACGCAACAAAAAAAATGCTTATACTTGCAACATGTAGTAATTCCCTATTGTATACCCATAATACGATTTGGAACATTTAAACCAACATCAACGTTAATTTAAAGTACCATAAAATTAGTTTGCTAGAAATATTGAATCTGTCTTTCATGCATGACTGAAATTAAAATCAAAAGTTTCATGTTTCTGAAACCATCATCACAGCCTGTATTAGTAAAGTCCATTCACAAAACGGTTCGCAAGGGGATTTTATTGATAGCTTCAAAAATGTTACTACTTTTTCTTCAAGGCCGGTAATGCTTACATATTTAAATTGAGATTGTGAATCAGTGGTAGTATCGCCTGTAACATCGAGATTTAAAAAAAAACCAAGATACAATCAAATGAAATGTGAAATTAAAATTGTACGGCATAACATTAGGCAGTGTTACCGCCGCAGTCGCGTCAAGGACGTATGGACGTGCCTTTACAGCCGGTAATGTATTACTCTGTATTTATTACTCTATTTAAACATTCGATGTAGTCTCGTGGTATTGTAATATATTTAGAGAGTTCAGTGCCTTGCTTTGTGCCTTATTGTAATCGACTTATTTTCTGAAACACGCTTTGAGTGTTTTTTGTAGTTACCTGTATATATAATGTATTAGAATCTAATTATTACAGGGCCAAAGTTTGATTTGTTATTCTAGGCTTCGCTATGAATGTATAATATCTTTACTCTTTGCATTTGGAGCAATTCAATTTTTACATAAATTATATTTATTTATTGGGCTCTTACTACACTATTCTTGACTTCTGAATAGTGATTTTCATTATCAACAACTTATTAGACATCCAATAGAAAATTAAATAAATTTTGTTTCCCTTGATTTGTTCGCAATATATGTAATTATTTTTCCAAATGTTGTTAGCCTTAGAAAACTCCATAATACTTATGAAATACTAGATATATACCTAAAGTGATAGGTAGAACCGCACAAAATTTTATTTATTCGTAGAACAGCTATAGTCTGTAAACATAATAATATAAAAACAACCATGGATTGAAAGAAACTCGCGGAATGATAAAGATCTAAGCAGGCTTGTACCTAATGAAAGAAACAATTATTACAATTTCTCCCCTACACATCTACAGTAATATCTCTTGCTTCATCAATCTTCTTGGTGTATTCCGTGACTCTTCTTTTAGTCCAGTACTAATCAATTAATAACGCTCTCTTCAAATTGTTATTAAACAATCATCGTGTTCTCTTCGAGTAGTTATAAGTGCATCCAGTCAAAGATCTGTATTATTTTCTATTTTGTAATAACTTTACATGTATTTAAATTAGTTAGGGATTGATAAATTTATTTATACTCTAATACGAGGTATTCCGACATTTTATATTTTATCAACTGCTTCTACATGCGTATAAACTATAATAAATTGTCTGAGATTATTTTGTGCATTTAAATGTGAACAATTACCAAGCAATAGTTATTTCAATAGTACATTTTATGTCACGCCATCTAGTAACGAATAGATCTGTAACAATGTTGAACGCGTATAGGTGACGCTTTATTAAACTTGTATAACAGCAGTGCCATGTTTATTTAAATTATAAAATTGTATGTTTAATTATGTGTCAATATTTTAATAAAATGTTTTAAATGTAAATCTCTATTTAAATAGTATTATTTTGTTGAATTAGTGACTGTACTTACAATGGCAAGCTCATACTCAAATCAATTTAAAAAAATATATTACAGCAAGATTTAAAATTAGTAATTTTAATATCGCTTGATTTTTACCGCTGTAAACTGTCGATTCTATTCCAGCAATATTGAGTAACTTGATTTAACTATGAGTGACCCTTAATAATTGTTACTTATCTACAAAAATCATCACAACTAAACCAATGGACAATAAAATGAAATTAACTATCAAATTGTATAATTTTATTGATACCCATTATTACAAGAACACGGTAACTTACTATTAACTCATCATACATTCAACAAACGATGTTTACTTACAACAACGATATTGTACAGTATTGTATCAGATATCAATTACAGATTATTTAAATATAGGTACGTGATCATCAAAACCAAATGGATTTTAGTGTTTCCTTTGATTAATAACACACGCGGTGTTATACATTTAAATAAAATACTCTTCAAAGGATTAAAACGCGTCTAATTGAAGTGATTTTACATTAGGTTCGAGATAGTGTTTGTCATTGTTGTCTTATGAAGTTTAGACAACAAATGGCGCTAAACTTCACATAACGACTCTGAAAACACTATTTCAACTTGTACCAACCGCAAACTTGGAAACTTGCTCTGAATAGGTCACGAAACGTCGGGTTGAACAAAATAATAATACAAATGTAATTTTTACGCAAAAACCGAATGTAGAAAAACAAACACAATTACACACGTTTTAATCCTTGGAAAAGTATTTTATTTAAACGGATTTTTAGAATATTCGTTAATACGTTCAGGACATTCCAATAAAATTTCCGTGATTTTAAATTTTATTGCAATATGTCATGATTAATAATCGTCAATAGTAATATGTATTATTTATAATTAAAATAATTCAATTAGTAATCAAAATATATAAACGTTTTTCATGTTAACAGTTAAATAATTCAGCCGATATTCTGTTTCATGATGAGAGCGCCATCATTATAGTTTTCTCTTCTCCATTAGAGGTCAATATCTTATTTATTACTAAAAACTTATCTACATAATATTAAAGATACGAAACTAAACTATTTATTTAAAAGAAAACTTGTCAAGCTGCATCATGGTCTGAAACAAAAAATAATAAATAAATATAATTAACTTTTTGGACTACAACGGTTAATTTTTTGTACTATGACTGAAGTGAGTTAATATAGCCCGCACTTCGTCAGCATAGAATTTATATTATAACTCTTATAAATTACGACATAAAAAATTAAGTTTAAGAATGGAGTGGTTAGGACGTAATGGAAAGAATATAAATCAAATAAAAAAAATCATTTTTATAATATTATTAGTAAGGATTGCTAATGTTGCATATTGGAGGCCATTTCATATTTTTTTTATAAGAGTTAAATACTTAAATACTTATTTTTTTTATCTAAAGCACAATATTAAAGTTTAACTATCAATGACATGGCCTGACATAAATTATTTTTAGAAACACATTTTTTTTCGCTGAATAAAATAAATGAATAAATATTCATCACCAAAGACATTGGTGATAACTTTACTATAAATATTCAATAATTTTCAATATATGACGCGAAAAATAAAGATATTAAAGGAATACCTACATGAATATATATGGTATTTTGATACATAAACCTAATACTAGAATGATAGATAACCTTCAAATTATCACAAAATATTCGATATCAGCTGACATTTGGGTAACGATTAACGAACTAACGGATGATGGCTTTGCTTAACATGCGATAAGATACTATGTTATAAGTTATATTGCATTTTAAATTCCGTCTGGAGCATTGACTGTTGTGTTTAATTAACTTAGCAGAAGGCTTGTAAAATGATAGAAATAATAGCCCATTAGCACAATAATATTTTGAATATCCCAAAATATAAATAAACTCATTAATAACATCGTAATAAATTTGCATTTTATATTTAGTAGACAGGAAAAATTATCTTGTTTAGTTAACTGTTAGCTGATTATATTGTACCACGGCGGGGTGATCTCGTGCAAGACAACTGCGATAAGACAGTATTGACCGTACACAGAAACGTCACCAGCATGACACGCCGAATTGTATCACAATATTATGAATTGTCCAAAATACTATTCGCATATTGATTCGCATGATTTACATTTAAATAATTTACCAAAATAATATTTATAATATTGATATTTTTAAACTACAAATATATAGTATTTGTTACAAAATTAGTATTTAATATATTATTATTTATTATTATTTAAAACCAAACTGTGGAATGAGTTTCCAGCTGCGGTGTTTCCAGGAAGATACGACATGGGAACTGTCAAAAAAAGCGCGTACCATTCTAAAAGGTCGATATAGAATGTGGACGGCGGTGATCACTTAACATCAGGTGATAAAACCATATTAAATTATTAATAACGACACCGTATTGTTCTACTTCAATTACATAATATACTGCTTTTTCCCGACGTTATACTTTTATACCTTTATTTTCGAATTTTTAAGAATTCCTGCAATAAAGACCAATATGACACAAATAAAAAAGGTAAATTTATTTATATTTAACTTTACACCTAGAAGTAGACTCCGTCATCTCGTAGCGAATAGCATAAACAAAAGTAATATGTAAATGATTATAGATGGCGCTTTTAAGCAAACTTTTTGTCAAGTAGCGTATTATTTATGAACCAACAGATGATTTTAGTTCGCTTTGTTAATGACTAATCATATTATATTACTCTGACACAACAACGCTTGAGATAAGGGAAGGCAAGAAGATTACTGAATTACTGTAAGTAGGTTATAACTGCGATAAGTCAACTACAAGGATATTATTTGATCATTTGTTTAGGGTTCCATGTCCGAATAGCTACCCTATGACTAAGAATGTTGTCTGCCCGTCTAAAATCTTTACAGAGTATATCTTGATCTACCAACAAGTATCAAAAATCAAAATGGTGACCAACCAGCATGTAAATTTAAAAAAGTGTTTCTTTTACATAAGTATTCAAAAGGTATAATATAGTGTTATATATTGTACGTTTCTACATTGTTTTGAGTATTTTCATTTCAGCCGGAAGACATCTGGACAAAGGCCTCCCCCAAAGATCGCCATGACGAGCGGTCCTGCGCTGCCCTTATCCAACGTATTCCGGCGATTTTGACCAGATCGTCGGTCCATCTTGTGGGGTGCCTGCCAACACTATGTCTTCCGGGTATATTGTATTTATTTAATTTAGTGGTAAAGCCTTACCCAAGAACATGGTAGAGAGGTACATGGCACCGAATCCGACTGCTACTGCCAGGAACTGTGCTACACCAGCAGCTCTCTTCCGTTCGTGCCAGCGTGCGCGCTCTCTAGGCAGAACCTCGCTTACAGTCACGTAAAGCAGAGTTCCTGCTGCCAGTGCCTGGAAAATAAGAACACAGTATTGTTAGGTACTTTCACAAATCTAGACTCTCCTAATAAATACACAATCGGGGTTTAGTTACTATTCGAGCGCAACTTGATGACAGTGGGGCAAGCTCGTTGACATTTATATACGCGGTAAGAGTGTCTAAGGTGTGGCGGTTTATATGAACAATGGGTGAGGCAGAAGAAAAGGATGTAAGGACGATGTCACATGGATGAACGTAATAATGAATACCTCCCCTTAGGGATAGGTGTCATTTTAATGTATGTATGTATGCACGTTGGCTAAGCACCTCACCTGCATAATAGGGATAGCAACTGAGTCTTGGAACGTCGCTACAGAGTCTAGCAGCGTGCCCAGAGCAATGCCGGCCACAGAGCCCAAGCTGAACAGAGTGACGCACACGATGTGTCCACACAGCCGGGTTCCGCTACCACACAGCTCTGCGCCCAGACAGAAACCCACCACGTACTTGTGACAAGCTACTGCAGCTAGGAGGAGAAGCACCTGCAATTAAATATAGGTAATTTTATGATACAAAACACTTCTAAAAGGACTGCGGATTTAATATTTTTCCAATTCTGTGCTAGCTATACTGCAACTCATCACGTAGAGGAAAAACCAATCAGAGACAGTAGAAGGCGCCTATCAAAGCTGTAACACTTGAAATAGTGGTTTCGGTTGAGCTCAAAATGCCTGAGCCGTGCTGCTGCATCCAAAGTGAAAATGGTCATGTTGATTGCTAGCTTTCGATGAGAAAACGGTACTCGGAGAAGAAGGACCGCGCCTGGATGTATGTGTGTTCGAGAATATTTTGGGAGATGGATAATACATAATTTGCCACTACCGCCCGAAATACTACGAAATATATACCGTTCCTCCACACTGCGGTTTTCAAGAAATTTTCTTTCCAAACAGCCAAGCTGTGAGCTTCCTTGTGCGGTGTTTCTAGGACGACACTACATGGGTACCTCCAAAAAAAGCGCGTAAAGCTTTTCTAAAAGACCGGCAACCCTTCTGTGATTCCTCTGGTGTTGTAAGAGAATGGACGGTGGTGATCACTTAATACCAGGTGACCCGTATGCTCGTTTGTCCTCCTATTCCATAAAAAAATAGTTAAGATTGTAGGTATTGTTTGAGTTAGTATATTGCTACTACTAGTTGGAGTAGTTCCTCAGTAGGAAGTACTCCTACTTGAAATTAAAATTTTAGCGCACATCAATGATGTAATGTAGTCCATGCTAGGCCATAAAATAAATTTAAAAGCTTTAAGAAAAAAAGTATTCTCCTTCAAGTTCTTAAATAGCTGTAAAATTTATAAATATTTTTATGAGACAAATGACGAAACGATATGAAATAGCCGATCTCATGCTAAGCAGCATCATCGTTAATTAATCATGATGACCCCAGCCAAGGCTTTCAAATACTGTTAAAATTAATTTATAATTACGCGACTAAAAATGCTGATTAACAGCATTTAACTAAAGAAATCTTTCATATTATAGTTATTGAATAATTGCTAATGAGGGCTTGGTTATGAATAATTATAATTATGTTCGTCTGGTGAACCTCTTATAAATTTGTTACACTCTGCCTGAAAGTAATTATGTCATCCGCGAATCTTAAATCTATCAGCATTTTGCTTAATCTTTTCGCGGTCTTTTAAATTTAAATCTGCTTACACTTCTTGAATAAATTTTCATTATGATGTTTAACAGTGTTTTCATTCATGTTATCGATTCTTAAAGCATTCCATATAGATGGATGTCAAATAACTTTTGTAGGTAATTTTTATTTTATGTTAGCTGTTGATGGAAGAGCTTACCATTCTCTTGGTAGTTGGCCTCTGCTATAAGAAACACTAGTGATCGACGCAATCGAGCAATTAAATTCAAACCAATCACTGGCAAACTGAAAACAAAATCTTCAAATCCTATTTCACTATCTTTACTAAGGATTACTTTCGTTCCAAATATAAACGAAATAGAATTTAAAATCATGATTAATTTTTTCACAAACAAAATCTGTTAATCTGTTTGTTAAACATATTATGTGATAATAACGGCATAGCAGGGTTCATTTGAGGATATAATGTATCTGCCTATATAGTAACACGCAAAGAAAAAATTTATACCCCTTTTTGAATACATTGCACTTTTATTAGTGTCAAACAGGATTACATTATGCAGTGCTAATTTGCATCATACTAAACTTTCAAATATCCGTAGTTAGGATCTTCAGAATTTTAAATTTCAAGCTAACTAACAAAATTATAAGCTAATAAGTTACATTAGTACAGCCCACCAGTGTCGAAGTAAATTGACTACTCCTGGGACTAGATTTTGATTTTTTATAGCAATAGCAACGACAGTACAATACTGTATATTTTTATTAAAGAGAGCAAAAAAATAATGCTGGGAGAGTTTCATGCGCCGCTTTTTCTTTCTCAGAACGCTGTTTGTTTCGCAAGCGGTAGTTGTATCTAGTATATTTGATATGATTTGATGCCTTTTTATAGATAATTATGAAAATATTGTACCAAAAATATAATATTTCGTTGTAGGCACCATATAAGCTAATTTCAACAATACAGTTCCAAGTGTAATGAAAGCAACACTGATTCATTCAGCCGTGACCTTTGCATCTTAGATTATTGTGACCAAGTATTTATGTGCAGTTATTTTTAGAACTGGCCAATGTAACTTAATACTTTTACTTCCCTTAATGTTTGTTTGTTGATTCCAATCGATAAACGAAGAGTAAAATGTTTTAAAGGATTAAAACGCGCGTATAACTGAATTTTTCAATTTGATATTTCATAAAAAAAATATTAAGTATTTTTTTAACCTGACGCCTCGTTGTTCGTGTAGCGTTCATTCGCGTATGCTTGGAAGCTTTGGCGAGAAGTGAGAATTGTGGATTTAGGCGCGTAGCTAAGCAGCAATAAAAAAAAATATTTTACTGCATAAGAACAAAACAATTAAATTATGTTATATGCTTGAGAACAATTTAACATATTCAACATTGAATCGTCCACAAATCTCCAAGGGAATGAGCATGTTAGCATTAACACTTTATGTATTAAAATTGAAGGTTTTCGAGGCTCAATCCGCGATATATCTTGCTTCTGCAATTTTAAAAAGTATGAGGAATTCAATTAAAGTTATTTATGCTGTTTTAGAATTACCTCGTTTATTGGACACCGTATCAATCTATCTAAAACTAGCTCAACTCAGTTTTTGCCTAATTGAATTTGATGCTGTTATTGTGATCTACATTATATTTTAATTAGATTTTCAGTTATTTTCTTAGTGATTAAATTTAAGTACCTATTTGAGTTTGACTATGAAATGAAATCCATCACAACATAAATTTGTAGCAGGTATTTGAAAAAACTTGCCAGTTCTGTGTTTTATGTCGTTCTACCTACAAATATAACTAATTACTTAAACTCAACAACCGATCTATAGGCTACATTTCTAGTCCGAACATACGGCATAAGACTACCTACCTTTGAAGCTGATTCTTGCAGACCAATAGCCAGTCCTTCCAGTAGACTATGTACGAACAGCGCACACAACAGCCCAATAATCCCCGACGCACTCTTATTACATGGCTCCGTGTGACTAACATGACACATCCTCGGGTTGTCAGCATCGCCGCAGCATCTCTCTCTCATCTCCCCATCTCTTCCACGTAGTAGACTGCTCTCTTCCGTGTACCTCCTCCTCTGGTGACCCCCGTGGGGACCGTAGAAGAAGTGTACTAGTTCGTCAACTAAATACACCAGGAAGAATCCTGCACACATCATAAGCTCGGAGTACTTCGGAAGTTTCTCCCTAGCCTCGGGCAGCATGTGAACTAACGCTGTAGACAGTAGAACACCACCTCCAAAGCAGAGAAGACAGGAAATCAAAAGTGGATGCCGTTCTCTTGCTCTCTCAGATATACAGGCTGGAGCCATACCCGCGATGAAACTCCCCAAGCCCAACGATAGCATGGAAACCGCTTTCGACGTTGCCAAATCCATTTTTTACCACTGTTTTTCACCAAGTTCACACTAGGTACGTTATCGATACTAACAAAAGTGTTCACTGAAGGAACGTTTTCAATCGCAAAGGAAGTATTATCATTATTTACATTATGTTATCAAAATGCACGTGTATTTGGCTAGCAAAGCCCTGTCCGACTAATAGTAATAATGCGTCGTTCGTAATGGTATCAACATTCAACTCACACATATTCATATACATAAACAACTCTATGTCAATTACCATACGGTATAAATTACGATGATGATGAATATAATAACAAAGGAATGACCATATTACTTTGAGCTTTGGTATAATTGTGAGAGTAAATAAAATGATTGTGCACAAAATTTACAAGAATATAGTTATGTCATGTTCGCATGACATCCTTTTGAAATGCAGTAGTATTTAAATTCCTTACCTAACCTTCATACCTACTAATAAATTATTTTACTGCCTAGGTACTTATATATCTTACTTGGTATTATCTGCGTGAATGCGATAAACTCAATAATGTTAATGCACCTGCATATACGAGTACCTACATAGTGATATATCTACAAATGTGGATGGATAGTTATACCTAGGTATAATATCGGAAATCTCAAGCAAACTGCCGAGAAATCAGCAACATCAAAATGGGTTATTTTGTACGAGAAAATTTTTTTTTGGGAATATTCTTAAAACTTTTCATGAATCTTATTAATATGTCAGGTACAAACCTGCGTCAGTTACTTAGGACAGGACAAGATTAAGGTTTTTATTTCAATTAATCAAATTAAAATAATAGTACAACACCAATTATCTTTTTTGTTATAAAATATTAATGTGTGACACTATAATAGTGCGTTCGCATCATTAATGAAATAAAATAATTTGAAGCAATTTCATATTAAAATATATTATATCTCTTGGCATAGCCCGCTGAGTTTCTTGCGCCCGTTCTTCTCATGTCTGAGGCATCACCTTTTCATGGGGTATTAGATTATGACATTCAAAAAATGATATTAACAATTAAAACCTATACTTATACAACTATTCAATCAAAATTGGCCACAGTAACAATATATTCGATTTCCTTTCTATCGTGTTGTATCTACTTAAAATATGTTTTTTTCTCTCGCATGCTTTATCTGCAACGCAACGTTAAGTCAACTTTCAAATCGGTTCAGCTGTTTCTGAGATAAGCAGACAAACGCCTAGACAATTTTTAAAAAAATAAACCACCAACATTTTGTTCTGCTCTTAATTTTAGATATAAAAGATACCAAAAACAACACTAATAAAATCATACTTACCAAATTAATATAAAGTCAACACATTTACATATTCATTGATAAAGTTGCAAATGAATCAGCTGCCAAACTACATAAATATACACATAAATATAAATTTCAACTAGTATGTGTTACACTATGTTGTAGCCCTATGTTCTAAGCTTACAATAATTAAGGTTAATACCACATGGTCAGACGAGTGACGACCGCACCCCACAAACATACAGTATTACGAGCAGTGGCTCGTAATAAGATTATTGTACTACACTTACGTATTATCGCTGACAATCGTTGTGCCATCCTAAATTTAGATTTGACTAGTTTATTTGTGAGTTCATTTAGCTATTTTAGATTTCCTTACCACCACTACCGACTAGGGTTGTCAACTGTGTACTTAATAATCAGAAACATATACTTACAATATACTAGTTAGTTACCATACTGTTAAGTCCTTCCCACATACAAAGAACAACGGCGAACGGAAAATTTTCCCTCCCCTTGATTCGTCTTGTCACATATTCTCTTTTTCTTTTTGTCAAATAAGTACTTTCAACCATTTTTAGAGTTACCCTACCCAAAGGGTACAAACGGAACCCCATTATTCAGATCCACTGTCCATCCATCTGTCTGTCTGTCTGTCCGTCTGTCACCAGACAGTATCTCAGGAACCGTGATAGACAGTTGAAACTTTCATAGATGATGAATTTATGTTGCTGCTATAACAAAAAATACTAAAACAGAATAAAATAAATATTTAAGGGGGTTCCTATAAAACAAACGTGATTATCTATTGATTATGTTATTATACGTAATAATAATAAATTATTTATTTCGACCAACAAAGGATCATAATGTGTTAGTAACAAATAATTTAAAACCCAGTGTTAGTACTAGATATCATAAAATCTAGTCCTTCCTAATCTAGGACAGGGCCGACTTGTATCAAACAGCAGTGGTTCAGCTACTGACAATCGAACCTGTGAGATAATGCCTTCAGAATATCATTGGGGCTAGGCCGGACCCTACGCAACAGGGATGTATAATTGGATGTATACCGCTTACGCATAGTCGCCTAATGGTACGTAACCCTTAGTGTGCGAGTCGGATCGCACTAGGCCGTTTTTAAATATAGTGAAGTTAAAGATTAAAATAAATAGTAAGATTAAGATTTCTAAGTTGATTATTTATAAAATATTTATTTATTTATCCCAACGCTTAGTTGTCTTTCCAGTAAGTAACAAGGTTTTCAGCGGTGACTTTGGAGTTGTTCATTTGATGTTCGTTGGTAAACTTGACAGACAATGTCCTCTTTTTTATTGAGTCTATGTATTTTTTAATTTATTTCGAATACTTATTTACTTTTCGACTATCACCTCTTTTGAAACAAATCACGCGATCAGAGAGGAGAAGAACGGAACATAGAAAGCGGAATACTTACTCCAATATTTATTTTGCGCTTTTTTTCGAATAATACAATTTATACAATAGATCTCTTATATACTTGATCCTTCTTTAACTTACATTCGACTACATTTTGAATATTTCACAGATTTTATCTCACTGCTATACATACTAAAATAACTTCTGCAATCAAAGAATATGAATGACTACAAGTGCCGCACTCATAAATGTTTTCGAAACTAATGATATTTATTGTTCATTGTTTATTTTATTTATTTATTTATTTAAAACAACAATTTATTGTTAAGGAGGTTTAAAGCTCAAACGATTTACAAAATTAAAAATGTAAAATGTTTGACGTATTTCATTAGTTAATCTGTGTTTTGCAATAAACACGAGATTATTAGATAAATGTAAACCACCGATGAATATTGATTGATAAAAATCGAACAATGAACGAACTACTTCAGAAACATGGATGTGCCAATGTGTTCTCAGTGCCTGAAGGTCTTAAAGAACTCATGACTGATATATCAAGGGAAGTAAGTATATAAACGTGTAAAATATTTGTAAGACATCTCTGTGGAAATAAAAGTCAGGATCCATTTAACCAACATTTATATTAGCATAACTTAATCATCAGCTTTGTCCAAATTACTACAATTAGGTACAATGATTGGTACTTCAACACAGAAATAACTCAGTAAAAATTTTATTGATGATAGAACGGCCAATTCGATTCTACACTTCTACAGTCGCCAAGAATCCCACCGTTTCTGTTCCTCAACTGTCTTAGTTACAATCTGAACGGTTGTTAAAGTAAAATAATTTGAAAGTGATGCAGAATATATTATATTATATAATCTTACATTTTCATTCAAAGTACATTTCTCAAGATACTTTCAGTTCCAACTTGACGCTGATTTATTTAAATCTTAAGTGTTAATTTCGTTATATTTTGTTAGTGTAAAATGTTCATGTAAAATTTGACACGTATTTCGTATCTACACGAGACATCCTCATGAGTGCCGGTCTCTCAGAGTTACAGGTAAAGTTTGAAGTGTGCAAGGTTTCATCATCACTGATATATATGTCAATAGATCTATCAACACCATCATTTATGCTGTAATGTAGACCTTTTTTTTAACAAAACTGATATTAAATCAAATAAATATCGAGACGTCACCAACATGTTCGTCTATTAGCCCTTTCTTGGCAAATGCCTCTACCATATATTATCTCCTGTCTAAACTTTCTAGATAGCCTGGTACAGGTGGTTACCGCTGTTGATGTTGCATGGTACGTTGCTTTTGTGTTTTATTTGTCTTTCCCTTCCAGTGTGTCTGGTCCACATTAAATTTAATTGTTTTACTTATATATATGATACGATATATTATATGAGTTCTAATTTTCTTTAAGCTAACTAACATCAGCTATGACCATTCGACATCATCTAGCATTGAATTTACGAGCGCAACCCCCTGTTTGCGTAGATTTAGTTTAGGTGGCAATGTGTCAGTAGGTGGCTTCTTTACACATGATTCTGGCTTGATTGAAACTATAGCATGGCCTTTAACAGGTGACAAGCAGTAGCTAACGTAAAACATTATTTATGTTTTGATGTGACTGGCGCCGCAGTTAGGAAAATTACTGGGCTAATGTGCACTAACACACCCAGAATTCGAAACATCCAAAATACAAAACTATAAGAAAAATGTGTCTTTTGACCTTTTTCACATAATAAGAACGACATTCTTAAGAGTATTATGTGTAAGTATTAACATTTCTACCACAAGAAAAATTACTCTGTCCTGGCCTTTCCAAAGTTGATAGAGGTAGGCGGATCGGTCTAGCTTAAATAAAAATAGCAACACATTGGCACAATGACACAAATCTCTTAACAGATAGCTAAATAACGCTTTCCATACTTAAAAAACTTTTCTTAAACAGGTGCTTCGAGAGCAACCAGCAAAGATCTTTGATTTCATATCCAGCTACCTATCGGTGCTGCTGATAACCCGCGAACACGGTGTCATGGCAGTCAAGATCCTGGATGACCTCTGCGACTGCCGACCATCGGTATCGGAACATTTGATCGCGCTGGGATTCGAAAGATCTGATTCGAACAAGTTCGCCGATATCATAAAGGAGGAAATTGAGCAATTTGAACCAAATGATGATAATGGTAAGAGAATTTCAATTCAAAATTCAATCATTACTTAAGATTAAACCTCGTCCAAGTAAAATTAACAGCGGATCGTGCAGCAAATATTAGCTCGTGTAATTATTTTTTTCCCATTGGCGGTGCGTTGGTGAGAGAACATGCGTATAAGAAAAATACGTTAAATTACCATAACAATAATTCGAATCTTGATCGAAATCCTAAAATTCAACGGTCATCTGGAAGGAAGAGCTAAACTGGGTTCGAATAAGCTGTTTATCAATAGAGAGGGGTAATCCTTGAAGACGGCACGTATCCAGGCACATATAGTGGAAGTATCGCTCCAGAATCGAACCTCGAACCATTCGACGCTGGTTGAAATGTCGGGATCCTGTATTCTTTGAACCGCTCGACGTAGCGTACGCTTAGCATTACGTAGAAATGCCGCTTCATTGTGTTCTTCTCTTTTATGAGGAGTGTTTCGAAGAGCCGTTTGTTCTATTTTACTATCATAACACACGATATAAACTTTAATGAAACAATTCACACAGTGGGGTTTTCAACGAACTTTGTTCCGTATACAGCCAAACTTATGGAATCAACTCGTGCGTGAAACAGATAATTAGATTTTATAAACATTGCAGGAACAATAAAAGAAGTGAAAATAATGAAACGAATACTTTTGATGTCTAGCTTAGACGAGGTGATGTCGGCAAAGGTATGCCAAGTAGCAAGAAACGCCTACCGGGACTTTTGGTATAGGAAGAAAATGCTAGAACAGGTATTTATTTTATGCTCCTATATATCTTATTGTCTAGAACCGAATGACTTCTTTTACAGTGTGATTTTCAAGGAACTTTCTGCCAAATACAGGCGAACAGTGGAACTTAGTTTCAAAGTCCGAATCAGATGTGAATGTTATGTTAACCGGTATGATTTTTTTTGCAACCTCTTTACCTTTTGCCTCCACATTCTTGTCTTCTTCCTTTTTCCATACTTCTAGGCTTATCTGCTAGGTTTAATTGGGAAAAGCATTTATAAGTGTCATTTTGACCTAATTGAATAAATTATTTTTCACTCAGCATTCTGAGCGGCACCAAATTGCAGAAGTCAGGACGTATAACTTTCTATCAGACGTCGAAGACAACAAAACATTGAATGAACATGAATTTGAATTTGAATGCTGTCATTATACAAATTAACGATTAACGATTTCAGTCTTTGAAAACAAAGCCAGATGAGCCATGGGAGATTGCTGCTGAGAAAACATTACAGATATACAAACAAACTAAGCCATCCTTCAATGAACTGAATAGAGCCGCAGTAAAAATTCAGGTTTGTGAAATATTGCTTGTAGTTTTGGATAGATACCTATTAATAATAATATGATTGACATTTATAATGCCTAAGCAACGTAATTAATACTAATCAGCCTACATATTGAGGCACTTATGGCAGGATACTAGAAGTAAAAAAAATATGCACAAACTTGTATAAACGCAAATGTATAAAATAATCTAAACTAATGTTTTCCTGTAGCTTAGAGTAAGGTGCTATGGAATACGAGAGAATACGTATTTAGTTTAGAATTATCTAATGTATAAAATTCTCGTGTCGCGGTGTTTGTTACCAAACTCCTCCGAAACGGCTTGACCGATTTTTATGATATTTTATATCCCAATTTTTTTTTATTTTTTTTTTCATGGCAATACAACGTTTGCCGGGTCATCTGGTATATGTATATGTACATAACTCAAATATAAACACACTGTTTAAATCTTATAAAATATATACTAGCGTACCTATAGAAAACAGTTTGCAATAGAGTAAACATCTCTAACGGAGATATAACAAGATAAAAAAGTAAAGTGAATCTATTGTTACTGAAACTGATATTAATTAACAAGAAGACGTAAACAGTTAGCTAAGATTTCGAATTAGTTAGTACCTAGTCTGAAGCCTGTGTGTCATAAGTTTGTAAAATTTTCTTTGCAGGCTGCTTACAGAGGATATCACATAAGACGAAATGTTCTTACCCATTTGAAGCCCACGCCAAAGAAGCGAGGACCTAAAGTGGACCTACATGGAGCGCCCCTGGATATTTCGGACTCTAGAGAAATAGACTTGGGTAATGTTATTGTAAGTAATTGATATTAATTAGTTAGCACCGTAGGTAGTGAAATTACTGGACAAATGAGACTTAAAATCTTATGTCTCAAGGTGACGAGCGCAATAATTGTAGTGCCACTCAGAATTTTTGGGTTTTTTAAGACTCCTGAGCGGCACAGCATTGTAATAGGCAGGGCGTAGCAATTACCTTCAGCTGAAGATCCTGTCCGTCTCGTTCTTTATTGTTATAAAAAAAATAATCATAGGTACATACAACAGCGATGCTATTCACGTTATTTCAAAATCATTAACGTTAAGTTCCCATCTTATCCACGTTTTCCTCTAGATAGGTATTCCAATCCAGTTCCAATTATTTCACTAGAACGTTAACTGAACCATACCTGGATCGGAACCGCGCTTCAACGCCATTTGTACCACAAGCTCGCTTGAAGTTACCAACATTGTTCTACCAAATCTAAAATATGTCTTCTACTATAGAAAGGATTATCTATGCTTTATTCAATGATGTTATAAGTTATCAACTCAACTACACGTCAATTTTGCAGAATACGCTTCTCCCAACATCTTATAACTAGAATACGCATTATACGATTTCCTTGAATCTGTAAAAAAATGTACCTTCAAAACAATCAAAACTGAACTGTCAATATGTGTTACAAAATGTCACTTCGATTCTATTCTCATTTTGTTACGAGAATAGGGCTCCTTTTCTAATGAAATAAACCACAGAGAAATCGAAGTATTTCCATTTCTCTCCAGGAAATATCCGTCCCCAAAGATGACATCCTGGAAATGTTCGGAGAACACGCCACAAAAAAACTGGGTCTGCCTTTCAACCCAATGCTGACGTTAACCCATGTTGCTGACACGGAGTCGTTAGATGCGGAGTCTCACCGCCGGGTCAGCAGAGCCTCTGAACCAGTATCAGCAGTGGATGAACTAAAAGTAGAGCCTATTAGTTTCCCTCAAGGTAATTGTTTGTGTCTGTACGAGGAGCTAGACCAAAGATTATTACATTACATTTTTGAGTTCCTACTTTAACTTCAACTAGGTACTTGGTAGATTCATAAATTATAGTTGAATCGTGAAATCCAGCCTTTCTGGGTCTCATATTGGTGACGGATTTTGCTCCTTCCATCAGCTACCATCGAATTACGCAAGGGTAAGTGACGAATAATATTACAGCTACTTCCTGGTTCTTGAATACGTGCCAATTTGTGCTGTTTATCCAAAATTCTGAAAGTTGGCGACTTAAATTCATTCAAAAACAAATTATTTGGATGTTACATGATGATAATATCATATGATAGATGCGGTGAATTGGAACAACACGAATTTATACAAACAGAACCTATAAGTGACATTGGCTTAATTATTTTATTACAATTGAAGATCTAGGCGGCTTGCGACATACCATATGTTAATGCTCTCTTCAATATCAGGTCGTCATAGCTATGAATCGGAAGGCGCTGTTGAGGCGATGGTGGCTCCTGCTCCACCTTCCTCGCAGACTGCCTCCTTGCACAAGATCTCATTCTCTGAGGTAAACCTACACAAAGTAACACAAACTGGTTGCACACAGCTGAAGCCTAAAGAAACAAATAGTATATTTACGACTAATAGGTATTAGTCGTAAATATACGCATATAATATTAACTTGTCCTGACTGATATGAAAACGCAGAGGATAAATCGGAGTCCACGTTACTTACGTTGAAGAGATGCTTACGCAATTAGAAAGGATTTTTGGTAGATTTTTGGAAATATCACCCTTTGGGGATATTTCCAAATAAAAGAAAGTATGAATTTTATGCCAGCTTCAAATAAATTTCGTGTAACTCTTTCTGGTTAGAAATAATTGATGGACAATTCGTCAATTTTGAAGGCGACTTAGTCAAGCATGACTGGCCTTAGCTTTACCATTTTAATAGTTACTCTATGGAACTAAATACTGATGATGATAACCGCTGATTAGCGGTACCATCCGCCTCCCAAAGCAGTAACAATGTAATAGCCATTTGGCATCACAAAAAGATCTAAGGCTATCACCGCTATTGTGATTCAATTACATTATCAATCACATCTCGGGACGCTGTGCTCCGCTGTTTTCGTTATTTCTGCCGCGTTTCTATGTTCTGTGGCAGCTGTACTACCCCGAAATAAAACACCCCAGATTTAGTTACACACATTGAATATGCAGAATGCTTACAAGCCTTTTAACCTGTATGGGTTAGATAGTTTATGTCAAGGTTATTAATGGAGCAGAGTAATATGGAGTAATATGATTTAAATAACATTTCACTATGTAATTTACAGTTATGCACGGATCGTGCAATTAAAATTTTATGTGATCAGCCTATCCCGATATATAAGTCCCCTTCCCCTTCATCAGGAACAAATAGCAGATCACCATATTATAAATATCCTTCATTGTAGTTCAAAAACTAGATTCTATGACGAAGTATTAAAAAACGGCTACCGAGTGCCACGGAGTTCTAAAAGCTATTAACGCGCTTTTACAAGGACTCTATCCAAGTGTAGTGCATATTACAACGTAACGAAAACTTTTGTATTTATATATAATGTATTTTACGCATATTTTCCACTTTGAGCCCTAGCTTATAAGATCCTTCGTGATTTTATTTTTATTTTCCTTTTATATTCTCTTTATTTTGAGCAAAGAGATAGACGTAAAAATATTGTCTGTGTTCATTAGGTGCCACCAGAAATAATACCAGAAGCACCAGTGATTGACGAAGTGGAGGAGATAATGAAGCCAGTGTATTTTGAAGCAGCTGAAGCGGCAGAATCGGAGATACCTGAAGATATTCCTGGTGCGTTATTTATGTGTATAAAAAATCTAAGATATTTTTGTGGAAAAGGAGGACAAACGAGCGTACGGGTCACTAGGCGTTAAGTGATCATCGCCGCCCACACACTAAAGGAGTCATAGGAGCGTTTCCGGCCTTTAAGCATAGACTTTGATTAGTTTGCATCTTTATTCACAGTCATTCAATTTCATGATTATTATAGAATCTGTGCATGTAATAAGTTTGATGTATCTGTTTTTAATATCAACGTAAAATTATATGAATAAATATGAATGATAACATGATATGCTGGAATAGGTAATCGCTCATATCATAAACGGCGGAACCGATATTGACATCTCATGCTATGCCCAAAATGAATTGGAGAATTTCTTCGCCATATTGTGATTGAGTATTCCAAATTTTAAGGAAATTTAAAACCTGTTGTCCACATTACCTAAGTTCTTTACTGTTATATAATTTTGAAAATTAAGTAAGTATAATGCAAGATTGGTACTTTATGTGTCATATGTGTCTATTTCTAAGATATAAGCATTTAATAAAAAAAGAGCCATCTAACGTGATTCCTGCGAACAGCTTCCATTATCTATAAGCCACAAGCTAACATAATATCATCATCACCAGTTGAATATGGAACGTTATCATGAGAGCCTTTAAAAAATGCGCTTATAACTTCTGTCTTCTTGTAATCCTTTCCTCGTGACATGTCAAATGAGGCGATCAAATCAAGATCGTTTGTCCTCAAGACAACTGGACGAACGAAACCCCACACAAAATAAAAAGTTCTAGCATTCATTTGTGAGTGTTGACCAAAGTTTGATTTGTATTTAGGAATTTAATTGATGCTTTCAAAGATATTTATTTCCCTTGCTTGCTGGCTGATGTGTCATGGGCACCTTTAATAAACACGTACTTTTACCTTAAATACTGCCAAGAGCCTGTAGGGAGTCAGTGATCACTTATTTGTGTGAATGAGAGTAATATTAGACATGACGATGATACGTGATCACTGAACATCACTTACCATCAAGGTGACACTTTCCAGATTAAGTAATGTACAGAATATATAGAATACAGATATATATATATATAGCAAAAAAATTATTGAATCTTAGGCGTCATTTGCAGAAATCCATAATTATTCAAATGTTGTTATTTTTTTAGTGTAAATTCCGCTAAGTTTTGTTTTAATCTATTCGAAACTGGCCAAATTTTGAAAGCAGTATTATCTTTATCAATACGAGCTCGATCATATCCCTCTGTGCTCGTTACTTTAAAATAAAACATACACCTGGCCTGGAAATAAAAATTGTGTTCTGTAATAAAACTTTTATACCATGTAACCTAGATGATGTGACGGAGGGTG
This sequence comes from Leptidea sinapis, assembly GCF_905404315.1. NCBI lineage: Eukaryota > Metazoa > Arthropoda > Insecta > Lepidoptera > Pieridae > Leptidea > Leptidea sinapis. Next base: position 1,229,362 of record NC_066300.1, on the reverse strand, counting down.
AAACTAGTGAAGCTACAGACGTACCCTCCGTACCAGAGACCGGTGAAGAGAGCGAAGTGGAAGATGATGCCAACCCTGTCATCACCGATGAAGAGGAAGGATAGATAATGACTAGCTGCTGCTGTGTTTGCTTGTTGATTATGTTTGAATAAAACTGATGAATTTGTCATTGCTTTTTTGGTTATAACACTGAATTTTGTCATATTCCAATATAAAGTATCGATGTTTCAACTTTTATTGATAATATTTACTCAAGTTGCAGATATATTGATTTGCTTATTACTTTCTCTTATAAACATTATTGGGAATTTCATTAAAATTTGTATTTTTTATGTTTTACGTAATACTTTAACAGAAAAGTTCTTCCAAATTCTGTGACTATATTATTAAATAAAAGAAGACATCATTATATATTTGTATTTAAGCAATATTTTAATGGGAGTAGGGAATAAAATTCACTAATGTTTCACCTGATGTTAGATCCACAATACTGTCATAGCAGTGGCGATATGATCTGATTTGAAGCACATTACAAAACGTTCCATAAAAGTAATTAATAATAGTAAGGTGCTGCGATATGGTCACTCTGCGCCTGACTAATACAAAATGAGAATTTTATTTGGAAGATCAGGATATAAACGAAATAATGGACTCTTTTGCAGCACCACAGGAATCATTGCATATCCAGACTCATTGCATCCTCTTAGAATGTTTTACGCATTATTTGAAAAGAACCCATGCCGTTTCGTCTCGGATGTTTTCGAACACTTGGAAATTCACACAATAATTTGGTTGTACGTGTAAGAAAGTTTTTTGAAAACCGGACTGCTGGATTGTCACACATCCAGATGATGAGTATGATATTTTTTGTGTTGGTTAAGCAGCTCTTTAGAATTCTCCCCATGAAAAATGCGTAATATTTGATTAAGATTTTTACGATTAGATTAAGTTCACTATGAAGGTCACTGTTGCCTCCGTATAAGGGGGCAGTAACAATTCCACCTTTGAGAAGCCTAGTCTGAAAGTGTAATATAATAATATTTTATGATATTTTGATGCATAACTAACTTTATGCCAAACGGACATAAGAGTCTGAATTATAATATGAAAATTTGTATTTAAATAAATAAAATAAAAGATATCAATATGTTTGATAAAGGAACTAAGGATAACATACACAATGTTTTGAACATCAAATCTATCATCCTTTAATGTTAGGTATATTGTGGTGAGGCATGACCTACTCGTTAATATTTCGATACAGATATTGTTATACCAACATATTTTGATAATTATTGTTTATAATAATTTTATATTTACAATTTACAATGCAAAATGAATCTCACAAATCTATTGGCGGTTTCGAGTGTGTTATGTCGACGCCCGAGGGACTACATGAGCTGGTAGCCGATATATCTAGAGAAGTATGAATTCTCCAATATTATATAGTACGATAATAATATCTTCTACTACTACTAGAGAAGATCTTACTTGATTGTTAGTAACACAGCCAGCTGTAGTAAACTCACTTAGTAGGCTAATCAACCAGTTCGGAAATGTTTTAATTCTTGATTTATACTCCCAAAAATATAAACGACCGCTCATGCGATTCGAAATGACGTCTTGAAAAATGTTTCGCAAGGAGCACTATGTATTAGTACATAAATAATTATTGCAGTTTTTACTAGCAAATTAAATTTTATAAGAAAAGATACCATTTAGTTTATTATACTATTTAACGCGTTACACCGTCTTTTAGCGTCTATAGCGTGACGCCCGTCAGAGACCTAATTTCGGCGTTGAATTATAGATATAAGAGATAGAGTTGTAGTAGTCGAAACATTTTTATTGTAAATTTCCTCCTCTTTAAAGCTTTCCTTTCCTATTATTTAAGAAATGTCAAAGAGATATTGCAAAACTTCATAAATACCTTTCAATAGTTTGTGAGTTATAAGCGAAAAACTAAATTCTATCTTTTTTCATTTTAATTTGCTAATAATAATTGTTTTACCGGATTCACGAGGTCGAATTCCACCTTTGCTCGACACGCCACAAATTAGGATATCATCCCCACCATCTGGATGTGTGGCGGTCCTCCACCGTACAATTTTCAAGGAGCTTTCTTCCACGTACTACGACATGGGTACCTTCAAAAAAAGCGCGTACACCTTCCTTAAAGGCCGGCAACGCTCCTGTGATTCCTCTGGTGTTGCAAGAGAACGTGGGCGGCGATGATCACTTAACAACAGGTGACCCGTACGCTCGTTTGTCCTCCTATTCCATAAAAACACCATAGTAGGTACCGAAGCGTGGAGAAAAGTAGGTATGCCTGCACGTCTGGCTAATTTGCAGTCGAGGTAAACATTATTAGCAAATTACGTAGTTTCGCATTCATAACTGAGTACCAGTAATAATAGTAAAATCACTAGTTTGACGAGCGCAGTTCATCGTTAATTGATGATGATGTGACCGCCACCGACATTCTACATCAGAAGAATCACAGGAGCTTTGCCGGCTTTTAAAAGGGGGCAGCGCTTCTTCAAAACCTACCCATGTCGTAAAGTCCTGGAAACACCATTCTTGGAAGCTCATTCCACAGCTTGGTTGTACTTGGAAGAAAGTTCCTTGGAAACCACACTGTGGAGCAACGCCACAAATCCAGCTGGTGAAGATTTTATCGTAATTTGTGGCGTGTCTTATTTAACCTATTTATTCTGATTCAGTTTCTTCTTTTGCTAACACCGAATATATAAACAGCCAGATATGCCTCGAAACAATTGTTATATTTAGTTTAAATTAGTAAATGACATCTCTTTTCTACTTGAAGGTTTTGAGAGAGCAACCGGATGACATAAATCTTTTCATAGCAAAGTACTTGCGTTCGCTGCTAGATGTACGAGACTCCATCTCAATAGCAGCCACACTGTGTAATGATCTATGTGAATGTAAATATAATAAAGCCATATTAGATGAAGAGTTAGAGAAGATCGGACTGTTTGAAGAAGATTATGATGTAGCGCGGAAGATGATTGTGGATTACTTTGATAATAAGAAAGGTTGTAAGGTTATAGAATCAAAATTATAATGGTAGTTCCTTTGTTTTCAATACTTAACTTGTTGTTAATACCAGTGGCAGGCTCCTTTGCACAGGAAGGTGTCTAGATTATGGGTACCACATCTGCGCCTATTTCTGCCGTGAAGCAGAAATGTGTAAACATTGCTGTGTTTCGGTCTGAAGGGAGGGCAAATGAGACCTAACATCTTATGTCTCAAGGTGACGGGTGGAATTGTAGTGCTGCTCAGAGAGAGTTTTGAGTTTTTCAAGAATCCTGAGCGGCACTGCATTGTAATGGGAAGGTCATATCAATTACCATCAAAAAAATAAACTTATTATGTTACGTGGTTTTGAAGAGATTTCTCGTCGCTTGCTTAGGATGTCTTCCTCTGGAATTTTAGGTTGACACGAGTATTAAATACCATGGGCATATGGGATATTCAATTTTTAAATTTACCTCATCTAGACTAGGCGGAAAGTTGACCCAAGTTAGGACAGTGAATAGTGTAGGGGTAGTTTCATCAAACTCGGGCAAGTATTAAGTCCACAGCCAGTAGAGAGTGACAACATGCAATGTCAAAAACATGCTATGCTTTCCTAGATGAAGTGATGAAAGCGGTAAGAAAAATTCAAGCATTATAAACCCGTGTACTGCATTTATATAAGTAGTTTTTGCATACCAAACATATTAAACATAACTTGGCATAAATATTAGCTTAACAATGAGTGTTTCAGGTAAAGAGACGACGTTATTAAATAAAATGACACGAAAATTGAGCCTTGACTCGTCCCAAATGCAGAAAATACACGAGGCTATCCAAAAAAGCTTCCGTATGGGACTGAAGAAATGTGGACAGGTATGAACATCGGCTCTCTTTTGTTTTGAAACAATTCTTGTGGGTTTGAGACAAAGGTTACCTTCGGTTTGTTGACCTTATAATATACTAGCTGACCCGACAAACGATGTTCTGTACATAATAAATAAGATACTGTTTTTTTATGAATTTGCCAATAATATTTCAAAACATCAACTCCCTGTTGTTATAATGAAATTGTTTCACAGCGGAACCATCAAACCGTGCGTCACTAAATTCTCTCATAGAAAATATGTCCATACAACAAATATTGAAAATAAAAATAATAATGAGTCCCAAATCGAAATAAAAACTATCCTATCTCTCAAGTTGGACCAAACTGCACTCCATGAAGTAATCCCCATTAAAATCCGTTCATTAGTCATCCGTCTAGTAGTCCATCGCGGACAAACAACGTGTCACGTAATCTTAATATATATATTTCTTGTGTGCGTGTGTATGTCACTGAACTCCTCCTAGACGGCTGGACCGATTTTGATGAAACTTTCTGTGTGTCTTCAGGTAGATTCGAGGATGGTTTAGATTCGCAATTGAACTACCTCCTAAACGGCTGGACCGATTTTGATGATATTTTTGTGTGTTCCAGTGAATTTGAGATTGTTGTGTGTGTTCAGGTGGATTCGAGAATGGTTTAGATTCACAATTAAACTACCTCCAAAACGACTGGAACGATTTTGATGATTTTTTTGTTTGTTTCAATGAATTTGAGATTGGTTTATATTCTCAATTCCGTCCATATTACATAATTCTCCTGCTCATGTGTATGTTAGTGAACTCCTAACGGCTGGACCGATTTTTCAAATTTTAGACGTGTGTACAGGACAACGTCTGTCGGGTCCACTAGTTTATATATATATTAAGATGTGGTGTGATATTATGTAGCTTCATGCCATTTACCAAGTGTTGTTGCAATATGTTATATTATTGTCACTCCCTGTGGTGAATAAATATATTTCTACTCCTATTTAATATACTCTCTTGAGATAGAAGGATCACAGGATTACTGCGTGCGTTGTGTGCGTGACTTTTATTAACATTTGACTTTATCTTGATCATTTCTCTTTAACATCAACAGAAGAAACAGACTACTCCATGGCTTTCTGTATTCATTTGTTTTACCTAAAGAACTACTAGTAATTCTGAGTGTCAAATACGGTTATAGACTTTGTGTCGTATCGTCAATTGTAATTCATGATTCTCAGTTCTATCTCGACCGGCACCATGTTTTCAAGTTTTATGTTAACACCTGAATAGATAAATAAAGTTTTTGCATCGCCTTTCATAGAGATTCAATCAAATTGATTTATTATGACTAGAAATAAATTAAGAATTGTCACACTTTAAATAATTTATTTTATATGTCGTTTTCAGTTTAAAGACGTCAAAGGTACACAAAACGGCTCTCAATGTAAGTACTTAATACGTAATAGTAATTAGTAATAATTTTATGTTTTGAATTAAGTATTTAAGCTGTGCTATAGTTGTTCTGGTATGTGCGCTTATTCTGGAGTGATTAATAAGTTGACACAGTTACATTTAGCCATCTGGAATCCGTTTCTCCTATTTTAAGCAAATAAGTGGAACAGAGGTTGTCAAGCTATATATATTTTTATATTTTTTTATAGTATTTTATATACGTTATAACGTGCATTTATAATATAATAGATAAGGTTTAAGCAGTGTGTACATTGATAAAACAAAGAATGAGCGAAGGGGTACCATATATCAGCGCCCTACGCAATTTAGCCCCGATTTTAAACTCCTGCGCGTTTCGCGGCTGGCCTATATCTATATATATTAGTAAGAGATACTTTAGAATATAAAGGGTAGGTTACTTCGCTGGAGTTTACTTCGCTCACACATGTATAAGGCTTTAATTGCGAACCGTGTGACCATTTTTAAGTATTATTAATATAGTATTATATATATATTAATTTAACTTGAGTACTTATTCCGATAATCAAATTTTAAGATGATTTTTCTACTTTAACTAGTTCTTACATATTGTAAACATACTGTACACATATGAGTGTTTGAACAAGTGTATTATTCTTAAGAATAATAGATTTTAAAATATAATAATATTAAAAATAAATACATAGTAGGCGACAGTGATCACTTAACAACACTAATATGCTTGTTTGTCTTCCTTTTCCATAAGAAATCTAGTTTTGCTATGTGCTATCTAAATACTTATGTCATATTTTTTACAACAATAAGGGATGAGACGAGCAGGACGTTCAGCTGGTGGTATTTGATACGCCCTGCCTAACATAATTCAGTGCCGCTCAGGATTCTTGAAAAACTCATAAATTCTGCCCAGTATTTTCACTAGCTACAGCGCCCTTCAGACCGAAACACAATAATGCTTACACATCTCTGCCTCACGGCAGAAATTGTCGCCTTTGTGGCACCCATAATCTAGCCGGCTTGCTGTGCAAAGAAGCCTCCCTGGTGGCTGAACTTTCCATTAAACAAATTTTTCAGGTCAAATTAATGCATCTCTCAGTAGTCTCGCCGGCTCTCACGTGGTTCTACCAAAACACACACCATATTCTGCGCACCAATCCCAAAAGAATAAAACTTTAAAGGATACAACAGGCCACAAACACTGCACTGGCAAAAAAGATATCGTAGAAAATGAAAATGGTTATCACTTATCAAATGATTATACAAGTTGTGTCGAAAAATTGATTGGAATAAAATTTGATGATTGTATATCTGGAACCACGTCAGTACATAATGATTTAGATGACAATGCAGATGATTTTAGTGTTAATACTGAAGACAGTTAAGAATAAAGTATTAAAGTAAAACTTCTTATCAAAATTATACGTTTGGGACAGCTTCAGATTATTGACAGCTAATTAATGACAGTAGAAGGTAGTAATTTATCTCTATCTGTAGATAGTATATTGGGCCGTTAGAGAATCAATTCTTACCTTCATAGGTCCATTCAGTAGTGGCCAATATTTTTTTGAAGAAAAAAAAATATTGTCATTAATCTACCGATAGTCGTGTATTGCTAACACTTACCACTTCCGCTTTCACTTGGCTTTGTCGACATTTGAAATAGATATATTATAACATTTTGGTATGGATGATGAGACGGGTAAAGCCATAGATTTCGGTACCCATATCCAGTTGTTTACATAATCTTTGTATAATTATATTATTATCCAGTTGTTTACAATATTATATTCTATGTAATATTATTATAACGATATTGTAATGGCATTTTATATAAACTACAGTTTTGTTATAATAAAGTTTATTATACTTTACATTTATTATTTCTTACTCTAATCGTAGGGAATTTTAACATAACATTTTTGGTCAAATTATGCTTTTTTAAAAATTAAAAACAGTTGGTATTTCAAAGTTATTGTCATGGATACTTGAATACATCTTTTAAAATGAAATATTATCTAAATATAGTTAACCTATTAATTTGATGTAGTTTAATATCTTAATATCTGAAAATTTATAACTTTTTTAAAATATAATATAATGTTAATGATAATTCAAGATGAACAAGTAATATAATGAACGATTTAAATTATATTTCACACGGATGAACCGGTAAAACTTAAAAAATGACTTAAAATTATAAGATTAGAAACTTCAAATATCAATTAAAATCACAGCAGAAATATTATTATATGATATTTAAACTTCGATAAAATATGTACAACATGAAACGGCTTTTAAAAAGGGCAAGATAGGTAGCAGAAATAGACGTGTGGCCTTTTTTGTGTCCAATATGGCCGAACTATAGCCAACTTGCAAGCGGTAAAATGCTTCAGTGTAGGTTTTAAATTAAATACCAGCTGCAAGGCAACAGAGTGTTTTTCTTTCGGTAGGAACATACCAGTTGCTAATTTACGGTACTTGAAAATAAGTAAGGTATTCATAAAGAGTATTTATATTTATTATCGTCACTGGGCCAATATTGATAGAATGAATAATGTCGCCACACGTTGGCCACACATCAACAGTCGATCTCCGATGCTTTCTCGTAATTTCAAAATAAATGACGTTAAATTCTCATCCACGTTTTCTCCTATCTCTATTATATAGGTATTCTCCTATCGTTAGTTCCCTAGAACGTTAACTGAACTGTTAGTTACGACAATAACACAAAAAAAATTAACGATACGATTGTGATGAAGTTACGTTCCGATTTAGGGAAATTGCACTATGCGTACCTATTGACGTAACAAGATAGAACGTCAATTGTTGGGAGATGGTTATTTTGCAAAATTTTGACTCCTAGTAGATATATAATAGAGCATAGGTAACCCTTTTAACAGTAGTAGAAGTATTTTATTTTTCTTAGAACATATTAGTAACTTCGAGCGAGCGTTCTAGGGAAATCATAGGAGAATACCAATCTATAACAAAACTTGGACCTATCCAAGCTTAACTTCGAAACTTAACTTCAACTATTTTGAAATTGCGAGACTAGCACCCCAAGACTGGGCTATTCATCACGATTTTATTAGTAATAGTATAACAGAAAGTCAGTATCGCGGAGCAATATATTAAGAGACATTAGGTAATAAGGTTGACTTTTATTAAAATACTTAAATGAGATTGCGATCATTTTATATTTCCGAGTAGGGTAGTGTAGTAATAGGTGTGGATTTAAGTGGACTCCTACTACTTTCTTCCTGTCTTGTTAATGGATGCTTAATTCAGTACATATTTGATGGAAGGATATTAAAATTAAAAAAAAGTTCGAACTAAAGGAAGGAGTCGGAAATTAACGTAGTGTAGTGTAGTAATTATGTAGTATTTTGTGCTATTTATAAAATTTGCCATAATTATTCAAGAAAATATACGTAACTAGCTGACCCGACGGAAGTTGTTCCGTAGATGATAAAAAACAATACTGTTTTATAGGAATTTGCCAATAATATTTCAAAACATCAAGAATTATTTCGTAAAAAATGCTCCATGTTGTTTTAAGTGTTTAATAAAATTATTTCACAGCGGAACTGTCAAACTGTGCGTCACAAAATTCTCTCATAGAAAATATGTCCATACAAAACAAATATTAAAAATAATAATAATTATGGGTCCCAAATCGAAATAAAAACTATCCTATCTCTCAAGTTGGACCAAACTGCACTCCATGAAGTAATCCCCATTAAAATCCGTTCATTAGTTTAGGATTCCATTGCGTACAAACAACGTGTCACGTAATTTAAATATATTAAGATATAATATAAGTATTAAGATGAAAAATTGTTGGAGCGCAAAAGCGCAGAATAAAAATGACTCACATAATCACATTATAAAATATAACCTAACCTATCTATTGCATAGAACTATATCTATAATTTTTCTCTTTTAACATATAATTTATAATTAATTATTTATTATGTTCCATTATAATCTAGATAATATTCTTAACATTAGTACTATAACAATCAACAAAATAAAATTGTTCGCTGTATAACAAATAATATATAATATATCTATATCTAATTAAAACTATGAAATAAATCTAATATTGTAAAAATTCTAAATTTATATAAAAGTCTTTTTATTTTCCAATTAGAGATGGCGTTGCTATCGAAAAATTCATGCGAATGAAATAAGAAAGAAGCGCCATCTATTTGTATTGTTAGTCGACGTCGTAACTCGTGTTTTAGCTCTAAGGGTCGCTAGAGGGCGCTTCTAGCCAAATAGAGCAGAGTAAAAGTACAAGCTTTATATAGACATTGTTTACAATGAATAATATAAATGCTACAGTATTTTGATGCATGCTAGGTAGAAATACATTGTTGGTATATAGATTGTAATAATAATAAATATCCTACATGTCATAAGAGATCCTAGTAAATATCCTTTGGTCCAATGGTTTGCTTGTCATTGTCGTACTGAAAAATTTACCAGATTAAGAATATGTATATTCCACCGTATTTTCGCGTTAATCTTGTTTATGTGATTTCATAACTATTGAGTCGTATAAACCCATTATCAGGGTTGAATTTCTGTTCGTAAAGTCCCATAAAAATCGGTCCAGCCGATCGGCAACCCACAGGCAGACAAAAACATGGTTGTTTGGTATAAACTTTCATCTTACGCAATTAGGAAAAAGCTCTAATTTTGATATTTCAAACTGAAACATCGGTTGCTTGCCTAAAGCTCAACACAGGTGGCACTGCACTATCGATCTTATGTCATATTCAATGATGTTATCCGAAAACACCACATAAGTGATATATATTAAAAATCTGATAAATTTTACAGTAAATATTATAAATTCAAAAACTCATTTAGTCTTATTTTGATATCGCTGCAAATTCATACTACATATTTTCGAACTAATACTTATCAAATAATTAATTAACGAACTGGTTCTATTTTCTCTTTATATGTTGTCGACACCACCCAATAGCCTGTTCCCGTACTCACTCAGGAGCTGCAAATAAAATAAAATAATAAACGTAATTCTTGAATCTAACAATAATATAAATAGTTCAATAATAGACTTAAATAAAACACTTTTAAAGGATTAAAACGCGTGTAATTGTAACTGTTTTTACATTAGATTTTGCGTAAAAGTTACAATTTTATTTTAGTTAACCAATATTTCAAGACCTTTCCTGATCTCGTTTTCAGTGGGACCAAGTGGGACTGCAGATGAAATGAGTCAGACACTATTTATCATAGTTATCATTATGAAGTTTAACGCCATTTATTGCCTCAGAGGTGGTATTTGCTGTAGAAAGATGGTTTTTCGGCAAAATGTACTGACTTTTATCCTTTTCTTTTTTGGTATGTGTAGTTATGGGTTTTAATTTAGAGATTATTGAATCCCAGGTGTTACATAATGTTAGACCGTTTTCTCTATTGAAATTTGGGTGTTTTCTAATTTCGATGGCTTCACGTATCAGTTTTGAGAGAAATCTATTCTCTTCTACCAAAACATTTGGTTGGTTGAACCGGATCTAATGGTTAGGATGGTCTGTTATGTGTTCACATACAGCTGAATTAAATTGACGTCTATGTTTCAATAGTAGACGTGAGAGTATAATTGCATTTACACGAGGTCAAGACAAGTCAACGTCAAATCGTTGGAGCTGATACTGTGTGGTACAGACCAGACAGGTGAGAGCAACCGAGTAATGATCCAAACGTGAACCGGTCATTCATGTTATTCGTTTGAAATGAATTATTTCATGTGATATAAACTGGTCTATTTGTACAAATCTTTTTATAGTGCTGTAAAGTGGACATTGCAAGACTTGGCAAGGGAAAAGCTAGACAATCCGGAAATGTGGTGCAGGAAAATGATTCTTGAAGGTATTTCGCACATATGCCTTGATAATCCAGAAAGTACGAATCAATTAGCGTTTATCTACTACATTATATTCCCGCATAATTGCCTCCTTTAGACACGTATCAACGTGATACGGCCAGTTCATAGAACTTGTTTTAGTCTAGGGGAAAGAGGGAGGCACTAGACTGCGCTGAAGGTCATGAGATGGACAGACCAAATCAAATCTCTCTCCATCTGCGGTCCTGTGCAGGAGTGAACATGAATGACCTCTCTCAAGAGATGGCGGCAAATTTAATGTGAGACACTAATGTGTCCTTTAGAATCTAGAGTTTTGTTCATAGCAACCATTACAATTGTATCTACGGCGTATCGACTTAGAAGAGATTTAAAATACCTAGTTAATTTATATTAGGTATTCCAGTTATGCTCTTATTTATTAGCCTAATATTGGTAGCCTAAAATTAATATTTTATCCGGCTAAACTTGATTTAAGGCCAATCATACATCTGTTATCAGTCTAACTTTTTTTGCATAGGCAGAACCTAACCCAACTATATACAACATAAAAGTCTACAATTACGCTTGTTGTAGTGAATCAATTTAGCATAGGGTGTATATATTGAAAAATATATCGTCCTAAACAAATCCTTATCAATTTTGCACCGAGAAAACCGGTCTGGACTGAATTCTGGTTAGTGCGGTAACGTATGAAATATTTGAAGAGGCTAGACAAATGCTAAAATGTCAACAAAGTCATCTTAGAACAACAAATAAATTCTAGTGAAGGTAGGATTTTTATACTGACCTTATACAAGAAAATGTAATGATGTCTGTTAGATATGGAGTGCGGTCTCTGTGTGCGGAGTGCCCGCACAGTCCGCGGCAGGTCTGCGGCGCCGGCGACCAGCGCGCGCGCACAAATGTCCGCGGCTATTATTGCTGCACTTCTGCCGGCTCCTGACGCGCACACCACGACGCAAGGACGAACACCTGGAAACATAATGTGACGTCATGACGTGGGGTACTTTCGTTACGTTCGTACGAAAAACTCGTCAAGTGCGTGGGTTTTCTTTATATAAGGAGGCACAAGTAAGGCTCGCGTAATGAGAAGTAGTGAGGTAACCACCCATGGAAATCCGCAACACCAAGGGTCAATAGATGCGTTGCCAGCCTTTAAGTTGTGAATATGCTCTTATCTTGAAGTTCCCTAAGTCGTATCGATTCGGGAAATGTGCAGCCGGGAATTGATTCTACAAAGTGCGGTTGTAGAATGCTATGATGCGGTTGGAATTTCACATTATAACGTAATGACCAGTGGTGCAATTCGGCTGCTGCGATGATAAATGCTGTAAAAGATGCAGAGAGAACCCACATCGCTACGCAACGCCAAAAGACCAAGCCTTGATCGTCGATGATTCGAGCCGCTCTGTGTTGTATGCAAATAGAAAAAGCTGGTACTGAGAAGCGCCCTCCAAGAGATGAGAACAATATTCTGGGATAATTAATAATATTAATAAAAAAGTAAGGGTTTTTATGGGATTCGTCATATTGGTTTTAATTATTTGTTATTATAGCGGTCATAGTAAAACACTGTCAAAAACTTCGGTTGTTAATATCTTTGCGATATTAACAACCGAAGCCCACGACTGACAAACGGACAGACCCCCTGGTGAGGAACACTACAAAAGTGGCAACTCAAAGGTGGGTTGGTGTGATTACCCTGGTGCTCTCATACCATAAGGTGACGCGCCTGATCGTTTTCCATTAAAATGTATGTTGAAGAAATATGACCTTATCAGCACGTGACAGAATTTGAAATATAAAATCAATTCTAGCTTAGCTTTTTAAGCCAAAAGCTTCGGTGGCCCAATAATTAGAACCGTCTACTTTCATTTCGTTGCCCGGGGTTCGATCCTCACCCGCCACATTCCAATGTGTGTTTGTTTTTCGAATTCATCAGACGTTTATTTGACTTTTTATAAAGTCTGCAACGCTTTGGTGATTCGAGTATATTCCTTCTCTTCTATAAAAATATTAAATAAAGCCAAGTCTTCTAGTTCAGTTACTTCCACTAAAGTACAGTTTAAATAAAATAAAGAAAAAGTTTTGTAAAATACGCTAACTTAAACAAATCTAATAATATTAACGAAATAATGCTTTCAATTTGCGAAATTCCCTTAGGCTCAAAGTAAAAAATATTTTTTATGACAACAAGGGACGATACGAGCAGGACGTTCAGCTGATGCTTATTGATACGCCCTACCCATTACAATGCAGTACCGCTTAGGATTCTTGAAAATCCAAAAATTCTGAGCTGCACTACAATTGTGCTCGTCACCTTGAGACATGTTAGGTCCCATTACTAACTATCACTCTACTTAAAAAGCAGCTGTGATAGCATTACAAATATGGTAATTTTAACGAGCCATGTGGGTTATAAAATATGCACATTCATACCTTCAAGTTCAGAAGCCACTTTCATCTTTCCCAGAGTCCCATTTGTCCCGTACCCCCTCCGCAGTACCTCCTCAGCTTTTGCGGGAGAATACACGTTGACTCCATTCCCTGCATGATCCTCACTCCTCAGCTTGGATAGGTTGTTGTAGGATGAACGGCTTTGGTCCTCGTAGATTACTTCTATACCTAGAAATGATAAAAATTTATAAATATCTAAATGTATAGTTTCCATGAGATAAGATTGACATAGCATTTTATTAACGCCTAAGGCATTGCAGAATCATTTAGCTGAGAATAAGATTCTGCTTTGCGTGACAAAACGGAGATATATTTATCGGCAAAGACGGTATGATGTAGTGTCATGTATGTGAGACTTATAGCTGTCCATAGTTATCTTCAAATCATTCAACGTTTCCAAAACAAAATCCTCAGGGTTAATATACCCTGGTACGTTAGACACGTTTTGAACAAAGGGTGTGTCGATAAACTCATCAAAATGATAACAGGATCTCACGAATTTCTCCATCATACGAACCTAAAGTTACGTTTTTCGTTAACACTCACATAAAAAGCTTAAAAGTACTTTATCAAGTTAGCTAGCTCATTGTGAAAAGTGTTATGTACAGTAAGGTCGTACCTTCTTCATCGTACTCCTTAGCAGTCTGAGATATTTTCATATAACTCCTCATTTCTGACAAGAAGTCAATAACAGAGTCGTAATCCTCCGGTACACCCTTGGCCGGCCAGAAGTACCACAGGTGTGTCACCTCCCGCCAAGTTCTGGTAGCCAAGTTGATCAGCTGGACGCTGGAGATGGCATACTTGTCTTGCTGTTCCCGTTTCTTCAGGATTACTTGGAACTGACCGAATGTTCGTCTGTTGTCAGAAATCTCAGAAGGTGGAAGATATTCGTAACATTTTTCCTGAAAAATTATTTTATTAATTTTGAGAACATTGACTCAAATATTATAACTTCATCATGTTTGAATAAAAACGGAAGAAACTATGTACCAAAGACAAAGAGACTAACAATATCTCGACCGCTAAGCTTTCCCTTTGAAAGGTGAATGAACATGAAAAGATTATATTGAGATGCAGAAGTTCAAATTATTATTTCTTGATGTTTTTCTCTTGACGTTTCTTTAGGACCTATAAATAGATAGAAAAGGTAAGTGATTCTATTATAACTGTAACCAAATTTTGATTGACAAGTTGTAAACAGTCAGCCACGCTTGATATTAGCTCCATAGTATTTTGAATATTAAATCACTATCTAAAACACACATTTACAGCTCTTCTATACGCTAGTAAACCCTTAGTCTATGTTCTTACTATTGAGGTTTATAATATACAGCTAATTGACACAAGTACAGACGGTTTGCCAGCAAAGCTTTAGTTATTTACTTCCCATTGGTTATCCTTACAAAACCTTAATAAGAGCCCTGTGCTTCCCCGGGGCATAACGGGGCTGCTTTGCACAGCATACCTAACATCTATACTCAGGGAGCTATGTGTTGGCTTCCACACGTACGCCCTCCCTGAGGACAAAAAACTGCGGGTCGTTCTTAGGAACATCCCAAAGGAACTCGACATTAAAGAGATCCACGCTGACCTCAAAGAGCAGGGCTACCCTGTGAATGAAGTCCATCGCATGCACAAACGAATTGATAGGTCGCCGCTGAACCTGGTGCTGGTGGTTCTCGACCTCACTAAGGAGGGCAAGGCGATATTCAATCTGAAGGCCGTGTGCTCTCTACACGGCATCAATGTGGAGGCTCCGCACAAAAGCGGCGGTCCAGGGCAGTGCAATCGCTGCCAGTTATATGGCCACTCTGCCCGCAACTGCGAGGAGAAACCTCGCTGCGTCAAGTGTCTTGGCAACCATGGAACTCCTGAGTGCACCGGCCCTACAGTGTGCGCGGAGCCTCCGGCATGCGTGCTCTGTGGTGCCGAAGGAAACCCTGCAAACTACCGCGAATTTTCACGAATTAGAGTCAGACCACCGGCCCGTCGTCCTAAATCTAGGCCCACCGGTTAACTTTCAACCACCGACGAAAACAGTGATCGACTGGCAACGGCTGGAAAAGGATCTCGAGTCTATCAAGTCCGACGACCTTGACCTTATACCTGACGTCATCGACTCGGTCGACACGGCTCACAGTGCTATCTCTCATGTGACGTCACATATACAGAATAGGATCAAGGCCTGCTCCAGGCAGGTTCCGACGATGCAACCGCATCGCCTAAACCTGCCTAAAGAGGTCAGGAACTTACTTACACAGAAGCACAGAGCCACTAGACTTTACGATAGGTATCCGTCGGTCGAGAATAGGCGCAACCTCCGCTACCTACAGCGGGTGGTACGGGAACGTATCGCGGAACTCCGCGGCGAACGTTGGGACCGCTTGCTCGGCAACCTTAAGCCATCACATGTGGCTTTCTGGAAGCTGCCTCGCGCGTTCAAACAGGAGCCGCCCACTGTCATGCCTCCTTTGGACAGACCGGCACTGCAGCCGGCGCTCGATGACGATGAGAAGGCTGAATGCCTCGCCGATAGTCTCGAGAGTCAGTGCTCTCCAAATGCAGCAGCCGACCAGACACACGTTGACGAAGTTGATCGTGAAGTTGAACGTCGCTCCGCTCTGAGCCCTTCAGGCGATGTAATAAAACCCACTTCTTACGAAGAGGTGAAGCTAATTATTTAGGAGCTTCACTCCAAGAAGGCCCCGGGGCCCGACACTATAAGCAATAGGGTTCTTAAAATCCTACCCTCGACTCTTATTATTTTTATTGGTTACCATTTTTAATATTCTATTGTCTAATAGCGCGTTCCCCGAACAATGGAAGGATTCCATTGTTATCGGTATCCGAAAACCTAATCCGAGTAGCTATAGGCCTATTAACTTAATTAACTCGATCGGGAAACTTTACGAAAGATAAATTCTCGCGCGTCTTAATCATTACATCGCGGAGCTCAACCTGATACCCGACATACAGTTCGGATTCAGAACCGCTCACTCGTGTCCCCAGCAGGCTCACCGACTCACCGAGTACATTCTCGTACGGCGTCAACTTCACGCTACCACGGCAGCCGTGTTTTTCGATGTCGCGAAGGCATTCGACAAGGTATGGCACAACGGCTTAGTATTCAAGCTGTATCAACTGGGATTGCCAGACAGGCTCGTGCGCATCATACGAGCCTACCTTACTGATCGCTCCTTCCGATATCGAGTAGAGGGCACCCTATCCTCACCCAGACCCATCAGGTCTGGCGTGCCACAGGGTTCAGTCCTCTCTCCCACTCTTTTCTCGCTCTTCACGAGCGTCATTCCCAAGTTTCCGAGTGTCCAGCTCCCTCAGTACGCTGACGATACGGCACTCTACTTTGGCTCCGCTCTATTGAACCGCTCAACCTTGAGCAGGAACATTAAAGTGCTTCAAGCCGCCGTCGATGAACTAGGCAACTGGTTCAGAAAATGGCGGATTGAAGTGAACCCCACCAAGAGTGCAGCGGTACTCTTCGGTAACGCGAATAGCATCCGCGCTAAAAAACGACCGACCGACGTCATTAAATTGTATGAAACACCCATACCGTGGGTGAAGGATTACAAATACTTAGGAGTCACGTTCAACAGCAATATGAACTTCAAGAAACATATTGATACGGTATGCAATAGAGCCCGATTTGTCCTCAGTCGCCTTTATCCACTTGTGTGTGGGCGAAGCAAACTTCCGCTCAAACAAAGTGACGCTGTACAAAACCATCGTACGGCCCATACTGTCATACGCAAGCGTCGTTTTCGCGCAAACCCGACCGAGCTACTTACGTCGTTTGCAAGTAGTTCAAAATAAATTCACGCGCATGGCAACCGGAGCCCCGTGGTTCATCCGAAACGTTGACCTTCACCGCGACCTAGAGCTTCCGACGATAGCTCAACACTTTAAAGAGATCTCGCGACGCTTCTTTGACAAGGCGCCTAACCATCCCAACGTCTTGGTTAGGAAGGCATGCGGGTACACCCCCCTTCACCATAGTCTCAACCCAATAAGACGTCCCAGACACGTAACGGTAGACCCGGATGACGACATCACCATCGCGAACGCGACACCCACACAAACACCGACACAGACACGCACACACCGCCTTCGCAGGCGTAGGCGCGGTCAACCACCGCAAACCACTTGCACTCGTCGCTCTGACGATGGCCAGCGGCCCGCACCCTAGATACACCAAACATTGTTTTGATACCCGACGAGACGTTAGTCCTCGTCCTGTAATCGCTTCACTACACTCACTCACACACGGACTGACTGACGGACTGACATACACCACTTACACAATCACAAACACACTCCACAAACAGACACAAACACAAACATACATGCACACAAACATTTACACTACGTACATACATACAAACACACATACATACAATCATAAACACATACATACACACTTACTCAAAAGCAAACAAAAACAGAAGAGTTTGCAAAGATGGCAAGAACGCTGGAGTACTTCAAGTAAGGGACGTTGGACCTACCGCCTGATACCCGAAATTGCGCCATGGGTTAACCGCAAGCATGGGGAGGTTAACTACTACCTGACCACTATCACCTAACACTGTTACAGACAGTACCTCCACAGATTTAAACACGAGGACTCCCCAGATTGCCCAAACTGCACAGACGCAATCGAAGATGCGAATCATGTATTTTTTAAATGCCATCGATACATAACCGCTCGGGACAAATGGGAGAAGACAGTAGGTAGTAGTAGGCGTAGGTTAGAGAGGGCAAGAAAAGCCACTGTAGTAAATTTATAGTTTTTAGTTGGAAAGAGCAAAAGCTAGATTCTCCCCCCGTGAAGAAATGCCTTGCGGCGATTCCATGGGGGCTAACGAGATAGAAGAAGAGGCGGTTTTTTAGTCGGTATTGGCCTTCAAACCGAGCCCGACATACGAGATCAATACGATCTTGATCTTATGATACGTAAAAGTATTTTTCCCATCAGAAAAAAAAAAAACATACACACTTACATACATTACACAAAACATCACCACACTCGCCGGCGAGTGTGTTCTTATCACCTTTTCATCTTTCATCTTCATTTTCATTCTCTCTCCTTCCCACAAGCACACAGCCGGTCTGAGGTTCGAGTCTCCTTAGGAGACGCCCCGCGACTGTTGTTGCGTAGTCTTTGCGGCCTCCACGGCCCACGTCCTACTTCGCTGTGAAAGCCAGGGCTGCTAACAGCACAGAGGAGGTTTTAGTCGGTATGGGGTGTCCGCTTACGCGGACACTCGAGTCCGACATATTACGCCCCGTTCCAGCGCGTAAATACGTAACCGTATTTCCTCCTCTCAAAAAAAAAACACAGGATACCGCCTGTATTAAGGGTACCACAACGGCGCCTTATTCTGCCGTGAAACCGTAATGTGTAATCAAATCAAAAGCAAATAACTTTAACATGTTTCGTTCTGAAGGGCACCGTAGCTAGTGAAATTACTAGGCAAATGAGACTAAACATCTTATGTCTCAAGGTGATTCTGAAGGCAATTGTATTGCCGCTCAGAATTTTTGTATTTTTCAAGAATCCTGAGTGGCACTGCATTGTAATGGGCAGGGCATATTAATTACATTTAAATAAAACTTACTACTCCACTTTCCATGTACTCTGTGAGCATCACGATGGTCCGCGAGTTCTGTTCCCAGATCATCCGCCAGAAGTCCACCACGGTGTTGGAGAGTGGCGCCTGGCAGGCGATGTAGAAGTTACGGATGTTGCCTGGACCCTGCGGGAACGTGACTTATAATACTACTGCTAAATATTTCTTAATGGATGGCAACCACTACCCATATAGTTTGTTATTTTTAACTGATATTTTTCTCTCACTTCTGCAATTTAAGTATACAAATTTAATTTATACAAAAATTCATGGACGATGCGGGACTTAAGCCCACGCCTCTAGGGTTCCGTCTGAGTGCTCTTATCAACTGAGCCAGCCGACCGAGTTTCAAACCAAATTTTGGTATGTGTTGTTCAATTCTCAGGTTCAAGTGTCCAAGTCGTCCATGAATTTTGCTACAAATTAATTATGTATAATCAATGTTGTAATGTGTAAATATGTTACAGCAACCTTTTCTGAATGGAATGCATCAAAGGAAGATGAATAGAAATCAATGTTTCCGTGTTGGACGGCTTTATTTTATACCTAATACCGATATTCATCTGGCCTTAACAGTAACAATATGTTGTGACGTTAAACGCAATCCCAGTAACATAAAGCGAAGTGACTCTGAAGACGATCGGACTGGTAATTGATGACCACAGGACCTTCAGGGATGCCGACTATAGGCCGGTAAAAGTCGTATATTATCTCAAAACTAATATATTAAGATGATTTTTCTACTTTAACTAGTTCTTACATATTGTAAACATACTGTACACATATGAGTGTTTGAACAAGTGTATTATTCTTAAGAATAATAGATTTTAAAATATAATAATATTAAAAATAAATACATAGTAGGCGACAGTGATCACTTAACAACACTAATATGCTTGTTTGTCTTCCTTTTCCATAAGAAATCTAGTTTTGCTATGTGCTATCTAAATACTTATGTCATATTTTTTACAACAATAAGGGATGAGACGAGCAGGACGTTCAGCTGGTGGTATTTGATACGCCCTGCCTAACATAATTCAGTGCCGCTCAGGATTCTTGAAAAACTCATAAATTCTGCCCAGTATTTTCACTAGCTACAGCGCCCTTCAGACCGAAACACAATAATGCTTACACATCTCTGCCTCACGGCAGAAATTGTCGCCTTTGTGGCACCCATAATCTAGCCGGCTTGCTGTGCAAAGAAGCCTCCCTGGTGGCTGAACTTTCCATTAAACAAATTTTTCAGGTCAAATTAATGCATCTCTCAGTAGTCTCGCCGGCTCTCACGTGGTTCTACCAAAACACACACCATATTCTGCGCACCAATCCCAAAAGAATAAAACTTTAAAGGATACAACAGGCCACAAACACTGCACTGGCAAAAAAGATATCGTAGAAAATGAAAATGGTTATCACTTATCAAATGATTATACAAGTTGTGTCGAAAAATTGATTGGAATAAAATTTGATGATTGTATATCTGGAACCACGTCAGTACATAATGATTTAGATGACAA
Organism: Leptidea sinapis; assembly: GCF_905404315.1. Classification (NCBI taxonomy): domain Eukaryota; kingdom Metazoa; phylum Arthropoda; class Insecta; order Lepidoptera; family Pieridae; genus Leptidea; species Leptidea sinapis. The sequence continues at coordinate 1,208,498 of NC_066300.1, read as the reverse complement.
TGCAGATGATTTTAGTGTTAATACTGAAGACAGTTAAGAATAAAGTATTAAAGTAAAACTTCTTATCAAAATTATACGTTTGGGACAGCTTCAGATTATTGACAGCTAATTAATGACAGTAGAAGGTAGTAATTTATCTCTATCTGTAGATAGTATATTGGGCCGTTAGAGAATCAATTCTTACCTTCATAGGTCCATTCAGTAGTGGCCAATATTTTTTTGAAGAAAAAAAAATATTGTCATTAATCTACCGATAGTCGTGTATTGCTAACACTTACCACTTCCGCTTTCACTTGGCTTTGTCGACATTTGAAATAGATATATTATAACATTTTGGTATGGATGATGAGACGGGTAAAGCCATAGATTTCGGTACCCATATCCAGTTGTTTACATAATCTTTGTATAATTATATTATTATCCAGTTGTTTACAATATTATATTCTATGTAATATTATTATAACGATATTGTAATGGCATTTTATATAAACTACAGTTTTGTTATAATAAAGTTTATTATACTTTACATTTATTATTTCTTACTCTAATCGTAGGGAATTTTAACATAACATTTTTGGTCAAATTATGCTTTTTTAAAAATTAAAAACAGTTGGTATTTCAAAGTTATTGTCATGGATACTTGAATACATCTTTTAAAATGAAATATTATCTAAATATAGTTAACCTATTAATTTGATGTAGTTTAATATCTTAATATCTGAAAATTTATAACTTTTTTAAAATATAATATAATGTTAATGATAATTCAAGATGAACAAGTAATATAATGAACGATTTAAATTATATTTCACACGGATGAACCGGTAAAACTTAAAAAATGACTTAAAATTATAAGATTAGAAACTTCAAATATCAATTAAAATCACAGCAGAAATATTATTATATGATATTTAAACTTCGATAAAATATGTACAACATGAAACGGCTTTTAAAAAGGGCAAGATAGGTAGCAGAAATAGACGTGTGGCCTTTTTTGTGTCCAATATGGCCGAACTATAGCCAACTTGCAAGCGGTAAAATGCTTCAGTGTAGGTTTTAAATTAAATACCAGCTGCAAGGCAACAGAGTGTTTTTCTTTCGGTAGGAACATACCAGTTGCTAATTTACGGTACTTGAAAATAAGTAAGGTATTCATAAAGAGTATTTATATTTATTATCGTCACTGGGCCAATATTGATAGAATGAATAATGTCGCCACACGTTGGCCACACATCAACAGTCGATCTCCGATGCTTTCTCGTAATTTCAAAATAAATGACGTTAAATTCTCATCCACGTTTTCTCCTATCTCTATTATATAGGTATTCTCCTATCGTTAGTTCCCTAGAACGTTAACTGAACTGTTAGTTACGACAATAACACAAAAAAAATTAACGATACGATTGTGATGAAGTTACGTTCCGATTTAGGGAAATTGCACTATGCGTACCTATTGACGTAACAAGATAGAACGTCAATTGTTGGGAGATGGTTATTTTGCAAAATTTTGACTCCTAGTAGATATATAATAGAGCATAGGTAACCCTTTTAACAGTAGTAGAAGTATTTTATTTTTCTTAGAACATATTAGTAACTTCGAGCGAGCGTTCTAGGGAAATCATAGGAGAATACCAATCTATAACAAAACTTGGACCTATCCAAGCTTAACTTCGAAACTTAACTTCAACTATTTTGAAATTGCGAGACTAGCACCCCAAGACTGGGCTATTCATCACGATTTTATTAGTAATAGTATAACAGAAAGTCAGTATCGCGGAGCAATATATTAAGAGACATTAGGTAATAAGGTTGACTTTTATTAAAATACTTAAATGAGATTGCGATCATTTTATATTTCCGAGTAGGGTAGTGTAGTAATAGGTGTGGATTTAAGTGGACTCCTACTACTTTCTTCCTGTCTTGTTAATGGATGCTTAATTCAGTACATATTTGATGGAAGGATATTAAAATTAAAAAAAAGTTCGAACTAAAGGAAGGAGTCGGAAATTAACGTAGTGTAGTGTAGTAATTATGTAGTATTTTGTGCTATTTATAAAATTTGCCATAATTATTCAAGAAAATATACGTAACTAGCTGACCCGACGGAAGTTGTTCCGTAGATGATAAAAAACAATACTGTTTTATAGGAATTTGCCAATAATATTTCAAAACATCAAGAATTATTTCGTAAAAAATGCTCCATGTTGTTTTAAGTGTTTAATAAAATTATTTCACAGCGGAACTGTCAAACTGTGCGTCACAAAATTCTCTCATAGAAAATATGTCCATACAAAACAAATATTAAAAATAATAATAATTATGGGTCCCAAATCGAAATAAAAACTATCCTATCTCTCAAGTTGGACCAAACTGCACTCCATGAAGTAATCCCCATTAAAATCCGTTCATTAGTTTAGGATTCCATTGCGTACAAACAACGTGTCACGTAATTTAAATATATTAAGATATAATATAAGTATTAAGATGAAAAATTGTTGGAGCGCAAAAGCGCAGAATAAAAATGACTCACATAATCACATTATAAAATATAACCTAACCTATCTATTGCATAGAACTATATCTATAATTTTTCTCTTTTAACATATAATTTATAATTAATTATTTATTATGTTCCATTATAATCTAGATAATATTCTTAACATTAGTACTATAACAATCAACAAAATAAAATTGTTCGCTGTATAACAAATAATATATAATATATCTATATCTAATTAAAACTATGAAATAAATCTAATATTGTAAAAATTCTAAATTTATATAAAAGTCTTTTTATTTTCCAATTAGAGATGGCGTTGCTATCGAAAAATTCATGCGAATGAAATAAGAAAGAAGCGCCATCTATTTGTATTGTTAGTCGACGTCGTAACTCGTGTTTTAGCTCTAAGGGTCGCTAGAGGGCGCTTCTAGCCAAATAGAGCAGAGTAAAAGTACAAGCTTTATATAGACATTGTTTACAATGAATAATATAAATGCTACAGTATTTTGATGCATGCTAGGTAGAAATACATTGTTGGTATATAGATTGTAATAATAATAAATATCCTACATGTCATAAGAGATCCTAGTAAATATCCTTTGGTCCAATGGTTTGCTTGTCATTGTCGTACTGAAAAATTTACCAGATTAAGAATATGTATATTCCACCGTATTTTCGCGTTAATCTTGTTTATGTGATTTCATAACTATTGAGTCGTATAAACCCATTATCAGGGTTGAATTTCTGTTCGTAAAGTCCCATAAAAATCGGTCCAGCCGATCGGCAACCCACAGGCAGACAAAAACATGGTTGTTTGGTATAAACTTTCATCTTACGCAATTAGGAAAAAGCTCTAATTTTGATATTTCAAACTGAAACATCGGTTGCTTGCCTAAAGCTCAACACAGGTGGCACTGCACTATCGATCTTATGTCATATTCAATGATGTTATCCGAAAACACCACATAAGTGATATATATTAAAAATCTGATAAATTTTACAGTAAATATTATAAATTCAAAAACTCATTTAGTCTTATTTTGATATCGCTGCAAATTCATACTACATATTTTCGAACTAATACTTATCAAATAATTAATTAACGAACTGGTTCTATTTTCTCTTTATATGTTGTCGACACCACCCAATAGCCTGTTCCCGTACTCACTCAGGAGCTGCAAATAAAATAAAATAATAAACGTAATTCTTGAATCTAACAATAATATAAATAGTTCAATAATAGACTTAAATAAAACACTTTTAAAGGATTAAAACGCGTGTAATTGTAACTGTTTTTACATTAGATTTTGCGTAAAAGTTACAATTTTATTTTAGTTAACCAATATTTCAAGACCTTTCCTGATCTCGTTTTCAGTGGGACCAAGTGGGACTGCAGATGAAATGAGTCAGACACTATTTATCATAGTTATCATTATGAAGTTTAACGCCATTTATTGCCTCAGAGGTGGTATTTGCTGTAGAAAGATGGTTTTTCGGCAAAATGTACTGACTTTTATCCTTTTCTTTTTTGGTATGTGTAGTTATGGGTTTTAATTTAGAGATTATTGAATCCCAGGTGTTACATAATGTTAGACCGTTTTCTCTATTGAAATTTGGGTGTTTTCTAATTTCGATGGCTTCACGTATCAGTTTTGAGAGAAATCTATTCTCTTCTACCAAAACATTTGGTTGGTTGAACCGGATCTAATGGTTAGGATGGTCTGTTATGTGTTCACATACAGCTGAATTAAATTGACGTCTATGTTTCAATAGTAGACGTGAGAGTATAATTGCATTTACACGAGGTCAAGACAAGTCAACGTCAAATCGTTGGAGCTGATACTGTGTGGTACAGACCAGACAGGTGAGAGCAACCGAGTAATGATCCAAACGTGAACCGGTCATTCATGTTATTCGTTTGAAATGAATTATTTCATGTGATATAAACTGGTCTATTTGTACAAATCTTTTTATAGTGCTGTAAAGTGGACATTGCAAGACTTGGCAAGGGAAAAGCTAGACAATCCGGAAATGTGGTGCAGGAAAATGATTCTTGAAGGTATTTCGCACATATGCCTTGATAATCCAGAAAGTACGAATCAATTAGCGTTTATCTACTACATTATATTCCCGCATAATTGCCTCCTTTAGACACGTATCAACGTGATACGGCCAGTTCATAGAACTTGTTTTAGTCCAGGGGAAAGAGGGAGGCACTAGACTGCGCTGAAGGTCATGAGATGGACAGACCAAATCAAATCTCTCTCCATCTGCGGTCCTGTGCAGGAGTGAACATGAATGACCTCTCTCAAGAGATGGCGGCAAATTTAATGTGAGACACTAATGTGTCCTTTAGAATCTAGAGTTTTGTTCATAGCAACCATTACAATTGTATCTACGGCGTATCGACTTAGAAGAGATTTAAAATACCTAGTTAATTTATATTAGGTATTCCAGTTATGCTCTTATTTATTAGCCTAATATTGGTAGTGAATAAAATTAATATTTTATCCGGCTAAACTTGATTTAAGGCCAATCATACATCTGTTATCAGTCTAACTTTTTTTGCATAGGCAGAACCTAACCCAACTATATACAACATAAAAGTCTACAATTACGCTTGTTGTAGTGAATCAATTTAGCATAGGGTGTATATATTGAAAAATATATCGTCCTAAACAAATCCTTATCAATTTTGCACCGAGAAAACCGGTCTGGACTGAATTCTGGTTAGTGCGGTAACGTATAAAATATTTGAAGAGGCTAGACAAATGCTAAAATGTCAACAAAGTCATCTTAGAACAACAAATAAATTCTAGTGAAGGTAGGATTTTTATACTGACCTTATACAAGAAAATGTAATGATGTCTGTTAGATATGGAGTGCGGTCTCTGTGTGCGGAGTGCCCGCACAGTCCGCGGCAGGTCTGCGGCGCCGGCGACCAGCGCGCGCGCACAAATGTCCGCGGCTATTATTGCTGCACTTCTGCCGGCTCCTGACGCGCACACCACGACGCAAGGACGAACACCTGGAAACATAATGTGACGTCATGACGTGGGGTACTTTCGTTACGTTCGTACGAAAAACTCGTCAAGTGCGTGGGTTTTCTTTATATAAGGAGGCACAAGTAAGGCTCGCGTAATGAGAAGTAGTGAGGTAACCACCCATGGAAATCCGCAACACCAAGGGTCAATAGATGCGTTGCCAGCCTTTAAGTTGTGAATATGCTCTTATCTTGAAGTTCCCTAAGTCGTATCGATTCGGGAAATGTGCAGCCGGGAATTGATTCTACAAAGTGCGGTTGTAGAATGCTATGATGCGGTTGGAATTTCACATTATAACGTAATGACCAGTGGTGCAATTCGGCTGCTGCGATGATAAATGCTGTAAAAGATGCAGAGAGAACCCACATCGCTACGCAACGCCAAAAGACCAAGCCTTGATCGTCGATGATTCGAGCCGCTCTGTGTTGTATGCAAATAGAAAAAGCTGGTACTGAGAAGCGCCCTCCAAGAGATGAGAACAATATTCTGGGATAATTAATAATATTAATAAAAAAGTAAGGGTTTTTATGGGATTCGTCATATTGGTTTTAATTATTTGTTATTATAGCGGTCATAGTAAAACACTAACAAAAACTTCGGTTGTTAATATCTTTGCGATATTAACAACCGAAGCCCACGACTGACAAACGGACAGACCCCCTGGTGAGGAACACTACAAAAGTGGCAACTCAAAGGTGGGTTGGTGTGATTACCCTGGTGCTCTCATACCATAAGGTGACGCGCCTGATCGTTTTCCATTAAAATGTATGTTGAAGAAATATGACCTTATCAGCACGTGACAGAATTTGAAATATAAAATCAATTCTAGCTTAGCTTTTTAAGCCAAAAGCTTCGGTGGCCCAATAATTAGAACCGTCTACTTTCATTTCGTTGCCCGGGGTTCGATCCTCACCCGCCACATTCCAATGTGTGTTTGTTTTTCGAATTCATCAGACGTTTATTTGACTTTTTATAAAGTCTGCAACGCTTTGGTGATTCGAGTATATTCCTTCTCTTCTATAAAAATATTAAATAAAGCCAAGTCTTCTAGTTCAGTTACTTCCACTAAAGTACAGTTTAAATAAAATAAAGAAAAAGTTTTGTAAAATACGCTAACTTAAACAAATCTAATAATATTAACGAAATAATGCTTTCAATTTGCGAAATTCCCTTAGGCTCAAAGTAAAAAATATTTTTTATGACAACAAGGGACGATACGAGCAGGACGTTCAGCTGATGCTTATTGATACGCCCTACCCATTACAATGCAGTACCGCTTAGGATTCTTGAAAATCCAAAAATTCTGAGCTGCACTACAATTGTGCTCGTCACCTTGAGACATGTTAGGTCCCATTACTAACTATCACTCTACTTAAAAAGCAGCTGTGATAGCATTACAAATATGGTAATTTTAACGAGCCATGTGGGTTATAAAATATGCACATTCATACCTTCAAGTTCAGAAGCCACTTTCATCTTTCCCAGAGTCCCATTTGTCCCGTACCCCCTCCGCAGTACCTCCTCAGCTTTTGCGGGAGAATACACGTTGACTCCATTCCCTGCATGATCCTCACTCCTCAGCTTGGATAGGTTGTTGTAGGATGAACGGCTTTGGTCCTCGTAGATTACTTCTATACCTAGAAATGATAAAAATTTATAAATATCTAAATGTATAGTTTCCATGAGATAAGATTGACATAGCATTTTATTAACGCCTAAGGCATTGCAGAATCATTTAGCTGAGAATAAGATTCTGCTTTGCGTGACAAAACGGAGATATATTTATCGGCAAAGACGGTATGATGTAGTGTCATGTATGTGAGACTTACAGCTGTCCATAGTTATCTTCAAATCATTCAACGTTTCCAAAACAAAATCCTCAGGGTTAATATACCCTGGTACGTTAGACACGTTTTGAACAAAGGGTGTGTCGATAAACTCATCAAAATGATAACAGGATCTCACGAATTTCTCCATCATACGAACCTAAAGTTACGTTTTTCGTTAACACTCACATAAAAAGCTTAAAAGTACTTTATCAAGTTAGCTAGCTCATTGTGAAAAGTGTTATGTACAGTAAGGTCGTACCTTCTTCATCGTACTCCTTAGCAGTCTGAGATATTTTCATATAACTCCTCATTTCTGACAAGAAGTCAATAACAGAGTCGTAATCCTCCGGTACACCCTTGGCCGGCCAGAAGTACCACAGGTGTGTCACCTCCCGCCAAGTTCTGGTAGCCAAGTTGATCAGCTGGACGCTGGAGATGGCATACTTGTCTTGCTGTTCCCGTTTCTTCAGGATTACTTGGAACTGACCGAATGTTCGTCTGTTGTCAGAAATCTCAGAAGGTGGAAGATATTCGTAACATTTTTCCTGAAAAATTATTTTATTAATTTTGAGAACATTGACTCAAATATTATAACTTCATCATGTTTGAATAAAAACGGAAGAAACTATGTACCAAAGACAAAGAGACTAACAATATCTCGACCGCTAAGCTTTCCCTTTGAAAGGTGAATGAACATGAAAAGATTATATTGAGATGCAGAAGTTCAAATTATTATTTCTTGATGTTTTTCTCTTGACGTTTCTTTAGGACCTATAAATAGATAGAAAAGGTAAGTGATTCTATTATAACTGTAACCAAATTTTGATTGACAAGTTGTAAACAGTCAGCCACGCTTGATATTAGCTCCATAGTATTTTGAATATTAAATCACTATCTAAAACACACATTTACAGCTCTTCTATACGCTAGTAAACCCTTAGTCTATGTTCTTACTATTGAGGTTTATAATATACAGCTAATTGACACAAGTACAGACGGTTTGCCAGCAAAGCTTTAGTTATTTACTTCCCATTGGTTATCCTTACAAAACCTTAATAAGAGCCCTGTGCTTCCCCGGGGCATAACGGGGCTGCTTTGCACAGCATACCTAACATCTATACTCAGGGAGCTATGTGTTGGCTTCCACACGTACGCCCTCCCTGAGGACAAAAAACTGCGGGTCGTTCTTAGGAACATCCCAAAGGAACTCGACATTAAAGAGATCCACGCTGACCTCAAAGAGCAGGGCTACCCTGTGAATGAAGTCCATCGCATGCACAAACGAATTGATAGGTCGCCGCTGAACCTGGTGCTGGTGGTTCTCGACCTCACTAAGGAGGGCAAGGCGATATTCAATCTGAAGGCCGTGTGCTCTCTACACGGCATCAAAGTGGAGGCTCCGCACAAAAGCGGCGGTCCAGGGCAGTGCAATCGCTGCCAGTTATATGGCCACTCTGCCCGCAACTGCGAGGAGAAACCTCGCTGCGTCAAGTGTCTTGGCAACCATGGAACTCCTGAGTGCACCGGCCCTACAGTGTGCGCGGAGCCTCCGGCATGCGTGCTCTGTGGTGCCGAAGGAAACCCTGCAAACTACCGCGAATTTTCACGAATTAGAGTCAGACCACCGGCCCGTCGTCCTAAATCTAGGCCCACCGGTTAACTTTCAACCACCGACGAAAACAGTGATCGACTGGCAACGGCTGGAAAAGGATCTCGAGTCTATCAAGTCCGACGACCTTGACCTTATACCTGACGTCATCGACTCGGTCGACACGGCTCACAGTGCTATCTCTCATATACAGAATAGGATCAAGGCCTGCTCCAGGCAGGTTCCGACGATGCAACCGCATCGCCTAAACCTGCCTAAAGAGGTCAGGAACTTACTTACACAGAAGCACAGAGCCACTAGACTTTACGATAGGTATCCGTCGGTCGAGAATAGGCGCAACCTCCGCTACCTACAGCGGGTGGTACGGGAACGTATCGCGGAACTCCGCGGCGAACGTTGGGACCGCTTGCTCGGCAACCTTAAGCCATCACATGTGGCTTTCTGGAAGCTGCCTCGCGCGTTCAAACAGGAGCCGCCCACTGTCATGCCTCCTTTGGACAGACCGGGACTGCAGCCGGCGCTCGATGACGATGAGAAGGCTGAATGCCTCGCCGATAGTCTCGAGAGTCAGTGCTCTCCAAATGCAGCAGCCGACCAGACACACGTTGACGAAGTTGATCGTGAAGTTGAACGTCGCTCCGCTCTGAGCCCTTCAGGCGATGTAATAAAACCCACTTCTTACGAAGAGGTGAAGCTAATTATTTAGGAGCTTCACTCCAAGAAGGCCCCGGGGCCCGACACTATAAGCAATAGGGTTCTTAAAATCCTACCCTCGACTCTTATTATTTTTATTGGTTACCATTTTTAATATTCTATTGTCTAATAGCGCGTTCCCCGAACAATGGAAGGATTCCATTGTTATCGGTATCCGAAAACCTAATCCGAATAGCTATAGGCCTATTAACTTAATTAACTCGATCGGGAAACTTTACGAAAGATAAATTCTCGCGCGTCTTAATCATTACATCGCGGAGCTCAACCTGATACCCGACATACAGTTCGGATTCAGAACCGCTCACTCGTGTCCCCAGCAGGCTCACCGACTCACCGAGTACATTCTCGTACGGCGTCAACTTCACGCTACCACGGCAGCCGTGTTTTTCGATGTCGCGAAGGCATTCGACAAGGTATGGCACAACGGCTTAGTATTCAAGCTGTATCAACTGGGATTGCCAGACAGGCTCGTGCGCATCATACGAGCCTACCTTACTGATCGCTCCTTCCGATATCGAGTAGAGGGCACCCTATCCTCACCCAGACCCATCAGGTCTGGCGTGCCACAGGGTTCAGTCCTCTCTCCCACTCTTTTCTCGCTCTTCACGAGCGTCATTCCCAAGTTTCCGAGTGTCCAGCTCCCTCAGTACGCTGACGATACGGCACTCTACTTTGGCTCCGCTCTATTGAACCGCTCAACCTTGAGCAGGAACATTAAAGTGCTTCAAGCCGCCGTCGATGAACTAGGTAACTGGTTCAGAAAATGGCGGATTGAAGTGAACCCCACCAAGAGTGCAGCGGTACTCTTCGGTAACGCGAATAGCATCCGGGCTAAAAAACGACCGACCGACGTCATTAAATTGTATGAAACACCCATACCGTGGGTGAAGGATTACAAATACTTAGGAGTCACGTTCAACAGCAATATGAACTTCAAGAAACATATTGATACGGTATGCAATAGAGCCCGATTTGTCCTCAGTCGCCTTTATCCACTTGTGTGTGGGCGAAGCAAACTTCCGCTCAAACAAAGTGACGCTGTACAAAACCATCGTACGGCCCATACTGTCATACGCAAGCGTCGTTTTCGCGCAAACCCGACCGAGCTACTTACGTCGTTTGCAAGTAGTTCAAAATAAATTCACGCGCATGGCAACCGGAGCCCCGTGGTTCATCCGAAACGTTGACCTTCACCGCGACCTAGAGCTTCCGACGATAGCTCAACACTTTAAAGAGATCTCGCGACGCTTCTTTGACAAGGCGCCTAATCATCCCAACGTCTTGGTTAGGATGGCATGCGGGTACACCCCCCTTCACCATAGTCTCAACCCAATAAGACGTCCCAGACACGTAACGGTAGACCCGGATGACGACATCACCATCGCGAACGCGACACCCACACAAACACCGACACAGACACGCACACACCGCCTTCGCAGGCGTAGGCGCGGTCAACCACCGCAAACCACTTGCACTCGTCGCTCTGACGATGGCCAGCGGCCCGCACCCTAGATACACCAAACATTGTTTTGATACCCGACGAGACGTTAGTCCTCGTCCTGTAATCGCTTCACTACACTCACTCACACACGGACTGACTGACGGACTGACATACACCACTTACACAATCACAAACACACTCCACAAACAGACACAAACACAAACATACATGCACACAAACATTTACACTACGTACATACATACAAACACACATACATACAATCATAAACACATACATACACACTTACTCAAAAGCAAACAAAAACAGAAGAGTTTGCAAAGATGGCAAGAACGCTGGAGTACTTCAAGTAAGGGACGTTGGACCTACCGCCTGATACCCGAAATTGCGCCATGGGTTAACCGCAAGCATGGGGAGGTTAACTACTACCTGACCCAGATGATCTCTGGCCACGGATGTTACAGACAGTACCTCCACAGATTTAAACACGAGGACTCCCCAGATTGCCCAAACTGCACAGACGCAATCGAAGATGCGAATCATGTATTTTTTAAATGCCATCGATACATAACCGCTCGGGACAAATGGGAGAAGACAGTAGGTAGTAGTAGGCGTAGGTTAGAGAGGGCAAGAAAAGCCACTGTAGTAAATTTATAGTTTTTAGTTGGAAAGAGCAAAAGCTAGATTCTCCCCCCGTGAAGAAATGCCTTGCGGCGATTCCATGGGGGCTAACGAGATAGAAGAAGAGGCGGTTTTTTAGTCGGTATTGGCCTTCAAACCGAGCCCGACATACGAGATCAATACGATCTTGATCTTATGATACGTAAAAGTATTTTTCCCATCAGAAAAAAAAAAAACATACACACTTACATACATTACACAAAACATCACCACACTCGCCGGCGAGTGTGTTCTTATCACCTTCATTTATTATATTATCATCTTTCATCTTCATTTTCATTCTCTCTCCTTCCCACAAGCACACAGCCGGTCTGAGGTTCGAGTCTCCTTAGGAGACGCCCCGCGACTGTTGTTGCGTAGTCTTTGCGGCCTCCACGGCCCACGTCCTACTTCGCTGTGAAAGCCAGGGCTGCTAACAGCACAGAGGAGGTTTTAGTCGGTATGGGGTGTCCGCTTACGCGGACACTCGAGTCCGACATATTACGCCCCGTTCCAGCGCGTAAATACGTAACCGTATTTCCTCCTCTCAAAAAAAAAACACAGGATACCGCCTGTATTAAGGGTACCACAACGGCGCCTTATTCTGCCGTGAAACCGTAATGTGTAATCAAATCAAAAGCAAATAACTTTAACATGTTTCGTTCTGAAGGGCACCGTAGCTAGTGAAATTACTAGGCAAATGAGACTAAACATCTTATGTCTCAAGGTGATTCTGAAGGCAATTGTATTGCCGCTCAGAATTTTTGTATTTTTCAAGAATCCTGAGTGGCACTGCATTGTAATGGGCAGGGCATATTAATTACATTTAAATAAAACTTACTACTCCACTTTCCATGTACTCTGTGAGCATCACGATGGTCCGCGAGTTCTGTTCCCAGATCATCCGCCAGAAGTCCACCACGGTGTTGGAGAGTGGCGCCTGGCAGGCGATGTAGAAGTTACGGATGTTGCCTGGACCCTGCGGGAACGTGACTTATAATACTACTGCTAAATATTTCTTAATGGATGGCAACCACTACCCATATAGTTTGTTATTTTTAACTGATATTTTTCTCTCACTTCTGCAATTTAAGTATACAAATTTAATTTATACAAAAATTCATGGACGATGCGGGACTTAAGCCCACGCCTCTAGGGTTCCGTCTGAGTGCTCTTATCAACTGAGCCAGCCGACCGAGTTTCAAACCAAATTTTGGTATGTGTTGTTCAATTCTCAGGTTCAAGTGTCCAAGTCGTCCATGAATTTTGCTACAAATTAATTATGTATAATCAATGTTGTAATGTGTAAATATGTTACAGCAACCTTTTCTGAATGGAATGCATCAAAGGATGATGAATAGAAATCAATGTTTCCGTGTTGGACGGCTTTATTTTATACCTAATACCGATATTCATCTGGCCTTAACAGTAACAATATGTTGTGACGTTAAACGCAATCCCAGTAACATAAAGCGAAGTGACTCTGAAGACGATCGGACTGGTAATTGATGACCACAGGACCTTCAGGGATGCCGACTATAGGCCGGTAAAAGTCGTATATTATCTCAAAACTAATTAATCAAAGGCGCAATAACAATTACTTTATTTCTCAAATATTACAATAAATAGTAACAAGTTTAAAATATGTTTCTAAATTATATTATTTACATACAGGCAGCAACGACAGCTAAACTATATAGTACGAACTGTGTTTCAGCTGTCAGTGACTTCTCGATACCAGACATAATTATATAGTCAAATGATGTGTATATATGTTTCTGTACAAGAGAGTGTCTTGAATATGACCGACATTTCCAAACCCACTTTGTGCAAGGCAATATTTGAATTTGAATTTGTAGTTTTTCTTTTGCAATGTGTTGTGTTGCGGTTGGCTTCTTGTGACCAAATTACTTGCGCCGCTTTTAAATCAAATCAAATATTTCATTTTGGTGTAGATGAATGACACATTTATAAATGTCAAAAGTTGTTTTTTCTTTTCAACACAACAGTTTCGTCGTTTTATCAAATTATTTTAATTACTATATGCAAAGTGATGCAAAAAAATATTCAATCATCAAATACTCAATGCCTTAGACGAGTAGGTAAAAAAAGTAAATTAGTAAATAAAAACACATGAGCTATAGAGACAATGTAAAGGAATTGTGTGAGCATTTTAGCAATAAAAATATATATAAAACTGTATCTTACTTTCTTGAGTCAATCCTTCAATATAAAATATCCTTCAAGTTCTTTTTTTATTAAATTATGTTCTACTGCTTCGAAGCATAATTACATTAGATTGAAAGCTATAAGACTTAAAATATCATACAAATATATACCGTTATATAATTCGCGTTAATGTACTCCGTTGTTGGGTCGTTCCCTATCCTGCGCAGAGGCACTCTGGTCTCCGGGAGCGGCAGCACGTTGGAATACCGGTTCTTGTCCTCGCAGCCCGGAGGCACCTCCTCGGGCCGCACAGACACCGAGGGAATCTCGGCGAATTCGGCGGTGATGGAATCCACGTCCATCGCGAAGTTTGCCAGCGCCGCGTAGCTCATCGGATGTGACGTCACCTGCAACCATTTTTGATTTATTTTCAAGTCTACTCGACTACAAGAAAAGCGGCCAAGTGTGAGTCAGACCTGCAATCAACTCCGTATCACCGTACAGAATACTTTTATAAAAGATATATTTTTTCATACGGAATCCGAAAACCTCGAACTTACAACCCATAGACTAATAATGGACGAACGCTATAAGATACCATGAGAACATGAAGAAAAAGAAAGAAAGAAAGAAAAATGTTTGCTTGAAACGTTATATATAGTACACGTAAATACAAAAGAGTTTAAATTTTTATATTAAAAGAAAGAGACTTCTTATTTACAGGCTGTCCCAAAGTTATGGGACATGAAGAGAAAGTACCTTAAATATCGAAGATAGGCTATTTTACTGAAATAAGACTTTATGTTATTTTAAGTTAGTACTTCTGCATTCAAAGATATTCTAAAAATTACCTGCCTCGTCTGGGAATCGAACCGACTGAAATGTAAAAAAAAACACCCCTACTTTTATGATGCCACTCGAAAGAATGGCCAAATTGGTGGTACAATACCAATTTGTATTAATTTGACTTGCAATAAAAATAAATGAGTTTGAATTTGAGACAAACAATAAACAAAAAAAAACGGAATATTATTTCTATACGCATATTTTTCAATAAACATTGAATATTTTTCTCTTTAGTTGTGTGTCAACTGTCACTATTCGAATCGGGTTCACATACGTAGCCTGAACTGAATAAATGTTTTACATTGCTGCTTATTGATGAAGACTATTTAAACATCTAGAGTAAATGCATCAATGTATAGATATACTAGTCGAAGCTTAATATGTAATTTGTGGCATGTTCCATATTTTGGCTTTGTTTTTATACGAAGTTATTTATCTATATTTATAGAACATCAATGTCTGTACGTAACAATGTGGTCCCATTTCAGCATATTTGCTGGTTTGAAAACTAGCCCTGGTCTTCCGTTGAGCCATTCGGTGACGTGGCGATAATAATATTATCGATGTATATAAAAATGAATTGCTGTTCGTTAGTCTCGCTAAAACTCGAGAACGGCTGGACCGATTTGGTCTAGAATTATTTGTGGAAGTCCAGAGAACGTTTAAAGGTGAATAAATAGGAAAATGCTTGGAATTAAATAAAAATTTGTTTTCCCCTTAATATGTCCCCCGTCGTTCAGAAATCAAACATATTTTCTATGAGAGAATTTATTGACGGACGGTTTGGCAGTTCTGCTGTGAAACAATTTCATTATGTCGTAAAAATACATTATTTTATTTATAATATACAGAACAACGTCTGTCGGGTAAACTAGTATAAAATAAAAACTTATATTGCTTATTATAGTTTGTAAACTAATAGAGTAATAATATGTAATTAGGAACACAAATCATATGTAAATACGCAGTAGCCAATAGACGTTATTTACGATATATTCTAATCGTTACCTACCTGACGAATGAGCATTCAGCACATCGCACCCGCTCACCTCACTTGGTTGACTCGATTAATTGCATAGCGAATATATATAAGAGTATACCACCTATGTATTGACTCATCATGATATCTCTGGAACCATAAGGTGTAGAGACTTAAAATTTGGTAGGAATATTCCATTCGCCGAGAAGAGGTCAGCTAAGTACGGATTTTATAGAAAGCCACTCACATCGCTCATGCTAAGTAGCCGTTATCACCACGGAACAACGTCGGTCAGTAAGTATTATATTTATCTTCAGAGCTTAATGTCGATACTTAAAAGCATGTGATGAAGTGTACCTCGTCATCGTAGGCCGGGTTCCCGTAGCTCCGCTTGCTGGCTCGTATCCTCAGGTTCCCTTTCCGCTGTCCCACGCTAACGCTGTCCAGACTGTACGCGTCCAGGGATACGGGCGTACAGCGCTGAGCGTACACGCCCCTACGACCGCGCCGGCGTACTACCACCTGCAAATACCATGCCACCGTAGCATAATAAACGCGTTCAAAATTTGAATTACAAAAAATAAAGTTGTAAATTCCGACAATACATCGAACAGTTGTTCTAAATCAAATTTAAAGGGGAACTTCACGTTTTAACTTACAAATCACCTCAGGACTTTAAATTTAAATTTTAAATGTCTGCATAAGTGTAAACCTTTTAAAACACAGTTGCAAACGACAAACATACATTAGTACGTTTTAATGTATATAAAGTACACAAAGTATAGTTGGCAAATCCTTAGAACTTGCGTCCTTTGGTGTTCGATAAGAAACAGCTACTCACAGCATAATATACAAACATTACTTTTAATGTAGGGACAGGATGTTTGTAACGAATAAATAGTTCTGAGAAACTGTAGAGCTATCGATACACGGTCAGCTCATAATATGTTCAATGAAACCTTTCAGCCTTAAGGGCGCACCCTACGTCAAATTGCTTAGCAAGATATTGAACTGTATTAAAAATTATAATTAATCACGTTGAAACAAATATATGTATGTTTAAATTCCGAATATGATCTAGCGATTAAGTGATGTTTGGCGCGAAAATAATTCGTAGTAATGGTGAATGCGTGCAGGTTTGTACGTGGAATGAAGTGCAAAAGCAAAACAAACGATCGTACGGGTCACCTGGTGTTAAGTGATCACCGCCGCCCACATTTTCTTGCAACATCAGAGGAATCACAGGGGCGTTGACGGCTTTTAAGGAAGGTGTACGCACTTTTTTTGAAGGTAGCTATCTCGTATCGTCCCGGAAACACCGCACAAGGAAGTTCATTCCATACCTTTGTAGTATGTACGACCGCTTAACATCCAGATAGTGGGGATGATATCCTAGCTTGTGGCGTGTCGTGCGAAGTTGCAGTTTGGCGGCAGGAATCAGGTGAAACAGCTCTTTGGAACACTGCCGTGATAAATGCGGTAGAACTTAGAAGACATACAATGCAGCGACGTCTTTACGCAACGCCAAGTGATCAAGCCGTTCACAGAGCACTGGGTCCTCGTCAATTCGAGCTGTTTCTTATTTTGAGTTATTTCTCAGTTTGAGTTGAGATATTGCGGCCCCTTAAGTAGTTCACATTAAAACAGTAATATATTTTAATGAAATAAGAGTTTGCTCTTAACATTTGTAAATATTTGTATACTGTTGAGAGTAAGGAATACGTGTTAGATACCGCAACTGGATATCACAAACGCAACTTTTTCTGCAAACACTATTGCCTTGGTTGGAAGAGCGTTGTAGCTAGTGAAGTTACAGGGCTGCTAAGACTGAAGTGATAATAGCGGCTAACACTTCATATATATATATATATATCATAAACAGACGCTCGTACGTGATTACGGCGTTTTAACGAATCTTTCTTAATAATAAAAGAAGTTTAAAAAAAAAACTAATAAAGACTCTTTGGTTGAAAAGATAACGGTTGAAATTTAAGAGGAACATCAATTCCTACCTTATCGACGATAAATGGTAAAATTATATAAATTAACAAAAATCTTATTTTGCAAATTGAAAAATTTAATAACTTTATCAAATTAATGTATTGTGATCGGTCCTCGATAAATCTACGAAGTTTGAACGAAATCTGGCCGTTTCAAGTGGGTCAAAATCGCGCCTTAATGAGTCGGTTACAAACAAACATACATTCAGGTGAAGCACATAAAATGCGAGTAAAAATACTATATATCAATACTATACATAATACTATACTACTTTTAGTAGTATAGTATTCATTATAATTAGGATATTATTAGCAATAGAAGCAAAGAATACAAAGTTAAAGATAATAATTCAGGGAAACCCTCCAAATATTTGCTTTTTAGCACATATTTTATCTGAACTTTGCCCGTTCATATTGTACTCATAAATTATTGTAAAAGTAAAGAAAACGTTATGATAGAAACATCGCACATGTAATGGAGATTCTATATCAAAAACATTTTTTCACTTCTCATGCTCTGAAATTGCTTATTTGCGCACGATATAGGCTGCACAAAATCGATTTTTGTGCACAAGGGCATAAACGTATCGACTTACTCATAAATGTATTAAGGCAAAGAAAATGAGCCATACAGCCAAACACAATAAAAAGTTCAGAGATAGAACTTTTTATTTTATAATATTTACTTTAATTTATTTGCCTCATGTGTTTTTTAAGACATAAAAGATATTAGAATTTAAATTAAAACACGGTAGGTTATTTAATTAATTAAATATATATATATATATTTAAATTAATTCAATTCAAAACTAATGTAATAGAAGGCTGTATAGGTCTGGAGCCCAAGCCTAATATTAATGTCGTAAGATTAAAAAAAAAGCGGCGGGAAACAGGCCTTGTTTTTTCGTGCGTTTATTAATTTCTTCAAATTTGCTAAAATTGTTAAAAATGTCCATGTTATACTACTGTTTTATTCCCTCGCAATCGAAATGAAATTCAGAGTTTATAACTCGTCGACAATACCATTTTATCCTCGACATTACTATCAGCCCTTGCCTTCGGCTCGGGCTGCTAAAAATGGTTCGTTTTGTGCACTCGTTGTAAAATCTACTATTTTCACAAATTTGTAAGGATTACTCAAAAACTCATATTTCCTGGATTTCTACTCACTTTTTTTCTTCAACGTTAAAGTTTTTTTAACTTGTCGTTTTCTGTGTTATGTGTTTTCGACGGTGATATCTGAGGTTACTATGAATTTTGAGTTAAATGCTGAAAAACAAATTTTTATGACAATAAGGGACGAGACGAGCAGGACGTTCCGCTAATGGTAATTGATACGCCCTGCCCCTTACACTACAGTGCCATTCAGGATTTTTGAAAAACCCAATAACTGAACGGCGCTACAATGCGCTCGTCACCTTGAGACATAAGATGCTAAATCTCATTTGCCCATTAATTTCACTAGCTACGGCGCCCTTCAGATCGAAACACAATGTAATGCAATGTGTAAACATTACACATTACTGCTTCACGGCAGAAATGGGTGTCGTTACGGTACCCATAATCTAGCCGGCATCCTGTGCAAAGGAGCCTCCCACTGTGCACACCACAATAATATATTCAACATAATTTAAAAATATAGGGTTGTCAATTGCATATCATTATCAACTTACATATTTTTCATGCAAGTGTTTAGCAGTTAAGGTGACGAAAATGTAAAATGGCACTTGAGCATAAGTAATTTATTAAGGTGACGATATTTCAAGGGCTGTACTTGAGACCTTATTATAGAGGTACACATTTCCACTGTCTCACGTTACATTTAACTCACTTAATTTGACTTTTAGACATTCAAATAAAATACTATGTTTTTGTGCCAGGGAACTTTAGTGGACTGAATTAAATTAAGATCACTCAGGTGAACAGAAAAGGCATCGTAGGAATAAAAGCCACTATAATATTATCCCATACTTACAACAGCTCTCGTTATAACGATATTCTGATACTAATCTTCAAGATTTTAAATACCGAATTAAGTGTATTCTACAATTGAACATCTTGTCTCATATATCGTATTCACTGTGACTATATTGTGAATTTAGACTTGGTACCCATAGAACAATATGAAATAGATTTGAAAACTTATTAAATCGCCTTACTATCAGCACTGTTAATTGTTAGGCCATATTGACTCATGGTCAAAAAGTTTGTTTTCTAGAACTTTAGAAATCATGCAATTCTGGTTAAATCTGCGATTGGAAGAGAGGAGACGTATAACCGATCTCATTTACTTAATGAATATAGCGAGGGGTTTGGTCGACTGTCCTTGTCATTGGTCTTCATGTTCCGTTTGCCTCACTCCGGAGACCATGATGCCTGCATGTTCCCGGAGCTAGAGCTAATAAGAGAAAATAGTATCTACTGCGGGCTGTTCCGTCTTTCAACGACTTGTTTATTAAGTTGTTATTTAAGTTGTATTAGACCTTGTCATCACCATCACCCCAATTAGGCAGGTGAGACAGCTTCTTACCGAAAACTTTTTCAATCAGGTTTAATTGTAAGATTTTGGTCTTTTGATATTGTTTCCTTTATCGTCTTATACAATTTTCGTTTTTGTTGTCCACTTAACTCTTATATCATAAATTATATCCATTTCTATCTGTGGACAATTTTAATTGTCCTTCTGTAATTATGTATGTAACTTTAACCTAGCTAAAAGTTTTCCAAAAATGTAAATTAAAATATATATCGTGTCGTGTCGCAACGGACCCCCGTGTCAATAGTTCGTCAAGAGCGCTGCATTTGTTTATAATTGGTATTGTAAAAACATCCTCTAGACGGCGACACCTACAGATTTACGAGAGCGAGGTACGGCTACAAGAAAGATTAAAATATACAGAATTATTTGTTTACCGTTGAAAATTTAATTCAATACACGTTAAATATATTTCAATTGAAACCTACTGAGTAATAATTAAATATTCACTAATACATACTTTCAATATGTAGTAAATCTCATGATGCTACTTTGTACAGAATAGGAAATCATGCATACATCGAGGCAGTAATCTCTAGTATTTTATACTAATTTAGGTAACTACTATTTATACTATATGAACTAGGGGAGGTTTTATAATTAAATGAGCAGAGACAGAGAAGATAAAAGATAATCAATTATATACAAAAACTCGCTATACACTATAGAGTGTAGCGTGGGAGTGGTTCGAAAAAATAAATTATTTTTTTACATAGACCTGTAAATTATTTTAACTAGTATAGAATAGTGTAATCTTCATACAAAATATCAGACTGAACAAATCGCAAACATTCAGATTTTGAGACAGTAAAGATCAAACCAAAATTTATTTTTTCAAAAAGAGGTTGAAAATATTTTTACCACAATATCTGGAAATATATTAAGCATTTTACTACTGCTTTTTAATTATTTCTTTTTTAATAACTGCTACATCGTTAATTAATACGTTTATATTTTATGAACAAATGTCAGTTACACGTCTAAAATTTATTTTATCTAGCGTTACCTATGACGGGGATATAGGTTTCTGCTTACGAGCGTGATTACCAATAATAATGCGTAGAAGAAGGTTTTCGTCATCTAAATAATATGCATCGCCTTAAATGTCCTTATGACTTGGTAGCTATTATATAAAAATACCCACCATTTCATCTACTCCAATAACATAAAATCAAATTTAAGGGAACACACTTATTTATTTAGTATACATGACACGGGAGAAGTGAACTTCATCAAGACGAGGTTCACATTAGTAAAACTTTTCTTTATTCTATATTCCTCACGTAATATAAACCTTTGAATACATAAATAATTTGTATATAATACTCCAGTAATGATGTCTTCCTGATCGCGTATTCAATTCGAGCAGACTTTGTCCGAACAAGCGTTATATAGCCCAACGTGACAGCACAGTCTCATTCCAAACAAAAAAAAAGAAAGAGCACTTAAAGAGTTTTTTTACAAAAAAAAATAAAATGGGTATAGTGTACATGGTAATAAATATAACATACGTACAATACTTATTGTTTATCCAGTTACCGGTTTAAAGTTAGTCAACTTTCTTGCAGCCATACATTACATCCCCGCCGTCTATTGCCTATCGGGTACACACTACACAACTACCTCAGAATGAAGTCCAGACTCCACATTAGTGACCTACACGGGCCTGCGCACACGCACTCAAATATTATTATTATACGATTCCACTTTTAAAAACAATACAAAAATATTAAACAGGTCCTAACACACTAGTTAATAATAATTAAAAAATATTAATATTACAAATAAAACGAATATTGTCTGAATTTGAATAAAAATAATAATATTTGAGTCGCGTAGTGTTTATCTGAAGTGCTTGTAAGCTGTTTGTAAATCAAGGAGCTATCGGTAAGTTCCCGCCAATATTATTGAGATAAAAGTGATTTTTATTTTTAGTAATAAGTTACTATTTAATTAGTCATTCTAGAATGAAATCACTGTATGCTTGTTATATAAAATGTGAGATTCAAATTCAAATTCAAATATTTTTATTCAAAATAGGATATGACATTACTTATTGAAAGTCAAAAAAACTACCACCCATTCCAAAATGAATGCCGGACTGAGAAGAACGGGCGCAACAAACTCAGCGGGCTTTTCTTTTTCATCAAAAAATATGTTTACAAAGTAACACTGTAGCCTGATTTAGTCGCTCCATTTCCAATCTGTGGTCTCCAGTCAAGAAAAGGGGGGTCATTCTTGAGGCTCTATTTCATTAAGATTTGAACATTGTTGGGATTTCATGAGCAAACAGTACATAA
The DNA here is from genome assembly GCF_905404315.1 of Leptidea sinapis. NCBI lineage: Eukaryota > Metazoa > Arthropoda > Insecta > Lepidoptera > Pieridae > Leptidea > Leptidea sinapis. Next base: position 1,185,853 of record NC_066300.1, on the reverse strand, counting down.
ATAATTATTGTGTTCAGTAATTTGTTTTTATTTACACACTTTTAAATAAACTTTCTAGCCCCAAATTAATATTATAATTGGCATATTAGGTATAGCACTCACTATATATAATGATATAACATACTTCTTCATATAATTTAATTTAATTGTAACTGATCAATGTATAAAAGTTTTTTTTAAATTTTTGTTTGTTTGGCTGTGTAGTTGTGCCGGCCAATCTCAATAAACATATTTGTGTAGTGTTAATTTTTTATCGATTCATAAATAAAACAGATATTTAAGTAGTTTTTTATACGCACACATACGAAATTTCGGGAAAATGTCGTTATATTTACGTATATAATTGGTAAGCTGCCTAGATATATAATTGAGCATGTAAATCGATATTATAATGTGTTTGGAACTACACAAAAAAAATTGAATTAGTTTCAAACAGTAATGGAGCAATGCATATTTTTAAAGAAGTAGGTATAACGACATAATTTGGATTTGAGCTGAGAGATAAGGATTTTAATTGTTTTATAGAGATGACATAAAAAAAGTATTTTATATATCGGTGGACCAGCAGCTATTCTATACAATCAATACGAATTGTATCCATTACCTAGATTAAGTATGAAATTCAAAATAAAATGAACAATATTATTTCTATATAATAATATGCAATATGCTTTTTCTACGCATTTTGAGAATACCTAATTTATAATAGTATAGAAAGTTCGGCACAATAAAATAGTAAAATAATAACTTTATGCGTCTTGTTATTTTTTTTAAATAGAATGAGAAGCCAAACAGCATATTGATCACCTGATAGTAAGTGATCACCACCTGAGGAGTTGATGGTGCACATGTATCGTTCTGAAAACGCAGCGTAAAAAATTTATTCCATAGTTTGTGTACGTATAAAAAATTATACAATATTAACCTTATATTTAACGTATGCTTACATTACGTTAAATAAAGTGCTTTATAGGGTTCCATTCCTCAAAAAGAAAAAACCGAACCCTTATTTTTTTACGCCAACTTTGTAGTTCATCCGTCCGGCCGTCATTTCACAGATGACGTATTTCTGTTGCCGCTATAAATTAAATAAAATAAATATGTAATGGGAATACATTAATGGTGATTTTCATCTCGTTTCCTTTTATTAAAAAGGAGGACAAACGAGCGTTGCCGGCCTTTAAGGAAGGTGTACGCGCTTTTTTGGGAGGTCGTATATCGTACCGTCCCGGTTTTTGCTCGATAATAGTACGGAACCCATCGTGCGCGAGTCCGACTCGCAATTTTTTTTTAAAAACAACAGTGTCATCTAAGTTAGTTTATTTGAAATTATTTTTGAAATGAATAAAGTTTCTAGAAAAACGCCGAATGATTCAGCTAGAAATCATGATACCTTAATATACTACCAGTGGGAGGCTCATTTACACAGGATCCCGGCTTGATGATGGGTACCACCACCATAATGGTAGTTTGGAAATTGTTGATATAACGTTACGTATAATAAAATCGAACATAATAAAAACTATACATTATATATTTTTTTTCAAAGTAAAGTTACTTGCATCCATAAAAAGTACTTTATAGAATTTTTGTCTACATTTTGCATGAAAAGTAGTTAATTATTTTATTGGTCAGAACAACGTGTAGACTCAATGACGTTCTATATGTATAGAATGTCATTGTATAGACGTACATAATATGATCGCGTTAGATACTGGCATAGTATTATTAAAATAACAGTTATATATAACTATTATATACACTGTTAATCTTTCAGCTATTGCGGAAGGTTATTTGAGTCTAATTAATAGGGTTCCTTTCCTTGGGGTACGAAACCCTAAAGACAATTAAGCGTATTTGCTTGTACACAGTCTCGTGTCAGCATTTGGCGAGTCACATCTCCTGAGGATGCCTCGTGTAGAGACGAAACACGTGTCGAGTTAATTGAAGACAAATCTTAGCGGAATTCACTTTTTTTTAATGAAAATAAGTGTAGAGACGAGAAGGACGTTTAGCTGATGGTAATTGATACGCCCTGTCCATTACAATGCAGTTCTTGTTCTTGCAGGGTTCTTGAAAAACCCAAAATTCTGAGCGGCACTACAATTGGATGTAGTTCTTGAAAAACGTTTCAAGCCACAAACATAACATTTTAAGGAATTCAGATTAAAGTTAAATAAATATTAGTGTATCACATGACCAGTTTTGTGTTCTGAATTAAATTTCGACATTATTGTGGTTTGGAACGTTTTTCGCGAATGAAGTCCAATTACGCTCGTCACCTTGAGACATAAGATGTTAAGTCTCATTTGCCCAGAAATTTCACTAGCTGCGGTGCCCTTCAGACCGAAACGCAATAATGTTTACACATTACTGCTTCAAGGCAGAAATACGCGCCGTTGGTACCCATAATCTAGCCGGCATCCAGCGCAAAGGAGCCTCCCACTGGTAAACTTAAGTTACTCTTAAGAAACCTCACAACAATTTGATGAATACTGAAACTGCTGATATATTATAAATGAGAGTAAAAGGGCATCCTGTGTGTTTTATTCTCACAAGCTCACCTGTTCTGACTACAGATAACAAGTATCAAATGTCTGTGTTAGGTTGCAAGCTGTGGAATTTTTATCACCAGTAATGGCTCAGAGTACGTTCTCGGGAACACATTATCAATGTTTATGCTTTCAGTTGCATAACTATATTTCTTAATAAGATTTAAGCTTGTAAGTTACTTACTTAATTTTGTAACTTACAAAACGTACTGTTGAACAGGCAAATAATCCATCTGATATAAGGCATCATTATCGCCCCAAATTACCACTGCCGTAATAATTAATATATTATAAAACGACGTTAAAAATAACCATGTAATTAACGTAATATTCATTTCATTCATCATTTCATGCAACAGCTAAATATTTATTATTTTATTTCAGGTCTCATAATATCTAGCTATTATGCGAAATAAATGATTCAAGCATACCAAGTTGGCTAATAAGTGACCAAAGCACCAAAGGGAGCACTTATCCAAAGGCGCGTCTTTGAATCCCAATCGTCCATAAATTTTGGTATGTAAATTTAATTTGTATAATAAATATAGGTATCGTGTCTTGTTATATCAAAGAATATATTTATAATAGTGGTCGAATGCCTAAGTATTTTTTCCCTACTGATATTTATTCTTTTTTTTAGGCACTTTCTAGATAGCATAATTAATACAATATTTATTAAGGACTAGCTGACCCGGCAGACTTCGTATTGCCTCAATCGAAAAATAAAAATCCTAAACTTTTGTGTAAAATAAATTTAAAACAAACAAAAGGAATCTTTTTTTATTAAAACAAAAAAATACTCGGTATGAATGAAATTATATTATTATTTTCGATTTTTCTTGAAATACTGGCTATTTATAAGGTTTCAATTTGATATTGACAGACACACACACAGTTATGATCTAATTAGTTTTTCATCATTATCATTTAATTAGGTATTATCAAAATCAAAATCTTTGTTTTTATTTAATTTCGATCATTTTCATATTTATTCACCTTTTAAACCTTCTCTGGACTTCCACAAATAATTCAAGACCAAAATTAGCCAATTCGATCCAGCCGTTCTCGACTTTTAGACTAACGAACAGCAATTCATTTTTATATATATAGATTACTAAGTATGTATAAACAAGGACACCGAAGAAATATTAACTTTTATCGAAATTCGAAGTAAAACATTGTTGCAATTTTCGTATAGGTATTTTGTAATTTTGTTAATCAATTATGTAATTTGTGTTCCATAAGAAAGCTTATATTTTTTATAACAAGAGCGTACAACAGTAATATTCTTTATTATTGAATGTTTCAGGACTCCGAAATATTATGATATACTTACAGGACTAAAATGTTAAGTAGTATTACATATAAGTAGTATAGGTACACTAATAATATCTTGATATAGAATATATTAGTATTAACAATATTAAAGTGTAGTGACCTTACAAGAGTAGTAAATCTCAAAAGGTTTTATCTATGACAATACGGGACGAGACGAGCAGGACGTTCAGGTGATGGTAATTGATACGCGGCACTACAATTGCGCTCGTCACCATGATACATAAGATGTCAAGTCTCATTCGCCCAATAATTTCTCTTGCTACGGTGCCCTTCAGACCGAAACACAGTAATATTTACACATTACTGCTTCGCAGCAGAAAAAGGCGCCGTTATGGCCCCATAATCAAGCCGACATCCTGTCGGTCTATTTCAATATCCTATCTCTAGTTGAATTTGATTATGAATACAGGTTTTGTGTTATCTATCAATAGATCTGGAATCTTCATTTCAATATGTAAATATATATGTGCAAAAGCAAAGAGTATAGAAAATGATTCATCATTACTACAAATACTGAATTGTCATGGCATATGGCCGGCCATGGTTTGAACCTTGAACAAAACGTTAGCCAAACAAGAGAAATGGATGAAAATAATATTTTGTTTTAATTATTTTTTATTTTTGATTGTGCCTCAACTAACATTACAAAATTTTGGCTTTAAGTTTAATTTCAATAATAAAAATATAGTGGCCTAGTATTGTAACTTTCTAATTTAAGTTTCTAAACGTGAGATGATTCCTTTTACTAAATGTTCATTTAAAAGAGTGGCAATGAGTTTCTTGCCACTTCTTCTCAATAAAGCTCACCCTTTTCCGAAGTTTCCAAAACTTTTATCATTAATAATTTAATATATATATATATAATATATATATATATATATATATATATATATATATATATTAAATTATTATATATATATATATATATATATATATATATATATATTTAATAATAGCTTTCGACGGTAATTTCATTGATCTTAATGAATAAAGTGATTTTGATTTGATTTGAAAACTAGTATTAAAACAATTTCAGATTACGGCAAGCTATAGAATCTGCAACGTTTTCCAAAGTAGTGAACGTAATTTATCGTGAGTCAATAGATATTATGCTCATTACTTTGGAAATGTTGTACGAACATACAACGAACAAGACCCTACGCGATCGACGCAACATAGAGCAAGAAACCACCATGAACATTGAAGACTACCTACTCTAATATGCGGTATTTTTACTTATTCTAACAAATTATGGAATTACTCTTAGATAATTTATACGTCTAGATGGAGCCTCTTGCTGTTTGACAACAGATGAAAACAGGCCAGGCTTATTACGTTAGTGAGCGTGACAAGCTACGTCTTACATTTGAGATTTGTATGTCCCTTTGTGTGTTAGTGTGCGTGCATTGCTCAAAATAGAGCTTAACTGTCAAACTTAGATTTTTTCGACGTTTTCACAGCTGTCACAGTCTATCTAGATGTATAAATAATCTAAGATAATAACAATATTATTGAAATAAAATAGATAGTATTTAGGATAGATAAAACGCGGTTATTAAAACACATTTTACAAAACGTACATTTTGCGTGCTTTCCAGCATGCATTGTAATGGCTGACTGTGTTACAATATTATTAAATTACGTAATTTCAGAGGTAATTTGTAAAATTCTACGCGTTTTTTTTTTCCTTTTTAAAATATTCCTTTTAGATGTGTGATACCTCCTTGCGTTAATTAAGTTAGGTCAAAGAGGAAGATATAATTTGTATTTTTAAGTTTTTGAAGTTTGTGCCGCTAAAAAGTAAGGTTAATAAATAGTAATTTGGATATGTAAGTCTACTGTTTTCTCTTAATCTAACCACCGTGGTAATGAACCGATGTTCACCATGTCATTATACACAAACTGTTATGTCAGTTCGTGAATATTGTTAGTACCAACATTGGGAGGATACTTTCCGCAGGATACCACAGCGGCACCTGTTACTGTAGTCTGCAAGCAATATTGTGTTTCGATTTGAAGGGTGCTGTAGCTAAAGAAGATACTGGACTAAAGAGACTTGACATTTGTCTCAATGTGACGAGAGCAATGGTGATACTCGAACGTTTTTAAAAACCTCAGCGGAACTAAATTGACAGGGCGTATCTCGTTGCTTTCTCATTAAAAATCGGGGTCAGGCTAATTTAGATTGTAAAGATAAAAACGTTACAAAGTATCGCAATTTGAAACCAAAATGTACAATCATGGGACAATTCTTCATCCTCAACTTGAATAATGTAAAGATAATATATATAATAATGAACCCCTATTTCTCCCGGTCACGCAATAACTTGAGAATGACTTTACCGATTTCATTCATCTTTTTTTTAAATATGTTCTAATACTTTGCAGAAGATTCTTACATTAAAAAAAATAATATTGCGTAGAAACATAAAAAAAATTAAAAATTTAACGACTACCTTTATTATTAACTTTCCTAATGTAACCTTAGCCCCAGGGTTATTTTAAATACCTTTGGCAGTAAGAGATAGAGCGCACACCACCATATTTTGAACAGAACAACGTCTGTTGGGTCAGCTAGCGTAAAGATATTAATTAAATACTTACCAGTAGTACTATAAGAAGGATGAGAGCGGCTATTCCAATGGCGCTGACGGCGACTGCTATCGTGGCTCCGGAACCAGCCTCGTACCTAACCCGGGACGAAGCTTCAGTTGTTACTTCCTCTGCGTAAGTAGTTACAGTAACTGCTTCTGTGGTAGTTTCTTCATAAATATCAATACGTGTAGTTCTTGGCAATTCAGTTGTCGAAACTACAGCCCCTTTAGTTTCAGATTCATTTACGATAGTGGTTATTTCGAACCTTTCAGTTGTAGTCATTGGAATAATCGTTGTAGTTTCCTGTTTAGTTTGTTGAGTAGTTGTTTTCGCCTCTTCGGTTGTAGACTTTGCTTCCTGCGTGATTACTTCATTGCTCTCACTGTTTTCTTCTGAATGATTTGTGTTAGTTATTACATTAGTTGTTGTTGGAACCTCTGTGGCATCTTTTCCAATCTCTGTATTAATTTCCGTAGCAATGGAAACAATGATTGTTGTTGTTTCTAATTCTGTTGATTTACTGTCTTCAGTTGAAGTTAAAGGAGTAGTTACTTTTACAGTTGTGTCGGTTTCAGTAACTGTTGATTCAACTGTTGTAGTTTTTTCAAGCGTGTCAATGGTTTTATCATCTTTGACTGTTGTGATTTCAGTATAAGGTGTTGAAAGTTCTAATTTAAGTGTTGTGTCAACGGGAGTTATACTACTCTCTTCGCTTGTGGTATCTGCTGCAAAATACTTAGGCCGATATGTTGTAATAGGGTTATTGTCAACAGTGGTAGGTTTTGTTCGAGTAGGTCCTGCGTAATGCCAGGAGTCTGTTTCCGTATTATCAGTAATATCCTCAGTAGGAACGTAAGGAAATCTTATGGTAGTGATTTCATAATTATCAAGAGGTGTTGGTTTTGTTGTTACCATTTCATTTTTATCTTCAGAAGATTCAGTGTCAGATGGTGTGGTCATATCAGATGGTAATTTTGTGATAGATTCAAAACCAGTTGATTTTTTCGTATCAAATGCTTGGATTGTTTCCCTTGGATAAACTACTTTGGTGTCTTGCGTGGGTGAAAGCTCAAGATTTTCTGATGCAGAAATCCACGGTGACTCTTTAGTTTGAGTTTCAACCTTTGACGTTTTTATTTCTGATCCTTCGTTATCCTTATTTATTATTTCCGTACTATTTTGAGGAGATATATTACTTTCAGCTGGTATAGTTTCTGATGTTTTTTCGTTCACAAAATCTGCCTCAGATGTCAATGTGGCTAGCGGTTTCAAAAGAAGCTGATTTTGCTCAATATCAGTAACATTTTTCGCAAGAAACTCTTGATTCATAGTTATGATAGGGGTGGAACTAGTTGAACTTGTGATTGTTTCTGTCTTATCTGAAAGATAATACAAACAATATCTGATTAAACATTTAAATCTTTGGTTATAAAGAAAGATGATAAAACCTGTTATCGTAATGGTTTGTAAGGTGAAGGATTTGTGATGACGATTGTTAATTCAATGTACTCTTAATATGTATGAAACAGGTCTCTCAAAACATTCATAGTTAATTATGGACTCCTATTTTATAAAAAATTGGTTATTTATTCAAAACAATTTTATAAAATTGCAGTTCCTTCGAATTCTATATAAATCATAAATGCAATTCCAAAAGGTGTAACTTTACATACTATTGTTTTATAATGTCCCTATTATAATGTCAAGATTTTACAGTAAAGTGATGGATGATGTAGCAACTCAGTGATTTTAACTTTACATAAATGTATGTTTTATACTAAAGTATAAAATATTAGTTTTGTAAACGGCACAAATGGATAATACGAGTATACGTAGTAATAAAATTTTAAATCTAACCTGAAATCTCTCCAACATTTTGTAACTCGTTTTCATCAATAGATTTTTGGGTGATATTTATAGGACTTGCTAGGGAAGGAGGACTTCGCAGACTGGCTAATGCCCAGGCAGTTAAGGTTGGTGGAATTTCCAAGTCTTTTATACCACCATTAGATAAGGTAGTAGCTGAAGACATCGTTGATGATGTTGATGTGGTTGTGGTAGTCGAACTGGATGTTGAGAACCTGGTAGATCCCCTTTTACGCAAAGACGGAATAGTATTATCAGCAATTGATGAAGGTTTTACTACTATTTTTGTTCCACTTACATCACTTTGTAAAATAGGATCTATATCCGATGACTGCGTTGATAGAACTCTCACAGCAGAACCGGGTTCTTGTGTAGTAAAGAATTTATTTTTTATGTCAAAATATTCAGAGTAGATGGTCGTAGGTATGCGCATTGATGTCCTTGTAACGTTACGTCTAGGAGCCATCCATACCGGCTTCGCTTTCGGTGTTGTGTTGTGGAATCTACGCGTTTGTGATCTATTAATTTGATTTGGCGTTGCCTGTTTATTTGACACTGCAGAATTATCAGTAATTTCCTTTGTTCCAGTAAGGTTTAAACGTTTAGAATAATTTCGATTTCTGTTCTGAATTTTAGTGCTTTCTGTAGACAGTATCATATTTTGCGTTGAGGTTTGTGGTGAACTTAAAGATTTTGAATCAATAGGTATGCTACTAGATGTGATGAAAGGAGCAACGGTAGATACGACCTCGTTTTCTCGAATAAGTATGGAATATTGTGTCGGGGTCTCTATAATTGGGTTCTGAGAAGGAATAACTGATGCTAGTTCTTCTATTAGAGGCGTTCTAGGTGTTACCTCCGGTTGTATGGTATCATTGTCGCAATCATCATCATTAGTATGTGTTATATTGTAAGTTTCAGTTGATAAGACTGACATTTCGTAATATATGCTCGTTCCGTGAACATCTGAAAGTGCCTTATTATCTGTTCCACTCCCAGCTTCATCATTGTCTAGCAATCTTATTTCTTTAGTATTCTTTATTATAACTGTTGACCTGTTATGTGGACTCTCATTACTAACTTTTTCATAACCGATATTTTCCTTAACAACGTTATGAGTATTATTATTAATTGGTGTAGTTTTACCTTTAATTGTGTCCAACCTTTTTAAAATACTTGATGATATTTCTTCATACTTCTTATCAAAGAAATCATTTTTTGGTGTCGTTAATTCTCTATCAAAATTAAAGAAGTTATCATTTTTAAAGTGATTATTATCAGATTTATATGTTTCTTTAGGAAAATAGCTAGAAAAACTATCAAACTGTGGAGTACTAAAGTCCTGATTTTTTACGCTGGCTTGTCTCATGTTACTGTTAATACCAAAACCATGATCAGTATCAAAGTTTGTGAAAAAATTGTCCATAAATGTATACTTATCAAAAGTGTTATCGTCATCGTTTTCTTGCTCACTGTCTTCTTCTTCACTATCTAATTCTTCTTTATCTGATTCAACTGTAGTGGTAGTAGTAGTAGTAGTAGTAGTAGAAGTTGGTAGTTTACTTTTCTTGAAATTACGCATACTATCTATAATCTCAATTGGCTTTTTAGCTTCTGGGGTCGGTGTGACTATTACTAAGCTTGCTTTTGTTGTTGATTTAATACGTCGCAAGGCACTTTCAGTAGTTGATTTACTTGGGTTAAACTTCACTCTTCCTCGATCCTTGTATTTTGCATTTTTCTCTGTATTTTCTTCGGAAGTATGTTTTTGTTGTAGTTCGTTGAGAGTTACGTCTGGTATTTTTAATTTATCCTGAGTGGTCACATTCACTCCAATGTTTGTTTGAGTCTCATTTTGATGCGTTATCGTTTCATTTGTGAGTGTGTAACTATTGACTAGAGCGCTGCTTAAAAGTAGTAGAATAACTACTGATACACCTGAAAACATAAAATATTGTTTTAGTTTACATTGAAATGTTATATCGGTTTGTTATATTTCCCAAATAGAGACAGACATCACAGTCCCTTATCTTTAAAAGAGTAATATTATTGGATTTATAATACTCGTATAAACTTAGATATAACAATTACCTAAGCATATTCTGACTGGTGATTCCATCGTTAGAGCATCGTTGTTGGTCACTGGTATGCTAACATCTTGCGGCTGTCACTTGTCTTTGCTACATTTCTGAAATAATAAAAAAACACTTGCATTAATATTAATAAATGTCAATGTCACATTAACAGTAAATATTATAAAAGGACAAGGCAGAGTAAGTGCAGAAGTAAAATAATCGCGCAAAAATGATGTATCTTCTGAAAGTAACGGGATTCAATGCTGAATTTTTCGTATATGCTGTTAGAATACTTGTTTTTGTAATCCACTGACCCTTTATTTTATTTACTACTTGTAGGTACTATACAATAGAACTGTACATAGAAATAGGAAGTATGATCAGGTTACTTTCGGGAAGATTGTGGCTATGAAATAGGGCTATGATATAGCAGTCATTTAGGTGTTTAATAGTAATTAACCCTAACAGTAATGATGCTCACGATCTTATTATAGTTAACATTTAACAACAAAACTTATTATATTTGATCTGAATTATATTTAACTTTTATTTAAGATTTTCTGTATCAATTACTGACATTGCGTATTAATTTTGTATAAACCAAAAAATAACAATTTAACACGATGAACAACAACTTTAGTTGAACTTTTCACATAAAGTCTTATTCTACAAAAAGCCATTAAGCCGGAGGTACTCGTAGTTCCTGTGGTCACCTGTGGTGTTTCAACTAAGTATGGGCGTTGGACGCGGTGATCACTTATGATATAAAATATTAAATAAACTTTAAGTTTTTCAATAATCTTGAGCAGCCCTGGATTGTAATTGCTAGGACGTATCACTGGGGCCTAGCACTAGGGCCATTACGTGATCCTCTTGCTTGTCTCTAGTCCTTAATTTTTGAGTTTAAAAAAGCCACTAAAAGCCAAGTAAAGATTGTTTGCAGGATGTTTGGCAGTTTCAAAAATTTTTTGTCTGTCTAGCCGTGTGAAAACTGGCATTATCGTGGTGCAAGACGGTACAGCGAATACTGTTTGTTTTATGAAGTAGTAGTAGTAGCTGTCTAAGTTGTAGCAGTAGCTGCCGACAAACAAATAGTAACAATATCTATTCACGGTACGATGATTCTCCGGCAAAGCAACAGGAGTCTTGTGTCCAGTTTAATCAAAAAATGAAGCAATCATCCGCTTTGAGTCACTTTGCTGGCGATCCACCGACTCTCTCATCATCTTAAAGAACCATACGCTCAATTGCTGGGTTTTTTGGGATGGGAGCTATAGATTCATATTTTGTTGTCACCTATTAATGTAACCCACACCCACATTTGACGCCGCTTCGTTAAATTGTGCTGAGTATGGCTCTGCACTAAGCGCACCTCTTCTGAACTCTCAAATTGCATTTTTATTTCATTTACACTCCATAGTGATGAACACATGCAGTTTCTAAAATGTCGTGACAAAGATAAAACAAATAAATAACTTTATTCTACCACAGACGTGTTTCAAATGTTGTTATTACTTTTATAATATTGTACATTTCTTCACATCGTAGTGGTACTGTCTCTCGTAACAATTACTAACTTTCATGCCACTTGTAGTAAACTCGTTTATGCTTTAATATATATATGACGTGTCGACTTGATTTTCCTTAATTATTACCGTGGTAGGTAACCATGTAAAAGTTTCCAAGTCCACATTTAAACAATTTAAGAATAATTAATTAACTGTGGCAGGATTGTTGTGGTTCGAGCACTCTGTGAGTCGCCACAAAACCCTGACCTTTCATTCACACGAACGAGACCGTGGTGAAGTAAGTCATATGAAGATTCGCCTTCCAATACCTACTGTTATAAGTTAATACGAAATTAATTCATTACCTTGTTATTAGCAGTTTCAATTACGGTGTGTTTTGATTCTCAATTATAAATTCCTGACTTCTCGTAGACAAGTAGTATATAGTAGGTTTTAAAGCGAAGCTTTAATACGATCGTTCGGACCATTCGCCGAGCGGGCTATCTACTCCAGCTTAAAGTGAGATTTTAGTGTTACACGAGACTATCAGATTCAGGACCGTTACACGATATATATTCATAATATATAGTGTATACAAAGTAGCAGCTCCTGCGCGCTCCCCAATACGAAAACGTAAACTGGTTTCTGTATGGATTGGAACGACGGATTCGAAATAAAAATAACACTGAGGTATAAATTACTCTATGCACATACATAGTTTTTAAAATTTTAAAAATTGTTGCATTTATAGGACTAAATAATTATACTTACAATGTACATATTCAAGAATTGTAACAAAGAATAAAATATATTTTATAATTAATAAAAGATTTTATTAAAAAATAACCTTTCCTTACATTAACATATTAATATCCATAAAATTCATGTTATAACCCTTCAACTAAGATTAAGTTACCACTTTTTTTTGTTACAGAACTTAATAAAAACATCGTCTTTAATGTTAGAGTCACGATGTACCAATACCAAAGGCTATGTTGATTCCGTGCACTGCGATAAAAAGCAGATTGACATACAAAACAAGTTTCTTTTTATAAATCCTAACCAGTTATATATTATAGTGACGCAAACAGACATATAGCAATTTGGGTCGTTGTTCTAATAGTTAAAAGTTGCAATAATAAATGAATTAAATATTAATATAATACAACAGTGAAACATTAATCTTTAATTCAATAACATCGTTGAGAATTATTTCAATAAAAACTGTATTTCAATGAGCATATTAATAAGAACTTAAACATAAGGTTAATATTTGACATAGTAACAAATGCTGCTTGTGGTGTCACAGAACTGTTATAGTTAAAAATGCAATTACTAATTATGACAGTAATCACGACCATCATATTCACGAACTATCCTTACACAAACAATGAATTCAAGCTCTAAAGGTTTATGCATCTAAATATACGATAATTTATATTTATACACTTTATTTTTTAACACTTTTTATGAAATATTAGTTAGTTAAAACGCTTTTTAACTATGAACATAAATGATATATATATTGGATGCAGCACCTTTCAGTAATTTGCTGTGTATATTACAGCTATTGTTAAATACTCATTGATTTAAAGCACTTTGATTTTTGTGTGTTGTGATTAAGAGCTTTTCATTTTCCGAACATATGGTAGATTCAATAATTTACATTAATCATTTATAATAACGATTCAAAAGAGCTCAGTTTAAGCCTATTTGAATAAAAATTATTTGACTTTTGATCTTTTGAAATAAATACCAACAGTCACGGATTTTTTTACCTGAAAAAACGTCCGTGGCGCAATAGAATCGTTCACTCTCACCACTTTGCAATAGAATCGTTCACTCTCACCACTTTGCAATGGAATTGTTCACTCTCACCAACTTTAACGTACCGATTTCGAGGTAAATTTTTGACGCAAAGTTCTACCTACTGTGGTTTTACAGTTCTGCTGTGACATTATTCAAAGCAAGACCAGGGAACAACGAAAATATTATTGTAGGTAATCATTGAACTTCTAAATATTTTGTAATCAGTAAAAAGGATTTTTAATTTTTATATAAACATTTGTAATGATATGTTTAGGTAAAGCGAATCGCACCGGTCACCAGATAGTTTGTTAATAAAATAGTATATTTTGTCAGGTCACAAAATAGGTTTAGCAATTCAAAGAGGTCAGGTTGTCAGCTTCTTACGACGCCTCACCTGCCGACTACTATTTAAATTATGTTTATTATTTATATTAAGTAAATTTTCTTTAATATATTATATAAACTTATTAAATACTTTTACAAGAAAGTTCCCTGTGTCAATATTATATCAAACTGTATAATCAAAATATAAGTTTTTATTTCCTTTCAGATTTCACTATATAAAGCAATAACAATCCATATTTAATATACATAATAGTATGACACTGGAAGTGTATCGTAATTATACTAAAGTGCATTTTATTTTATTATGTAGTTGTAAGAAGTAGGACTGTGCTCGTGACTCTATGCAGTACTTCTAGTGATGTGACACCTAAGTTTTTTCAATATTTGTTTATCTAATGTTGTTGTAAGTTGTTGTTCTGAACTTATTGGAATAACTTGTTGGACGACATCAACAGAAAATATTTTACCAATAATAGATAGTTTTAGATTAGTTATGGAACTAGTGTACAATGTTAAATTATAAAATTCCTTAAGTGGTATAGAAATAATAAAATATTTAGATATAATTTGTATCTCAACTTGGCTTTTGTAGTATGTATATAAATAATGGTAATAATAATAGCGATTTATCGTTTCCAATCATCTTCAAATACACATTATCTTGAGACTACGCGTATAAAAAGTTATGTAATTGGAGCCCCACGCTGGGTATAGACCTACTCCAGCGTACTCCACGTCCCATCCCTGTTCTGTGCTTTAACTCTCCATTATTTTCCTGCTTTTTTTTATTATTCCGTTAGCCTATCTGTTTTTTGGGCGGACTCTTTTTCTTTTAGCAGTATGTATATAGGAAACGACAGCGGCTGCTGAAACATAATGCTGCACTACCTGATGCTTAGAAATGACTGTTATAAATATATATTGCTGCTCGCACCTGTAGATCGATACGTTGAATATAGTATCTAGATCTAGTATCTAGTAGAAGTACAACACTTCTCCTAGATACGAACAGGAGGAATACATAAGGAATTATGACTAGTTAAATTGCAGGCAAATAAACTATGCATTACTTGCGCATTCAACCCCGCCTTTGAAGGTTGTCTTTTAAAGGTGATTGCTTAGCATCAGGGATTTAACTTATTTAACCCTATTTTATAAATATCGATAACACGGGAACATCACTACAAATAATGGAATTACATCGACACAAAGAACGAAACTTGAATGTTAACGATCCGTTCACTACGCTCGCTTAAATTGTACACTTGTGTACAAAATAGTTATAAATATTTATTGAACTTAAGTATACTTTTGACTTTAATGAATATAAACACTGTTTTAATTTTAATGAAAGTTCGATTAAACGTACGATAAATATATCGAAGAAATATTTTAATCAAGATAAATAAACTTTTCCATAAACTACCTTCATATTATAATCGTGCAAATTACTATTGAAACAAAATATAATAGTATATATGACACATAGAACTGGACTTATATATATTTTATATTAAAGTATTATTACATTTCAATATTATTAAAAAAAAGCACGAAATATACAAATTTTTTTTTTCATTGTTGGATTTTACTATCGTTATTTTTAAGTTGGAATCTAAAAGCGTCTCACGTTTGACAATTTAATATTTTCATACCCTCATTTTTCAAAAAAAAATCAAAAATGTTGAAAAGAATGGATTTTCCAAACTCAATAGTGTAAATAACTTTTATAAACTGATTTTTACCAAGTATCTCGCTATTAATCATGATTTTCCCTGTAGTTAATTATAGCTTACGTGGAACCTTTAATATGGCAACTATTATTTTCTTAGTTTAATTATTTTCTCTAATTTCGAGCAATGAACTAAATGAGCTTTAGTCTTGAGCTTTCTTTGCAATCTGAAAAATTGCATTAGCTTACCTTCGATTTGAATGGAAGTAGTTTTAAGGGTACTGTGTGACACCACATGATCCATTCTAAATCACTTAAATTATGTTTAGCTCCTAATATTTTATTTTTCGTCACCACATATGCACGTAATTATTGATGCAGAATGAAATTCTTTTGAACAAATGCAGTAATGTGTAAGCATTACTGTGATTCGGTCTATATGGCGCCGTAGCTAGTTAAATTACTGGGCAAATGAGACTTAACATCCTATGTTCCAAGGTGACGAGCGCAGTTGTAGTGCCACTCAGAATTTTTGGATTTTTCAATTATCTTGAGCGGCACTGCATTGTAATGGGCAGGGCGTATCAATTACAATCAGCTGAACGTCCTGCTATTCTCGTTACTTAATTTTATAAAAAAATAAGGTCTAGGATCTTATAAATTAATTTTAAATGGGTATATTTAACTTCTGTGGTTGAATGTACTACATCTCAGTAGTTGTGCACACAGCGCACGGCGCTGGCAACACGACTCTTAGAGTATTTTGCAATCTAACCTTATAGCGCTTACAAATATACATAATAGCTTCTATTATAATCAAACTATAAAGTTACCATTGTATAAACACAAAAGTTGTTGGGGTCAATCGAACACAGACATAAGATCTAATTATATATTTATAAGCTTGTGATAAAAACAAAATTTGTATTTGTATCAAGCCTAAGCTAGGCATAGTCACAGATAATGAAATAGTTAGTACAATACCTAAGCAAACACATATTTATTTATTATAATTTATGCTCGGAGCCAAACTAACTACTTTTTACTAATTTTAATCATATATATATATAAACTGCAACATGATTATAGCGGTGCAAAAAATGGTAAAAGTATCAAGGAGTCTATCCTGTAAGACAATGTTATATTTCGAAAATATACGAAACATATAAGTTATAATAGATAGTAAATATTGCAGAGCTAATGTTGGATAAGCAAAATTATGAAAATGCGACGACTAATTATCAATCCTTACATAAATTTATCACAGGCCGTTCTCCATTTAAATTACATATTTTTTCTAATAAAAGTATTTCATTATATGGAAAACGCGTCATCGGATATAAAAGAGAAAACAAAATAATACTTGTATATTGCTGCTTGACAGGCATTGACGTACAGGAAAAAAAAATAGCCCCTTTCAATTAACAAAATTGTGTAAATAACTTGAAGTTTTTAATCATTTTGCTGATTAATGATAACATTTAAAAACAATCGCTAAAACTTAATGTTATTGCCTCGTGTTCACGTCCGTCTAGAGCATGACGTATGTTAGAACTTACTAATAAAATAAGATGTCAATTTGAATGATTTTTTAATGTAATCTGCATAAATTAATGTTATACCTTTCGTAGAGATATATACCGCGACTCGGATATTTTTTGAGGACCTTTTATCAGTCAATGTTCATACATTGCACTGCTGTGGTACCTATCTATCAACGATCCTGTGGAAAGAATCATTCCACGGGTAAAAGAAGCTTTCCACTGGTTAGCTATTATACTAAATTAGAATTTTAAACATATATATACAAATTCTTAAGTCCTTATAATATTCCATTGAATTCTACTGTTGAAAAAATTGATATTGCTAAACGTAACTTAGAAGTAGCAGCATGGCATGCAGCATTTTTCCATTGACAAGTCTTGAAACAGAATTAATAAAATCGATAATTGTATAAGATAAGAGGTTTTTCCAACAGCTAGTCAGTCATTCAGTGACAATTTTTTATCTTCAATTTGAAGGAACTTTGTCTCAGCCAAGCGTTAAATTTTGCAATAGTACGTGCGTAATTAATACTTAAAATAAGACATCTAACAAATTCAAACTTTTCTATAAATTTTCTGGTTAATTGGCATTGGATAGCTGTGAACACACGTCGAAAAAAATGGGCTAAGTGTGGTTTCAAAGGAGGATGGCGAGAATGCATGTATTTTGGGACCCACTGAAAGAAGTGGCGTTCATCATGGAAACTTATTAATAATTGTAGAATGTAACAAAAGTAAGAAAAAAACAAATCGTAAGAAGGTCTAAAAAAGTGGGAGAAAAAGATATACCTAAAAGTAAAATATAACCTAAAATTATTATTCAATATCTATTGTTCAATCAATAATTCGTACCTGATGCCTATGCCTAATTACTGTCTGCTAAAAGATATTATAATATATAGGTATGTGGAAGGTTGGCCAGCATCTAGTTATTATTGAGGATTCACAATTCATTATTTTTAGAAGCAGGTATCGAATCTTTTAAAGATACTTAGATACCTACTGATTTCAGCATTAAAAAAGATAATAATCTTATTGTGAATTACTACTGAATTACTGTTTTGAGTTGGTATAGATAGTTTGATGGTGTCGGAACATCCATATAAAAAATGACTGCCATGTCAAAAAAACGTAGCTGTCAATTGCGCAAAACGTTCCGTTAGTGCAAGATGCCTTATTTTTTAATAAATTATAATAATTTCTTTCTTTTGACTCTTTTATCTTAGCGCCTCAATATTTTTTGTATAAACATCGTATAAAGTAAAGTTTATAATTAATATAAAGTTGTACGATGCTTCCTTATTTTTTTAATTATGTGGGTCCATTCTCGCCATCCTCCTTTCAGCGACTCACGCACAATTAAAAAAAAAGTTACGAACGTATCGCGCGTGTAAAACCTAGTTGCCATGCAGCCTAAAGTAGCTGATGGCTAATCTTCATGACTGAAGAACCGCTACAAGAATAAGAAATCATTTATTAAAATCACAAAACTTCTCTCGCAATATATTTTCATTTGAAGCGATATGTCAACAGTGAATTTTTCCTTAAGCATAAGAGCGACAACTTAGTGGAAAATGAAATAATAAATAATTGTCATTATCATAATACTATTAGAATTAAGTAAGTTACGCTTACCTTTCGACATCTTATCACAAAAAGTATTTCGATGTCAACAATTTCGTTAGCGGCCACGGCGTTGGTAAACTATGTAAGAAATAGAAACACGATTACATCGCTTTGATCGGTAAAAAAAATCAGAATCACGGTCACTCTTATATTAGACGTGCGGAATTATACTGATACTGTCTTATTAAAAACGTAGTGTAAAGTTACTCCAAGCTTAATTCTTTTTGTCTTTACCTTACCTTTGTAACTACAGAATTACATGACAGAGACATCAGACAAGTAACTTTTAACTTGGAGTAATTTAACACTGCGTTTATTAATAACACAGTTAAGGTTTGTATATTTTATGAATAAATGTGATATAATCATCCCCACTTATTGTGTTAAAACATAATAATCACTAATTAATGACATTATAAAAATAACTTTAATAGCAGCAATAAAATATTTATGCTTTTTTGTATGACTGGGTTTGGGTGCCGCTGTAGTTATTAGATCTTTAGAGCGTTCTTAGACTCTGCTCAGACTTTACTTACGTAAAACTTAGCTGAGTGTAAGCTTAGCATATTCCTTGATTGTGTTTTTATAGTCATTTCACAGCTGAAATTAAGCTAAGCTTAAGCTAAAACAGCCCTCAGCAAAAGTAAGGTCCACGTTTTATCACACTCGTGAGTAAAGTCTGAACAAAGTCTATGTACGTTCTAGAGATCTCAGCCTAAGTATAATGAGCAGGTTAGTATCTCAGTACACTATAATCTCGGTAGTTTTGTGATGTGTTACGACTTCTGAGTCATATTGTCCAATAATCATATTAATATGAAATAATATTTTCACTTAATTGGTAGACGGATTCGCTTAACATTAGATGATGCATCTTAACATTAGTAAAATCATCTTAACAATACAAGACGCAGACTTACTAAATGACTTATTATTAACTATGACTAACTGTATTATTTACATAGTTTTGCAGTTATATGAAGAAGGTTGGACACCTGACACGAAACTAGTGAAATCTGTATTTTCGGGTTCAGTGATTCCTCGTAATTAAGGTCTCAATAATAATTAAATATAATTATAAATTCAAAATGAAATGTGAATGTGTGTGTCTTTAATTTTTGGTAAATATAGTACAATAGGCTCTCCGTTTCCGAATAATGCATAATAGCATAACATTACATGATGCACCTTAACACTACATGATGCAACTATATTTGACGTTATGTAGCTTATCATCAGACAATCCGATCGATCCATTATTTATACCATAAAAAATCCATTTCATTTCAATCTGAATACAGTTGATGTTTGTTTACATGTGATAAGTCTTAATTAAGTGCAATATCTTAGTTTGACAATAAAAAGTTATCTTAATTATCTTGTGATTATCAATCGTTTTTAATTCATTGCGTCTTGCAGACATTTACTGTCTTATTCATAATGACTTAGCGGAGATTTAAAATATCGCTAATATACGCTTGTTAAAAAGTGGTATTCATAATAGCTAAAACGCTCATTATCTCTTCGATAAAGCTGACGTGACTTATAATAGCGAGGACCCTTCTATAAACCCAATTTTAAGCACTCAAACGCAAAAAAAAACAATGTTTGAAATTATTTTGACAACTGACAAACCATTGACATTGAAAAGATGTCTGTTTCCATGGACAGTTCCTCATTAAATTAGTTAAAATCATGTTTTTTTGTACGAAATGGCAACATTACGTACTATAGAGACGTATTAGTTATGGAAGATTTAGCTAACGAATATGAATAAGGAATTTTATCGAACGTTCGATAGGCTTAAAACACGTTTTAACTAATATAGCTTTATACCTTCGAAAAGCGTTTTATTATGAATAAGGCAGTTAGTATACTCACATTTAAAAAATGGAAGATGAATTATCTCGTTGATGACTAGCAAAATTCTGAATAAATTATAATAGATATTGATAATAAAAAAGTCTTTAATGACCTTACCAAATGAATCGTATTTGAGAAGGGACTAAGCATATTTTTCTTCAACGAAGAGAGCAAGAAAAAGTAAAAATGGTTCTGCAATTTGTGGTTAACCGAGCGTATAATGATTACATCTATCTAACAGCTTAAATAGAAACTGGATGCTTATTTAAATATTTTATCCTTTCATTTTTTGTAGGTGCATCTAATAATTGGACTATAAAGCCTATTCCATTATTTTTAGTGGCCGAGTTCTTTAGCAAGTTCTCTTTATTACTCCGCCGATATCACCACAAAACCTGCCACTTTCCGTTTTCCTGTTCTAAGACCCTTATCCCTTTCGTCTGCTTTTTGACAAGCGAAAGGTCCCTAATTCCACTCCTTGCTTAGTCGGAAGCTATGTTGTGTCAATCTGTTCCTCTTCGCGATCCTTTATTTCTTGGTTTTATGAATTACTCGAAAACAGCCATTTTGCTTTTGAGTGTCTATTATACCCATACAGAGGGTAAAAATCAGAAGATTGATCTTATATGGGTATCAATTTAGCTGTACCGCGTTACTGTTGATTAAGAAGATTCCTTTACACAGGATGCCGGCTAGATCATGGGAACCACAACTGCACCTATTGCTCCCGTGAAGCAGTAATGTGTAAGCCATATTGTGTTTCGGTCTGAAGAGCGCCATAGTGATATTACTGGGTGAATGAGACTTAACATTTTATGTCTCGTGGTGACGAGCGCAATTGTAGTGCCACTCAAAATTTTATGAACGATGCGGTACTTCTTTTTTTCTTCGCGCCTTCCGTGCGAGTGCTCTTTCTAACTGAGCCAACCGTTCGAGGGACGTATCCTTTATAAAATCTTGTATGCTTTGTTCAACTCTCAGGTTGTGGTTTCATCTACAAGATCTACTTTACAGTTGATAACTTGCTCAACCCCAATATATTTTGCATATTAGGAAATTTACTTGAGATGTCGCTCTAACAAATCTAACCAATTTGTTATGTTTTTAAAGTGATAACCCTCGCTTCTGGGATTAATTACACAAATAAAACTGAAAATATATTGTGTAATTAATCCCAGAAGTGAGCGTTATCACTTTAAAAACATAACAAATTGTTTTTCAAGAATCCTGAGCGGCTGTGCATTGTAATGGGCAAAGAGTATCAAATACCACCAGCTGATCGTCCTGCTCGTCTCGTCCCTTATAGTCATAAAAAAAAATACAGGCAAAAAGGCAGTAAAGTGTAGGTACTTAATGAGCCCAATAATTCCATATTTCTGTTGACTAGAATTAATAAAAGCACAGTAAACAAAAACTAAACTCATGCGTAAGATAATTTTCTCCATATAAATTATAATTAATTAATAAATTAAATAGAAAAACTAGTTGAGGGGCTAGCCACACATGAATATATATTACTAAAGACAACAGATATTATGTAACGTCAGGTTTCTTAGTTGTTATAATTTTTGAAAATTTCTTTACAAATACACGTGCTTCCACCAAAAATTCATTGAACTCTTTTCCAGCCTCCGGTAAAAGGCATTTATTTTCTCAAAATCGATTCCTTTAGAATTCTTTTTGATGTCATTTCTAATAAACTAGATACTACTACCGCCTCGGAAACAATTGGCACTCTGAGAGAGAAGAAGCAGCGCAAGAAACTCTCCCAGCATTCTTTTTTTGCGCTCTTTTTAATAAAATATACAATATTGTATTGTCATTGCTATTGCTATAAAATAATCATTATCTAGTCCCAGGCTGTGGAATCACTTAGATATTCAGCCGTGGAGTAGTAGGATCTCTTTTATTCCAGATAACGTGGGTAAATGGAATAACAGCTTTGTCGCGTTTCTGACTCTGCCGATATCATACTCAGCTTAATTTGATTATTGCATTATATTTATTATTCAAACAAAACAAATCTTATAACTATATTTACAATACTACGACTACATAAAATTAAAACTATCATTACGTGGAAGCGTACAAAGAATACTGGCAGCATTACCGCGTTGGATAGCAAGGCTGATCCGTTGACCGAAATAGCTGCCAGCGCTTGGGTTTCCGGTAGCCTTATTGAGGCGCGAAGATAGTATTTTAAACATTCTCCACGCCTCTGGGCCCCACGGGCCAAGTGTTTCGACACCAAACGGCACAAAGATGTATGACTCACTGAGACCAACATATTTGCGACGCTTGCTGTCTTCGGCAGTCGAAGCAGCAGCCCCAGCACCAACGGACGTAACTTGGACATGAGAAGAAGCCAGAGTGTCGACGCAAGTAGCGTCCCACACCAGCGCCCTTCCCCGTGCCCAAACCACCAGCGTCATTCCATCAGGACGCTTGCCATCGCGGCGGGTTACCATTTGGCTCTAAAACAGCTGGTATATTAAAAGCGGCAAATGACCTGCGGATGACTTCATTAATACTGGCATGACGACTGATACGGCCTTCCGATTTTAGGCAGGATAACCCGTGACGTCCAAGAACATCTACCTGAACGCCACATCTACAAATTACTTAATTTGAAGTGCTTAATGCTGAGATACGGTTCAAAGTGTTAAGAAGAAAAATTTTTGTCAATTTTATGTGTACTTTTATAGTTTCCGGGCTTATTAAATTCTAAAGAATGATTATGTCTAATTGCAGAGTATGTATATAAATATTTATAGATTCAATTTAACTTTGTATGACTTTCTTCTAATCTTAGAAGATTATGTAAAAAGTCATTTCTGCGTTACATATCATACATAACGACTGGTTAAGGTAATTATGTTTATTACTCTTGCATTTTTTGTGCAGTAATAGATAACATATACTGCAAAGTAAGTTGAAAATTTTTCGCTCGTCATATCAAAAACATTTCAGGGTCAATATCTCCACAACGTATTTCGAGGCTGGTAATATAATACACAATAAAAAAATACAATATGTTATCAATACTGATTTTTGAAATTTGATTGAAGTGCGATTCTATTTTAAAAAAAGCTCGCTTTGTTTCTTACGGCCATTCTTCTCAGGTCTGAGGCAAATATTGTCAAATTGGTGATAGAATTTGAAATTCAATGAGTAATTTAATTGTATTGTGTACATATATCATAAACCTCTGTGGCACCATTTAAGTCAAACTTCTTTAGCTGCGTTGGGCACTTTTTGGAAGGGGAAAATCTTATGGGTTCGCGTCACCGACATGCTCATGTATGGCGCACGCGATTAATAAGTAATTTAAAAAATAAATATACAGTTGGACACTTTTTGGATGCATGAAATCTAGTGAGTTCGCGTCACCGAAATGCATAAAGCAGTATATCTGTAGCTATACAGCTGACGTATTGTGCAACATTGGTGCTGTGTATATCTTATAAATGAAATTGATTGGATTTAGTGAAAAGTTCAATGTGTATATATACTGTGCATTGTTTAAATAGTGTTTTTGTTTGATTAATTTAGTATTGAAAATAATTTAAAATTAATAATTTAATTTTTTTTAAACATTATGAAATTTTAAATATTAATGCTAAGTTTTCTTTTCAGTCTCTACAACAGCCATTTTTTTATTATTAGTGGCGACTCGCTCGTCCTTCGCGTGTTTCCTGCTCGTGTATGAATGCCTGGTTAAGTATATGCAATACTAGTTGTTAATACTTAGAAAAATTGCTGACTTACAATGTAAACAAAATAGCCATTGATAGGACGTTTAAGTAAACAAACCTCATTTTTACTATAACTCTATGGGAAATGTTTGATCCTGAATAGCTTTTGACCCCGAACACCTAAAAACATAAACTGTTATGTTATGCTTATGTAACCTTTCCATCGATATATCCAGGCTTACTTACGTAACCTATTGTGGTTGCAGAGGAATAAAATTTCCAACGCCGTCTTTGTGTTTTATATATAACTAGCAATGCACCGCGGTTTCACTCACTTAAATACCGATCCTCGTGGTAGTGGATAGTCTTACAGATTATTGTCGATACTTATATCAAGTTTTAATATGTAAACTGTAGTGGCATAACTACAGTAGTTGGACATATGGTATCAGTGACTTTTTTGTAGATATTGATACGTTCTATTATACTGTAGAACATTTTTTTGTTCTATCATCAATACTTTCCGCAGCGCATGACACATTTTATATGCCAAATTTTTTCACACCTTGGGTTATTTTCTTGAATTTTTATTAGGTCAAATGTAATATACACTATATCATTCAGTGAAGATGCAGCTTTATAATGGTGAAAGAATTTTTGAAATTGGTCCAGTGGTTTTTGTGTGAAAACATTACAAACATACATACAAAAACACAAATGTTTCCTCTTCATAATTAGTTTAGTTATAGATGAGTAACCAGAAACCTGTAGTATGACCTAAGTATACTTTTATTTATGATCTCTGAATGACCGAACCACTCCTCTGTTATTTTCATCACTCTGTAATATATTATCTGATAATTACATGAACAAGGGTTATTTAGAGTTCAGTGGGCGTACCCATCTCGGATTACAACGTCTGGCTTTCTACTCATCACAGCTCTATTAAACGTCATTATAAATGTAAATTCATGTTATCACTGTACACAACATGACGTTCCTGGGTATATATACCTAAAACCGATGGTCTGTTATTATATACCTGTTGTAACTTTAAAATTATTATCGTACATTGTTAATTATAATAATTATAATAACCTTTATTAGCAACATAATTACACTGCAGGACATTTTAGGTCGAAATTTATATCATTAAACAAAGGAACCTTTAACAAAATAAGTAATTTCAACATAATGTGTAACATGAAAACAATAACATTAAGGCGACACTAAATGCCAGCCTTGCGCGATATGAGTTCACGGCTGCCGGCCCGCCATCTATGTAACAAAGCGAATATTTTCAAAATTCTTGCGTGGAAAACAGTTTATATGCTTACAATCCTCGTTATTCACTACTAATAAATGAACCTACACAAAAAGTTACAAGCTATAAGAATAACTTTTCTGAGAGAAGTACCAAAAAAATGCGTCACGCCATGCCAAAAAACTTGTTTAACTTCAAAGAAAAGTGGTAGTTCAAAAAGGCGTGGCAGTGTTAACTATAACCAACAGCAAGCATTAGCAACCTACAAATAAGACTTAAGATATGTGTAACAGGACTAAGTAGTGTTCATAGCTCGAAATGCTATTCTTTCAACACAAAACTTGTCTAAAAACACCATGTTTGCGTGTTTTCTGCTTACTCTTCGCCTTGCAGTGCAATCACTTTAATGTTGCTATCCAATCGTAGGCCCACTCAGTATACGTCGAGCCGTCTGAGCACCGTCTATCACTGATTTTCTCAGTGGGCACCATGTTTCGCAGCACGGACAGCGACCGTACATACAAATACATTTTTACCTTAAAATACTTATATATATTTATGTATTTATATGTTAGTTTTATTTGTAGACAATAATAGTACTTTACTAACATACCGGACAAACATCTGTGGTTGTTTGCCAGTTGTATATTAATAACATGTAATTCTATATTTCATAAGATAAAAAAAAATTGCTAAATGTGACATCTTGACTCTTTTAGATTAAAAGCATAGACTTACAATATACTATTGAATAGACAAGATACAGCAAGAAAGAAAAGATAAGCGGATATACTGTTACTGAAACCAATTTTGATTAACAAGTCGTAAACAGACAGACGCCTGGAATTAGCTTAACATTATTTTCGGGCTGGCACGTCGTTTATACGCTATTATATTCTTAGTCGTTTCTTAAAAGTCTTCACCAACAGGGCGTAATGAGACTTGATACTACTAGACTAGACTATATCCATTTTGGTGAAATTTGGTGTTGAAATATTTTGAGAACTTTTGAGCATAATTTCTATACTGAATTCCTTCCTTGAATGAGGGTGTGAAAGAGGGGTTTAAGTTTGTTTAAGGAATCATAGCTTTATATTTATAATTTATACTTTTTGTGAGAAATAAAGAATACATTTGTATTTTAGACCCATTAAGTACGTGATGGCGTGTACGTAATGACGTAAGCAATGGATAAATTATTTTGAATTAATAATAATAATAGTAATTATTAAGCTACCGAGGAGCGTGATATAAACGCAAACGAAGTCACGGGCAGAAGCTAAGTAGACCGTGATTCATAAAATGATGAACATTTAAAGGTGGTATGGTTTACATATTGAATTAGGTTTTTTTGTAATTTTTAACATCCCGCTGAGAAAATTGAATATTTTCACAAGTGGGGAAATTATTGATTGTAGCCAGTTTTTCAGAAATCGAGTTTTAAGCAAATATTGACGTTTTAAGTTCCTAACAAGCATTCCTGACGTTTTTTAAGATGGTGTCTGTATGGTTGAGTACGTGTGTGAGTGTGTGTGTGTATTGCCATTCGAAAAGGCTTGACAATAGCATATGTCTAATGTACATATGTCTAATGTACATATGTCTAATGTGACAATACAGAGATTTTAATACAATTTGGACCTGTAGACTTAGAGAAATCTCAAAATAACTATGAAAAAAAAATCTAAATGTTTTTTTTTTTTGGAATAGTTTATATTCAAACCGCTTTGCCGATCGACTGATAACTGCGTGAAAATCGATTTATTCTCTTTGAGTTCTACGATCTCAAAATAACACAAATTATATTTTTATTATTAAATCGTCATAAGTACAATTAGAATCGTTTAGTTATGGAATTAGTTATGGAGTTGCAGGGATGGCCTTTAGAGTCGACCCTTTTCCTAATTTTTATATCAAATTTTTAAAGCCCATAATAAAGTGTCATACAAATCGCTAAGACGTAGCTTGTTACGCACACTAACGTAATAAACCTGGCCTGTTGTCATCGATTGTCTATCAGCAAAAAACTCTATCCAGACGTATAAATTATATTAGATTATACATTCATTCGAGGCTTTATAAGGTCGGCAACGTTCCTTTGAGTCCTCTGGTAATACAAAAGAGTATCGGTTGCGGTGATCACTTACCATCAGGTGACCCGTAGTGTTGCTTGTTTGTCTTCTGTTCCATAAGAAAAAAATTCATCTTTCTGAAATTTACACCCAAGGCAAATGAAGATTAATACTAATCTCTAAATAAAAACTCTATTGTTAAGCCGGATACAGAATATAACTAAAATACCAATTTGTACCGATTAATTATTGTTTGCATAAAATATTAAAATAACCCAATTCTACAATTAGACGATTATTGTCGCTTATGTAAAAGTCTCGGCAAGGTCGCGAATAGGAAACACTCCGGTTAATTATGATTACTTTCGCGTTTCTCCGATTTGACAATATTTATTATTTATTTAGTAATTGTTACCAAAGATCCTGACGACCCGACGTCCGTGAGAACTGCCGTCTGCCACCATTTTCTAAATTGTCGTGCGATTTACGAACACTCTTGGAAATATTCTTTTGCAAAATATTCTCAGCGTGTTTTGTTGATTGTAAGGTATTATTTTTTACAAAATTGACATTCGACTTATTTTTAATATTAATTACAGCACTTGGTAGTGCCACCATTTCGGAAACAAACCCGCTTAAAGAGGTGGCGCAATAATCTCTCCCAGTAATATTAATGAGCTCTGTTTAAAAAAAAAAAACAATTTATATAATATTGTACTGTGTCACTGTTATTGCTATAAAGTAATGATAATCATAATCCAGTCCCAGGCTATCCTATCACTGAGATATAAGCGAAGCTTTAAGGCTCGCCAACCGACCTAGCCGTCAGATTTTAGCCTTACACGAGAGCATCAGATTTAGGGCCGTTACACGATATGTTTATACAGGTATACAGAGTGCCATGTCAGTATGAACAATTTTGAAAAGTTTTTATTTCAAAAACGATGTATTTTGGAATACCCGAAGAATTTAACACCATAGTTGTTATTCTTTATAGTTTTAGCTGTCAAAGTAATTATATTTATAACTACCGTACGCTCGTTTGTCTTCTTCTTTCATATAAAAAAATTAATATTTTATGAGTCACCTCTACTAACATGATAAAGCTGATTTTTTCAATTATTTATTATCCAATTTTAAAAATTATTTTCATTAATGATTGCCAGGTTCATGACGAATTATGTAGCTTTAATTAATAATAATGTAATAATACATATATGTTGTGTATACCTATGTATATATGTATTGTATATGTATATTATATTAAGCAGAGGTGATCACGAACTGATTTGAACACTATAGTTGTCGCAATGGTTATTAATATTTAAAAACAATGTTCAGTTAAAAGGATATTGATCGCCAGTCCAATTAACTAAATGCCTATCATATTATTTATCAAATCGTCTGAACCTTTGACTCTCATCACAGAGTCCCCGGTATCACCACGACAGCCACGTACCAATATGTTGTCAGTTCGATTTCATAATCTGTACGTTTTATAAGATGGACAATGCTTTGGTGATTTCTCTTATGTCAGGCAATCCATACGTCTTCTGCTTTCTAGAATTTTTTTTATGATTTTTTATGATATTTTTATGATAATAAGGGACGAGACGAGCAGGACGTTCAGCTGATGGTAATTGATACGCCATTCCCCTTTACAATGCAGTACCGCTCAGGATTCTCAAAAAAACCAAAAAATCACAAAATTCAAAAAAAAAAAAAAACACAGTAATGCGTAAGCATTTTTTCTTGTTTGCAACAGCAGCAAGCAGTAATGTTTACACATTACTGCTTCAAGGCAGAAATAGGCGCCGTTGTGGTACCCATAATCTAGCCGGCTTCCTGTGCAAAGGAGCCTCCCACTGGTATTTATTATGGTTATTATTTCTGACAGAAATTTATAAACACGCAAATCAAATTCAAAGTCATAAAATCTTTATTCACTGTAAAACTTTATAAGTTATTTAGTGCAAGTCAGGATGAAGTACAGAAATTACAATAGCATTCAAATGAGTATAACAATATTCATTAACAAATAAAACTAGATAGCTGTTTAAGAAACTGTCAATTAACATAAACAAAAAAAACATAAACAGAAATACTTTTACTATAAAAGAGAAGTTAATAGAAATATTAAATAATATTAATAAGTGATAATTTCTAGCAGTGTCCTTTCAACGCTCCGGATATTGAGTCTTGTGGACGAAATGATGCGCAGAATGAATGAATTAAGAATCTCATAGTGAAAAAAGATTGACATATATTTCATTTAAAAAATATAGCAATTTAGTTAAAATATAAAACTCATCGATGAATATTTACAGGTTGTGGAGGAGCTTTCCTAGCTATAGCCGAAACACATGGTCGGATTTAGTACGACCGCACCATCGTACGGTCCGTACCTAGTACGGCGCCGGACCAATTAGTGCGTCACGCCCCTTCACGCCATATCCGATCATTAGGCTTTTAAACATACTGAAGTACACAGGTGAACAATGCGTAACATACTGAGGTGAACAAATCCACCGTTCAAATTAACACTAGATTACTACTATACTCGTTGGCGGTCATAAAGTCACCCGTGATTTTTTTTTATTAGGTTCACTAAACGGGATACACTCTTAATATTGTATAAAACAGAAAAATAAGTTAACATGTTGGGGCGAGTGCCTCCTTCTGGAAGTAAACACAGCATGCTTTTAAATGTGTTCTAGATTTTATATGTATAAAACTAAAAACATTAACATAAGCTATAGATGAACACAATTCAACCCCACAGTCCCAAGCCAATAATCCGCTTTTTTTAGCAGAAGTCTTCTGAACCTAGGGACTGACGGATCGAATATGTCTACCTTCTGACAGACTTCATTATACATAGAACAAATGCGATATAAACTAGAATGTTGACCATAATTTGTGCGTGTTGAGGGTAGACTGAACGTTTTCCTATTAATAATACGGCTGCAATGCCGTGGGACAGCCAAGGTAATTTTACTTAATAATAGAGGACTGTCTATGTGGTCATGAATCAGTTTGTGTAAAAAGAGTGTTAACGTGTTAACACCACGTTAGCCGGCTGGGTTACTTCTATACCTTCTTATGTTTGTACGTCTGTGTTAAGGAGCTCCCTTGTACACGTTTTAGGTACATGTACAATGTTACATAAACGATTGTTTCCTTATTAGTTCTACGATCACTTTCCCTTTACATCCTTTGACCTTTGTACCTTGACATATTGCGAGATGGATACTTCGATCGGACTGTGTAACTATTTATTACTCTTATTGACTTTACTCAGTGATTAGCTTACTTGATAGTTTGCTTGAAGGTGGTGAAATCTTAATCACACTTTGCTGTTTTGTTTATTTTTATTTAATTGTCTATGAAATATCTCTCTTTTAATATCAAATTAATAACCCTCAGATCATTTATAAGTCTACATATGAAAGCTGTGAAAACTTCGAAAAACAGCTAACCTCTATTTTGAGCAATGCACGTATACTAACACAAAGTGACATACAAATCGTGAGTAGGTATAAGACGTAGCTTGTCAGGCACACTAAAGTAATAAACCTGGCATGTTTTCATCGGTTGTCAGCAACAAGAGGCTCTATTTAGACGTATAAATGTAGCAGACCAGATATTATGAAGTGTATTGTTTCTTGTTGTACATTCACATAGCTTTGAAATACTTGTATGTATAGACTTGAAGACAAGCAGAAGAAGTCTTTAAATGTACCTATTATTTTCTAGAAATAATAATAGTTTTGATAATTTGTGACATCTGATATAGAAGTATACAAACTCTTACTTACTGATAATTAGACTGATATTCATTTACATATTATAGTAGGAATATCAAGAGTATATAATATGTTGAAGTATGTACACACTAAACTTATTTAGACACCCAAAATTTTCTGTAGTATTTTTCTTAGTAGTAGTATCTAGTATATTAGAAATGACATCTGAACGTAGTGTTTAAATTCTCCTTGATAACATCAAAAAGAATTCTAAAGGAATCAATTTGGAGAAAATAAATGTTTAAGCCTTAAATAAAATTCAAATTCAAATTCAAAAACACTTTATTCATGTAGGTCACAGAAATGACACTTATGAATGTCAAAAAATAATATAAAAATATTGTTTCTTATTGAATTTACCGCTACTTCGTAAAGTGTTGAGCTAATGAGAAGAAGTAGCAAGAAACTCATTGCCACTCTTTTAAGTCAAGATGTAATTTAGTTGTTTTACAAATCATTTCAATTACAATATATGCAAAGTGACGCAACAAAAATACTCAAATGTCAAAAACTGAAAGGCTTACATGAGTAAGTCAAAAAAAGAAAAAAAAGTAAATTAATACTTATAAACACATGAGTACCACAAATACCGTAAATAAAAAGAGGCATTATGTGAGCATTTCATAAAATAAAATATATAATAACTAAGTTTAAAGGAAATAATAATAATAAAAAAACACATCAAGCAGACCTCCCGGTAACAAGATCATCCAGCCCCCACGAGTAGCACCCGTTCACGAGCATGACGCATGGACCAGCCATCGCCTCCCTCGACCATATTTTAGGGAAGGGAACGACCCACCCCACGTCGCCGCCACAAGCAGATGCATTTAAGCGAGCATGACGATACCTGTAACGAGAAATCTACCGAATAACAAAACAATTCAAGTTCATCTACATATTATGCAATACTTACTAAATGCCTCTACTTACAATTTTGTTTCAAATTACATAACTCATGATAATGATTATTAAAATTGATTAAAAAAACAGAAACAATATTAATATTTAAATTATATAACTATAATGACATTTATCAAACTAAGACAGACATGTAACAGCCCAGCAGCTCAGTCCCAAGGGTTCTTTAGATCCAGATATTCAGATATTTTATAGTACCCTTTTGTATACAACTTTTTCTTTAGTACTGATTTATATTCATTTAAAGGTAAGTTCTGAATGTCAATTCCGGGACCTTATTATAAAAACGTATACATAGACCTCTTAATGAATTTGTGACTTTTTGGAGTCGACTTACATGAACAGCAAGCCTATCCCTATTTCTAGTATTAGACATTATGAGTGTCACTAATTTTTTTAAACGAATTTATATTTTTTTTACATAAACAAGGTTTTCATATATGTATTGCGATGTCAAAGTCAAACCTTTTATTTCCTTAAATTTTTCCCTTAGTGACACTCTTGGTCTTAATTTATAGATGGCACGAATAGCTCGCTTCTGCAGTGTGAAAATGGTGTTAACATCGGCAGCATGTCCTCAAAGTAAAATACCGTATGTCATCAGACTATGAAAATAGCTGAAGTAGACCAACCTCGCGGTATTTTCATCCGTAAGTTGCCGAATCCTTTTAACTGCGTATGCTGCAGAACTAGCTTTTTCGCCAAATTCATAATATGAGGGCCCCACTGAAGTTTGGTATCTAAGGTAATCCCTAAAAATACGGTTGTATCTACAGGTTTCAACTCATCGTCTTTTACAACAATATTTGTGTCAACCTGTCTAACATTAGTAAGGAGATTATTCGTAGTGAACCATTCCACTACTTTGGAGATAGCATTGTTCACGTCATCAAAAGCAGTATGCTGTCTATGTAGTTTAAAAAGTAAAGAAGTATCATCTGCAAGCAATACTATCTCATGTTTATTTTGTACAAAGTATGGTAAATCATTTATATATACAAGGAATAGGAATGGCCCAAGAATCGAATCCTGTGGAACGCCCATGGTAATGGGAGATCCAGCTGACCTCTTACTGTTCACTTCAACCATCTGAAATCTGTTGCCCAAATAAGACTTCAGAAGGCCAAGTGCTTCTCCCTTGATACTATAATGATGTAGTTTTCTGATAAAGATTTCATGATGAACACAGTCAAATGCCTTGGATAAATCACTGAAAATACCAACGACATGCTGACAATTATCCCAGGCTTCAAAAATTTGCTGAATAAGCTCAACACCAGTATCTGTTGTTGAGCGACCCCTTGAAAAACCAAATTGTTTAGTGCTCATTAAATTGTTACCATAAAAATGATTAAGCAATTGTTGTAAAATAAGCTTTTCAAATATTTTACTTAGCGTCGGTAGAATAGATATTGGTCTAAAATTTGTGGGGTCAGAAGAACTACCGGCTTTGAATAATGGAATGACTTTACTCTGTTTCATAAAATCAGGAAACACACCATTGTCAACACATAAGTAAAATATGACAACCAAGTAAGGAGTAATACAGCTATGGAGTGAATTATTTTAACGGAAAAGCCATCAAGATCAGCAAACTTTTTCAAATCTACTGATTTAAAGACTTTCATTACATCATTGTAAGTAACATGAGTGAATTTGAACTCTATTTTACATTCATTTACATTAGACATAATTATAGATTCAGCAAGAGTGGCAGATGACTTTAGGGCCTTGGTGGTGGAAACTGGAATATCAGCAAAAAATCTTTCAAAAGCATCCGCAACATCTTGGTCTGTATCCAAGATTTTATCATTTATTTTTAAACTAAAATTTAAGTTGCGAGATTTGTTTCTTCCAGTCTCACTGTTTATTACTTGCCATGTTGATTTTATTTTATCTGAACTATTTTTAATTTTATTACTTATATACATTGATTTTGCTAAGGTACATGAGCGTTTAAATATCTTTGAATATTTTTTTACATAGTTGGCAAATCTTTCTGAGTGATTATACAATTTTTCCTCATAAAGTGAGTATAATTTCCTCCTGCTTATATGAATTCCCAGCGTTGCCCAATCACTGAAAGACAATGAATTATTTTTCTGTATATACTTTGGCTTAAATATAACATTATATTCACCTTTGATAACATCAATAACAGAATCATATAGTTTATTTGGGTCCTCATAATAATTT
This sequence comes from Leptidea sinapis, assembly GCF_905404315.1. NCBI lineage: Eukaryota > Metazoa > Arthropoda > Insecta > Lepidoptera > Pieridae > Leptidea > Leptidea sinapis. The sequence continues at coordinate 1,151,106 of NC_066300.1, read as the reverse complement.
AAAGTAGGTAACTTCATTAAAGTATTTGATCTAAAATTATTTAGGCCACTAGTGTTCACAGGTACATATTTAACACTGTACTTAGGTTTACTATAATTAAAATTAAAAGTGGTTAGTAGGCTACAGTGGTCTGATTCTAATTTATTTATAATTGACTTTGACTGTGGAACAATATTGGTAAATATATTATCAAGACAGGTTGAAGTAGTCATTGTAATTCTAGTTGGCTCTAAAAATATATTTACTAGATTATAGCATCGAAATAGGGATATTAGCTTAGTGCTCAGGCTGGATTCAACTAATAAATTGACATTAAAATATCCACAAACAAGAATATTTTTATTACTAATTTTAAATAATACTTCATCCATATTTTTTTCAAAAATGTCATATGATGCAGATGGTGGTCTGTATACACTCATTACAACAAGCTGCTCAAGCTCTATACAGGCTATCTCAATAGTTTGTTCAACTGACAGGCTCACAATATCAGAACGTTCTTTATATTTTAAGCTGTTATGAATTATATTAAGCAGTATTAGAGAGCCTCCGTGTATTGCATTTTGTCTGTTGAACGAACTAGCAACCTGGTGCTTGCCAAAATTAAACATAAGCTGATGACTTTTTAACCAATGTTCTGTTAAACAAAGTATATCAATATCATTATTATTTAAAAACAACTCAATTTCCAAGTGTTTCCCAGACAAGCCCTGAATATTTTGGTGCACCAGGTTAATAAATTTTTTATTATTAAATTTATCTAATACGGGTGTGCTATGCTTTATATTCAAGTTATTATTTTTTGTTGTATTAGATTTCAAATTTCTGCCGGAGTTGTTCTCAGTTGTCTTATAAACTAGTTTAAATGGTTTGGAAAATATTCCAGTTTTAATACCAAAGGTACTACTAACCTGCTCAATAGAAGCAGGTGTCTGTCTGTCCACCGAACACGATAAGTTAATAAAATAATAATTTAGCACATGTGCTAATTGTTGAATACAATATTTAAAAAGATAATAATTATCTTTAGTCAAATAAAAATACTTTCCAATAAACTTATTGGTGTCCATAAAATGGAAAAGACCATGACGACATGTCAAGGTATGTATATATAAATTTACCTTATGATTATTTCCTCGTTCTAGCAAGCTCTGACTGAATGGTAACCCAAACAAAATTATTTTATTTACATTATCTAAGTTGCTAAGCAATGTGATATAATTAGCAATATCCTTATTATGAGTTCTTCCTCTTCTACCAATTAGAATTATTATTGTTGTATTTAAATTGAATTTAGAAGTTATAATTCTGTCTAAAATATTGGAATAAGTTTTAGATGCATTCAATTCATTACAAACAATTGCCTACGTATTACCGGCAAAATGTGTTTAGATATTGTGTTATAAATAAATAAAAAAGGGGTTTAGTAATTGTAATCAGTTGCTGTTGATGTTAAAATTTGTTTTTCTCGGCAAATTTTATACCGTAATATGGCCGACTAGACAATTATCGCTGGTAATATTGTAATATTATAGTGACTCTTCTTAGATGGCTGTACTCAATGCTATGTGTCGGAACAGTTTGGTATCAGTCGTTCCACTGTTCACAGCAGCCTAACGAAACTCTCCAAGAAAAACACGATTCACTCAATTGTATGAAACGTGCAGTCATTGATAGATTGTCAGATGACTGTAAAAAACGGAGATAGGCGAAATCCACTGCGTTTTAAGCAACTGTTCGCCTTCAAAAGCCGGATTATTGATCGTGGCCAATCGCGATACTGTAATTACAACTATTTCAAACTTATATCAAATCACTGCACGTTTCATACTAAACTGAATTTCAATTTATACTTAGGCAGTCCCGCCTCTTATTACGTAGTATTTTACATCCTCTTTGGTTCACAGGACCTAGAACAAATACAATTACAAAATAGGTTACAGTGACAATAGTTTCGCTTTCCTTTTCCATCTTGCGTTTGTATCTCCATAAGAGATGTTCTTTTCTCTCGCACGCATTATTTGCGTACACGCTAGTATATTGAAAACCTATCGATGTTTTAAACTACATCTACGCGTGTTTTATATCTCGTATTATAACCCTTAAGTCGATGCAATAAGGTACACACTAATCGTGAATCTAAATCGACTATTCATTGCCAAATCTGTCGTATCGAAATAGGTTCAAAGTTAATTGTTCTGACGCGGTGCGTGGTAACTGAGGTGGTGCAACTCATCGCTTGCGAAACACGGAAAATATCACTTTAATTAATTATGAAAATCTAAACGATCGATCGAATTTGGTGAACATTAATGTTTGTTACATAAATGTAATGGGGCCCTATATTGAAAGGTTGACAAATAGTTCTGCAACGTACGCTGTTAAAAAGATTATATGTACAATTAACTGACATCGATACGGCGCGACTAGTGAAGTTATTTTTATAGTATTATATCCCATGGTATATTGTTAAGAAGCAATACAGCCGATATTAATACCATCATTGTGCTGCAGACGAGGGCTTTTCGCGCTTTTCAAAACCTAGAACCTTACCTTACTAAAGAATCACTGAGACAAAATTTAAAGAAATAAACATGAGGCACATTAGATAATTTTCTAGACACTTTGATTATCAGACTTTAAAATTCAAAACAATTGTTAAAGAAACCTTGTGGGAAAGACTACTATCACATAATAGTATATTTCATCACGAGTGCGGAGAGCCTGTCATTGCAAAGAGTTCCGACAAATGTCTACCCGAGCCGAGGCGCAGCCGAAGGTGAGGGTTGACAGTCGTTGCAAGTCAGCAAGTTGCAATGACGGTTCCGCACGTGTACTGAACAACTATTTTTAATACAGTTGCGAAAAAATTAAGCAATTTAATAGAATAATAATAACACAATAAACTCAACTAACTAAAATGGCGCCAACCGTAAAAGAATATAAGCAGAGGTTTATTTTATATCTTCACACATTTTGGGTTGGCAAAGGGAACTATGCCCATACAGCCAAGTCTTATAAGATTTTTTTTATTGATATGAAATGAAAATGAAATTTAATGAGATGAAATGAAATAAAAGCTTACCTAACTCATTGAATCAAATCATTAAATCTGATATTGAAACAAATTAGTAGCTTCTATTTAGAAATATTTGCATAAATCATAAAAACAACGTGGTTGATTTTTTCTTTTTAATAGACATTATTTTGACAGTTGGGAAATAGAACGCACGAGTTCGGAAAAGGCAAAAAAAGCACGAGTACGTAATAGCCCACACGCTATACCTCCCTGCAATACGCCACTTTTGAGCAACTCTATTAAAAATTACAATATTCTTATTGACGCCACACCTTGGAATGCAGCCACCGCCTTCAAGCTATTGAATTAATAAATTTTTTGTTACGATATTCTATGTAAAAAGAAGCCCGCTGAGTTTTATGCGCCCGTTCTTCACAGGTCTTAGCAGAGAAATCTTAATTATTATTAAGATTTCTATGGGTCTTACGCATATATTATCGAATGTAGATTTTAGATGCAGATTTTGATGTTAAATAATGATTTAAAATCCTATTTTGAATCATAATATTGAATTTGATAAAAATTGTTCCTGTCTGATAAAGTTGTATGCACAGATTACAGACACCCATTTATCTCGGTCACGACACGCTTGTAAGGGCGAATACCAAACCTAAAACCTAAACTACTAGTCAAATTCAAGACCCTTAGCTTAATTCAATTAGTCATTATAAATATTTCTTTTAAATTACTAATCTACCTATGTTTGGAAAAAGTAGAGCTTGTGAGAAAACATATAAGAACACAACGGCCACTGTTTTGAATCAAATAAAGAATTTTATAATTGCTGCAATATATATAAGAAATTAGTCTGTTAGGTGCTGCATCTAATAAATGAATCGTGTTATAATAATATCAAATATTTCATAACCTCATATTAGGTCTTGAATTGTTTGTGTAAGGATGCTTTGTGATCATGATGGTCGTGATTACTGTCATAATAAGTAATCACATGCAACAAATACAATGATTTATTAACTATAACATGTCGAAGTGGCACCACAAGCAGTATCCGTTCGCAAGTTGACTCATAATCCCGTCCCGTAGGTTACAATGAATGAACACAAAAATAATAAGAAATATCGGGAAACCCCATTGTAAATGTAAGAAAAATATTTTTCAACTTACACTTCTTCCTAAGAATCACTATTTCTGAGATAAAGCGACTCACAAAGCTATGGTCTTCACAATATGCACGTTTTGTGCATATTCTTGACGCCTTTTTACGTTGTCTCGGTAAGCCTATTTATTCCACACAATTGTGACACTATTGCAATAATAATTACACCTATTTTATTAAGCGACTTCAAAAAGGAGGAGGTTATCAATTCGATCGGTATTTTTTTTTATGTATGTACACCGATTACTCTGAGATTTATGATTCGATTTACGTAATTTTACATAGTTTGGCCCAGTAGATTTCATTTTATGAACATTTTTATGAAAATTTTTGTTTGCCTCAATGATATAATAGTTTTTTGTGTACGGCTTATTTAGGAGTTTTCATTCAGGTTGATTATATATTAGATATAATTATTAACTGACACTAAAAAGTAAAAAAAAAAAATTGGTTTAGCTATAGTTTTTTTCTTAAGTATTTTAGCCGTTGTCTGTATCACACAACCACGATCCTCAGTCGTGTGGGAGCGGCAACAGAGAGAAGTATGTATTATATTAGTATTATAAGTTTAGCCTAACTTTTGAAGTATCAGTCTAGGCAGTCTGTTGCTTATTTATTACCAGTCGCGAACGAAAATCTTTTGGTAGGCTATTTGACTGTAAACAATTTGTTATTTTAAAGTGATATCCCTCAAGTGAGAGTCAGTACGTGTGTAAAACCCCAGAAGCACAGAGTAGGGATGGATACTTACGAATTCCAGAAATGAATAAGTAGGCGCGGGTTCGAATCCCGTTCATTTGTACATTTGACAGTTTCTTCCCACGTATCGCAACAATCCTTTTTTTTTAATACAGCAGTCAAATATTTTATTTGCATAAACATGTTAAGAGTGTCTTACATTAATAATTATGCTATAAGTATGTAGGTATTGTAGGTATATATAAATACGTATTGTCATAATATATTTATAAGGTGAAAATTATTCAGATACCGAATAATAATAATAATTAATTTATTTCAGAGCAAGTCCATATTACAAAATAAAATTACAAATAAGATATAAATATAAGTGAAGTTTAAAACATAAGATATAAAACAAAAGTGTACAATTAAAAATAAGAATTAAATTAAATAATTACACACGGTCATGTTTGGTTCTCGCTGTGGTACACAGACAACGAATGCCTGAAGAAATGACTATCCGGGCAATCATAATAACTATTTAATATCATTCATCTCAGACGGTCCGAAGTTCGAGGTTCCCAGGGAACCAACCCTATATTATTTGAAATTGTCTAATATTACTCGTACCATATTCGTATTTAAGATATTATTTATTTCTTAGTATCCTATAAAGCCACAACACAGTCACTTTCACTTAACATTTATATCAATTTTTACTTATAATTAACTCAGTAATAAAATAGACCTTTTCAACTGTCATTAAAAATACCAGTCCACTAAAATCTGTTTTTTATACCTACACTTTAAAATAAATTGTTTCTTATTGTTATTAGCAGTAGGGATTACTTTACATGTTTAGTGTCAGATATTGTTTATTCTCCAACAATTTCAATTTAATTCGATGAATAAAGGATACTATTACCAAAGAATATACATAATAGTACAAGTACTATTACTAAGAGAGTACACGAATGTTGCGACAGCTAGATTAGTGTACTTCAGCTATTTTCACAGCATCATGACGTACGGTATTTTACTATGGGGTAATGCTGCAGACATTGATATAGTGTTTGCTCTGCAAAAGAGAGCTGTTCGTGCTATATATCAGCTTGGTTATAGACAGTCTCTCAGAGAAAAATTTAAAGAAATAAATATTATGACTGTTCATTGTCAGTACATTTATGAAAATTTAATATATGTTCACAAAAATCGTCACCTTTTTGATCTTAATAGTGATTTTCATTATATAATACTAGAAATAAGGGATTGCTTGTAACTAATTCTAGTAGGCTTCTATAATAAAGTCCCAGCCACTGTTCAGGCATTATCTATAAATAAATTTAAATGTTTTATAAAAAAAATGGCTCTGTCGTAAATCCTATTACTCCACAGCTGAATATCTAAATGATCGGATAGCCTGGGACTAGATTGTGATTATTTTATAGCGATAGAAATGACTGTACAATATTGAAAATTTCATTGAAAAGAGTGCAAAAAAATAATGCTGAAAGAGTTTCTTTCGCCGCTTTTTCTCTCTCAGAGCACCATTTGTTTCCGAAGCGGTAGTAGTATCTAGTATATTAGAAATGACATCAAAAAGAATTCTAAAAGAATCAATTTTGAGAAAATAAATTACTTTTTATGCCTTTTAAGAAACTGTAAGTAATACTCTTAACATGTTATTTGTTAACCTATATTTATGATATGTAATTGTTGTTTTTTTTTTTTCAATAAATAAATAAATAAAAGTGTTATCAGGCAAGTCAACTAACTTCACAAGTGGACTAATGATCATTACTGGAGCTAAGTACAAAATAATCGGCGCACGACACAAATAAAGTTTCGAACCATTTTTCATAAAATATTCTTGCCTTGCTTTTAATATTATTGGGTTACAGTAATCATTGTGGAAGTTAGCGTGACCAAATTATTTCTGAGTTCACAAGTTTTACTCGCAGAAACATTCTTACATTAAGGATTGGTTTCCGCTGCGCACTCGTCACTCTGACAATATCCAGCGAACCGCAAATTAGAAAGAACCAAGCACACACATTGTTTTGATACCCGACGAGACGTCAGTCCTCGTCCTGTAATCGTTTCACTCCACTCACACTCGCACACGGACTGACTGACGGACTGACACACATCACATACACAACCACAAACATCACACCGCACTCGCCTGCTAGTGTGTTCTTCTTACCATTTCATCATCATTTCATTTCATCTTCATCTTCATCCTCTCTCCTTCCCACAAGCACACAGCCGGTCCGAGGGCCGAGTCTCCACGGCCCACGTCCTATGTCGCTCTAAAAGCCTTCAGGGTTAACAGCATAGAGGAGGTTTCAGAGGAGGAGATCAGTAGAAAATCTTCAAAAAAAATGGAGCGCAGTGGAGGCCAATCCTTAATCTATGCTTGAAGTATACAATTTTTATTAATGACTAATAAATAAAATTTATTCGAAAAGAAAACGAAAACTAATGTTGAACGAAAAGATCAATGAAAAATGATTGAGAAAAATTTACAGATCGAATGTGGAAAATAAATTTAAATTATTAACACTTTTAAAATTATATTGTTTTTACTCAATAAACGAATATTAATTATCAAACGAAGTGATAACTGGCACCAATACTATGTTTAATATTATAATTTTTTGTTTTTACTACATTATATCTTAACATTTAATTAATAATTGTATATTGTAGGGTCTTTTAGGTGTAGCTTTACGTTGGTCAAATTAAATGTAGCAGTAATTATTGATTGTGTTAGGTTATAATACATATTATAAAACGAAACCACTGAAATATTTGAATGTCTGTCAAGACCAAACATGCACTCTTAAATTTGTAACAACTTTACTCGTGAATATTTCTGGCAAATAAGGAACTTTGACTGCTGGCAAATAAAATAAAATACAAATTTTATTTGAAGAAGTGATGGTTTTCTCTTTAAAATAACAATCTTTAGATTTAGATTTATCTAATCAAACAATCTAAAAATCTAATGTGAATCTATGAATAAAGTGATTTTGATTTATATTATCAACATACAATTAGTTACTGTTTCAAACTTGTGAGATTGCAGAAGGAAAATTCTAAAATGTAAGTATATATATATATACAGCCGCCAACAATTGCTATTCAGAACAGACGCATCTGCAGTACCGCGTCGGACGCGCTCCAGAGAACGCCACGCTTTCGACGAGCGTAACAGCACGACAGCAGCAGACATGAGTCATCGCCATAGACCTAGATAAATTATATGTCTAGATAGACTCCAACAGCGGTGAACAGCTAACGTCTAATTTCAGCAACGCACGCACGCAAAAACAAAGTGACTGACGTATAGCGAGTATAACACGAAAATAATAAAACTGTTGTATTTAAAGACTGATCGTTACCGTTAAAACTGGAATGTTCTTCAACACCGTACTATTATTTATTACATAGTACTTGCTAGTCTACCAGACATCTGACATTTCTGCAAAAGCCATAGCATAAAGAATAGAATAGACGTAGCTGTCATGCACACTAAAGTAATAATCCTGGCATGTTGTCATGTTAAGAGGCTCTATCTATACGTATAAATTATGTGAGACTCATAATGTAAAAGCGTATAGATGACCTGACAGCTCGATAAGGCGTGAACAATTTTGATTTGACAATGTGTGCGCTACTTCTTCTATATATATAATGAAAATGGTCTTTGTTTGAGGCTCAATCACGCCTAAACCACTGATCGTATCGACATGAAACGACCACCATTCGATGCAAAATTCATCCAAAATGGTTATGGCTACTTATTTTTTGAAATCCCACTTTCTATCATTAATTTATTTCCTTTTAAAATTCGCCCAGTGAAGCGGGCGGGAACGGCGTGTCTTTTATATATATATAATGAAAATGGTCTTTCTTTGAGGCTCTTTCAAGCTTAAAATTCACCCAGCTAAGCGGGGGGAACGACTAGAGATTAATATATTCAAAATGGTAAGGCGCTAATGATAAGCGTGGCTGACAGTTTACGACTTGTAAATGAAAATCGGTTACAGTCACAATAAATTCACTTGCCTTTTCTATCTTACTGTGTATCCGTTAGAGACGTTCTTCTTGTCTGTCTATACCTGGCTAGTACGTCATAAGTCTATGGTAACCGCAATGTGCCACAACTACTCGTACACTACTAACTCCTCACTCCTTACCTGGCCGTGACTTAGAATTTTTAGCGCGAAATTCTAATATATTTTAAAGAAACTTCTCCTTAAATCTAAATTCTTAAAGAAAAATTCCTATCATTATTATTTTCAAGTCCACGCCCTGGTTATCGTTGAAATTTGGGATACTTTGTTTAATAAAATATTGGGGGTTAAAGTACGAAATTTGCGTTTTGTACTGAAAATTTAAATATTTTTGTTAGGTAATATCATATAATATGAATAGAAATATATAAGAATGAGGGCGTAAATCAGTCGAGTGTCTTTTTGTATGAAAATATCGGACGAAACAAGCATGACGTTCAGCTGATGGTAATTGATACGCCCTGCCCATTACATTGCAGTGCCGGTCTGCATTCTTGAAATACCGAGCGGTACTACAATTGCGCTCGTCACCATTAGACAAGATGTTAAGTCTCATTTGGCGTCCTTCCAACCGAAACAATAATGATTACACATTACAGCTTCACGGCCTATTTCTATAGGCGCCGGTACCCCTAAATTTAGCTGGCATCGTGTGCAAAGGAGTCCACTAGGAGTCCAAGGTCTAACGAGCACGTTGCTCACGAAGTTTCATACGCACTTGTTCAACAAAAAATAAATATGTATAAATCGTTCAAACAAAATATGAAAATTATGGGAAATGGCGAGCGAGCGCTTTTTTTGCATATGTTGTGATTGATTATGATAATACCGCCGTGGCGGAAGAACACCGATTACCAAATAACAATAATCGTAACTAGAATTAGATTAATTAATTTGATTGTATAAAAATACGCAATTATTATTAAACTTTTAAGTACATATTATATCTAAGTATTGTTTTTGAAAAGTGTATTTGAAGTTAGTTGTTTTTTGTATTTTTAGATTTTTGATATGAATCTGATGTACACTAACTAATAATTTGTCTAAGTATGTCTAGAAACACTATATATTGCAATTCAGCAATTTACGTAAGCGCTTTGCAATTTGATTACAGATAGTTACAACAGCTTAGCACAGATCGCACCCTTAGTGTAAGTCGTTAAGGTGTTCCATTGATCATCATATTCGACTACGACAATGACTTGACCATAACTACGTTACGGTAAGTGACTCAAATATCCGGATAGAATAAAAAAGATTCGGCCGAGTATCGTTTTTGCCCCTAAGAATTGAAGAGTTCCGTTACTTTGTCTTGGATCCCATAATCAGAACCTAACCAAACTATCTTTGAAGTATATCCATTACAATAAAACAGAGAATCATCGTTAATTTGCCGCGCACCTATTTACAGCAAATTTAGGACTTTTATGGTTTTCTCTCGGATACCATTGTCAGATCTGATCTTTCAAATAAAAAAAGAATGATCATAATCGGTTTAGCCAGTCGAAAGTTCTGAAGTTCCTCCTCCTTTTTTGAAGTCGGTTAAAATATATTTATTTTAATGATTTACCCTCGTCATCTTTACATATCTGCCATCTCATGGGAATATCCTTATTTTTTTTTTTCAATATATAATAAACAACTATTTAATATACGCATAATTGACAGCCCCTGTGCAGACTTAAGACAGGAAAGGAGGTTGCTGATGTTTCTGTAAGTGTTCGGGTGGCAGGAATGACTAATATGTTCCTCCGCAAAATAGGTGCACACTCGTCAAGTTGCGTCAGTTAGCCCGTTTATACTACCACACATTATACATACCAAAAATCCTCCATTTGTGCACTAGTTCAACATGATAAGGCTGCAAATCTAAAAACCTTTCCACCTCATCCTTTTAACTTCGTAAAAAAATCAAGATAGATAGAGAAGTAGATTTACAAAACGGCACTATTCAGCGTTAATATTTGACATACCTAATGGTAACTGAGGTGTAAGAAGCAGCTATGAAATCATTCATAAAAATGAAGATAAATTACCTAAATTGATCACTATCCCAATACCATTATCTGTAACAAACAAAAAAACAAATAAGTTAACAAGAATTAACTTAAATAACTGTTCCTTTACGTAAGTTAGCATTAAAAGGCATAAAAAGCATTTATTTTCTCAAAATTGATTCCTTTAGAATTCTTTTTGATGTCATTTCTAACATATTAGATACTACTACCGCTTTGGAAACAAGTGGCGCTCTGAGAGAGGAGAAGCAGCGTAAGAAACATTTTTTTTTAATTAAAAATATTCAATATGGTACAGTCATTTCTATCGCTATAAAATAGTCATAATCTAGTCCCAGGATATCCGATCACTTAGATATTCAGCTGTGGAGTAATAGGATTTACGACAGGGACATTTAAATTTTATTTATAAATAATGCCTGAACAGTGGCTTTATTATAAAAGTGTATAAATTTATCCTTCAAGCTTTTATGTATCTAATGAAGCCTATCCCTTATTTCTAGTGTTATAATAATGAAAATCACTATTAAGAGCAAAAAGGTGACGATTTTTGTGAACGTATATTAAATTTTCATAAATGTACTGACAATGAACAGTCATAATATTTATTTCGTTAAATTTTTCTTTGTGAGATTGTCTATAACCAACATGATGTATAGCATGAACAGCTCTCTTTTGCAGAGCATACACTATATCAATGTCAGCATTTCATTTCCTGCTCCTATCATAGCATTTCCTGTTCCCGAAAAATTACCCATCTGAGAGAAATTTATCGAATGTTTCGCATTATTAGTATCCGATTTTCTTCTTTTGTGAGACCACAACTAATGAAAATCCTGGTCTAATGAGCGAGAGTTTGTGTGTGTGTGCACAAGTCGGTCGCGGGAGACCTCGTAGGACATTCGTCCAAATTGGGGAAGTCTTAAGAATATCAAATCAAATCAAATCAAAATCAGTTTATTCAAGTAGGTCACGGAAATGACACTTATGAATGTCAAAAAAAATATTTTTCTTATTGAATCTACCGCTACTTCGTAAAGGGTTAAGCTAATGAATAATAGGAAGAAACGTCCGAAGTACCTGAAACCAACGAGCAAGTATGAAGAGCGTGAGGCCTGGAATTCACCAAAGAGGAGGGGAGAGGAGATTTATTTTGATAACCAATCAGATTTCGTTTTTTCTACATCTCCTCTCCGTTCAGCATCGGTGGAAATGGATCAAGCGGAGAGGAGAGGAGATGTCTCATTTATGAATAGAATTTTGTGCTGCGTCAAGCGATCCAGCGAGCGGCGCGACGGAGCAGAGATGCGTGTTGGCGGTTTACCGGACGCCCCTTTCCCCGCTGCCTCCTCCCCGCGCCTCGCACACCCGAAAGCGTTCAAAGGCAAAGTTCTTTATTTGTCAGAAACATTCATAATTAAAGCTGTTACAAATTTAAGAGTAGGCATATGTTTCGTCTTGACAGACATGCAAATATTTTGGTGGTTTCATTTTATTTATTATAACTACTAATACTAGTCTAATAATTACTTCTACATTTAATTTGACTAACGTAAAGCTATACCTATACCTAATTAGAGAACAGAGAAACAAGTGGCGTTCTGCTGTCACTGCCTACCCCGACGGGGAAAGGCGTGTGTGTGTGCGTGCGTGTGTGCATGTGTGTGTGTGTGTGTGAAACTAAAAATCTGATGTCATCTTATAAGCACAATTGTGATGCTCAACTCAGTCATCACTTTGATGGCATTACATGTCTCATTGTCCATTATTTTCACAACATAAGGTTCCTTCAAACCGAAACACAAATATATTTGCACACTACTGCTTCATGGCAGCAGCCTCTGTGGACCTATCCAGCCTGTCAGAAGAAGCGTATCACTGGTAATTTCCAATAATTATATTATGTACTTAGTTAATATTATGATTTACAATCAATATTCTATAATGGGTACCTCCAAACAAAGCGCGTAAACCCTTCTAAAAGGACGGCAACGCTCCTATGATTCCTCTGGTGTTGCAAGATACTAAACAAAAAACTTCACACTCTAGTTACGATAACTGTGTACGAAAATTGCATGTCACCCATTTTAAAAATATACAAAGCATGTTCATACATGCCATATATAAAACCAATGGTTAAAACAGCTCATCAATCATAAAATACCAGTTATTGCGTGATGTGGACACATAGAAGCCACCCCGACAAAGACTAAACGACATGAGCCCTTTACAATAACAAACATTTATGTACATTAGGACCAGATTAAACTGGTTTATAGGTACATAGTAAAATAAACTGTATACCACGGTAACAAGCTGTAAGTTCGTGTAATTTAGCTATATAGGGTATACACAGGGTATTGAACTAAAAGGTAATGCCTCAATTATAGGTCATTTCAACAATTGTCATCAATTATGATATAAATATATTATATTGTCTTGCGCTACGGAACGTATTGAGAATAGTAAAAATATTGTTTACAATAAGTAATTGTTTGGTTTCATAAAATGTACCGACGAATCGATTTAAGGATGCGTTTTATTTCATTCCGGTTTCGTTATTTTTTTTATGAAAATAAGGGACTAGACGAGCAGGACGTTCAGCTAATGGTAATTGATACACCCTGCTCAGGATTATTGAAAAACCCAATAATTCTGAGCGGCACTACAACTGCGCTCGTCACCTTTAGACATAATTTGTCAAGTCTCATTTGCTCAGTAATTTCACTAGCTGCGGCGCCCTTCAGACCGAAATTCAGTAATGCTTACACATTACTGCTTCACGGCAGAAATGGGCGCCGTTGTGGTACCCATAATCTAGCCGGCATCCGGTACAACTGAATTTTATAATTTTTCATCGGACTGTATAATCAAGGGGGTGCTGTAGTGTGTACCCATCATTAGTTAACGATTTCTTTTTCCATGATAAGGGTATATCTAAGAGATGGCTGCACCCCTCCCCCATAATTCTCTAAGACAAACTCTTTTCTTTTCTTCAGAAAAAGATTTTAAAATTACTTATTGAATCCCGATTACCAAATCAATTATCAAATCAATCAATCAATCAATCAACCAAATCACACGTGAGAAGAACGGGTCCATAAACGCAGGCCGCGGTCGCTCCATTCCCAGTGTGTGGTATTATTAAACCTCAGTTCTACTTATACTACGTTTGTATTAGTAACAATTATCAAAATTGAAGCAATTTGGTATTTTTCATTATTTTATATTATTGCTCCGTCTGTTCTAGGATTAATTTAAATAAACGCGACCTCTGGGGTTCCGCCCGAGCGCTCTTCCACTGAGCCACAACCTGAGAGTTGAACACGACATACCATATACGAATGATACGTCCTCCGAACGGTTGGCTCAGTGGAAATGCGCTCGGACGCAACCCGTGAGGTTGCTTCAAGTCCCGCATCGTTCACAAATTATGATTACAAATTTAATTTAAAATTGAAGCGATGGTGTATTGCAACATATACTCGCAATATGTTGCAAGTAAGAATATTATGAGAACCTTAATAAGTAATAACTAACGTAAACGACGCTGTATTGAGAACATCAAGCAACGTTACGTAATTAGATGGATCTGAACAGCCAGTGCGAGAGCTCTATCTACGAACATCTAGCATATGTAACATTAATGGGTTCATTGGTAATATCTAGAACTCGTTTTCAAAGGAAACTAACAGATTCCATACAATTGGAATGATTTTAAAATGATGTCATTCACTTTGATATTATAGCTTACTACAGTAGTTTTATTGGGCTCAACTGACGGTAGGTGCGCATTGCACAGGACTTAAAAGGCATTAATTTTATTTAAATTGTTATCTTTCAAATATTTTTTTGTTAATAAAAGTGCGACCGTGGTCGGAAATATACGACACAAGAAACTATCCCAGTATTCAATTTGTGATCTTTTTTTAATCAGAGGCAGTCATAGGACTGCTGGCATAGAGGAAAAATGAAATAAAAAGAAACAATGGAATAACGATGTTCTTTTCTACATTTTTAAATTAATTTGGTCTGAATTATTTAAATTTCATTATTTGTTAATTGAAATTAATTACATTGGGGTTTGTTTTCGCATGTACACACCGAGTAATAATAATTATACCTTTATTCGTTAATCAAATATATTATAAAAGGCTGCACAAGCGCAAAACAAAATATAAATATTTATATCTTGTAGTATTTGCATAGCAAGCACTATGTTGTTAAGTTTAATAATACTTAGTCCTTAGTTGTTTGACTTGGCCATCACCACCCTTTTAAAAAAACCGTCCTGTATATTATTAATATATCATACAAGAAACAAATAGACATATTTATAAATATCGTCTTAGAATTATATCAATCGTCGTTTAATAATTTTACTTATTTCTACTTAATTTTCGATTTTTAGACTCCGATACAATTCGGATCGAACAACTACTAGAAAAATAACTCGGGAGTCATTCTGATAAAAGAATTTGTTACTGAATAAAAGAGTTATTCAAATCAAATCAAATCAAAATCACTTTATCACGGAAAAGACACACAAGAATGTCAAAAATAAATTTTTGAAGTAAAACTTCTTTAGGCGCGACTTGGGGGTAACTTAGAAATTTTTTTCTGACGGATGTAACGATCAGTAAAAAAGTATTGACTTTTTTACTGAGCGTTACAACTGAGGTGAAACAATTTTATAAGCCGTTATAATTTTATGGTTTTAAAAAAACATTTCAATATGCTCAGTAATATTTTTTTTTAATCTCCGAGTGTATAATTTGCTTATTTATTACTACTTTTGTAATAAATAATATATAAGTTATCAGAATTTTTCTGAGGTTTGCGACATTCGTTAATTTATTTTTAGTTTCTTCGTCCATTATTATAGGCAAAGGGTTCGAGCCCATACAGCCATATTCGTTAATATTCAATAACAACGTCATATTAATATGTGCTAATATAACCTTCAATTTCTTATTATCAATTGTTTTATTTAATGAGTGAATATTTTAAAATGTGCGAATGGTAGCAATGAATTATAAATAGAATATAAAATTAAAATAATAATCAGTCAAATAAAATGGCGGAATCCTAGGAACATTTTACTCAAAATCTATCAGAGAAAATCAAGAACCTGATAATGACCTCACCTGTAAAAAGTTGAAGTGTTTATTTTCTGATGAATAATAATATCAAAATATAAAATTATATCATGCTTTGTAAAATATATAAAATCTTACTTGATTAAATAATATTATTTATTATGTAGGCATTCTTTTAAAAAATGCCAACTTTGCTCAAAAGATAAAGTTATATCGTTAGCGTATTCGAGAAAAAAATAGCAAAAAATCTAACAATGCTCCTCAGTAATACGTGAGTGCTTATTTGGTGATAAGGCTTTATCTTATATCTTTAAACGAGCAATTCTTATATATATATATATATATATATATATATATATATATATATATAATCTGAATCTCGGTCACGGCTCCAACGATTTTCATAAAATTAAGTATGCAGGGGATTTCGGGGGTGATAAATCGATCTAGCTAGGTTTCAATTTAAAAAAAAATGGTTTTATCCATGTTTGAATGAGAAACAGCTACAATAACATTAGAATACAAAGGTAAATTTCGCCACTATATACAAGACTATTATAGCTCAGATGGGACATTGGGTGATCCGGAAAGTAGAAGACCCCGGTTCGAATCCAGATGTCCTATTAGTTTTTTTTTTGTTCAAGTTTTGTACATTCTTAAAAATCCGAGCAAGGCTCGGTCGTCCGGATATTTTAATGTAATATATTAACACGTCTGTTAATTATTCGTAAAGTTAATTATTATTAAGTTTTACTTCAATCGCGCGTAAAGTTTACACGTACACACTTTTTTTTCCTATTCAATTTACCGCTACTTCGTAAAGCTGATGAGAAGAAGAAGACACTCAATGCCACTCTTTTAAATCAACATTTACATTTCATCGTTTTACAAATCATTTCGATTACAATATATTATGTAAAGTGATGCAACAAGAATACTCAAACATCAAATAGTCAATGACTTATTTCTTAAAGGCATAAAAGGCATTTATATTCTCAAAATTGATTCCTTTAGAATTCTTTTTGATGTCATTTCTAATATACTAGATACCACTACCGCTTCAGAAACAAATGGCGCTCTGAGAGAGAAGAAGCAGCACAAGAAACTCTATTCTATTCTATTAAATTAAACACTTTGTCGTCTTTACCATTTTTTTAAATCTTTTGTATGAATAATGATGTGAAACCAATAAGTTAGATTTAAAATCGTATTTTGACTACAAATATTAGTAAAATAGCACTTGAGCAATTTTGTTCTTATAGTAACAGCCCCGAGGTAACTCCTCCCATACAAATGCAAATAAAAAATATACCTTTACGATATTAACGTTATAGATGATTTACAATGTATATCAATATGAATCCAGTAAGTAATTAAATAGGTGCAATGACCGCAAAACGGTTGCTATATAGACACGCACATCACTGTAAAATATATCAAGTAATATGTGATTGTTTTGATAACAAACACGTAAGTATTGTCGGAATTTTATACAAGTTAACAATTGATACAATTTGTCTTATACGCTGATTTAGCGATGATGTAGCAGAATACTTTATCAATGGAATTTTTGTGTAAACCAATCAATGACGTATCCGATTCTGTATCTTATTATACGTGGGTAACACTGAAAATGTTTAGAACTGGCCAGTTAGAAACATTGCTAATGAAAACTTTTTTTGGATTTGAATTTTAGAACTCTTTGGTAACCTATTGCATTCATTTGTCATTTGTTTTTGTGAATTGGCGGCAAATCTAAATCTCTTGTTACACGTGAAAATGAACCAAACGCGATTAGTATGACTTTCGTTTTGGGATTACTCAACAACAAAGCTATGATAGGCTGCGATTAGCATTTCTTAATGAAGCCCCATCTCGTGCCACTATTTACAATTGGTTTAACGAGTTTAAGCGTGGACGTAGCAATCCCAATGATAACCCGCGTGAGGGACGTCCTTTAACAGCGACTACTGAAGATAACATAAGTGCTGTGGGACGCAAAATATAGGAAGCTAAGAGAGTGACCTATCGGCAGATACGGGCAAGCATTGATATGAGTCAATTTCAAAGAATATTACACGAACATTTAGGCGTCAGAAAGCTTTGTACCAGATGGATTCCCCTTGGATACTTTAACCGACGACCAGAAAACCTAAGCATGGACTGGTGTCGCCGAATGTTAGATAACGGTTAATGTTCAACGGCGGTGACTCAAATGCTGTATTTGATATCGTCACAGGTGATGAAAGCTGGATATATTGCTACGAACCTGAAACCAAAAGACAATTAGCTCAGTGGGTGTTTTCTTTCGAGGATCGGCCAACTAAGGTAAAGAAAGGAAGAAGTCAAGGAAAAAGATGATTGCCTGATTCTTTGGCCGGAAAGGTCATTTCGCGACAGTTGTGCTAGAAGATGGAAGGTCAAATATTGCAGCCTGGTATGTCAATCACTGTTTGCCTGTTCTCTTGGAAAAAATTCGACAGCAGCGCCCTCAAAGCAGGATCCTCCTTCACCACGACAATGCTTCAGCGCACTCCGCAAAACGGACTGTTGAATATTTGACTATGGCAGGTGTCGAGATAATGTGTCATCCGCCATACAGTCCTGACCTGACACCCTGCGCCTTTTATTTATTCCTAAGAACTAAAGATAAAATTCGAGGTATTCGCTTTACGAGCCCTGAAGATGCGGTGAAAGCGTACGAAAATGCCATAGAAGAGACCCCTAAGAAAGAATGGACCCCCTGCTTTTCTCAGAGGTTCCTTCGAATGCAACGATGTGTAGAGAGGAACGGAGATTACTTCGAAAAACAATAAAAGTGTTGGAAACTTTCTACATTAAGCCGTTTTTTCATTTTCAATGTTACCAAGGTATAAAAGTCGATCATACATTACGCCGCCGCAAGCAATGGGTTTAAATCCGACCGGACCAATATTAATAATATAATAAATATTACACTTAATGCTTATGACAATTGCTTATGTGAAATCAGAATTACAATATAAATATTTATTAATGCAACTTAAAAATTATGTATACACGTTAAGGTTGAATTTTAAAAGCCATAAAAGCAATAAAAATATTCGACCAAAGCGTTCATCAAATGCTAAGCTCTTCATTACGAATTAATAGAAAATATTATGCGTCTTAATATTTACTGTTTTATCTTATATCTTTAAACGAGCAATTCTTGTATATATATATATATATATATATATATAATCTGAATCTCGGTAACGGCTCCAACGATTTTCATAAAATTAAGTATGCAGGGGATTTCGGGGATGATAAATCGATCTAACTAGGTTTCAATTTAAAAAAAATGGTTTTATCCATGTTTGAATGAGAAACAGCTACAATAACATTAGAATACAAAGGTAAATTTCGCCACTATATACAAGACTATTATTATAGCTCACATGGGACATTGGGTGATCCGGAAAGCAGAAGACCCCGGTTCGAATCCAGATGTCCTATTAGTTTTTTTTTGTTCAAGTTTTGTACATTCTTAAAAATCCGAGCAAGGCTCGGTCGTCCGGATATTATAGTATTATATATACAGAATAATGATTGTGGAGTCAATATTATTGACCGAAAATAAGCAATTTTTAACTTTTTTTAAAAAGAATAAAAAATTAAGGTAAAATAAGCTATTTTGCAACTAGTTTAACCGAATCTACAATACAAATACTATTGAAGTTATTATTGTGTTGCCAAATTGGAACTCATCTATACATAATGGGAGATAGGTGATATGATCAGCGCTGGTCTTCCGGTTAGCCCCAGGTGTTATTGCGAGTGCATAATAGGTAATTAGCTGAGGCACTTCTCAGATTTAAAAATGCCAAAACAATATTTGACGCGAGGGAGACAAAAATTAGTGTGAAAAGGAAAAGCAGCTCCAACTAAAACATGAGGAAAAAAATAAAAAAATCAGTGTTTCATTCTCGACAGTTTCTTCTTGATAAGTACACCATTAAGCGAAATTGTAAACCAGTAAGAGAAATTTTAGACTGTTTCAAGTTTTCGCTTTTCCGGTCATTAATTATAGTGTGAGTGTTGGCTTGAAGGACGCTGCCTAGTAATGTCTCACTTTGATACGCGCAATGGTAGTGCCGTTCAGAATTTTGGATTTCCAAGAATTCTGGAATGAGCGGCAATCCAAAATCGGCACTGGATTGTACTTACCATCAAGTAAAATAGGGGATCAGGCGTGTAGGTAGTTGTGCCGGACTCGACTCGACCAACTACTCATGGTCATTAAACTCAGCTCTGAAGAACACAGTGAAGAGAGAGATAATATTAACCTAAAACTTAGAATTGATCAATAAATGCAAGAGCGTTGCAATAGCGTGCCCACAGAGAAATTACAGAGTTATGCATACCGATGCGCCTTTCTCTACAGTCTGATAATTATTGTTTGTGAGGTGATATTCTGGGATGATTTAGTTATGCAACTCTATTATAAGCATAACTAATTACAAAACAAAGTTAATATTGTAATAGCAATCCTTTTTTATTTTTAACCGACTTTAAAAAAGAAAGAGGTTATCAATTCGACTGTTTTTTTTATGTTTGTCAAAACATTCAACTGGGTGATCAGATTTGACGATTTATTTTTGAAGTGAAAACTTCTGTAGCATTGTTGTGATTTGAAAATCGATGAAACGAAAAAGCGACAGAAACTCAAAGCTGAAGAAGAGATAGTCTTATGTATGACGCGAGTATATCTTAATATATTCTGACGCATCACAAGGTTGGTGGCATCCAAAGTATCGTATTCAAAAGAAATGGTAGTTACAAACTAGAAATTTCCTTTAAATATAAGTTGCCGACCGTAGTAGTATAATCAAAAGATGGGTGATTCCATCAAATTTCTAAAATGATATCACATGTAAATGTTCACAAATAAAAAAAAATGTGTGCGTGTAATCATTACACGCGATTGAAGTAAGTAATAATAATTAACTATAAGAAAAAATAATAATAATATAATAATAATATTGACACACTTTTTACACAAATTATCTTGCCCCAAGTTAAGCATATATAGCCTGTGTTATGGGTTACAAGACAGTGATACTTAAACATACATAAATTCATATAAACATACATAAATACATTTAAAAATCCATGACTCAGAAACAAACATCCATATTCATCATATGCTTGCACTTACCGGGATTCGAACCCGGGAACGGAGCTCTCTAGTAGGTAGGATCGCTAGCCACTCGGCTATACAGGTCGTCTATAAATAACAGATACATTACTTAATGTATTACATTAAATAAAGTTGTCTTGTTACTAAAGAAGCACTCACGTATTACTGAGGAGCTTTCTTAGATAATTTGCAATTTGGGTATTTTTTTCTCGGAAACGCTAACGATATAACTTTAAGCCAAGTTGGCATTTTATGTACCTAAAATAAAAGAATGCCTTTATAAAAAGTAATATTAATTAATCAAGTGAGATTTTATATATTTTACAAAGAATGATATAATGTTATACTATTAACCGGTGAGGACAATATCAGGTTCTTGATTTTCTCTTTTATGCTTATTTATCGATGAAATAGTAAAATGTTCCAGGGATTCCGCCATTTTATTTGACTGATTATTATTTTCATTTTATATTCTATTTAAAATTCATTAATACCATTCCCCCCTTTTTTATATATTCACTCATTAAATAAAATAATTGATAATAATAAATTGAAGGTTATATTAGCACATATTATTATGACATTGTAATTGAATATTAACTAATATGGCTGTATGGGCTCGAATCCTTTGTCTATCCTAATGAAAACGAAGAAAACAAAAACAAATTAACAAAATGTCGCTAATGTCAGAAAAATTCTGACAACTTGTATATTATTTATTACAAAAGTAGTAATAAATAAGCAAGTTATACACATGGAGATTTAAAAAAAATATTACTGAGCATATTGAAATGTTTTTTTTAAAACCATAAAATATAAACGGCTTGAAAAGTTGTTTCAATTGACTTTTATACTGAGCGTTACGTCCGTCAGAAAAAAATTCTAAGTTTCTTCTTCTTGGAGGTACCCAAGTCGCGCCTAAAGAAGTTTTACTTCAATAATATTTTATCTTATTTTATTTATACCGATAGATGACCCATTTGATAAATTGGTAGTCCAATTATAACAAACAAATGCCGTTATTTGGGTAAAATAAGTTGTAGCGACGTTTCTATCGTTAGAAAGAGATAATAATTGTTACTACTTTATGCAATTAGAAAGAGACAGAATATAGTCAAGTGAAACGTGGCGCCTCCTTATATTAGAAATAGTTCATTTTTTAAATATATTTGTCAGTACGTCATGTTATTTCGTACACTACGCATTTATTCGTATTTTGGTATTCCGTTTTGACTTAACCCAGCATGTTTATCAAAGTCAGTTCGCAAAATACACCAAATCAACCCTTCTTCTGGAATATAAGTAAAAAAGAGCGTGTGTACTTACGTATGCACACAAGAAGTTATACTACTTTGGCCTAGCGAAGCAAAAATCATTAAAATTATTTATTCCTCGTGCTATTCTACGTTTGTAAAAATAACAATACTGTACAAATCTTGTAACGATGGCTTTGACAATTAATAATTAAATTTCGAATACGGCTGTACGGGCTTGAACCCTTTGCCTATCCTAATAATGGACGAAGAAACCAAAAAAAATACGAATGTCGCAAACGTCAGAAAATTTTAGGAACCAGCTTCAACCTGTTACTTTTGTGTTACAGTGATGCGCGCGCATCTTAAAATTTCACTCTCATTATATTTTCATAACGCGCCTAAAGAGGTATAACATTAAAAACTAAGAAAATATAAACATTTAAAAAAGAAAACTTCAAAATATGTTTTCTTATAGGTAATATGTTTGTAAACAGAGAAAAAAAATTAATACATTAATAACCTTCTAGTTATTTATTAATAGTACCTAAATATATTTTCCAATAGCGTTATTTATATTATTTGTTTTTAGGTAAACGTTGAGGTAATGAGACCAATCTGAGTGATTGTTGACCTCACACTACAAATAGATGGTTGACCCTGAGATTGACAGTATAATTTACAAGTCGTACCAAATTATCTACTTATAATATATTTCAACTACAAAAACTGTCCCAATTTTTGTGCCAAAAGAGAATGACTCTTAGTAGCGCTCAAATATGCTGGTTATTAAGAATCCTCATATTATGCCAGCTCTGCATATGCAAGAGTGTCACCTTTTTTATATAAGAGGGGGCACACGGGCAAGAGGCTCATGGGATGGGGAGTAGTAACCGCCCATGGACATCCGCAGCAACAGGTGTCAAGAAATGCGTTGCCGCCCTTAACGTGAGAGTATGCTCTTTTCTTGAAGGTCCCCAAGTCGTATCGGTTCGGGAATACAACAACCGGTAATTGATTCCACAAAGTGGTTGTGCGAGTCAATAAATTTCTAGCAAAACATGCGGTTGTGGAATGCCAGACGTCAACGTCATTCGGGTGGTACTTTGTACGTAATGTCCGGTGGTGGAATTCGGCCGCTGAAATCAACCCGAACAGCTCCTCTCAGCACTCCCCGTGATAAATGCGGTAGAAGATGCAGAGAGAACCCATAACTCTATGCAACGCAAATGAATCAAGCCGATCGGAGATGACTTGATCGTCGATGATTCGAGCCGCTCTTCGTCATATACGGTCAAATGGAAGAAGCTGGAACGGGGGAGCACCCGCCCAGAGGTGAGAACAGTACTCCACGTGAGACCGAATTTGTGCCTTATATTACCATCAGGTGATCGCCTTTCTTGACCCGTTTCCTTTTATGTTCAACTTATGTTGTAATGATTCAACTTCACCGCTACTCCACGGCCAGATGTAATGCGACATGCGATATATGGACGAAAAAATTTGAGTTGATCATTGACGTACAATAAACAACTAGACCAACAATCACGCTCACTTGTCTGAAACAGAACTCTGCCTACACGTCTATAAGGCAGAGTTTTCGTTCAGGTGTGCTACGACCGCGCTTTAAATACATCGCCACGCAATGACAAAGTGCTCAGTGAAAAAGCATATTCAAACTTAAAAAGAATAGAGAGTAATCAGCGTATACAAATAGACTTTGAACATTACTGCCGCTATATAAGGTGTAAATTTGAATAAATATTTGGATGTTCTTTATGTCATCCGACCATTTTTGACGACCTTTAGATAGGCGATTGGGAGTCTAGTTGTGTATTGAACGTCAATGGAGGCGATGTAATAAAAGTTTCACCTTATAAATCAATAAGCTTAAATAATCACAATTTATAGGTATCCATAATTAAATCTTACTGTAATATAGTCGGCTTCGGAATATTTAGTATATTGTAATGGCGTATTGATCTTTCCAATGGTGGTTTTGAAGATTTAGTTGTGAGTGAGTGTATTAAACACGGGTATAAAACGATCTATAGAAACTCTGACGTTATAGAAACTGTCATTAGCTTAATAACATAATCCGCTGCCAACTGGCTGCAAGAGATTTTATTTTCATATAACCATGTGTTATTTTATAGAAATTTAATTTTTTATAATACCTAGTATCTGAGATAATGTTTGATTTCACTTGATTATACTTACGATAAACAGTTACTTTAAAAGCACATCTACAAGGCCGGTGAGCTTGTAATTTTTCTGGTGTTGTAAAACAAGTTATATAGAAGTAATTTATTATTACCTCCACATATTCAGAAAAATATTGAAATATGAAAAAGTTTCTTTTGAGAATATCTAGAATATGTTATATGTTATTTTTAAACTGATTTATGTAGGGGAAGACTTGGGGGTTCACGTCAGGGTTGACCTCGAAATCTTCGTTACGTGTTTTTTTAGAAAAATGCCAATCACCGTAAATGTTTTTTTATATCTCGCATCTGACTTGAAACATCTAACGAAAGTTATTCGTTTATTATTTTGGTGACACGTATCAGTTTTTGAATGTTATGATAATACTGCGACAATTGTTGTTATTACGTATGAAATATGGTAGGGCCACGACCTTGTACGTGGGGTACCACTAGAAAGATCAGCTTGGAATTGAATATTAAAGTGAAACTTTTATTACATCGTCTCAAACTTTTTCGTCTGTGTGTTGAATGTCGCGTGACGTCGGGCGGCGCCTATATTTACAGTAACGACAATTACTCATTTAGTTGGAGACTTAGTCAACTTTTATTATTTCCCATTAACATTCCAATTTTCCAAGTATAAAATTAATATTGATAAAGCGATTATTATACCCTTAATGGAATATTATTCCACAAAATTTTAGTTAAATGTCTATAATGTGAAAAAAAATTTCACTTTTACCGTGGTTTCATAAAACCACACAATCCTTTTTTATATTTTGAATTCAAATTTCTTTAGGCGCGACTACGAGGTAACTGGATGACAATGCAACGGAACGGTTACGGCAAGATGGCGTCATTTCTGTACCATCCGGTTTTTGGTTTCTTCGTCCATTATTAGGACATACAGCCATATACGTTAATATCCAATAACAACGTCGTATCGAAATGCGGTAATTAATAATAACTATTAATAATAATAATTACTATTCTGTACCATACGGTTTTTGGTTTCCTCGTAGTATTGTTTGCGGACGACACTTCACTGATTTTCAAAGTGAAAAGAAACCAAGCTATGTATGACGAAGTGAACGATATTCTATCTGACATCGTGTACTGATTTAGCACTAATAACGAAATAGCAAGGAAATGAAATATATAAAATTTACCGTAACAAATGTCAATAATGTAGATGCACGTGTTTTGAACGGAGAGGTGATAAAACCGGTGCAATCTGCTATATTTCTTGGCAGTACTCTGGATTCCAAATTACAATGGGGCCCCCATATTGAAGGATTGGCGAACAGACTTAGTTCTACAGCATACGCGGTTTAAAAGATTAGGCAATTAACTGACAAAAATACGGCGCGACTACTTGTCGTTACTACTTTAGTTATTTCCATAGTATTATGTCCTATGATGGTATATTGCTATGGAGCAACGCTGCCGATATTAATACAATATTTGTGCAGCAGAAGAGGGCTATTTATAACCTAGGTCCTAAAGAATCATTGAGAGCAAAATTCAAAGAAAAGAACATCTTGACTGTTGCTTCTCAATTAATTATTGATGATGTTATGTCTGTTCATAGGAACATAAGTCAATTTGCTAGAAACTGTCATAACCATAATGTTAAAACCAGTAGCAGACATAAACTTATAATGCCTACTACTCGGCTAAGTCGAGTTAGTAAGTCTTTTGTGGGGCTATGTATATGCTTTTATAAAAAGATCCCAGAAAATGTTCAGAACAAAAGTATTACGTTATTCAAAAGAATTGTTAAAAAAACGTTTGTGTGGTAAAGGTTACTATAACATAAATGACTTTCTTAATGATACCACAGATTGGGAATTCAGCGACCGCCCTAAGGCTATTAAATAATAAGTTTAATTGTACAATATTACTTTGTAAACATATTTTTTCGATGAAAAAAAAGCCCGCTGAGTTTGGGTCCATTCTTCTCAGGTCTGAGGCATTCGTTTTGGAATGGGTGGTAGTTTTTGACGTTCAGTAAGTGATTTCTTAACCTATTTGAACAAAATTATTTGAATTGCCCGACAGTACGGTCGCCGGCTTAATAGACAACAGGCCCATGTCCAAAAATGGATGGGTCATATGAACCACCAGGTGACGTATATGGGACAATCTAAGAGCATAAAATAATAAGATTCAGCACTATGCCGTCACTTGTAAGCTGTCCGACTGAGTGCTGGTGAGAATTCAAAAAAGCAGATAGAGTGAGTACATTTTGGTCATATATTTTTGTACGGCATTATTACCATCGATAGATCCATGAAAAATAATATATATATATATACCCACTTAATTGACTACTTTCTCATATCTACATATCATAAAAGTAGGGGTGTTTTTTTTATATTTATGTCGGTTCGAGTCCCAGACGAGGCAAGTAATTTTTAGAAAATCTTTGAATGCAGAATTACTAACTTTTAAAAATAACATAAAGTCTTCTTTCAGTAAAATACCCTATCGATATTTAAGGTACTTTCCCTTCATGTGCCATAACGCCTGTATATGTAAATTATATTTATTTAATATTTTTTTATAAATTGGACTTTCAGATTTGTACGGCATTAACTTTTTATAAATTATTGCATTAAGTACAAATAAACTATCTAAATGCCGTATAAAAAAATATCGTCATGAATTTCACCTTACATTTCGTTCTATAGATTTTTCCCTACTTTGTTTTTTTTTTATCCCTACAAACCTTTGGACCAACGAAAATGTACGGCATGTAAAAAATATTATCTATGCATAAAATACTTTCAAAATAAATTAATTTTATGTTGTTTCAAATCACCCCCCGACCCCGGAAAGAGAGGGGGTTATAGCCCTCGATTTTTTCCCCTTGTCGCATGATTTTTGTACGGCGTTGCGGAATAATGGATTAGAATCTGTATTGAAACAGTATGAAACTGATGCCGTACAGAATGAAATGACCAAATTTACCCTGGAAATTGTCAGAAAATCAAAAAAAATTACCGATTTTGTGGTGCACCATTTTTTTACGGCACTGCGCGCTTTCTTATTATTTTTCATGGATCTATCGATGGTAATAATGCCGTACAAAAATATATGACCAAAATGTACTCACTCTATTTGCTTTTTTGGATTCTCACCAGCACTCAGTCGGACAGCTTACAAGTGACGGCATAGTGCTGAATCTTATTATTTTATGCTCTTATATCGTCCCATATACGTCACCTGGTGGTTCATATGACCCATCCATTTTTTGGACATGGGCCTGTGGTCTATAAAGGTAGTTGCTGCGTATAGACCTTGCAGCATATTTTCAATAGAGCATAACAAACGTAGACAAAGGATGTAACTTGTACTGTTATGATTCGTTTTGTCCCTAACAGTGTCAAGTTAGTAGGTCAAAAACAAATCTCTTTCAGCCCACGTACTTATAACTCGAACACAATTGACAAAGCATCGGTAAAACTAACGTGACATCAATCAAAACTTCAACTTGACAGCCCGCCTTTTTCAGACAAATAGAAAGAGCAATATTGCGTTAGGTACTCAAAGAGGATGTAAATACTAAGTAATATAAGAACTATTCTTTGATTCAGGCGATAATGACACATTTACAAAAAATACTTTTAGGGCCGTGAAGGGTCCGTGTATTATAATGTTATGACGAACGGGTCAGTATTTATAACTGAAGTAAAAATCGTCATTTTAATAATAGGTAAAGCAAAAACTTTGTACCCCTTTATTTGCCAAATTATACCAGTGGAAGGCTCCTTTGCACAGGATGCCGGCTAGATTATGGGTACCACAACGGTGCCTATTTCTGCCGTGAAGCAGTAATGGGTAAGCCTTACTGTGTTTCGGTCTGAAGGGCGCCGTAGCTAGTGAAATTACTGGGCAAATGAGATCTTATGTCTCAAGGTGACGAGCGCAGTTGTAGCGCCATTCAGAATTTTTGGGGTTTTTGAATCCTGAACGGCACTGCATTGTAATGGGCAGTGTGTATCAATTACTATCATTTGAACGTCCTGCTCATGGTGTCCCTTATTTTCATAAAAAACAACTAAAAATTCCGCGAACGATTGAACTTCAAGTTCAATTTAACAAGTTTAACTGTGTTAGATTTTATTTTTATATGGAAAAGAAGTGCAGTAAGCTATTTTTCTAATATACAATATCTTATAAATACATTAAATTAATTAAAATAAATATTGCACACACTACTGTAGGAATGGCACACACATATAGTCTATTTTTTGGTACGTGTCCTAAATAGGAAACAAGGCGTAAGTATGGTTAACTATATAAAATTTATAGATATGGGAGAAATCGAATGAATGAACGATTGAATTTAATGGTTTATAAGTAGTGAACGAAAAGTACAAATAATACGATAAGTTATTTAAAAAAAATTATTATTCGGATACCGATGATAATTCATCGACTCATCTGTCAGTGAATCTGTTACTCTATTTAGGCTTCAAGCTGCAATATTTTAATTTCGTTTTTCTTGTTCTATGTTCGATGCACCATACAAATCTTTCACCTCATTCACTTCAGCCATTTTAAAATATTATTATTTTTCCAACACGTGATTTTAATTATGTTCCATATTAGTTATATTCTATTGGGTATAAAATACAATCATATGGCGGAAAAATGTCTAAAATTAATTTTATAATGTTATGTTTAATTTTAATTTTATATCATTTGGATACAATTATGTTGATATTTATTTCATATTGAAACAATTAAATCGTACTATTATTATAAATGCGAAAGTTTGTAAGAATGTCTGGATGTATGTTTGTTGCTCTTCAACTCAAAAGCTACTGAATGGATTTTAATAAATCTTTACAATAATATAGCTTATACATCAGAATAATACATAGGCTATAATTTATAAAGCTACAGTGTGAATTATCCAAAATAAGACGATAAGTGTCAGTAAGTAAGAATTAATCTGTAATCTGCGAAGTATTCATGCGTGCGGCACAAATGTATAATATTATTATTGATAATCACACTCATATTATAATGGTAAAAAAAGAGTGTGTGTGTATGTTTGTTTCTTCTTCACGTGCAAATGGCTGGACCAATTTTGATACAATTTGGTATGCAGGAAGCTGACACCCCGGATTAAAACAAAGGTTTAATAAATGTAGACTAATATTATAATAGATAAGCAACTGTTCGCTTTCTCGTTCGCTCGGTGCCATAATGTAGTAACTATTTCAAACTTATAAGTCAAATCTCACTGCAGTCTGCACGTTTCATACTAAACTAAATTTTTGATTTTTACGCAGTCTTGACTCATTTTAAATACATACGGCCTTGCAAATAAAATTGGCATAAAGTTATAACTAATCATAAACCAAGAAAATGCAAAATGATTACAAATAGACATTTTGCTTACGATTGATTTATTCGGACGCTTAACGTTTCCCGCGTTTATTTGCAAGGCAGCTTGTCATTCGGAAAACTTCAGAATTATCATTGTATTGACAGTATTGTCAACGATATTATAAACATTTTGCATATCCTTTGTTTATGCCTAGTTATAACTTTATACTAAGTTTATTTGTAAGGCCGTTAGTGTTTAGTATTTACATCCTCTTTAGCACTTACATCATCTTGAACGATGTGGTTAAATTTTCTTTGATTTTAGACCTTCAGATCTGGCTTTAGCTGAACGTAGTGTTTAAATTATCTTTGGCTTTAGACTTTACGGTTTTTTAAAATATGAAGAATTAAAGAAAATAAGACTTGGCTTCGGCCTTTACATTTTAAAATTCTATTTAATTAATATAAAAAAAACAAGGCTGTATGGCTTGGCTCCCTTGCCTGCTCTCTCGAGCGGATGATAAAAAAGTAATTTGAATCTTTAGATACTGTAATTCGTCGCTAGTGAGTTGTGTTTCTGAAATAAATATTAGGTACATAATATAGATTATTAAACCAAATCTATTCTGATTGTCCGAAAATTCGTGATTTCATTCAAGGTACTGTTTGTTTACTATTTAAGACACGTAAGGAAAAACAGATATACATTATAGAGGTTAGTCTATTACAAATAGACCCTAATTAAGTTCAAACTTAAAAATTAAATGAATTATGGTCGAATTCCTACCTCTGGGAACATGATTAACTAAAACGGTATTTACTGCTCGTATGGGGTTTCTTACTCTTGGTGCTATATACCTGTAGCAACAATAAACTTTACTTTTGGCTGCTTTTTTCTTAGTTACAAAACTAAATTAGGTATATATAATATCTCTCAGAGGGTAGGCAAAACGACGACAGACTAACAGGTAACCGCATCAAAATCCATTGTGTAGTTTTGAAGATCTAAGAATAAATAGGCACAGACAGTGGAAAGCGACTTTGTTTTATACTATGTACTGATTTATAAAATTTTGGCTTAATGGAAAATGGCTTTACTTTGTATAACTTCTCTATAAGTTACTAAAACCAGCTATTGGGTTTTATAGCTGAAGTTTTTGAGTATTTTCTGAAGCAGTTCAAGTCATATACATAGAGTTTATGTACACCTTCCTAAGCTACAATAACTTACGGTCAGAGGAATGCTTTGAGTTATTACCATCTAAGTAGATCTGGTATGAGTGAAAAGGAAGTTATTAATCACACTATCCATCCACTTAATTATACATACTTATGTGTGAGTACACATTTATGCAATTACTCATGGAACATTTTCAGTAAACATCTATTATTTTAATTATGTTTACATCTTCTTAGTTTCACATTACATAATATGATTTGTTCCTCTACTTTTATTTTATTATGATTTTCCTTCTATTTAAAGAATGAAAAAACATGTTTGTACCTACTTTATTAATCACCGTCAATGTAAATACAGTGTTTTATTCAAAACAAGGAGTGTAGTTCTCGTGTAATTCAGTAATTGCGGACACTACCACAAACTGAAATAATACCAATAATTAAAGTATTACATTTCATGGGTATTTCTTTTTATTAATTACCTACTAATATTATTATAGATTAATTTTTTATTGATATTGCCATCATTACACACACCATTGCTCCACACTTGTGTTCAATATCAGGAGCGTAGCAAGTGAACAAAGCAATGAACTGTATGCATATATAAATAGTCGACAGTCGTCCCACAAGGAATTAGCACTTGTAATATTAATTATAATTCCTTCTTATTTAGATTTCAATGTGTTTAACTTGCACAGTAGGACTACGATAAAGAATCACACTTACTTTAACTTACACTATTTTTTTGAATTTGAAGAAAGAACGTAAAATGATTCTAACACAATGGTTTCGATAAAGATAGGCTTTAATACCGAATGAATACTTGGCTTGTGTGTCTAGGTTGATACAATGAGAGTATATTTAAAATGTTAAGTACGTGTTAACATATGAGACAGATATCTAGCTTCTCCCTCAAAGCGTCATTTGTTTCCAAAGCGGTGGTAGTGTTCGAAATGACATCAAAAATATTTCTAAATATTCAATTATTTTTAAATAAATGCGTTTTATCAGAGTCCTAGGCTGAGACTTTGCTATAAAAACAAAGCCAATGAATGCTAAGCTTACATTCATCTAAGTCTTATGTTAGTGAAGTCTGAGCAAACTCTTAAATACACTGTATAGATCTCAACTTTAGTACTAAAGACTCTGTTGGCTACCCTTCCGGTCAGAGAGAGGTTTAATGTTTTAAAAATTCTCTCGTCTAGCCCAGTTATATAAACACCATGGACTACACATTATGGTCAGTTTAAGTTGACATGGTTTGCCTTAAATAATAATCCGACACTGAGTCGCTAAAACCTCTAAAACAAGCCGAGACTTTTCCCATGGAAACAGTGCCTAAACCTATAGATTCACGGCCAGATATATTAAATACCTGCATTTAAAGGCAAAGGTGGTTATTTCGAATATAATTACTTTTATTTATTAGTGATACTTCAATAAACCAGTGGGAGGCTCCATTGCACAGGATGCCCACTAGATTATGGGTTCCACAACGGCGCCTATTTCTGCGGTAAAGCAGTAATGTGTAGACATTATTGTTTTTCGGTCTGAAGAGCGCCGTAGCTAGTGAGGTTACTGGGCAAATGAGACTTAACATAATGTCTCAAGGTGACGATCGCAATTGTAGTACTGCTCAGAATTTTTGGGTTTTTCAAGAATCCTGACCATTGCGTCACTGCATTGTAATGGGCAAGGCGTATCAGCTATGAACATATGCGCATATGTATCGTCACTTATTTTCATAAAAATAAATAAAAACAGAAAAAATAAAATACATAATATTATAATATTACTAAGAGTACTTTAAACTATTATATAATATTTGTTCACAATCTATAAATATTTTAGTCACCGGACGTTTGGTGATCACCAACACTCATACTACACTATGTATCCTCGGTTCGTATCAACCCAGAAACAGTGCGCAAGGGATTTAATGCTTTAAATTGATTGTACATGGGCAGAAACTTCCTTGATAACTTCACTGTAGAGGAACGCCACACATTCAAATGGTGATGGTGATGTTTAAGTGTTAGTACTGTTTTTGGTTAGATCAAATGTGGTAAGCATAACTCATTTGAATGATAATTGATAGTAGAAAGACTCAAAAAAGCTCCTAAATGAGTCTATATTCAATCAATAAGCCGTGTTAATAATCGTAAGTGGCCGAGTACAGACAAGCGTACAATGAATCATGTAGTTTAGTAGGTCATTGGTCAGTGGTCTTGTAAACCGGTTACCCGGCTGATTGTATACTTCATCTCGCCACAGACGTGGTAATACCAGTGGTAGGTAATAATTAATGTTTCTTCTTACTTGGGTCATCAGCTTATTCAGTAATGGTACATAATTTATTATTATAATGGTAAATTAATAAATAATGGTATGTACATTAGTATCTTCTCCTATTTACAAAACCTACTCTAGGTTTAAGATTAAGACAAACATTTTATTTGAAAAACCCGGGATCTTAAACGACAATTTCCGATCAAGTAGAAAATAAGATATCAATCAATTTTATTAAGTTCTACTCTAAACGCATTTACAATTGCATAACATAATTTATCGTAACATTTACCACACCAGTACACAATAAAATTTTAATGCAGTTTAGCAACAATGTTACCAAATACATATTGTATCCCCAAAGCTTATTGGAGGATAAAAACATGTTCAATTGACATGCAACACTCGGCTTCACGGTCCGATCTACGGCTAGTTTTGTGAGATCGTTTTTCGGTCCACTGGTGAATAAATGTTGAGTAATTATAGGTTCTTCGTCGATGATTTTATAGTTTTTATTTATTTCAACCTTTAAAGTTAACTGAGATGTCGTTATTGTTCGATGAAAATAAAAAAAATTAACTGTTTATTGAATAGGATTGTCAAATATCTCTTTGATTTGTTATTTACACCAATTCCTCGCGATCAAAATATCAGAAGACTATGCTTTATTTTATCAATATAAATACTATTCTATATCATATAGGAAAACACACTGTCCTTGGATTAATTATTTGGTGACACAGAAGTTTTCGTCAAACTTTGAAACAAAAGTCCTAATTCAAGATTGCCACTGTAGCTATTGTTGTGTTGATCTTTGAGGCAAAATACCTAGAACCTTTTTAATCTTCTAAAATTGTTATTATTATTGATATTTTATAGAAGAAGCATATATCTACTCTAATAAAGGTTTGATCTTGAAGCATTTTAGGATAATGACCTTATGTTCCTATTAGTAGGATTGTAAGGCAGAAAACTACTTTTGTAGAATTTTATATTATATCACCGTTCTCAATTATTCCATCAATTATTATGTAAGTATGCATATTAAAGTTCTATCACGAAAACTCATCTACATTTAATACTTGCGGTGTTAGATATTTCTTCTATTTTTGTATCCTGTTTGATTTAATACTTCTTAGTTTTTTTTTAGTGAGAAAAGTGAAAAGACGACGAGTAAGACTATGCAGTGCCGCTAAGAATTCCTGAAAATCCCAAAAATCTGAGCGGCACCGTATTGCGTTCCTGACCTTGAGACATAAGATGTTATTTCTCATTTGCCCAGTAATTCTACCATCTACGGCGCCCTTCATACTGAAACACAAGCAGCGCTCACTCACTAGCGCTTAGTGTCACAAAAGGCTGAAATGGTTTTCAATCTGATATTATTATTTTTTCAGTTTCATTATATCTGTTTTGTTATTCAGAAAATAAGATATCTGTTGTATTGATTTTTTTTAATTTCATTCTTAAGTTCTTCGCTTTACTTTTCCTTGTCTAGTTCGTTTCATACATCTTGGGTTGGTACTTTTGTATAGTTTTGGGCTCCCGTGTTTCACAACCTGGTTTAAGTGAAATTAAATTATTATGAGTCCCTAAAGATGATCTCGTAAGACTTGTGTTTGTGATAACTTGCACACGGAACACAATAGTGATGTGATGTCGCGATAACAGGGGACTGTCATTGAACAGACATATTAGAGGCCACCAGCGTTCATAATTGCTATATTTTATCTCACTTGAGGCCTTGGAAAGACAATTACGGACAAAAGTTGTGATGGTAGTTTCTGTGCTTGGTAGATAATCGAATGCAGGCTGCAGCCTTGAAGCTCAACGCAACCTTCCAGTTGCGTTATGACTTCTTGCCGCAGTATAATATTATGACCCTTGCAAGTAAATCTCGCTAACTTAAAATCATGAGATTTGGTTAGAAATTACCAAAACGTGTTTCTGAATGATTTTATAACATGTATTTGTGTAAACAGCCTAAACATTACCGGTTTTTAATAGTAAATTTTTTTAAGTATTAAAATGCATATAGTATGTTATTCTTAAAAGATAGACATATGCCATCGGGGACATTTCTGTAGAACTAATTAAAGTACACAGTTCCACCTTACATTATTTTGTTATACCTCAAAGGGTTAGGCAGCGCTTTTTTGGAAAGCTCCCAGACGGCTTATTAAAAGACATAAAAGGCATTTATTTTCTCAAAATTGATTCGTTTAGAATTCTTTTTGATGTCATTTCTTATATACTAGATACTACTACCGCTTCGCGGCTAAGCGGCTCAAGAAACTCTCCCAGCATTCTTTTTTTGCGCTCTTTTTAATATTTTTTTTCTGACACCTCCAATAATATGGTTAGTACATACAAACATTGTAGTACAATATACAAAAACCTACCTCCAGAACCACGCCATTGATTGGTGAAAACAGCATGAAAATAGGTGCTATAGTTATTGAACCACGTTAGTTATATCACGAACAGACAGACAGACGCAACGGAGGACTTATTCATAATATGTAGTACTTAAGAGAGCTTTGTTTGAGTTCGATTCAAATCGTATATGTTTAGAAGTAATAAACTTAAATAAATTACTTCAAGCGTTTTTACTTTGATGACATTTCAACAAAAATGTAGAAGCATATGAAACTGAATTACTGAGAGAAGCTGTTTATAACGCTGAGTTGTTAAACACCTGTCCTGAGTGACAGCATTATGGCGTATTTATAAAAAATATGAAAGTTTTGGTCAAAGACCAAATTAAGATATTTGTTTGTTGTTAGTTTTATTCATAGAA
Organism: Leptidea sinapis; assembly: GCF_905404315.1. NCBI lineage: Eukaryota > Metazoa > Arthropoda > Insecta > Lepidoptera > Pieridae > Leptidea > Leptidea sinapis. The sequence continues at coordinate 1,114,798 of NC_066300.1, read as the reverse complement.
ATCAACGAAGTATTTTAAAATATAAGCTAACTGTATATAAATGTAAAAGAACTGCAACAAGATGTGTGAACAACGTCTCAATTTTGTCTCGTTATTTATAGCTGTACCGTATTTATTGGTATGACCTTATTCTCAATTAGAGCATAATGGAGCGCCATAGCACAGCGCACCAAATCCTTCGGTAATACGAGGAAAATCATTGTGCGATGTCTGCGAGACAAGATAATAAGATTAACTTCCGTACTATGTAAAAAGCCACAGAAAATACATTTAATTTACAAACTGGTGCTGTAGCTTACGAAACATTTGAGCAGTTACACACGTAATTTAAAGGTTATTTAACAACATAATTATTTAAATTAGAAATAAAGTCGTTTGAATAAATGTATAATTGCATTTATAACACTGTTAAAATGTATGCCAACTATTTACTGGTTGTGTATTATGCGATCACAGTGGATGGAACAAGAATTATTTTCGTAGCATGTAAAAAATGTCATGGAAAATCTATATGTATATAAATACTAACTGCACACACCACATAACGCTTTGTGGTGTGTTTGTGAGTATGAGCCGTTGCCGATGGGAAATATTTTTTTTTATTGGTTACGCCCTGCCCATTACAATGCGGTGCCATTACAGTTCAATGCAATATTACATTAATTATCAATTCATTTAAACGTTATTATAAAAAGGATTATATATATACATATTAATTATCGAATAGGTACTGTAGATTTATAATATGAAAGATTTAAAATTACAGTAACAGTAATTTAATTTGTCCATCGCTCCTTATCGTAGGTGAAGCCGTAATAATGCAAAACACACACACCCAGCCGAGGCGCCAGCGGGGGCCGCGCATCAGGAAGTCCAAGCAGCCAGGGCCATTCCTCGCTCCGAAGACTAACGGATTGGACGAACGATCCGCTATGGCTAGACGTGTTTGACGTAGAGTGTGAGGAACTTGTGCTCTCTCACCCAATCAAAGAGTTCGCACCGGACTCCGCCGGATTTGAGTCATTGATCGAGGAAGAGTACAAAGCAATTTGTAACGCTGAGAAAGCATTTGTTGTCCCCCAGTCAGTCTACAGCCACTTCCATCACATACTCTTGTGGTACCGGTTCGCTTTGCACGCAATCATGAATGGGTCATCATCCCTTGCTCAACAGCAGCTCGTGAATGTTGTGGGCTCACGTCACGTCGTTGTCCCCGCGGGCGCCGCCGCTTACCTCTCCGGCTTGGGCGACTTCGAGGACATGACAGGCGTCCCTCATCGTATGGTGGCAACAGAGCCAAATGCCCAAGGCCACTTCGGACGGGCGACCGCCGAGACACACGGCTTGTACGAAACCCTCCCCGCTCCCGCTGTATCTCTACAGCGTGTTCTAGAAGATCTGCAATACACGCAGGATCGCGGACGTGACCCGACATGGGACATCGCGGCCATACATCCGCAGGAGACCGTCGCAGACGACTCCAAACATGGAGATGAAGAGACAGCCGAGCAAGAAGACGCAGACGTCGCTTGCGCCGCACTCGTTGACGAAGACATCGCGGCACCACGACCCGCATTCCCTCATCGCCAGCCGAACCGGCCAACAGTTAACCTTCTTGGTTGGAGGCCCGCAAGGCTACTTAACGCTAAACAGGTCCACTTGTTGAGTGGATTGGATTTGGATGCATCGGTAACTGACTTCACTCAAGTAAGGAGGACCATCCCAACCTACGGCTTTTGTCCTGAACTGTTTGAGCTAGTTCTAGAGTGTATTCACGAGGTGAGGAACTATAAGACTGTTCCCCTTCCCAAGGACACCGGCGGCTCAGTCGCCCAACAGGTCGTCTGGGAGCCAGTGCCGGAGCCAGGGTCTCAGCCGCTCAGTTACCTGGAGCGCCAGTGTGATGAACAAGGACGCATAACCTCCCGCACGAATATGCCCCTCCGTCTTGCCACGGGCGGTAAAGTGATGTGCTACCGTACACTCCGACGAGCAGCCGGTGACAGAGAACCATAGGCGTGCTATGGGTTCAACCACTATAAGGAGGTGCCGCACAATTGGCGAGCGAATTGCAACGACCTTGTAGTAAACGGCCTTAAAGGTCTGGTCGAGACTAGGCCCTTCTACGGCTTGATAGCCTACCGCAGAGACACCCTCGTGGAGTTCTTGAGAAAACTCAATCACAGATTATATAATTAGAAAAATAGTCGGTCGAACATTTGAAATATGCATTTACATTTAAATACTGTTATTATGCCAGATAGGTATATTTACTTGTAATAATATATTTATGATAATTTAAATATACGCAGATCCTCGCTCATATAAATTTTAACAATTACATTCTATATAACTTCTTTACTTTATTTTGTCCTTATGAACATGAGAATATGTCGACATTAAATGCAATAGATTCAATTCAAAGGTTACGTTTTATTTGATACGTCATTATAATAATAATGAAATCCGACCTTAGTATTTTCAATATTAACCACCAGCTAATGCACATGTTGAAAAAGCTCGTGAACCTTACTTCCTAAAATTATTTTGTTCAAAACTTTATTATTTTATATAAAATGTTGCCGTACCCTTGCAGAACGTCACAGATTGTCTACCTGAGTCCTGAATATTGTGCCACCATTTTTGAACTATGTATTATAATATACTAGCTGACCCGGCAAACGTTGTTTTGCCATATAAATTGTATTGATATCCTTGCTAGTTGATAAGAGATGGCGCTAGTTGTATTAATTAGTAACAATCACACTTCTTTTATATTTTGTATAATTCACACTATAGTTTTATAAATTATAGCCTATATGTTATTCTGGTGTGTAAGCTATATTATTGTAAAGTTTCATCAGAATCTATTCAGTAGATTTTGCGTTAAAGAAGTTCAAACATACATCCAGACATACAAACTTTCACATTTATAATATTAGTAGGATTCTTTGATAATAATGTGGCTTGCAATAATAGAATGATTTAGTTTTGATGTCTACTAAGTGTACAGTATATACACAGAGTATGTAACACGTACACATTATTATAACATTGACCTTGTGATACGCTCGCCGCCATTTTCACTGTCATTTTCGTTTGCACATAATAATTGTTTGTATTATGTTTATTTCTATATCCTCTTTAGTGAACTATGCAATATACAGTAAGTCTGTTTGTATGTAAGTAACATCGATCATTTTTAGTTATTTCCATAGTAAAACATCTAATTATTATTATTCAAAGGTAATAATACCATAAACTTATATCTAACAATTTGCATAAAATCTTAAAAAAAAGGAAATATCTGAAGCATGTAAAAAAGCTTTTCCTTCTTTAATATAATATATTTTTGGTACTGAAACTGTCTTATGTTATTTTCTTTCCTCTTTATATTAAATATATACAATATTAGTTCTTGTAGTTAATAAATAAAATATTTGTTAAAAAGAAAATATTTGTTATTTTATGAGCACAGGTGTTGATAATTATTTATTTAATTGAAATTAAAAAAAACTACTTGAATACAAAAAGACATAAATTCATCACTTAAGACGCATAAAATTTAAAAAAATATATTATCACAACTAAATAAACAATCATTTCTCTCTTTTCATCTCCGACTTTACTTACGTGAAACTTAGCTGAGTGATATAACGTTAACTTGACATTGGGCTGTCTTAGCTTAAGCTTTTATTGACGTTTAACTGATCTAAATATTAATTATAATGGAATAAATATTGAAAAAGATGACAGTACTATGTACCTTTATTTCTGTGATCACATTGATAAAGTAGGCTCTAGAATTAGTAGATGAAAGAGCGCAGGGATCGTGGATGTTTGGTAGTTATGACAAGGACAGTTATGAGAGGAGGTTTTCCGCCTTTCAAATATCGCTTCACGGCTATTGGCTTGCTAACACGTTCTCTATGTATATGTAATAAGTGTTGATTATTATCTGGATAAATAAGATAGGTGAAAACATGCGAACTTTTTATTTTTTTCTGCTCTTACAATGAATTTCCTTTATCTTTTTTGTATACCACAATATTCAATTAAAAAATAGCCTTTTGTAAGTACATTTTCTTATATTAATTTATTTGCAAGAGCAACTAACAAATTACACTCTTTACATGCATACTGTATATATTAGGTACTAGCTGACCCGACAGAAGTTGTTCTGAATATAATGAATAAAATAATGTTTTTTAACAATTGAAACGTCACTATCACAATGGATAACCGAACTAAATAAAGTTCTCTCACGTAGCGGTTAATCTACCAACTATTAGCGAAAATTAAGTTTATTTTTTATCTACTGAGAGATAGAAAGATATATAGATTCTAATTAGTTATTTATTTTAAACTATTCTTTCAGTTTGATTTCTGAACGACGGGGGACATATCAAAGGAAGAACAAAATTTTTGTTTATATTTATTTTATTGACTAAATTTTCATATTTACTCACCTTTTAAACTTTTCCTGGACTTCCACAAATAATTCAAGATCAAAATTAGCCAAATCGGTCCAGCCGTTATAGCAATAATATGAATAGGAGTTATAATTATAACTACGTTTTAAAACAGTAATCACTTGTGTAAATGTAGTATTTTCTTTTTATATTAAACAAGTGGCAAGGTAAAACCGGTAGCCTGAGATTTTACCAGGTAGACCATATGACCCACAGAGCCTAGAAATAGTAGAATTTTTACGCAGATTAGTCCAAGAAAGTGGTACTATACTATACTTATAGATTTAATAAGTTTATATCTAATTATATTTGAATCGTTTATAACTATATTCCGTTGCGATAGTAATCAAAACAGAAGCTGCCAAAAAATCATTGATGGTTTCTTATAGTACGTAACATACCGGTATTTATTAAATGAGTTTTCAAACAAACAAAAATATTTTTATTTCGTAGGTAAATTGCATTACACTTGAAATATGCCATTTTTTTTCTTACAGCTCGTTCGGAAGGCAGATTTCCTCAGAGATTTCCTTCTCTTTTCAAAACTGAATGATATTACAGATTCTTATTTTCAAATTAATTTTACAAATCATTTCAATACAATATATGCAAAGTGATGGAACAAAATACACAAACGTCAATTACTAAATGCCTTACACGAGGAAGGAAAAAATATATGTACATTAATAATTAAAAACATAGTTATAGTTATTGAGTACATACTTATAGTACAATACAATAGATGCATCAATCCACACATACAGTAAATAAAATAAAGGCATTATGCGAGTATTTTATTAGGTATTATATATATAAAAAAAATATAATAACTTTGATTAAATAAAAAATACCTATAGAAGAAATAAAAAAACATACATCAGATTTCCCGAAGAAAGGATTATTCAGCCACCACAAGCAGCACCCGTTCACGAGCATGACGCATGGACCAGCCATCGCTTCCCTCAACCATATTTTAGGGAAGGCAAAGCCGAACCAGCCGCTCCAAGTCGCCGCCCCAAACAGTGGCATTAAGCGAGCAAGACGATGCCTGTCACGAGAACTCTACCAAAATACAAAAGATGTTCATCTACATAATATTATAACTCTACTCATACTCACTAAAATGCCTTTACTTACAATTTCACCATTTCGTTTAAATTTTAAAAGCTCAAACCCTTTATTATTTATCTATAATTACATTTATAATCTGAGACAGATATGCAAATTAGTTAAAAAATGTTATTTATATCCAGATATTCTGATATTTCACAGTACCTACCCTTTTGTATACAACATTTCTTCAGCATTGATTTATATTCGTTTAAAGGTACAATAAGTTCTGTATGTCAACAGGGAGCTTATTTTAAAAACGTATACAAAGACCTCTGAATGAATTTGTGACTTTATGATGTCGACTTAAATGACCAGCAAGCTTATCCCTATTTCTAGTATTTACATTATTTTTCTTAAACAAATTTATATATATTTTTTACATGAACAAGATTTTTATATATGTTTTGCGATGACATAGTCAAAATATTTATTTCCTTAAATTTATTTCTAATGACACTCTTGGTCTTCCACCTATAAATTATAGATGGCACGAATAGCTCGTTTCTGCAGTGTGGAGATAGTATTAACATCAGCAGCATTTCTCCAAAGTAGAAGGCCATTTGTCATCAGACTATGGAATAGCTGAAGTAGACTTGCCTCGCCGTATTTTCATCCGTAAGTTGTCGAATTTTTTTAACAGCGTATGCTGCAGAACTGTGCTTTTTCGCCAAATTAAAAGTTTTTCTAATAAAAATTTCTAAACATTTGTTAACCTAATGTTAAAAACAAGAAAGAAATGAGTGCGGAACTGACATATTGAGGTGTTAATTATCGATGTTATGCAGCGAGCAATTCAAATCGATTTGACATAGAATCGCAACCGGTTACTCGATCTGATATTCAATAATGGGAACGATTATTTAAATATTCCGACATTTTATGTTCAGTAAATTATTGATTTATTTCAGTGCTATAATACATTTTGATTTCGACACAAAATTGATATCCTAAGGGCTATTTCTCACCGGGATACCACGGTGGCGCAGTCAGTCGCGCCACCGTGGTGTCCGTAAGCTATCAAACTAGACACCAAACAAACACCAGAGTCACGACACCACACTAAAAAATGATACCAAATTCGTTCACTGCTCACCCGAGAACCTCGGATACGATATCCATATTGTTGAAATCATAATTTTGCATGGCGGCCATCTTGGATTTATAAAATGATCCCAAATTCTATCTCTGCACCCTCGAGAACCTCGGATACGATATCCATATTGTTGAAATCATAAGTTTGCGCGGCGGCCACCTTGGATTAAAAAAAATGATCCCAAATTGGTTCTCCGCGCCCTCAAAAATCCTCGGATACGATATCCATATTGTAGAAATCATAATTTTGCGCGGCGGCCATCTTGCGGCCAACCGACTTCAAAAACAGTATTCCAAAACAATAGATATAATGTGCACTAATCGGTGTCCTTCCGCCGCGACCCGCTCTCGCCTCTCGCCTCCTCAAGACTCAAGCACATCTCACCTATAACTATGTATGTAGTAACAAACCCATCTTGAATGACACCGACTCCAAGACTTAAGGGCCCTGTAGACGGTCAAATTTGTTTGTCGAATTTGTTTGTCAAACTTCATGTTTTCATCAAACAAAAGCAAGCATACGATCAAACCAATAGATCAAATAAATTTGCCCATATTTCAGTTTTCTCCTTGACGTCCATGTGTTGTTATCATCTTCTGTCGTATATAACAATGAGTAATAATACAGATAAGGCGTTTTTGGCATTGACACTAGCACTATATATGAAGAAAAAGAAAAAAGGTCGTCGATGGTCTAGAGAGTGGTTGAAATTACGGGATAAATATACGCACGAAAATTTGTTACGGGAAATAGTGCTCACTGAACCAAATGACTATGCAAACTTCCTGCGCATGGACCATAAAACATTTGAAGATTTATTAACATTGCTAAGTCCTTGCATAGCAAAACAGGATACCGTTATGCGTAAATCTATACCAGCTTCTCAAAGATTATCTATAACGTTGAGGTACCTGGCTAGTGGCGCCGATTTTGAAGACCTAAAATTTCAAGCCTGCATTGCACCTCGTACACTCAGCGGCATTATCATTGAAACTTGTGAGGCAATAAATGAAAAATTAAGCAATATTCAGGTAAAATTATTATTTCAAAATTACAAAATATATAATTTAAAGAGAATAAAAATTGTTTATAAATTTGGCTGCTGTATCATCTTCAGGTTCGGTTGGATTATTTTCATTTGTTTGCGAGTCTGAAATATGAATCATCACAGGTTGCTTCGTATTGGACAGATATGATTGTTCAGATGAAGTGTGTGAAATAGGAGATGGGGTGTACGGAATAGGTGATGGAGTGTTCCAAGCGAGTGCTGGCTGAGACGGATTAATAACTACTGAATGTCTATGAAGGTTTCCTTCTTCTTCTTCAAAGAGTATTTCGTTTATGAATTTTTCTGCACGTCTTCTTTGTTCTCCAGACATGCGCTCTAGTTTAAAGGCCCAGTTTCTTGCCATCACTTGATATTCATTTTCAGGTTTTTTGAAATGATCCCTGGCTAATGTCATTAAGTCATGTTGCAAGTCCTCCTTTTTCTTCTTTTTTATTTGTACAGGACTAATAGATGCTGAAGGTGGCAAAGGTGATTGTGTTGATGTTGATGTTGGTAGTTTTGATGATGATTCCTAGAAACCAAAACAATAAATATAAACATATTACATAATAATAATAAGTATTTTTATGTTTCAGATACCCAAAACACGAAAGTTGGAAAATATTGGCACGACAATTTGGAAATTCATGGAACTTTGATAATTGCATTGGAGCTGTAGACGGAAAGCATATCACTTTACAAAAACCTGAGCATTCCGGTTCCTATTATTATAATTATAAGGGAACACACAGCATAGTGCTTATGGCCATAGCTAATGCAAATTATGAATTTATCATGATTGATGTCGGTACAAATGGTAGAGTGTCAGATGGAGGAGTACTTAAAAATACAAAATTTTTGAATATGTTTGAGAACAACCAGTTGCAGATTCCAGAGCCACAGGAATTGCCAAACTTTAATAAAAAAATGCCATTTGTATTTGTAGGCGATGAAGCTTTCCAGCTTCTTCCAAATTTTATGAAGCCCTACAATAAGCAGGTTTTAAATGATAAATAATTGAAAATGTATTCGGCATTCTTGCGAGTCGTTTTAAGATTCTCCAAAAACCCATCAAATTATCTCCTACAAAAGCTAAAATTGTAGTATTGGCGTGTTGTCATTTACACAATTTACTAATGAAACAAAAAAACTACATTAGGAATGGAGAATTAGACATGGAAGATTGTGTTACAGGGACTGTCATACAAGGATCTTGGAGAAATGAGTCAAATCAATTGTTGAATATCGAACGTACACGGGCTGGAAATAGCGCTACATTAGCAAAAGAAGTGAGAGATGATTTTTGTGAATATTTTAATTCAACGGGTGCTATTCCATGGCAAAACAAATGTTTGGAATAGGTAATCGTATTTGCTGTACTTGTGAAAATAAAAAATATTTATTAATTGGTTAAGTTAAAATATAATTATTGGTTAGGTTAAAATATTATGTTGTACCTATTTGTAACAAGTTGTTTATAAAAATATTCTTTTGAAAATGAATTCTTATTTGAAAATGAAAAAATTACAAATGTTTAGAGTAGGTAACTGTATATGTTGTACTTGTAGAATTAAAATAAAATAAACATTGCTACTATTTACCGTTTGTCCTGTTATTGAACTGATCCCCGATTCTTCCTCCACTTGGTCTTGTAGAAATTCAAGCTCTTTGTAGTACCATAATGAAGGTACATAGAGTTCATCAGTACCAGATCCAGAAAGCATAGATTTTTTCACCTTATTATTTTCACGCTTGAAAGTTGTTCGTAAAATATTAATTTTTTTTTAACATCTTCTTCAGTGATGTTCCCGCGAGACACTTTCAATAACTCCGTCATTTTTTTGATCGCATTCATTCTCTTGTGTTTATCCATATAATCTTTTGATTTTATTCTCCACAGCATCGGCATGTCGCAATATACGGAGATAAATTCCAAAAGAAATTCTTTTTCAGACATGTTGCCGTTATTGATTGTCGCAGTTGTGTTCTCCATGGTTTCAAGGCGATAACTGAGATATTATTTGACAAACACCGTTGCACACTATCAAACAGGTTTGCCAAACACACCGTCAATCAAAATTTCCATCAAACAGGTCAAACATTTCCATTGTTTGACAAACACGTCAAACAAGCTCGCACACTTTCAAAAAATTTGACAAACACGTTTGTCAAACAAATATTTGACAAATAATTTGACCGTTTACAGGGCCCTTTACAATAATCGTAACTAGAATTAGATTGTATAAAAATACGCAATTATTTTTATACTTTTTAGTGCACATTATATCTATTATTTTGGAATTGTGTTTTTGAAGTCGGTTGTTTTTTTTTGTTATTTTTATTTTTTATTTTATGATTTTTAGTAAATTTGAAGTACACTAACTAACAATTTGTCTAAATATGTGTAGATATACTAAATTTTTCAATGCAGCAATGAAATTAAGTGCTTTACAATTTGCTTACAGATAGTTAGAAATTCTGCCACAGATCGCACCCTTACTGTAATGATCATCATATTCGACTACGATAATTACATGACCATAACTATGTTATGGTAGATGACTTAAATATCCGGATAGCATAAAAAAGATTCGGCTGAGTATCGTTAATTTGCTCCTAAGAATTGAAGAGTTCTGTTACTTTGTTATGGATTCTGTAATTACAGAACCTAACCAAACTCTCACCAAGATGTCTCTATCTTTTATGACCTTACTATCTTTGAAGTATATCCTTTCCAATAAAAAAGAGTCCTCGAAATCGTTTGGCGCGATTATAAGTTATTTGTAAATTTATCATACACTTTGCTAAGTATGTATAGCAAATTTAAGACTTTTATGGTTTTCTTATGGATGCCATTGTCAGATCTGGACCAAATTACAATACCACACGGGAAGCACCAGATTTAAAATAAAAAAGAAATTATCAATATCGGTTTACCCAGTCGAAAGTTTTGAGGTAACCAACATAAAAAAAGAACGTACCGACGAATTGAAAACCTCCTTCTTTTTTGAAGTCGGTTAAAAATTATCTCAAATTCGTTCTCTGCACTCTCGAGAACCTTGGATAGGATATCCATATTGTAGAAATCATAATTTGGCACAGTGGCCAAAATAATAGTTTTGTAAATACACCTCCATCGTCTCGCTATTTCGTTACATCGAGTTTCAAATCACAACGATTCTAAAGAAGTTTCACTTAAAAAAGTGTGTGTATTTATGTACGCACGCAAGATGTTATATACTTCTATATATATGTACGCACGCAAGATGTTATATACTTCTTTATTTATGTACGCACGCAAGATGTTATATACTTCTTTATTTATGTACGCACGCAAGATGTTATTTACTTCTTTATTTATGTACGCACGCAAGATGTTTGCAAAAAATCGCGATATAAAAATAGGTGTTTGTCGTAGACGGGTGAAAATTTGAAGTTGTACGTATTTTTTAAAGTTGTATCATAAAAAAATAAATAATTTATGTAAAAGTTAAAAAAAAACACTTTAAGGGTATGAAAAATAGATGTTGTCCGATTCTCACCCCTACACAATATGCACACAAAATTTTATGAGAATCGGTCAAGCCGTTTCGGAGGAGTTTAACTACAAACACCGAGACACGAGAATTTTATATATTAGATTAAAATGTCGAATTTGGTTATCGGTGTGCGCGTACGTAATTCATTCTAATATTTTTTCCCTAAAAAACTGTTTTATTTTTTCGGATAATGTCTTGGATAGATTACCAATATTCGAAGGTAAATCAATCGGAGTTTAGTTAGTAAAATAATAAATAAATGTGATACAATATATGTTTATTAGACTTGCGCGTGTTCCTGCATAATAGATTACGTCTTTCAAATGAGCGGAGGTTAATTAAAGCTACTAATAAGATGTAGGTACTGACAATCAAACTGTAATTAAAGTTGTTTATAGCCGATCTTATATATATACTTGTTCATATAATAAAGGATCGCGCGTGTCCTGCCCGTGTAGATTCCGTTTACATGACTGAATCAGATTTTGTACATAATTTATTTGGTGTACTTTGAACTGAATATTATAAAAGTGATATTGTTGTGTTTTTAATATAAAATCACGTACCAGGAAACTTTTCACAGAAACGAGTGCGGTCAAGGTGATTTGATCGAAACAGTAGGTCCTATAACATCTTTATAGTAAATAAAAGGCCTTTGTAAAACCTTACCATCCTTGATTACTTTCTTGTTTCATTTACCTCGTTGAAACGTAAATGTATTCAAGAGGCCATCTTTGCTTTATGAATTGAATAAAGGAATATTCCTACGGTTTTCACATTATTAAACGTGCAGCCTACATTCCTGCATTAGTTTGAGATAAATAATTTGAATGTTATTAACATTAACATGGATATTAATTGGTCCAAATTCACCGACATAGGCGACAGGGCGCATAGTTCGACAGATGGCCGTTGGGACAGTAAAGTCCTCGAATGGCGACCGCATATTTAAAGACGCAGTGATGATCCCCACTCCCCACAAGAAGTGTCGGTCCTTCTTTATCTGGTCAAGATCGCTGGAATACGTTGGATGAGGGCAGCGCAGGACCGATCGTCGTGGAGATCTTTGGAGGAGTCCTTTGGCCAGCGGTGGACGTCTCATTCAGATCATTATTAATTGGTCATTATACATTTATTTTCATCATTAATATCTGAATAACAATAATAACTAGAAGGCGATATAAAATAATTAATATTAAAATACAGATGAAAAGCAAATTGAAAAACATTCGGTAAAATTAAGCTATATAAGATTTTTATCTTATAGCCTTATATTATATTTTATCTTATAGCTTAAAACATAACGTCATGGTTTCTTACCACAAACAAATATTTAAATTTCACCAATTTCAAGAAAATTCAACTACTTATGTATTTTATCATCGATCAAAACTTAGAAGCATTATTAATTAATTATGGAAATAGAAAGCATCTAGTAAGTGCATATTATAGAGATTATGACTAATGTTTTTATTAGAACTTCAAAAGTTTAGGCTGAAACCACGAATACTACATAACTAAGTTTACTTGTTAATAGATCAAACACATCAGCATTTATTATTGAAATATATTTTCCATTTGTATAGTATCCAGCAGAATCCGCACCACAGTTTATACTATCGCGTACAAATTAAAAAACAAAATCGCCCAACTTACGAGATCCGTACCATTAATAAGTTCTTATCTGGGGGTTACAACTTTTACTAAAAAAACCCATTTGTCGTATCACCTCATCGACAATACTTCCCTTACAGCCTCGCCTAGTGTCTGAATACTGGGTCTCGAAATTTCGAGCGATTGCCAATTCCGCGGCCAACTGGAGGGCAATGCCAAATTGGCTTCGAAGAAACTGGGCGTCATAAAAAGAGCACGGCAATACTTCAAGCCGGCGCACATTCTAGTGCATTACAAAGCGCGGATCCGGCCACATATGGAGTATTGCTGTCATCTCTGGTCTGGCGCACCCCAATATCAGCTATCACCCATTGACCGCATGCATTGCAGAGCAGCTCGAATTTTCGGAGTTCCAGTGCTCTGTAAACGACTTGGCGACGACGACGAAGGATCACTGGCGTTGAGTAGAGACGTCGCTTCATTGTGTGTCTTCTACCGCATTTATCACGGGGAGTGTTCTGAAGAGCTGTTTCACCTGATTCCTGCCGCTGAATTCCACCTTCGCACGACACGCCACAAATAAGGATATCATCCCCACCATCTGGATATGTGGCTGTCCTCCACAGTGCGGTTTTCAAGGAACTTCCTCCCACGAACAACAAAGCTGTGAAATAATTCTTGCGCGGTTGCCGGGACGATAACACATGGGAACCAAAAATGGCAATGCGGTAACGTGATCGCTTAACATCAGGTGACCCGTACGCTCGTTTATCCTCCTCTTCCATAAAAAAAAGGAGGATTTGTCCTAATTATGTCATTTCTTGTACAATTCAGATGGAGTAGTTATAACTGGTGCAATATCCGTAAAGCAGTAATTAGCAGGCAGCGGTGACGCACAGTGCGGAACCGGCACGGCTCACGGCAACTGACACGCCACATTAAGCCCGACGTACCGCTATCATTTCTGCACTGACACCACAGTCTATAAATCAACAAACAGTCTTCCAACGAAGCCGTCTAGACGTCCAATCGTGCAGGGTGCGAGGTTGAGACGCGCCTACTGCTAGACAAAGGCCTTATCCCTCTTATATTATAAATGTGAATGTAAATTTGTTTGTTACGCTTTTACGCCGGAGGTTCTGAACAGATTTTGATGAAATTTTGGTACATCGATAGACTTGAGCTTGGGAAAGGGCATAGACATTTTATCCCATAAAGTTCCCGCGGGATTTGTGAAAAACTGTAATTCACGTCGATGAGCTATAAGTATACCAATGTTTAGTTTCCAATAGCAATCTTCCTCGAAATGAGATTCATATAATATGTTGGGAACGGGAGCGAAAACGGGAACCGGAACTGGAATAAGACACGAGATTTTATTCAATGCTAGAATTGCCTATTATGTTTAAAAACTCTTGATCAGCTAGTACGTAGGTCACACTTATTAGTGATTAGCGTAATTTAAAAAAACAACATGTTATGACCAAAATATTATGTTTATTGCTTTTCAAAATACACTCCTTTACATGTTTTTATGCGATCGAACCATTTTTTAAAACAGGAGGACCACGGATCTGAAGGCATGTATTCTACGTGCTGATTGACCGCTATCACTGCCTCTTCGGAATTGGTAAAATTGAAACCTCTCATAAAATTTTTGATTTTGGGAAAAATACAGAAATCACAGGGTGCTATGTGCAGGATGAGTTGTACTTTTTCGAAAGTTAAAAATGACTTAATTTTGTTGGCCGTGTGGGAAGAAACGTTATCATGATGTAGAAGAACGCGGCTTTTTGGTCGTCTTTCGCGAACTTTTTTTAACACCATGGGTAAACAAATGGTAGAATACCACTTGGCATTAACACTCTTATGATCTTCAAGTGAATTGTGCAGTTGCAGAAAAACCCGTAGCTGAGAAAAAAATGCGATAATTTTTTTACCAATGTTTTTCTCGCCTGCCTCACTTTTGTTGGCTTATGCTCATTTTCAAACACCCATTGCTGTTTTTCTTCGGATTCAAATCAATAAATCCACGCATCCATCTCCTGTGACAATGTCATAAACAGCATTAGAATGTCCGTGGTCGTACTTCACTATCTGTGAGCACCATTCCACGTGAACCCGCTTCTGCTCTGCTGTCAGTTCATGAGGGATCCAACGACAACAAAGTTTCCGACCTTTAAATTCTTCGTGTAAAATTTTATGAATTTGGCTCATTCCAATCCCCAACAGTCCTCAAATTGTCTGATAGATAATCCGTTTTCTTCAATTAACCGCTTAACAGTAGCCACATGACGCGAGTTAAACATTTTATACCCATCCAAAGAAAGGTGCTCAACGTCGCTTTACTGCGTTCAGTTTTCTTCGTAAAGTATTAAAATGTGTAAACGGACATCGTCGGCCTTACAAATAACTTCGTATAAAGCTTTCATTCATCATTTTTAGAGTTCCCTAGCCAAATTTCAAAATAATGGAACCCGTATAGATTCGTCATGTCTGACTGTCTGTCCGTTCGTATGTCACAGCCACTTTTTTCCGAAACAATAAGAACTATATTTATTTATTTATTGAAAAGACCAAGAGCATAAATATTACAAATTAGTCTTAAAAATTAGTGTACATATAATAGCCAATTACAGGTCTCTCTATATAAACAAAAATCAACTAATGAGTTTTCAACTTAAATTACTTTAACTTATAAACAAAAAAAAAACCGACTTATGAATTTCAACTCAATTTACTTTAACATAGTAACAGTAACATGTATAGTTTAAACATTATAAGAATAATAGTATGCGTATGAATGCGAATTTAGTATATTATTATATTATATATATTATTATATTATGTTATATTATATATATTATTATATCATGTTATGATCGGTTATAGTGTATATTTTATGTTTGGATGTGTATGTGTGCGTGTAGTGTGTGTTTGTGTATATGTACGTGTGTTAATGTACCTATTTGTTCGTTTAATATTGCTCCAGTAACATTTTTCGTATCTAGTGTATTCATTAATATTTTAATAATTTCTTTTTTGAAGATATTTTTACTGCGATTATGAATGTCGACATTCGAAAAAACTTCGTTGTAATGCTTACAAATTCTGTTAATGGGAGAATTTTTACCATAGTTCGTAGTGTAAAATGATAATGAGAAGAGAGGCGTATTTCTCATTCGTTTTAGTGGTACATTGAAGTTAATACTAGCAAGTAATGTTGGGGAGTCCAGAAGATTATTTATTATATTAAATAAGAACATTGTATCTAATAACGTTCGTCTGTCTGCTAGTGAAATTATATTATGATGCATGCAGCCATCTTTATAGTTGGAGAAAATTTTATGACGAAAGTTAAGGTGCCTTATAAATTTAGCTTGAATCTTATCAAGTTTTTCAATATATGTTATATAATGGGGCGACCAGATACAACTTGCGTACTCTAAGACACTACGTACGTATGCATAGTAAACAGATTTAATACATGCAAGGTCATTAAAAGGTTTGTATGTACGTATCATAAAACGTAAGCTCTTGAACGCTTAATTCGCAACGTAATCAATATGCTCAGACATAGTTAGCTTGCTGTGTTATTTTTGACACCTAAATACCTAACAACACCTACTTTAGGTAGGAATTCCATTTAGCGAGTATGTAAATTGTATCTTATTTACCTTACGACTAAACGATATCTGTTCACATTTAGGTGCATTAACTGAAATAAAATTGTTTTTATAATACTCAGATAGATTATTAAGAGTAATTTGTAATTCAATGCAGTCATTATGATTGTGTACTTTGTAAAATATTTTTTTATCATCTGCGTATGATAATCCATGGTTGCATGGATTAAAATATCTGTATATGTCATTAATATATGCGTTGTAAAGCAATGGTCCCAGGTGAGATCCCTGTGGAATACCTGATGGAATTTTCACAAAATCCGATCTGTACCCACCTACTATCACTGCCTGAGATCGATTAGACAAGTATGATTTAATCCATCTTAACAGATCCCCATGTATACCTAGACTTTCTAATTTGGCTAGCAAGATGATGTGGTCTACACGATCGAAGGCTTTTTCGAAATCAGTGTAAACCACATCAACTTGACCACCACTTTCCATATTTTTAAGAACAAACTGTATAAATTCAGCTAAGTTCGTCAGGGTTGAGTTATGTTTAAGAAAACCGTGCTGTGAATGACTTACTCCATTCATAACTGTGGGATAAATTTGATCGTAGACAAGTTTTTCGAAAATTTTACTAAATGTATTAAGCATTGAGATAGATCTATAATTATCAATTTTGGATTTCGAATTTTTTTTATGAATAGGTATGATATTAGCCTCTTTCCATTTAGATGGAAATATGCCCTCTGATAAAGATCTGTCATAAATATATTTGAGAGGTTTACCTAACGCTCTGGCACAATTATGAATAAAGATAGGAGGAATATTATCGGGTCCGCTGGATTTATTCATATTAATCGTTTTGAGTAATCGTAAAAATTTATTTTTACAGACGCCAGCCTTACAAATTGCATATGCGTCATTACATTTGGGTAATTGAAGACTGTCAAGGTTATAGATTGAGGCGGGTTCGACAAAAACACTTTTAAAAAAAGTATTAAAACCATTACATATATCCGGGCCGTTGTTAAAGACTTGGGTGTTCAATGATAATGTCTTCGGGTAATTAGATTTTCGTCTCCATGAGTTTCACGTAACGCCACATGTTTTTAGGACAAGTTTTAATATCTTTTTGAATTTTAGTTATAAATTTATTATAAAGTTCACGTTCTAAACTTTTCGATCTAGCTCGAAGTTAAGAAAACTCAATATAGTCTAGTGGATTGTTAAATCTTTTCCACTTAGCATGCATTTTAGATTTTTCTCTGATAATTTTATTGAGTGTATTATTGTACCAAATGGGATAGTGATTGTTCTTATTTATTTTATATTTAGGTACCATCAGGCTGATGCATGTATAAATTTCATCATAAAAACATTTTAATGCGCAATCTGCCGTGTCACATGATTCAAAAATATTATGCCAATTAAGATTGTTTAGGTAATCTATAATTTTATCATATCTACATTTTTTTAAATTATACTTCTCTATTGAAATTTCTTCCATGAAATTAAGTGATATATTTGAAGCATCAATTATTATACATGGATGAGCTGAATCCTCACTGACTAATGAGATCAACGAACGAGTGGTGGAGGCAGAAAAGTTACAAAATACAAGATCTAAATTATTATTATATGAATTTTTAATAAAGTTTCCTTGTTCTAAAACTAATAAATTAAATTCATCTAGTAGTAATTGCCCTGCATTTTGAATTTCTACAGAACCCTTCTTAGTAAAAATTGGCCCTAGACAGTTATCCCAATTAATATACGGCAAGTTAAAATCACCTACAATCAAAAAGTTATCATTTTTATGTGAATTCATGACATATGTGATACTGGAAGTAACATTTTCTAAAGTATATGGTAAGTTATTATTAGGTGGCGCATATATTACTGCGATATGTAAGTTCGCACCAACTGAAGTATTGAATGAACTTGCCGGAATAGTAACCCATATCATTTCGGTTGGTTGCACTACATTGTTGTTAGTCAAAAGAAATGGCCCTAGCTCACTGCGTACAAGTATCATAACTCCACCCCCTCTGGATGTATTCGTAAGACATAAATCTCTGTCTATTCGAAACACGTTATATCTAGGATCGCAGAATTCGCTATCTAAAATCCCGTCGTGTAACCAAGTCTCTGTGATCAACACTAAGTCAAAATTATGTTTATTTAATTCCCTGTAAAATTCTAAAGTCTTTGTACGTAGGCCCCTAATATTTTGGTAAAAAATATCTAACGTTTTATGAGTCATTATTTAGTTCAAAATTACAAATTGTATAAAAAAGATGCAACGATAAATACAAATAAAAATTACTAGTGTTAGACGCCATTAAATTAATATAGCTATCAAAATTTATAGTAAGTAAGTGTAATAATAAATCAAAAAAAAAAAGTGTAATAATAAAACAAAAACATAATGCGTTATTATATCGTATGAACAGAGTGCTATATAGCTTTAGCATGAGCAACTGTTGAAACTAGGTAAGTAGATGTATTCTGTGAATCGCACAAGATTATCACACATAAGTAGGAAAATTATTAATAAATTTTGGGGGTTCCCCATACTTAGAACTGAAACTCAAAAATTTTTTTTAATCAAAGCCATACGTGTGCGGTATGGACCCATATCAATTTATTATATATATGATGATATATATATATATGATGATATATATATATGATATATATATATATATGAACATTAACACCAAATTTCGTGAAAACAAATTGATTTTGGAATAAATAAAAATTAAAAACCAAAGACTTGGTTTTTTGAATTTTTCACATAAATTTTGAGGTTATGTGGAAAAATTGTAAAAACAAAAGTTGTGGATCTCTTTATTACCTACAACTTTGCCATTTGATTTATTTCCATAGGACTTGCAGTTTTGCCGAAAATCGAGATAAACCGTTTTTTACCCTTAATCACCCCCACCCTTTTCCACTTGCTGACCTCAGATCGCCCCTAATTTATTTTGCCTTTTATTTTTGTTATATTCTCTTCCACATCCAATGGGTTTCATCCTACTATTATTTTTTTAGTTTCAAAAATTATCGACACTGGTCTATTAGTGCGATGGCCGACACAGCGCGGGTCTTTATTTATTTTTAATTTATGCAATCTTATGTAACTAACGTAGTTTTTTATTAATCCACCGATCTGAATAAATTTTAAGGTATATTCTGAACCGTGGGTTGTTCCGTTGTCCTGTATACCGCCAGCTCAAAAGGAAACGTGTGAGTGTCAACAAATAAACAACAACAACAATATTGATGTAGGTTATTTTTGAAAGCTTATTAAATGGAGATGGTGAATCTTTCAATATTTTTGCAGTAAGGTGCATCACGGTAAGTCCGGAATCTTTAAAAGATTCCATACCTGCTTGTAAAAAGAATCAATCAATCAAGCAATTTTCTTTATTTGCGAATTTGGGTGATATTCTCTCTTAATTACAGCATGCAACATTAAAAAAAACATTACTATACTATTACAAAACGTTCTTAATATTATCATCTAAAATGTCTAATGTTCATTAATATAATTATTATATGTCGAAAATCTAAATGTCAAACATCTATTTGATGGCAAAAACAATATTTATAATAGTTAAAAATTTTCCGTAAGACAATCACTGATTGTATAGTATGTCTTATCTATTAGAAACACATTTTTACCGTTTTTTTTTTTGGGGATCTCCTCCGTTTCTATAATAACCCTGTGTTAGTGATTATATAAACGAGGCCCAGCGCAGAAGAGGCTTTTTGTAAAATGGGCACAATTACTGGGTGGCTGTTCCAACAGCTCAATGGCATGTCTTTTGCTCTTGCGATTATTAATTTTTAAATTTTGAAATTAAGTACTTTTTACAAATACAATAATTTCATAAATATACAGACTGGTCAGGCATTGTGAGAATTTTATATTCTTTAAAATACGGCATAAAACAATTAATTGTGAATCCTCAATTCTTAGCTGCTTGCCAACCTTCCACATACCTATATATCACAATATCTTTTAGCAGACAGTAATTAGGCATAGACTAAGATACAAATTATTGATTGAACAATAGATATTGAATAATAATTTTAGGTTATATTTTACTTTTAGGTAAGTATATCTTTTTTCTCCCACTTTTTTAGACTTACTTACGATTTGCTTTTTTCTTAGTTTCGATACGTTCTACAATTATTAATAAGTTTCCATGATGTACGCCACTTCTTTCAGTGGGTCCCAAAATACATGCATTCTCGCCATCCTCCTTTCTAACCATAATATCAAGCGATATGTTAGGATATAAGTAACGAAATAATAATAAACATAAAATATCCAAGCACTCACAAAGAAATATTAATCAATAGGTCACTCAAGGAATGCAGTGATAGTGATGCATGGCCGAATAGTTTCGTAAGTCGTAAGCCAGCCGGTGTTATCAAACTACATTCAATTCTCATTGTTTACTTCGTGTGCCGGCTGACAGACTGACAGACAATGTTGCATCATGTGAACTTTCAAGCATTTTGTTTTGTTTAACAATCTTGATACATTATTTTTTATTGGTAATTATGTATTTTTACACAAAAACTATGTAGAGAATTGTGCATCGATTTTATTTATTGTTTTTTTTATAACATTTTAATTATTTTTTTTACTATATGAGTGGTCTTTTGATTAATGTAGTACTACAGGATGGAAATGTCCAAGGTCCACACTTTAAATAAAGTTTCGTTACAGTAAAATTGATTAATCAAATTAATTGCCTGAGGGCAATCCCTCCATTCCCAATCTGTACTCATTATATAAAACTAGCACATAAACGTTTCTTAAGAATTCTTTTTCGCTACTCATTTTGTTTGTAGATTTTATGGGATCACTTTATATAAAAAGCATATACAGTGCTGAACAAAGGACTAACTGACTCGATCTAACCGCGTAGTAGGCGACGCAAGTTTATCTTTGTCCCTGGGGTTAACATAATAATAATTGTCAGTTTCATGTTTCAGCTAATGTGCCCATGTGCTTAGTATTATCAAAGGCAGCAGTTCAAATGTTTATAACTTAATTTTTTTTTTTCATTCTTTTTCTTAAATTCCCAATTAATTATAACATGTAACCTAGGTTTTGAACCTAGGTCCAACGTTCACGCTTAATTAAATAATTTAATAAAAGTTTGAGGTTTACGTGAAATACATATAACCAACCCATCCATTAATCTGGGATCCTTACCAAAATTCGCCCCAAAGTATAGCTGTACGTGATATTCTCTCTGTAGTTAGTTATAAAAACACAATTTTAAAGAAATCTGGAATAGTGAAATTACTGGGCAAATGAGACTTAACACCTTATGTCTCAAGGTGACGAGCGCAATTGTAGTGCCGTTCAGAGTTTTTGGATTTTTCAAGAATCCAGCGGTACTGCATTGTAACGGGTAGGCCGTATCAATTACCGCCAGCTGAACGTCCTACTCGTCTCGTCCCTTATTTTCATAAAAAAAATACGGACCGGCGTTACATATTTAAGAGAAATAGGTACACGAAAGCAATATATACATGACTATGCTCTCATACTGCTACTAGTTAGTTCATCGTTACGAAGTGCTTGATATTATATGAGATATAGGTTGTCTGTTGTACTTATTACCGATAATTGTATATTCTATTAAAAAGAGCGCAAAAAAGAATGCTGGGAGATTCTTCTCTCTCAGAGCGCCATTTGTTTCCGAAGCGGTGGTAGTGTTAGAAATGACATCAAAAAGGAATCAATTTTGAGAAAATGAATGCCTTTTATAATAAATTATTTATATTTGAGTAGCAATACCAAATGTAAATGCCGAGTTTAAAGCGTTTTAGTCCTCGTACACCAAAACGCTGCCTATAAATTAACATGAAAAGAATATTAATATTAAATGTATATTCACTAAACGTTGTGTGCTTGATTTTTAAGGTTTTTTACTTCAAATGAGGGTTTATACGAATGAATATGAAGAGATCTGCCAACATATGACTCGTACATAATCTTAACTGAGGGTCCTTACTCCCTTCGATCACAAGTTTCTTGCACCGTTTCTTTTCTCTCAAAGTGCTTTTGTTTACGAAGCGATGGTAGTGATTTAATTGACATTAAAAAGTATTCTCAAGGAATTAATTATAAAGAAAAAAAATACTGTTTATCGTTCCGGTGAAACATCAAGCACATGAGATATTTTTAAAACTCAATGAGATCGGTAATGGTACTGCTATTTGAGAATATATTTCCCATTTTGTTATATCTACAACATTTTTTTTATAACATGCAACCCTATAATAATATCCACCCCTAAACAAAATTAAAGGGCGAAACATTGCAAAGAAAGAGAAATATATTTATTTTTCTTTAAATTGAACTAAAAATAGGTTAGGTATATACTTACTCAGGCATTAATTAATAATCAATAACATCATTCTCAGAAATAAAACAAGAGTTAAGTATATATAGTTAAGATTAAAAAATAGTAGAGTCCCAATAGAAAGAACGTGAATATAAATTAGCAACAAGTTATTTCATCATTAATTAAATTAAATTGATCTTATTTATTAGACCAAATAAAATCTCTGAACAGACGTCGATTTTTTATATATAATTAAATCAACTTAATAATTAAAAAATTTAAACTAAGCAATAACTTCGTTGCTACTAAACAGTAGAGTTCGCTCCTAAATTAACGATTCAATTACTAACAGTTCTTTTAATATTAAAACATTAAGCAATAAATACAACAGACAGATTATCTGTTAAATAAAATATTTAAATAAGTACCCACATCCTTGTTATCCGGGTTAACACTTCACGGCACTAGCACAGCGTCACACAAAAAGTTGATTTACCACAAACGTAATATTGCCGCGTTTACCGTCCGCACGTCAGACTCATTCAGCGTTACCAACTCGACTGTCCGAGTGTCAGTGAACAGTGTACACTGACCACTCCAGCATCAGCGAGCACTGGTCAATGTCCACAGAATCTGTAGCCGCGAGATAATTGCGTTGCAGTTTAGAAAACGAATAATCGGATGGGACACGCTCCGGAGACTAAATGTTTGCACGAAGCTAAGATATTGCATGTTTGGAGATTTCTAGTCGTTCTTTCGTCGCATCAATGGTTTCGAGTATTATTGTCGAGTAATTTACGATTCGTCTTTGATGCCTCATATACACGCTGCAGCTTCTGATTACTCTATTATTATCTAGTTATTGCAGACCAGCATAATGCTTTATATTATTGAGGTAATGCTTCTTTAAGCGAGTTAGGGACGAATAATATCAGATTGACTTTTTACGATGCGCACCCACACACATAGACTCTCAAATTAGACACCCTGGCGATAGTTGGTCAACTTGACCATTTGTATCATAATTCAGAGTTAATTATACGGTAATACATTAATAATATCGTTGGATGTTTTCTTTCTACAAATGTAATAGGAGGAATAATATTTTTAAGGATTTTGTTTTGTTACGCCAAAGTAGAGTTATTTATTATCTACTATACTTTCTTGCGTGCATACATAAGAACATACTCTTCTTTTTCGTAATATAAGAAATGCATTCGCCCTTTAACGATATAAACGAGCATCTTAGTCAATTGATAGTAAGTGGTCAAGGCGAGGTACGAGACTAAGAGCGACTAGGTACACATTAGGCGTAATGAAGCGTGCGCGTTGTATGAACTACTAGGTCTGATTGAAGTGTCGGTATCCAAAGTGTAATGCTACGACCGAACTGCCTGTGTAATGAAGCGTGCGCGTTGTATGAACTACTAGGTCTGATTGAAGTGTCGGTATCCAAAGTGTAATGCTTCGACCGAACTGCCTGTGTAATGAAGCGTGCGCGTTGTATGAACTACTAGGTCTGATTGAAGTGTCGGTATCCAAAGTGTAATGCTTCGACCGAACTGCCTGTGTAATGAAGCGTGCGCGTTGTATGAACTACTAGGTCTGATTGAAGTGTCGGTATCCAAAGTGTAATGCTTCGACCGAACTGCCTGTGTAATGAAGCGTGCGCGTTGTATGAACTACTAGGTCTGATTGAAGTGTCGGTATCCAAAGTGTAATGCTTCGACCGAACTGCCTGTGTAATGAAGCGTGCGCGTTGTATGAACTACTAGGTCTGATTGAAGTGTCGGTATCCAAAGTGTAATGCTACGACCGAACTGCCTGTGTAATGAAGAGTGCGCGTTGTATGAACTACTAGGTCTGATTGAAGTGTCGGTATCCAAAGTGTAATGCTACGACCGAACTGCCTGTGTAATGAAGCGTGCGCGTTGTATGAACTACTAGGTCTGATTGAAGTGTCGGTATCCAAAGTGTAATGCTACGACCGAACTGCCTGTGTAATGAAGCGTGCGCGTTGTATGAACTACTAGGTCTGATTGAAGTGTCGGTATCCATAGTGTAATGCTACGACCGAACTGCCTGTGGCCAAGTGTCTGTAAAAATAAAAAAATCATTTTCCACAGCAAATAACAACACATCAATTACGAAACCTTCATAGCAAATGATTTCGGTGAAGATAATACAGATAAGGACGTGATGCTTCTTCCTAAAGAACAAATTGAAGGGTCAAAAAAAAAAAAATGCCGTGGAGTTACAGCTAGTTGATATTTTACAACAGAGTTTCGCTGTAAGACAACAAAATCAAACAGCACCATTTACTTAAAATGATGATGATAAATTATTCTTCTTATCGTTATATATACTGAGCTAAAAATAGTACCCGAAAAACGACGGCTATCAACAAAAATTGAATTGCTCACTGTGATTCAAAAAGCACAAAAAAAATCACTAGCAATATCAATACGACATTAGAATATTCTGCACCAACTTATTCTGGAAATACCACTGCTACAACCTCAACACCAATGCCTTCACACTCATGGTCTACGACGCTACCACTATCACCATCGTGGACGTAGTAAATCTAAGCTCGAATCTTGGCTGGAAGACCAGCCAAGATTCGAGCTTAGATTTATATGAATTAATAAACGCACTTACCTTAACGATAGTCTCTTGAAATTGTAGATTCACCCTTAATGTAGTAATTCATTAAATGATTTACGGCCATTTTCAATAACTTATCATAGATAGGATATATTTCTTCCACGTACTACAAAGCTGTGGAATGAGCTTCCTTGTGCGGTGTTTCCGGCACGATACGACATGGATACCCTCAAAAAAAGCGCGTACACCTTCCTTAAAGGCCGGCAACGCTCTTGTGATTCCTCTGGTGTTGCAAGAGAACGTAGGCGGCGGTGATCACTTAACACCAGGTGACCCGTACGCTCGTTTGTCCTCCTATTCAATAAAAAAAAAAGGATAAGGATAGCCTTAGTTTAAGTTACTAGAGGTAGACAAATATATCCTTTTACGCTTACTTACATTTCAATAACCTATCGACATAAAGCATTGGACTACAACTATATTAGACATAACTATGGAAAGATAAGATCTTGTCGTTAAACGGTGACAGCAATGTATCCGTAACTAGAGATACGTTATTGAAATCGGCCGTTAATAGACATTATAGTAATTGAAGAATTTAGGTTCGTATTGTCTTATGAGGTTTGTTTTGATCTCCGCCCTCTACGTAGCATGTTTTATGCTTAGGTTCATATGTTTGAAGCTACTGGGATATGTGCCCGTGACACTTGGGTATTGCACTAGTGTGTGTTACCTCGACACTTGATTTTACTTAAATGTTACGAGTTATTATTAATTGTGGGTATCTGCAACATATCGCCTGATTGATGTTTAGTTGGTTAGTTTTGCCTGATTGGTTTGTTGATAACTAGCTAAGGCAAACTTTAAACCAAACAGAGGCGAAAAAGTTAATGAAGCTTTGGTGGCGCAATAGGTTGAACCGTTGACTCTTACCACGGTGCCCCAGGTTCGATTCTCGTCCGCTACGTACTCTTGTTTCCGGCTATCCAAATTCATATATACATTTGTTCGTTTCTATACGATCAATTAAAAACACCATATTCAAATATATTTTTTCAATTTAGGATTTCAAATCACTCAATGAACGACAAAACTAGCACCCAATGTAGACTTACAGGGGCTTGAACCAAGGGGGTTTTCACGCAATCTGGAGCATAGTAGACGTCGAGTTGCGGAAAATAGACCGTGAATACCTTTACCTTTTCGTGGTTAGATCAATCGTAATAAGCCTTAAAGAATTTTATCCCCCAATACGTAGCGTTATAGAAAAAATAGATTTGAAGATTTTCTAGGACAAAGAAATTTTGTATTTTGAGTTGAATGATTTATTTATTTATTTTTAACCGACTTATAAAGGATTGTCGAGATTCTTCTTAAGTTTGATGCGGAATGTTTGCTATTTGGTCCCAAAAAAGTTTTACACTTTGGCCCAGTAGTTTTCTTTATGAACATTTTTTATTAATATTTTTGCGATGTTTTGATATGATGTTACTGTAGTTTTATTATAGTTTGTGTACTGGTTTTAAGGAGTTTTCATCTCATTTATGTAGTATTATTATTAACCCCTTTGCCGATAAATGAAACCTAGGCTGCGTGTCATTCATAGCTAACAAACGTTCTTCAAGATATTCCAGTGTCTCACAACAACGTGAAATAGGGGATCTACTTAAATTGTTAAGGGCACGCGGAACCTTTTGTAGGCCTACCCATGGTTACTTAAAAAAAAATACTATTCAATATATGACAATAAAAAGTGACGAATTCAAAAAACTATGTTTAAAAAAATTCAAAAACTGAAAATTATTATATAATAACTTAATACACCTCTTATAACTTTAATATTATCAAAATACTTTTATTTGCGTGTGCTACCTATTGATAGGTTTGAAGTATGTGTCAAATGTCGGATAATCTATGTTTGGAGCACGGACACAGTAGACAATGGCACGGACGAAAAAAAATAAGGACTCCGTGTCACCTACGTAACAGTGAAGCATCAAAACAATCCAGTTAACGTAAATACATAGCCCCACGTACACACTTACGCATATATAAGCCGATCGGCCGCCATAATGACATCTACCATTGTCTATGACGGACAGTAACATCCAGTGTGGCCGATAAATAAACAGGGACTTTATCCGAAAAATTGAGTAATGCATGTAATGCTGTTCTCAGTAGATAAATCATGATCTGTTTCAAGATGCAGTGATTTATGACAACAGGTATGTCTTAACCATTATTTTTTTAAACTGAGCTAAGAGTTGAACAAAGCATACAAGATTTTATGACGATACGTCACTCGAACGGTTAGCTCAGTTGGGAGAGCACTGGCACGGATCGCCAGAGGTCGTGGGTTCGAGTCCCGCATCGTTCATAAAATTTTGTTTTCAAATTTTATTTCTGTATTAGAAGTGAGGGTTAATCCTAGAAGTGAGGGTTTTCACTTTAAAAACATAACAAATTGTTTACATTTACAAGAGCGACATCTTAAGACAATTTCCTAATATGCAAATATTGGGGTTCAGCAGGTTATCAAATGTAAAGTAAATCCTGTAGATGAAGCCACAACCTGAGGAGTTGAACAAGGCAAACACGATTTTATGACGATACGTCACTCGAACGGTTAGCTCAGTTGGGTGAGCACTGGGACGGAACGCCAGAGGTCGTGGGTTCGAGTCCCGCATTGTTCAGAAAATTTTGTTTTCAAATTTTTTTGGTAATTCATTTTCGTCTTTTTCACATCAGTTAGAACAAAGATACTGCAAACAAGACATGGATACAGAAATAAAACCGGCAATCAAGGTGTACCTGTTTTTTTATGTAATTTATTTATTTACTCATACTATGCCTACGATATTTATTTTTAATTTAGGAAACAATCTGATTATCTGAAATTAGAAAATCATAGTTAAGCGTACCTAATGTGGCTATATAAACTATGACTAATAACGGGACATAATTTGTGTGTGGCATCCCCCGTAACTGCACACACACTAGCTAAAGGGTGCTTTACTTGTTAGTCCGTGGTTGGGAGTTGATATTTATTTTAAAAAGTTTTTTTACGCTACAAATATGGGTAGATACATTCGATATAACAGCATATTTTTGAATTCCCAATATAATAAAAATGCTATTCCCATAAATAGGTAATAGATACATAGTAAATATAACATGAGATATTAACTTGCGTTAGTAGGTAAATAACTGCAAATTATATGAGAGTAAACAGAGCATTTACAATTTAACAATATTTAATATTTTCTTACGTACAAACAGAGGTTTTATGTCGCTGAAAATATATTAAGATTTTCGGAAAATACATTTTCAATACTAAACGTGTCCCTAATATAGACAAAAAAACATTTATTATTATCAAATTACTTACAATTCACAATAATTTTTTATAAAATATAAGCATTTTATCACTATAATAATTATAGTTTTAAAGTAGGCTGTATGGGCTATGGCTATAAGTAATCAAACACCTTACATTTGGCGCGTGCAAAAAAAAAAACTTGAGCGCCATTTCCTATAATAATTGTTTGAAAGATTTATGAGATAACCAAAATACCCCAGGAAAAGGGCGGGAAACTTAAGATCAGTCGCACGTAATTTTGATAATTTTTCATTTTATTTTTAAATTTCATGTAAATATTTAGATATTTTGATCAGATAAGTTGTAGTTTGTATATATTTTAGTAGTTAGTTTTTATTAAAGTATTAATTTGTGTAAATTTCATCCTATTGGTAAGTCTTCTTTTCTTCACTTTTCTATGATATGATGGACCCCCCGGATGATCCTGGGGGGACAGCCCCTGATATAGGTCATGTAGTGACAATTTCTAATAATGACGAAGGTAGCACGATGGATACAGATGGTTCTGTGTCTCAGACATCTAGTGGCCGTAAAAGAGTGTCAGCTCGACCCAGAATATGCAGACACTGTAATAAAAGACGACGACAACACCGTGGTGATAAAAAGGATATTAAGGAAATTGATTGCAAATGTGTAGACATTAGTGACAAACAAATTCTTTCCAAAGTCGATTCCTGCAATAATTCTTCTATAGTAGTAGAGACCATACAAAAAAATAACACAGACACTCCACAACAGCCACAGCCCCCTGTTGCAAGGCTGTTATATAACTCATTAGATGCTGCTCCTTTTGTTGTACACATTCAGAAACAGTATTCATCTCCCGATGATAATGTTACTTTACATCCAGTTACATTTGGTCGTTTTCTCAAAAGAAATTCTATTAAAAATATTGTGAATGGAAGTTTAAAAAGGATAGGCCGGAATAGGTTATCTATTTCTTTTTCTAAGTACCAAGATGCAAATGACTTTGTTGAAAACAAAAATTTAGAAAATGAAAAATATAAGGCTTTTATTCCATCATTTTCTGTGAGTAGAATAGGAATAGTCAGAGGAGTACCAGCTGAGTGGTCTGAAGAGGAAATAAAAGATAATGTTTCTGTTCCTATTGGCTGTGTATAGCGTAACGCTATAAACAATACTTCATATAAAAAAACTGTTTTTGTTAAACCAAAGCCTCCACCTACACTTAGCAAAGGATATGACAAATCTGCTCACCAAGAAATTTTAAGGGATTTTAATATTCCCCAACCCTCTAATGGATGTGCATTAATTAACAAAGAAAATGAAATTGATTTAATTATTTCTCTTATAAAATCTCTTAGTCAATCGAATGAATTTTCACCGTCCAACGCTGCCTTATTAGTTTCTGCAATTACTCAAATTTATAAACCAAATAATGGACAAAGTTCTTCAATGGAATTGTCAAAGCATCACTCCTAAAAAAAGTGATCTTATTTATTTATTAAATAAATATAAACCTTATATCTGTGCTCTTCAAGAGACATGGTTGAAACCAGGATCTTTATTTAAGATTCGTGGTTATTCATGTCTCAGAGAAGATCGTGTGGATGGGCATGGTGGAGTAGCCATGCTTGTGAAACACCCTCTTTCCTTTTCTCTCTTCTCTATTCCTTCTCACAGTAATGATTTTTCTATTATTGCTGCTTTAGTTGAAAATATCTGTTATGTATCTATTTATATACCTCATCCTTCTTCTGCAATCTTAAATGAAATTAAAGATATTATTTCCATTCTTCCGAAGCCTTTCTTCCTTGGTGATTTTAACTGTCGCCATGAATCCTGGGGTTACTTATCTTCTAATAGTTATGGTAACACATTAATAGATATATTTGATTCAGTGAATTTGTGTATATTAAATGATGGTCGTCCTACACGACGTTCTCATCCTGACGAGGGCCCAAGTGCTCCAGATTTAACAGTCACTACACCTAATCTTGCTTCTTCTTTGTCCTGGGATCCATTACGATCTACTTTTGGTAGTGATCACTTCCCACTATTATTATCATTTCCAACCTGCAATAATAACAATAAAGTATTACATAATACTTATTCTCCTCGTTTAAAAGCTTAATGATGTTGATTGGGATTTATATAAAGATCTAATAAAAAACAAAATTATTACACTTCCAAAAATTAATCCAGGTACAGATTCTCAGTGCGCAGATTCTTTAGCAAGAATCTTTATTGAGGTTGCCAATGAGATATTTCCAAGTAAAAACAGCTCTTTGGGTTTTATTCCTTCTCCTCCTTGGTGGGATAACGAATGTACAGAGGCAGTAAAGAGAAGAAAATATGCTGAAATTACATACTGTCAATGCTCCACTGATGAGAATTTTGAAATTCTTACAAAGAGTATGTCAGAAACTTCAAAATTTCTAAAGAAAAAGAAATTTGATGGCTGGAAAAATTTCTGCTATTCAATATCACCTGATGTCAAACCATCTCTGGTATGGCAAAATATAAGAAGGTTTAGATCTGCATACAAAGATTCATCTCCAAAATCAATCCCTTTTCATTTAGTTAATAGCTTTTTAGATAAATTGGCTCCACCTTTCGTTCCTGAAGACTTAATAATTGGTTACCCTGTAATAAATATAAATAATGATAACTGTTTTGGTTTAAACAGTATATTTTCTCTCACTGAACTAAAAGGTGTATTGTCTCATGTTAAGGATTCTGCTCCTGGACTGGACGGTATTCCGTATTCCTTTATCTCTCATTTAGATGATGATGCTTTATTTTATTATTTATCTCTTATAAATTCCATAGTGACATCTGGTAACATCCCCTCCACGTGGAAACGTCAAGAAATAATTCCCGTACTGAAACCTAATAGGTGTTCTTCAGACCATTCTGCCTATCGCCCAATCGCACTTACTTCTGTTTTGATGAAAATTACAGAACATCTTATAAAAAATCGTTTAGAATGGTTTGTTGAGCATAACGGTCTATTATGTGAATCCCAATTCGGTTTCAGACGTGGGAAAAGTACTATTGATAGCTTAAGTATATTCATTTCTGATATTCAATTATCATTTTCAAATAATAAATCAGTAATAGCTGCGTTCTTAGATATAAATTGTGCCTATGATAATGTCGTTATAAGTATTTTAAAGAGTAAGCTTTTACAACTTAATATACCTCTGCTATTAACAAATTTTATCATAAACATGCTTTCCGAAAGATACATAATCCTGAAACTAGATGACAGGAAGTCAATTACTCGACTTGTTTCAAAGGGCCTCCCCCAGGGATCAGTACTTAGCCCAATATTGTATAATATTTATACACACGATTTAAAATCATCACTTAATAATGTAAATGTTCTTCAGTATGCTGATGATCTATTAATTTACTGTCGTGACATTTCTATTGAAAAAGCTAGTTCTTCTATAACACAACCGCTGATAAATTTAAAAACTTGGTTGGACTTAAATGGCCTTGATCTATCACCTGAAAAAAGTACAATAGTTTTATTCACGAGATCAAGAACTCCTCCTCCTATTTCTATATTTTATGAGGGTTATCAGATTCCAGTTAAAGATAATGTTAAGTTTTTGGGAATTGTCTTAGATTCGAAACTAACTGGTATCCCACATTGTGATTACCTAAATGCTAAATGTGAGCGTACTCTTAATATTTTAAGATGTCTGTCAGGTGTTTGGTGGGGTGCGCACCCTTTTTGCATGAACTTGTTATATAATGCTCTTATAAGAAGTATATTAGATTATGGTACATTCTTGCTGGAGCCTGGTAGTGTTAAGGCATTTAAAAAACTAGATCTCATACAGTCCAACGCTTTACGAGTAGTTTCTGGTGCTATGCGGTCAAGTCCTATCAATGCTCTTCAAGTAGAATGTGGTGATCCTCCACTACATCTACGTCGTCAATATTTAGCAGACAATTTTATATTCCGATCTTTTCAGTTTCTTAACCACTCTCTTTATAACAAACTTCAGAAACTTTCTCATTATATAGATTCATCTGCATATTGGTCAAATAAAAAACCACCTTGTCTAATCAATAGTTTTAAGAAATTTATCAACATAAAAGCTCCTATTCATCGATCCATTAATTATCCTCTTTTCGGTACTAGCTTTGAAGCATTAATGTTTTTCCGTGCCAAATGCAATAAGTTAGTATGTTCTTCTATCATAAGAATGCGTTTGGGTCATGTTTTCACTCCTGTTCATCTTAATAGATTAGGCATTGTATCTACTGACATGTGTGAATGTGAATCCGATAAATGTGATCTAGATCACATTTTCTTTTCATGTTCTGAATGATCTAATATCTCTTAATGTTCCTTTTCCTACCTGTATATCCTGTCTAATTATGTATCCATGTAAATTTTATAAAATATTGTCATCTTTCATTCTTCAAAATCATATTAAAGTTTAAATATTTGTAATGTTGTGTAAGTAGCAAGTATATATATGTATATTTATGAAATTTTTAATATCCGTTTCAATCCTCTTTCTACTTATCTGATCCTTTCCCGTGTTCCGTATCCTTTTTTAACTTAGTTTCCCAATCTTTTAATTTACGTTATTGGCAAAAAGTAAACGCTATTGCCAAAAGAAGAGAAAAAAAAAAAGATTTATGCAATGGAAAAAAAGCGCGGGAACTCTTGGTTGCTTAGGGCGGTCTTTTTAACTATAAAATTAAATATTTCTATTATATTGTATATCATCCTCATATTTTTGAAAAGTATCTAAGTATTTGTATATGTTTATCATTTAATTTGTTTAGTATAAGTAAAAGTCTATATATTTAGTGATTTAGGTTTGTGCTAAGAGATGTCGAAAAGGCGGAAAAAAACCAAGCCGGAACGAGATAAAGGTGAGTCTATTTTAGATTCCACCTCTGAAAGTAGCGAATACTCAGATTCGCGTACAGTTTTGGAAGACCACGAGAACTTTTATTTGCCATATAGGGTGGCCGACTATTGACGCCGATATCCGGAAGACGCAGGTGCCGGTCATGAATTTATAGTCTTCATAGAGAGTGTCACTGAACAGCCACTTGGTAGTCGTGACATGCTTACTCTTAGTAGCTACTTATCGCGTTTCATTAAAGGCATTAAATATCTTAAGAAACTCAACAAATATAAGATAGGAGTAGTGTTTGAACGACCCAATTTGGCTAATACATTCCTAGACAACACGACATTTTTAAGGGAACAAAATATTAAGACGTCCATCCCAGCTGGTGCCACTGAATTGTCTGGAGTGATTTCCTCCGTACCCATTGATATGTCCAACAAAAAAATTTTCAAATCTTTGTCAAGTACAAAAAAAAATATTTCTGTTCGGCGTATAATGAAAAAAAACAAATCCGATAGTGGTTTTATATTACAACCTACACAGGCAGTCATTATTACCTTTGCGTCATCTACTTCACTCCCAGATTACGTTCACTTAAAGATGTGGCGTCTACCAGTGCGACCATATGTGCCGCCAGTTAAGCAATGTTTCCGATGCCTTAGGTTTGACCACTTGGCTAAATTCTGTAAGAATGTTGCTCAATCTGCACTGAAAATCATTCATATAAAGAATGTACTATACCTATTGACAAAGCAGTATGTGTGCACTGTAAAGGTAACCATCTTGCAGTATCAGATCAATGCCCTATAAAACAAAAAAAGATATTGGATAGTAAAAATAAAAGTAAAACACCATTATCAGATTTATTTAAACATCCAACAAACTTTCCATCACTCAATAAGACAGAGAACACACAAGACATCATTAATTTAATTTTATCCAATCCAACTGTCACAAACTTAACATAGTACAGTGGAATGCTCAAAGTCTGTTGAGTAACAGACTTGAGCTTCAAAACCTTCTTTATGAGCAGGACATACACATAGCACTTATATCAGAAACTTGGCTTAAACCAAATAAACAGTTTTCTCTCAGAGGTTATACAATACTAAGAAATGATTGTGTTAATGATCACAATGGTGTAGCAATTTTTGTTAGAAATGGCATTTATTTTCAAAAGTTAGAAACATTTTCTGATAACTCCTTGCAAAATGTAGCAATCAAAATTAAATACAAACAAAAAGACATCTCATTGTTAGCTTTTATAGTCCTGGCAACAGTGTACCTAACTGACAAATCTAAATTTAATAGACTGTTACATAGTATTCCAAAACCACTAATAATTGCTGGTGATTTTAATGCTCACCATACCATTTGGGGTTGTAATAGAACCAATTCTGGAGGTAGAGACATCATGGATGTAATGGACGATAATGACTTAATGCTCTTAAATAATGATCAACCAACTACAGTGGGTACTAATTCTTGGAGACCAAATGGACTAGATCTAACAATAGTATCATCTTCATTATTCCAGTGCTGTGAATGGCAAGTTCATCGGGACTCTTTGGGCAGCTATCACTTGCCTACAATCACAAAATTTTCCATGGTAGTGTCGGAAACTGAATCTTCTTCAATTCCATCCAACATTCCGATCTGTAATCAGTAATCTGAAAATAGTAAATTGGGACCAATATGAGAACTTAGTAAATGACTAGTTAAAACAATTTGATATAAATAATTGTTATCTACAGAAGTCTTACAATAACTTCTGTTCCATAATTCTTAGAGCGGTAGAAAATTCAGTACCTAAAACCAACTACCACTGTAACAATGTTACTAATCTACCTAAAATAAAGCGACAACTTCCCTGGTGGAATGGGCAATGTACTAAAGTGGTAGAAGATTGCAAACAGGCTTATCTGTTATTCAAATCAAATTGGAATATCCAAATCTACATTCATTTTAAGCAAGCTCAAGCAAAGAAAAAATGTATATTAAGACTTGAACGTCGTAAATTCTGGACAGATTTTTGCTCCACCATAAATAGGTTAACACCAATGAAACAGATTTGGACAAAAATGAGGAAATTTAAGAACTTATATTCTAATAATAATTGTTTCTTTAGCAATAATTGGATATCCAACTTTTTACACAAATATACTCCAGATACAGTACCAAATTTGACAATTATTCACAATAATCATCCTTTAAATAGCACCAACTCTTTTATGATTGCCCCTTTTACTATTGAAGAATTAAAAGCTGGTCTATCATCAAGAAAGGACTCTGCATACGGTTTGGATTGGCTCTCCTATAAAATGTTTAAACTCCTAAACTCTTCTAACTTAAATAAGTTTCTAAAAATATTAAATCTCCTATGGAAGAACTCCACTATTCCAGAAGAATGGAAAACAGACTGTCTAATTCCAATTTTAAAGCATGGGAAAGATTCTAGTTCAGCTGATTCATATCGTCCTATCACACTAAGCTTGTGTGTTGGTAAAATTTTTGAACAATTAATAAAACAGAGATTAATATTTTATATTGAAAGTAACAATCTCTTACCTAATAATCAATTTGGATTTCGATGTGGTCGTTCTGCATGTGAGAGTATACAGCATTTATGTCTTGACATCCATAGTGCCCAGATTGACAATAAGATATTGGCTGGTGTGTTTTTTGGATATTGTAGGAGCATTTAATAATTTTGATTTAGAACAATTATCATCCATTCTTCTATCCTTAAATGTCCCTGAAAAAATTGTTAGTTGGATATTCAATTTCTTGCATGGTCGTAAACTTTATGTTAGAGTCAATAACCAATTAATAGGTCCTCGATATCCATATAGAGGCGTATCGCAGGGCGGAATTTTGAGTCCATTGATCTTTATAATCTACATAAATCAAATAAATATTGTTTTGGGTAATAGTTTCTAACCTCCAATTTGCTGATGTTCTAGTAGTGTATAGTTCAGTACTTAATTTATCAAATGTTGTGTTAGATCTTAATGTAGCACTCAAAATATTGGAGCTTTATTTTCAATATCTTAGTCTTGAGGTCAGTATTGAGAAAAGCAAAGTAGTAATATTTTCAAAGCATTCTATAAGAATAAGAGATGCAAAAATATATTATGGTACTCAGGAAATTTCAATAGATTTCAATAAAGTTTTTAGGGGTTACGTTTTTAAGTAATTTTAGATGGCACAAATATGTTGAAATATTAGAAAATCGAGCATTAAAGGCCTGCAATATTCTGAAATCATTAGCTGGTACATATTGGGGTGCAGACCCACGCATCTTGCTAACACTATATAAGTCATTAGTCCATAGCCATTTTGAGTATGCCTTCTTTTGTTATGGTGGAGTAATTACATTAGTGAATAAATTAGAAAAAATACAAAATAAATGCTTAAGGATCATAACAGGCGTTTTTAGGTCAACTCCTATTATATCATTACAAGTAGAATATAATATTCCCCCACTAGCTCTTAGATTCAAATATCTACAAACAAAATTCTTTCTCAAATTAACTTCTATTAATAATCATCCACTCCTATTAAAGATACAGGACTATATCAACCGAACTGACAATAATTCCTACTATCAAGTAGAAGGCATCTCTGATTTGTTACATTTTTCTTGTGATCATAATCTATTTTCTAGTATACTTCGGCCATGTTACACTGGCCTGCAAAAGTAAGTATCACACTTTTCAAATTAATTTTTTTTTAACTATAGAAGGTACAGATTTAAGATTAAAAACGTTTTGTTGCAAATTTTATAGGCTTTAATTCTTAGAAACTAAAATTATAAATTAGTAACATTTTTAACATAAAAAAGATAAAACAATGAAAATAGACATCTTTAGTTTAGTGTAAAAAAATTCAACTAAAATGTATTACATGTTATTTAATTTTTAATAAGTGGTATTGCGTCCTCGAGCTCTGATTACAGCTTCGAGCCGGTTTGGCATACTGAACACTAGGTTTCGGAGCCGATGTTGGGGAATATTCTCCCATTCTTCTACCAGGGCCTGCTTTAGTGCCCTGAGGGTAGTAGGTGGTGGTCTGCGATTTCTGACTAGCCTCCCAAGCTCATCCCAGGCGTGTTCAATCGGGTTGAGATCAGGACTTCTTGATGGCCAAGCCATTACGCTGATACCGACCTCCTGAATATACTCTTGTACGATATGAGCCGTGTGTGGCCGGGCATTATCATGCATCAGCATCGATCCATCACCCATATTTGCTAAATACGGCCCTGCATACTCATTGAGAATCTCTTGAGCATATCTTTGCCCAGTGAGGGTGCCATTACCTATGGCTACTAGCTCTGTGCGACCTTCTGAAGATATGCCAGCCCATACATGTACACTGCCTCCACCGTATTGGACTCTTTCTGAGATGCAGGCTTGAAGGTATCGCTCACCAGGTCGCCTGTAAACACTTCGCCTTCCATCAGAAATGTAAAGGGAGAATCGAGACTCATCTGCAAACAAAATTCTTGACCATTCTTCTTCATCCCACTGCATGTGTTCACGGGCGTATCGCAGTCTCGCTACTCGATGCTGTCTCTCGAGTTTTGGGCCACTCGCTGGTCTTCGGGGTTTCAAATTTGCTTCAGCAAGTCTTCTTCTCACTGTACTGTCACTAATGTAGTCCCTCCGGGTCTGAAATAGCTGTTGCTGGACTTCAACCGCATTTTGGTGGCGATTTCTTAACACAGTGGAATTAATATAACGATCTTCTCGGGCACTGGTACACCTGGGTCTGCCATTACAAGTTCTCCTCAGATGGTGTCCAGTCTCTTCGTACCTTCGCTTTACCTTCTGGACCATTCGTACCGTCACACCCACCATTCTTGCAGTGCGACGCATACTGATGCCTAGTTCCAGAAAAGCCATGATCCTAGCACATTCATCAACTGAAAGAGGCATGATAAATAAATGTTATGTGCTTTTTAGCATAAATTTTTAAAACAAGACCCATCGATCTTGAAAAAATTTTAAGACAGAAAGAAAAATGTGAATGGTAAAATTGTAATTCGGAAACGTCCACTTTGAAAAAGGAATGGTTTTGTTTTTGAAGTTTTTTTTCAGCCAATTCTTAAAAGAAGGTTACAGACTATAAAGTTTTTATGTACAAAATTAAATTCTCCTTGGAGTCCTTTTTATTTCGAAAGTATATCTTGTGGACTTAAAACGTCATCCCAATTTTAAAAGTGTGATACTTACTTTTGAAGGCCAGTGTATTTAAATTCTTATAATTCAAAATATACACCTATTAAAGAAGCGAATATGGCGACTCTACGTCTAAAGCTGTTGGGTGTATGGAAGAATGAAGACAGCCTAACAGATAAGCTCTGGAATAGGGTAACAAAGGATTATCCACTCTGTGAGGCACCATGTGATAAGATAACTAACTAAAACAAATACCTTCCATAAAAACTATCACATACAGCTATATGAGAAAGATGCTGACCAGTCAGGTGTAAACGAACTAAGAATTTACACAGACGGCTCGAAAATGGCTACTGGAACTGGCGCCGGCATATTCTCACATACACATTTCCATACCCTTGGGCACACACAGCTCCATCTTCCAATGTGAGTGCGTAGCCATCAAGGAAGCCGCCAGCGCTATATTAAGATGAAATTTACATGGCCACAACATCAGATTTCTTTCTGACAGTATGGCGGTACTAACAGCGCTGAAGGGTACCACACACAACTCAGCACTAATACACGAATGTCACCAAACATTGTGTATTTCTCTTTAGTTTCAATTAGTATTGTATAAACATTTATTTTTGTACCTAACATTGAATACCTCTAAGTTTTTCATAGTAAGATGTGGATAGCGTATCTGACTACAATTTTATTAGACTTAATTGTTATTTCTTTATGTATCTACTTTGTAAGTTGTAGTTGTTTGCTTTTCCTAATAAACCCTGGAGCAAGTTGCCTCCTATAACCAGGTAACTCTGCAATGGATCAAGGGACATAGTGATTCGTTGGGTAATGATGCAGCGGATGAGCTTGCAAGGCGGGCATCGGCAAATACATGTCTGGTCCATTGCCACTTCTGCCACTGCCCTTCAGCCAAATGCGCTCATGGATACGCTCTCTCACCAACGACCTACACAACACCCGATGGATGAATGTCTCAAGCTGTAGACAGTCGAAGGTGGCGATACCTGCACTATCGCCCAAACTGACACGTAGACTTATGAGCCTCAACAGACATGACATCCGTATAATGGTGGGCACCCTAACGGGTCACACATCACTAAGCAAACACCTTTTCACAATCGGCGTAACGGACAGCCCTAAGTGCAGAGGTTGTCTGACCGAAGACGAAACGGTCGCTCACGTAATCCTGGAATGTGCGGGGGTGGCCAACCAACGGGCAAAAACCTTAACCAATACAAGGTCGCTCCAAGAAGTCTGTGAACACCCCAGGAATGTTCTGAACTTCTGGAAGGAGCTGGGCTGGTTGGAGTAACCGGCCATTACTGCACCCAAAATAGACCCATGCTAGTGGTTTAATTGCGGAAACAGGAGCTCATACCATACCATACCATATACACTTATTAAAATAATTATTAATGAATCATTAAAATATAAGGAAGATGTATATAGTATGCTGTCAGAGTGGCAAAATTATAACCAACTTTATACTGATGGATCTAAAAGTAATACTGCTGTCTCTATGGCAGTTTATGACATACAACAGCGGAGTGGGTTTGGTCATAGGTTAAATACCTTGGCTAGTATATACACAGCAGAATGTGCTGCCATATATGCTGCTCTAGAATATATTGGAGAACAGTCATATAATAATTGGATTGTTATAACGGATAGCATGAGTGTTTTAAAAGCTTTACAATATCCTAAATGTAATGTTACAACTAATTTCATCATTTACAATATTAGAGACAAATATCAATGCTTATCCCTAACAAAAGATATTGTTTTATTCTGGACTCCTTCACACATAGGCGTGGAAGGAAATGAACAAGCTGATTATCTTGCTAAATCTATTGTGAATAGTAATCAGATACATACTGCTTTGAACATTCCCATACCACACACAGATGCACTGTCTCATTTTAAAGGTACATTCTTGCAAGACTTTCAGAAGTATTGGCAACAAGTTGTTCAAACAAAGGGCAAATGGTTAGCCGACATTAAAAACGAAATCTCTCCTCCCTGGTTTGTTAAAAAGAAAAAATACTTACACAGAAAATTTTACACCACAATTTGTCGGTTACGTCTGGGACATTCTCGTAGTGGTGCTCATTTATTTAGGATCGGTGTTTAAGATTCTCCAACTTGTCAATTCTGTAATTTATCCATCCAAACTCTTGATCACATTTTCTTTGACTGTCCCCAATATAATCTTCAAAGATTTACATTGATAGACTGCCTCTTGGATATTTATAAGTATGCTGAAAACATCCCGCGCTCACTTCAGCAGTTATTGAAAACTTATGACTGCTTCGTGCCGCTTAACAAATTTATAGTTTCAACGGTAGGCGAAATTTGAATATACGGCTTGGCTTTTGACACAATCCCTTACACAGACTTAAAACATATTCGTCCATAAATTATTATTGGACTTGTGTTTATAATGTAAATTTTAATGTATAAATGTAAATAGTATATTTGTAGTTATACCTTAAATATAATATATTTCTTATAAGGTATATAAGATTTATATTTTAGTATTATATCATAAAAGTTTATTATTATTAAACCCGCCCGGGGTTTAAGCTTGATCTTCATTTTAACAAGAATATTATCAATAAAAGACTTGGCTTCGGCCTTTCATGCGAACCTATATGTATATGAAGAAAATGAAACATGAAGAACACGAAATACTACTTTTATGTGAAATTGTACTATTTATGTTTGAAGATGAAGATGATATAAAGACTTAGCTTGACTTTGAACAAGCTGTGTAAAGTGAAGACTGAAGAATAGAAAAATAAAAATAAGACTTGGCTGTATGGGCTTTTGACCCCTTTGCCTGTCCAGATAGACGAACAGAACCAAAAAAAAAAGATTTATGCAATGTAACATGCTTGTTTTTTTCCTCGCAAGTGTGTTAAAAAGTGCGTGCGTATGAAACTCGTGAGCAACTTGCTCACTAGAACAATTCAAATATTTTTATTTAAAATAGGATATGATATCAGTTACTGACAGTGAAAAACTACCCATTCCAAAAAGTATGCCTCAGACCTGTGAAGGTGAGCGGCCATCTGTTTTTTTCATAAAAATATGGTTACAAAGTAATATCGTACAATTAAAATCATTATTTAATAACCTGCGGTGCGGCGTCATTAAAGGTATAGCAACCTATAACTACACAAACGTTTTGAACAATTCTTTTGAGTTTCCTAATACATTTGTTTTGAACATTTTCTGGGATCTTGTAAAAGCATATACAATCGCTCCACAAAAGATTTCCACAACTCACGGACTAGTAAAAAAATAAGGACTCCGTGTCACCTTACATAACAGTGTAGCACCAAAACAAGCCGATTAACGTGTAAATACATAGCCCCACGCACAGACACTACTACAGGCCGATAGGCGGCCATTATGGAATTGTCATCGTCTGTGCCAGATCAGTTTG
Organism: Leptidea sinapis; assembly: GCF_905404315.1. Taxonomy (NCBI): domain Eukaryota; kingdom Metazoa; phylum Arthropoda; class Insecta; order Lepidoptera; family Pieridae; genus Leptidea; species Leptidea sinapis. Next base: position 1,072,428 of record NC_066300.1, on the reverse strand, counting down.
CGTCATAATAAAATATTTTAAAAATGCGTGCGTTGTGAAAAAGTGTAAAAACGATACTATATCAGTATTTGTGGCCAAATATGATTATTTAAGGCAGAAAAAATTGTGTAACTAATATCCCCCGTAACCGCATACACTAGCATATCGGTGCTTCACTTGCTAGTATCACGGCGCGGAGTCCTTCGTTTTTTACTCGTCCGTGCAACGACTTAGCCGATTAGTAGGCATTATAAGTTTATTCTGTTCCTGGTGTTGACATTATGGTTATGCCAGTTTCTAGCAAATTCCCTTATGTTCCTATGTTTCGTGCATATATCAAGAATATATTGAGAAGCAACAGTCAAGATGTTAATTTCTTTAAATTTTGCTCTTATTGATTCTTTAGGACCTAGGTTATAAATAGCGCGAATAGCCCTCTTCTGCAACACAAATATTGTAAGCTTATTAATATCGGCAGCGTTGCTCCATAGCAATATACCATTGTTTATACTACTATGGAAATAACTAAACTACTCGCGCCGTATCTATGTCAGTTAATTGTCTAATCTTTTTAACCGCGTATGCTGCAGAACTCAGTCTGGCGAACAGACTCCTACAATGACTCAACAGAATCCTTAATATCCTAATATATAATATCCTATAATCCTCCGAGTAATACCAAGAAATATAGCAGATTCCACCAAACCCACAGCCTCGTGTAAAATGAGCAATTTACCCCATTCCTATTGATTTCATTGAGGAGTATCCATGCCTTCCATGCATCTCAGTTTGATGATGCTATTTTCATTTGAATCCATTTTTGGCTGGCAAGTCGCTTAGCAATCCGATTAGTAAATATATCAGTGGTCATTTTGGCTCAGTTACACTTGATTAAGTAAATTATAAATTATGTATTAAAATACTGGATCCTTGATGTTTTTACAACAGCATACAGCTGCTGTTGTTGTAAAAGCCGAAAACGGTAAATTTGTACTTATTTGTACATAATATCAAAGTGTAGTCTGGCGCACCCCAGTATCAGCTCGATCCATTTAACCGCGTGCAACGCAGAGCAGCTCGAATTGTCGGGGACCCAGTGCTCTGTGAACGGCTGGATCACTTGGCGTTGCGTAGAGACGTCGCTTCATTGTGTGTCTTTTACCGCATTTATCACGGGGAGTATTCAGAAGAGCTGTTTAACCTGATTCCTGCCGCCAAATTCCACCTTCGCACGACACGCCACAAATTAGGATATCATCCCCACCATCTGGATGTGTGGCGGTCCTCCACAGTGCGGTTTTCAAGGAGCTTACTTCCACGTACTACAAAGCTGTGGAATTAACTTCCTTGTGCGGTGTTTCCGGGACGATACGACATGGGTACCTTCAAAAAAAGCGCGTACACCTTCCTTAAAGGCCGGCAACGCTCTTGTGATTCCTCTGGTGTTACAAGAGAATGTGGGCGGCGGTGATCACTTAATAACCCGTAAGCTCGTTTGTCCTCCTATTCCATAAAAAAAAAATCAAAGTGTAGTAATAGATAGTATATTACCCGTACATTCCGTCATTGACTATTCAATGGAAAAAAATTCAAATCGGTCGTCCATAACCGACGGAGTTCTGAGGAACGTAGCAATCATAAAAAAACAGCATCATAACTTCTCTTTTTTAAAGGTTTATTATAATTACTGAAACATGCAATATAATAATTTTAAATAAACTCTGAAAATTGTCAATTAAAAGGAGTTAGTTCGATCAAATGAAATACACAGCGAGGTATAAATATTTTCACATAATTTATTACGGCAACCACAGTCACAGAATGACAATAATTAACGACAAAAATCAATAAATAATAGAGATACACAATGAAAGTGGTCGACATACCTACTTATATATGAAACATTTACACAAAAGTACAGTCACATTCATACATGTATTACCAAATGTTCATATTTATGTCCAATTCACAAAGTATTCGTAAATGTGTATGTAAAAATAAATTAATAATTTACAATCAATTTTAATCATAATAATGTCATTTATCCAAAAAAAATCTCATTCAAATATTTTTGTGTTGGTTTATGTTGTTGTCCCTACTCGTCAGGTACAATGTAGTATATAATATATAATAGTAGGTACACAGAATGAACATAGATTAGCATTCATGTGGTTTGTAAAAGTTTTCCCGTTTAAAAAGAATAAAGCTATGGTCATCGAGCTTTATTACGGTATACGAAACAAGAATTAAATTTTACAGTAATTTAAGGACTTTTTTAAACTCATTCATGTAAAGAGTTAGGAGAGACATTGTTAATGGTGGCTCTCCTATTCGTCTATCGCTTACTCAATATTGGCGTCATATTTGAACGCCCAAGGAAATAAAAAATTCGCCTTCCATCTCATGTTGATACGTGCGCCACGTGCATATTGTTACAAAAATATCTGTTCTGTTTTTTTCTTGCCTAAATTTTGGTGACTTTTCGTTATTATTGATTATTTTTTGTAATATGTTGTTTTGTTTTAAATATATTCTTGGTGACGCGTGGCGAATACTTAAAATCAACACAATAATATATAATAATAATTTACTTCTGTAAACTTTATTTAAAGGGGTAACTTGTAAGCGTATGAGTCTTATAAAAACAGGCACATTAATTCTAAATCAAATACTCATTTAATGCAAAAAATAATTTGCACGTCGACCGTGCGTCATGACTGGTGACTGGTGTGTTTTGGTAATCGCCACAATTTTGGATCCCTTTATTCAAATGACTGAGTTGGAAATGACAAATACTTACATCAATAATTATACGTCTAGATCATAAACTTAGTATACCCTTTCCGCATCGGCGCGCTCCGGATCTCGCTGTACACTGTAGATCGGCAAGCTTCCGGCATTTTCGCGGCATTTTCCCCGTGTGTATTATTTTACGTGTAGTTATAAAATGCTTATAACTAGGGTGATTTGAGTGACTGTCACTGAAAGCTATTGAAACAAGCTATAAGACCATGTATAAATTATTCATATTGTCTTTCTTTTTTATTTCACAAAGACTTTTCATTCGAAAAAAAGTGTAAAAATAGGTATATTTTAAAATAAATATTGTTATTATTGTTAATTACTTGTTTTATTTATTTCCTTTTATGTTTTTGTAATGAATAGTATATGTTAATTATAAAATTAAGCTTAAATCTCCACAAAGAACGATCTTCGTGTAAAGTCTTGATAACGACCGCTCGCTGCGCCGGCCGGGAACAAGTGGACACATAAGTGCTTTGTCCGTAAAGCTATGACGTCGAATATTGGTGGCCTTGAATCGTAACGGATCGAAATGTGTTTGGGAATTCACTCGTTCATAACTGCGTAGGCAAATAAACCATCTTGTACACCTAATAAGGGTGAAAACTGGATGAGGTAAAAGAGTGCCCCGCGGCACAGCCGCTCTCATTGTTTTTTGAATTACCAGTGCCCGCGGGCACGGCCGTTGCGGAAAGGATACTAGCGTACTAGACGAACGCTGTGAGAGTGAGATAAGTATCCTTACACAAAAACCTAAGTGACAATAATATAAGAAAGAGACGGAATGAATAGATGGACCATGAAACCGTTTTTAAACCATTTAGTGTCCATTAGTCTCCTGTCAAACTGGACCGCGTTTTAATATTAGTGTTTTTTTTTCCAATTATACTGTGTTTTGACGGATATTAATTATAAAATATAATGGTGTCGTGTTCTGTATTAGATTGTGTTGTTATATACAGTAATAATCCAAATAAAGAAACATTTCACAGGTAAATACTGATTCTACAATACAACATTCGTGGTGTTTATTTTCATAGAACATATTCATTAAAATATTTGTAATTACATTTTAAATGCGCAGTAAACACTCTATTTTTAAAAGGTTATATTAATTTAAAAAAATATGTGTTAGATTATATATTATTGTATACGTGAATATGACGCCGCATTGATAAACAATATTAGTCATAGGCATTGACCAAAAGCAAAATACTAAACACTTCACTAACACACTAACACATCTGTAAAACTAAAACACATTAACATTTTAAAGTTAGTCTCGCGATAATGAGGAGAGTGTTTGTCTATTACGCTAGTATACTAAGTTTATGGTGTAGATAGACTATGACAGCTGTGAAAACGTCGAAAAAAATTGATTTTAGAATTAACCTCTATTTTGAGTAACTAACACAGTGTCATACAAATCGCTATCTATATATTCTATCGAGACTCCATTGAGATTAGGGTACAGTCAGTCAGCGTGCGGCAAAATGTCGAAAGAATTATGTTATAATGAATTCTGAATAAGTTTAAAATATTTAATAGCCTGCTCGAGTTATAGCTTGAAAATTTTCGCAAAATGTCCTAATCTTAATACTATGAACAATTTTATGAAGATAATTTAGTACATATAATATGTACCACCAACTTACACGTCATAAATTAAAATGTTTTATTAATAATTTATTTATTTATTTGATGTTAATGGCTCCTATCGTAAATCCTACTACTCCACAGCTGAATATCTACGTGATCAGACAGCCTAGGACTAGATTATGGTTATTTTATAGCAATAGCTATGACTGTAGAATTATTGTATATTTTATTGAAAATAACGTAAAACGCTTCTTCTCTCGCAGAGCGCCATTTATTTTCGAAATGGTAGTGGTATCTAGTTATTATTTAAAATGACATAAAAATAATTCTAAAGGAATCAGTTTTGAGAAAATAAATACCTTTATGCCTTTCACGTGATGTAAGTATTTGTCTACAAGTTACCTATAACTTTTTATAGAATGCATCTTACAGCGAATGTAGGTAAACATGTTAAATAGCCAAAATGAATAATTAATTATATACTTATCCTACATACTTGTTAATTTTTGTACTTAAGCTATAGTTTGTTAGTAATAATTAGAAATTAATCTTATAAAATTGGTCCCCTACATCCAAAATCTAAAAGCACATATTACGCAAAGTAAAAGCCTCTGACTTCGGTATGAATTACATCATAATGGTTATAAACAAATGCATTGATACAAAGTTTCATACCAAAATTTAAAATCGTTTTTCTTAATTACGAAATTTGTTGATGTACAATAATTATGTAATTTTGGCCCTGTACTTGTAATGAAATAATGTCACAGCAGTTCAAACTGTGCGTCAAAAAATTATGTCAAAGAATCATTTAATACAATAATAATATTTTAAATTAAAAAAATATACGACGGTCACGAATCTAAATAAATACTATCCTACAACTTAAGTTGGATCAAAATGCACACAGTGTGCAATATTACAGTGTAAGAAATATTTATATATAAATATATTGCCATAATACTACAGCGTGTCATGTTGTGTCAGTAAGACATTCTAAAAAGAAAGCCTCACTAGAGATTACATTTTTCGCAATAATTATAATTAAGATTATTAATAATTTATTCTCTACGATTTTTACATCAAAGATTCAATAAAATTACAAAATTCACGTCCAAATTCATAGTCTTAAGAAAATATATCATTGAGATTTCATTTTAAATTCATCAGGAAAAATTTTGTATGAAATAGGCACTTAAATTATTACATAGATCTAGCATGAAATTATTCTTAACTCGCTCAAAATGCGAATATAATCATTAATATCAAAAATATAATATGCTTCTCAGCAGGTAATGCCAATAACATTTAGTCCCGTCTAATAGTAAAAACAATTACCAAAATTCATATAACCACCTGCACAATTTCGATTATCTTTAAGTTAAAAGCTAACATAATTATACAAATATCAGCAATAACCGATAGATATTATGTTTATTGTATTTTCACTATTTTTCATATTTTGCAAAAAAAAATATTAATTTTTCTTAATTATTAAACTTCAGGAAATGAAACTCATTCATTCATTAAATGGCTAGAGCGTATCAAGTACGCCAAAACGTGTGCCAATTTAAGAAGGGCGGAGTATACAATGACGTTCTATACACACATAAGGATAGTGTGCTTAAAGACAATGTAAGCACACTTTTCTTCTTAGTTGTGTGTCAACCGTCAGTCTGAATTGGGTTCAAAACTAAACGTAACCTAAACTGAATAAATGATTTACATTGCTGCTGATTGATGAAGAATATTTTAAGCAACTAGAGTAAATACGACAATGTATGGCATTTAATTTGTCTATTCTGTATAGAACGTCATTGATTGCATAAGTTAAAATGTATACCACAATATTAAATTAACAATATTGTACAATAAAGTATCGCTCTAACAAACGAAGTCGAGTATAAAATATAAACATCTTGGTATTTTTGTGATTTTTATGGTTTTATACTTTCTGGCGTTGACTGTACTTGATTGGCAAGTACAGTCAACGTCAGAACATCAGTTACATACAGATATAATAAATGGACAGCGTGTTAAGTTCGGTGGACCGACCATATGGCATCTATCGACGATTATAATGGCTAGTGGAGTTATGCCTTTATGGAAAGAAGTATGTTGATGGTCATTTTGACACAAAAATATGGTTTGTATGACTGGTTCGTTCTTGGCCCACTAACATGTCATTAGGGTGTTAGGCTTCATAAAGTGCGGGTTAATTTAACAACATTTTCATTGTTACCGGACATATCCTTCGTGATGATTATTTCTCAATCAGAAATATTTGCTCTTAATTACAATTTCAAGGTTGTATTCGCATTCACCATTCACAAGAGACCAACTATTGGGGACTTATCGAAAATAATCATTTCTATTTAAGTAAGGAACCGTGAAACCGTTAAAAGAGATATACTTAAGTTTCGATAATATTGCCGAACTCTTGTCACCCATTTTGTATAATTTTGTTTAAATAAGCCTAGCACGCATTATATTGTCTCAAAATTTTGTGTAATATGATAATTGTACATTGTTGCACGCATATGCGAACTAACAGCGCCAAAAGAATTCGGAAACTTAATCAGTGTCTTGCCACATAACCTACCAACAAAAAATGCAACCGATAAAAAGCGACGTGTTTTATGACGCTGACAAACTAATAAGCGTTCGAGTCCTTTTTTATTTCAGTTCTTACGCTTTTAACGCACTTTGTAAAAGCCTTCGTACCGTTTACGTAAGTTTTTTTTTGTAATAAAGTTCCTCGCGAGTTTTATATTTTTACGAATATACACACTGCTGGGGCGCGGTAGATTCTGTGGCAAGACAGAAATTTTGTTGCGGACTTTATTTCTAGCAGTTTTTCCTTTCGAAAGTGTGTGCAATTTCATACAATTTTAAGATGCGGGAATAAAATTTGTAGTGTGTCAAAGGGGTACAAGCCAGGCTAGTGAGACGTATATTATAATAATATACTCCGCCTGGTATTCTGTTCACATGATGGCCTAAGATTAGGTCATGATAATATGTCATACTGAGAGCTCGCCATTTCACCGCTATTGTCGTGTCGCTACCGTACCACTAGTTGAGTGAAGTTCCCACCGGGTGACTCCAATTGATTTCTGTGTTAAATTGTTCCTCGGCCATTTCTGGACCGATTAAAAAAAAATTGCAACTCCTAGAAAGCTTTCGAAACTTTCTAGGTTATTTTCGAGACAGAATTTTGAATTTCGACTTGATTCAATAATAATAATTAAAAACAAAAATAATTTACAAATTATTCTAAATTAGCACGCGTTATTTATATTTATTTAAAAATTGAGTCGATTGATCAAATCCCGCCGCCGCGGCATGGGCTGCGTCACGCACACGAGCGAGCGGTGTGTTACGAGTAGAAGGTGAGCACGGAGGCGTGGTTGCCCCGCACCAGCAGCACGGTGCGCGCGGCCGTGGCGAGCGCCGCGCACCACGCCAGGTACAGCGGCGCGGGCACGCCCCGCCGCCGCGGCATGGGCTGCGTCACGCACACGAGCGAGCGGTGTGTTACGAGTAGAAGGTGAGCACGGAGGCGTGGTTGCCCCGCACCAGCAGCACGGTGCGCGCGGCCGTGGCGAGCGCCGCGCACCACGCCAGGTACAGCGGCGCGGGCACGCCCCGCCGCCGCGGCATGGGCTGCGTCACGCACACGAGCGAGCGGTGTGTTACGAGTAGAAGGTGAGCACGGAGGCGTGGTTGCCCCGCACCAGCAGCACGGTGCGCGCGGCCGTGGCGAGCGCCGCGCACCACGCCAGGTACAGCGGCGCGGGCACGCCCCGCCGCCGCGGCATGGGCTGCGTCACGCACACGAGCGAGCGGTGTGTTACGAGTAGAAGGTGAGCACGGAGGCGTGGTTGCCCCGCACCAGCAGCACGGTGCGCGCGGCCGTGGCGAGCGCCGCGCACCACGCCAGGTACAGCGGCGCGGGCACGCCCCGCCGCCGCGGCATGGGCTGCGTCACGCACACGAGCGAGCGGTGTGTTACGAGTAGAAGGTGAGCACGGAGGCGTGGTTGCCCCGCACCAGCAGCACGGTGCGCGCGGCCGTGGCGAGCGCCGCGCACCACGCCAGGTACAGCGGCGCGGGCACGCCCCGCCGCCGCGGCATGGGCTGCGTCACGCACACGAGCGAGCGGTGTGTTACGAGTAGAAGGTGAGCACGGAGGCGTGGTTGCCCCGCACCAGCAGCACGGTGCGCGCGGCCGTGGCGAGCGCCGCGCACCACGCCAGGTACAGCGGCGCGGGCACGCCCCGCCGCCGCGGCATGGGCTGCGTCACGCACACGAGCGAGCGGTGTGTTACGAGTAGAAGGTGAGCACGGAGGCGTGGTTGCCCCGCACCAGCAGCACGGTGCGCGCGGCCGTGGCGAGCGCCGCGCACCACGCCAGGTACAGCGGCGCGGGCACGCCCCGCCGCCGCGGCATGGGCTGCGTCACGCACACGAGCGAGCGGTGTGTTACGAGTAGAAGGTGAGCACGGAGGCGTGGTTGCCCCGCACCAGCAGCACGGTGCGCGCGGCCGTGGCGAGCGCCGCGCACCACGCCAGGTACAGCGGCGCGGGCACGCCCCGCCGCCGCGGCATGGGCTGCGTCACGCACACGAGCGAGCGGTGTGTTACGAGTAGAAGGTGAGCACGGAGGCGTGGTTGCCCCGCACCAGCAGCACGGTGCGCGCGGCCGTGGCGAGCGCCGCGCACCACGCCAGGTACAGCGGCGCGGGCACGCCCCGCCGCCGCGGCATGGGCTGCGTCACGCACACGAGCGAGCGGTGTGTTACGAGTAGAAGGTGAGCACGGAGGCGTGGTTGCCCCGCACCAGCAGCACGGTGCGCGCGGCCGTGGCGAGCGCCGCGCACCACGCCAGGTACAGCGGCGCGGGCACGCCCCGCCGCCGCGGCATGGGCTGCGTCACGCACACGAGGCGCGCGCCCGCCGACTGCGCGCCGATCAGCTCCCGCAGCCGCAGGTTGCGGTGCGTGCGGTCCCGCGCCGCCAGCAGGTCGGCCTCCGTGATCCCGCCTGCACAGTATGACGACTATGTTAAAGGTCTCAAGGTGACGAGCGCAGTTATAGTGCCACTCAGAATTATTGTGTTTCTCAAGAATCCTGAACTGCAGTGCATTGTAATGTGCAGGGCGTATCAATTCCCATCAGCTGAACGTCCTGCTCGTTTCGTCCCGTATTTTTATTTAAAAAAAAGTCTAGACACAGTCTCATACTGTTATATAACCAATAATAACAAGCCAGGTTTATAGTAATAGTATATATAGACTTTGCTAGTGCGTTAGATAAAGTTGATCACAGCATTCTCATCAAAAAACTATACCACTTTGGAATAACTGGTTCTCCCCTCAGTTAGTTTTAGTCTTACCTAGCAAAAAGACTTCAGATTGTGTCAGTGAATGGTTACAAGTCACAGCCTTACTTTGCTATGTCTGGCGTTCCCCAAGGCTCTCACCTCGGTCCTATATTATTTTTAACTTTTATCAACGAGATTGCCTCTGAAATATATTATTAAAAAAATTTGGTAATTGCCGACGATTTGAAAATTTATAAGACAATTATATCGTCAGAGGATATAATTCAATTGCAGTCTGATATGCAGAATTGAACAGTGGTGCACGAACAATTAAATGGAACTTAATACTCAAAAGTGCAATTATGTTAGATTCTCAAGGAAGAAGAAACCAATTCCATCGTATTACAATCTCAGTACTACAACATTGCTTAAACTTAGTAAAATAAAGGATCTTGTGGTTGATCATATTGTGACTAAATCTGCACAAATGTTTGGTTTTATTAAAAGAAATTCAAAAAAGTTTAAGCTAGTATCCACCATAATTAAACTCTTCAATGCTTTAGTCCGAAGTTACTTAGAATATGCTTGTGTAATATGGAATCCGTTTTATAATATAAATTCTCAACGAATTGAAAACATTCAAAGATCATTCACCAGACACTTGGCTTTTTTAGCAAGTGGAATTAGCCACAGATATCCTTACAGACAGCGCCTTTTTTTCTTTAAGATGAAATCCCTAAACACGCGCCGGAAAATGTTTGATATCTTGTTTATTTCCAAAATAGTTAACAATCATGTCAATAATACGGAGCTACTCGATAAAATATCTTTCACCGTACCTTCGAGGTATCTACGTAAAAGTATTCATAGTACATTAAGCAGACCACTTTTAAAAATCAAATTTAGGAAATCTAGGAGTTCGCCAATTGTCAGAGCTGGCGAACAATATAACATGCTTGTTAGAAAACACCCAAATGTAGATATGTATATTCAATGACTCTCATGGCTCAATAATAAAATACATTCTTCTTTCTATAAACTATCCTAGTAACTTAAATTATATTAGTCAATGCAGTGCATTTCTTTTGTTGTGGGTTAACAAATGATTATAATTTAGGTACTATTGACATTAATTGATTCAAATCGATGTTTTTGTATTTAAATCGATTTTGGCAAGATCACATACTCTGAAACCAGTCTCGTAAAAGTATTATTTAGGTTATCATATCAAACTAAAAATCTTAATTTTTATCCTTATAAGCCCTTATCCGACATTATGTGGAGTCGGCACCCCAATTGTGACTCTCAAATTAAAATATTATAACATCGAATTTTAATTTAGATAGTAAAGGATGAGACAAGCAGGACGTTCAGCTGATGGTAATTGATACCCCCTGCCCATTTCAATGCAGTATCGTTCAGGATTCTTGAAAAACCCAAAAATTCTGAGCGGCACTACAATTGCGTTCGTCACCTTGGAGGAAGGTGTTAAGTCTCATTTGGCCAATAATTTGACTAGCTGCGGCGCCCTTCAGACCGAAACACAATAATGCTAAAACATTACTGCTTCACAGCAGATATAGGCGTATTGTAGTACTCATAATCTAGCCCTGTGCAAAGAAATCTCCTACTGGCGAATGATTTACATTTCGAATTATCCGCTCAGTGCAAATCTGATTGAAACTCTAAAAATAGACCCTCGATTAGTTAGTTTCGGAGATTTATTTTTATTTTATATTTTTAGTTGGATGATAGAAAAAAAAACATTTATGGTCAATAAATCGATTTTCCGATCGATTTCGGGTAGTCGAGATGGCGGCATCTCGACTACCTCGCAACATGACATGACTGACATACCGCCCAGCCGCCAGAGCCATTACAGTTTGTTATTGTTTGTTGTGTCGATCAGGTTTTTACTTTCACCTCAAAGTTCATAATTGGAAATATTATAGTATTTTAAAGAGCGATCACGTGGGTATCTTGTTTAGTGGTGAACTACTTACAGTTTAACGTGTTTACTTACGAATGGACTTATTTGCAATCTTTAGAAATAGGATACGACGTTATAATTTAATTTAGTTTGTATGGTTTTGTATTACTGTCTCTATGTAATATACGAGTGTGAACACGATTAATAAAATCTCCTAAAAAATGTTGAAATACTTAGTTGTACCTACTTACTACCTGTGTAATAGTGTACCTAACCCAAAACATGTTTTGTCCTAATAAACGGGTTTTTATTCATGTAAGTACATAAATGTTGTTTCACATAAAAATGTATATAATTTGATTAATAAAGATATTATTATTATATAAGCTATGTGTTTTATTCCACAGTTTACTGTAGTGTCGTTTATTTGTATTTATCATAAGGAAAGTCCACTTATTCTGCAAGTCTGCTAAGTAGGTAGGTAAATATGTAATGAGGCCGTCTTTGGTTTGGTAGGTCCAGACAATTCTTTTCGAAATATTATGAAATTAATTTAATCAAAAGCATTTCGTAGTTTATAGGTTCAGTTATGTCAACATATCATTGTAGGTACATACTTTTTACAACATTGTGCTAGTAGTTACCTGGACGTCGTACAAATCGCTCCAATTTTGAGGTTATGTTAAATAAATAAAATAAATAATAAATAAAATAGCCTTTATTATTACTAGTGACTTAATTTTTTTTTTCTTATAAATAAAACTTAAATTATCCTAACTAGTAATTTGTCTCTCGACAAAGGCCTCCTCTAAAGACTTCCACCTTATTCGGACTCTGGCTACTCTCATCCAGTCCGGTCCTACTATTCTTTTAAAATCGTCCTACCACCTTCTAATTTGTCTACCTTTCCTTCGTTTCCCGTCTCTTGGATACCATTCTGTAACGGTTTTTGTCCATTTCTCTTTCTTTTCCCTCAGAATGTGTCCAGTCCATTTCCACTTTTGCTTTTGCTTTTGACAGAGCTTGTGTGCGTTTTTGAATTTTGTTCGACTCTTTATGTTTTCTAACGTAACTTTGTCTCGTCTCCGAACTCCAATTACGCTTCTTTCTATGGACTTTTGGCACACTTTTACTTTTTCCGAGAGATGGTCTGTTAGAGCCCAAGTTTGACATCCGTATGTTAGACATGGGAGTATACACGTGTTATAGACTTTTCTTTTTATTCCTATAGATATTTCGGGGTTTTTCATGATTTCACTCAAAGACCAGTATCTTTTCCATGTATTACAAATGCGTCTGTCTATTTCTTTCTTCATGTTATTTCTAGGGGTTATTAACTGTCCTAAATAGATATATTCTGTGACATATTCTACTGTTTCATTGTTAACTACTATCGAACCAGTTGTGCCGGATGAGTTGGTCAAGATTTTTGTTTTGGACGCATTTATTTGCAAGCCGGCTTTAGCACTTTCGTTTGCAAGTTGTTGCAACATTTGCTCTAGATAGTTTTCACTCTCCGAAAATAGAATGATGTCATCTGCGAATCGTAAATGGTTCAATTTTTCGCCGTTTATATTTAGGCCAAAACATTCACACTCTAGGTTCCTGAAAATCATCTCTAGGACTGCTGTGAAGAGCTTAGGAGAAATAGGATTACCTTGACGGACACCCCTCTCGATGCGGAACTCTTCTCCGGCTGTCTCCAGTTTGACCTGTGCAGTACTGTTCAGGTATACATTTTGGAGAAGACGAATGTACTTGTTGTTTACTCCTTGTTTTCGCAGTGCATCCCAAATGTAATCATGTTCTAGAGAATCAAATGCTTTATTGAAGTCGATAAAGCCTATGAAATATATTTTGTTGTACTTTTGTTACCCGTGCAATTTAAGCTTGTTGCTTCTTTCTGGTATCTTCTTTTCTTTCTTATATATGTGCAAGATATAGCACCTCTAACCATTCTGTGGTCTGTATTAAAGTTTAATTTATTAATAACTGAGATATTTTTAAAAACTTTGTGTAATTATAAAATCAATCTCATTTCTGTAGCTTCCATCAGGAGAATGCCATGTCCACTTTTTATCCTCCTTCTTTTTATAAAAACTATTTAAGATGCTTTATTTGTTTTGCATGCAGAATGTAACCAGTCTTTCACCATTTTTAGAGCGTTTACCCATCCCGTGTTCTCCTACTGTATATTGCTCTCCTAAATGTCTCTGTCCAATTTGTCCATTAAAGTCTCCCATTAAAATAATATTCTTATGTGAAGTTTCTAAGACATCTTGTAAATCTTTATAAAATATATATATCTTTGCGACATCATCCTTTCTGCATGACTCGGTTGGTGAATAGTCCTGTATTATGGACCACATGCTATATTTGTCATTTTGCAGTGGTAATTTTATATTTAAGATAGCAATTCGCTCCGTAACACCTTTTATTTCTTCTATGCCTCTTGCAAGTTTCTTTTTAACTAAGAATCCTACTCCATACATTCCTGCAGTTTCTCCTTTATGATGTAGAATATAGTCACCATAATCTTGTATACTTTCACCAAATCTTCTAACTTCGCTTAAACCTATGATGTCCCACTTTAAATATTTTGTTTCTTCTTCTAATTCTATAACTTTTTCTGGCGTTCTTAGGGATCTTACATTTGATGTTGCAATAAACAGGTTGTTTCTCGTTTTATTTTTTGTCTCTGTGAACTTATTTGTCTTTAGAGGGTCTTGGTCCCCACGAGGACCAGTCGGCTTGGGGGAGGATTTTGTTTTCTTAATGTGCCTTCTGTTTGTGTGTCTATTTCCATTTTCCGATTTCCGGTAGTTAGTTGCTATTGGTTATTTGATGATATGATCTTCGGAAGAGAGTTAGATCTACCCTTCATCATGCTATCTAGGACATTCGACCTTTTTGTTGAAACGGATTGTTGTTTTCTAGGCTCAGTCTTTGGCGAAGTAGTTGCCTCCCGTTTTCTTTTATCCCTACTGGAAATATTTTCTTTGACAATAACTTTATCGTACTTTAAATATGCTATGTTTCCTTTGTCCCTTTCTTGTTGTAGTCTTGGCTGTAGTTCCTTTCTCTTTTGTAACACTTCTTTTGACTTATGTTATGTTACGTACTTACGTTATGTTACATTTTATCAAATTACATCAAAAACCGGAATTCAAAAATGATAACTGGGGGGTAATCAGTGGATGGTTACGTATTATCTAAAAGAACTTTGAATTTGATGCATGTCTAGGCAGTCCATACATTTTTGAGCAATATCCTTTGTACCCAAAATTTATGAACGATGCGAGACTCAAACCGGGTTCTCGAGTTCGATCCGATCGCTCGTCCACAGAGCCAACCGTTTGAGTGACGTATTACATACGACGTCAATATGTAATAAACGTTAGTCGTCGTAGGTGAGCAATATCACTTTTTAAAATAACAGATTGTTTAGTCTGCATTCCTAAGTTATTAAATCACTGACTGACTTATAGTATGATGCCACTCTTGAATAGAAAAATCGACTCTTTTGTTCATAATTAAAAATTAATATCGTAAAAAATAACTCAATAAATACTTAAGATAATAAAAACATATATCTTAACATTTCAATGGTCTTAAGTTAAAACATACATTGCACACTTTGAAAAAATAAATAATGAATGAACACACCTTGATCATTACTATCATTAGTCTTGAACGGTGCCACCAGCTTGTCGAAGTACGCCAGGGTGGAGTCTTTCGGTTTCTTCGTGATGTCCGGTATCATCGTCAGAGCCGAGTAGTCGATGCGGAACTTCGACAGTAGTGACGCCATGCTGATAAAAATATAAATTATATTTGAAAATACTATTTCATCATCAGCCTGAAAGATCATTAAAAACACCACATCCTTCTCCGAAGAATAATTATTACGAACATAGGAATTGAAACAGTGAAATAAAAAGTTACCCAAGTTGCTCACACTAAAATAACAATTTCAAACTTGTAATCAGTACAAACAGTACCATAAATAAGATATAAGAGTTTGATGTTTCAATTTTAACTTGTTTTAGCTTATCTTTAAATTATGGCACATCTTATATTCCTTTGACCTGACTTCAGTTCAGATATTCAGTTCCAACATTATATCTAAAAATTAAATATTTAAAATCGATAATGTTAGATTAAATGACATTACTAAGGCTAATGAACAATAAAGATAAATGCACGTACACGCAGTAAAAGCAGGGTCCATCAAAGTTTTTACCTATGATCTTTAATATGTCTAGATAGACTATGACATAATGATACGTAGAAAAAAATTGAGTTTAGAGATAACCTCTATTTTGAGCACTAACACACAAATTGCGAGTGTTAGTCGTAGCTTGTCACGCACACTAAAGTATTAAACCTGGCCTCTTTTTATCGGTTGCATAGTAGCAAGAAATTCTAATTAGATGCATAAAAGATCTAAGGTTTTTACTTTCCATCAATTGAACAACTTGTCTGTTTACCTTCTAATAAAAAAGAGCCACAACAACAACTCACTTCCTCTCCTCGATATCCATCTCGGTGTTCTTGTTGACGAGTGTGAACACGCGCAGTTTACTGTTGGACCAGGCGCGCCGCGTGGACAGGATGTACGGCAGAAGCAGGGTGAGACCTGACGGGCATGCGAATGACGTTTTAGTAACAGACACGTTACACTCGTTGTGTTAAAAGTAACACGTGCTGTAGGTATTCTTATACCTTAATGACACAACTACGCTCATAGTTCTAGTATCTTTTTCAAAAAAGCTTCAAGCGTTCGGTTTTTTAACTTATAAAAAACTTAAACTCACGTAAGGCACCTGGTCTGGATGTTATTGAGGTGTCAGATATTAAATTAATTGGAAGAGATATCTCCACGGCTACTGCAAACTTAATAAATTGCAGTGTAAGCAAAAGTAATTATCTAAATGATATAAAAGAAGGTTGTGTTATGAATTGGGTTGGTTGTGAATTTAAAGAAGACTTCTCTCGCGCCTTTGATACTACGACCCATAACAATACTATCATCGATTGATAAAATTGTTGAAAATTTTATATGTGAACAAATACATGGTTTTTACAGGAAACATGAAGTACTACAACAAAATCAATTTGGATTCTAGACTGGGAAGAGTACTTCAAATCTTTTATCAAAATTTACTGACGAAGTAAATAATCACTTAAATCTTAAAAAACACTTTATTAGTATTATTTATAGACTTCTCTCGCGCCTTTGATACTTTGTTGCATAATCAACTTATTCAGGAGTTAGACTTTTGTGGAGTCCATGGTCCATTACTGGAATGGTGCAGTGACTATCTAAAAAATCAGACATACAAAGTGAAAATAGACAATACCTACGTTTAGTAAGCCAGTCATGGTGAGAAAGGGCACCGCTCAAGGTTCAGTATTAGGGCCACTTCACTTTCTTTTATATGCCAATAACATCAAAGATTGTAAAAAAAACTGCGCTTGTTTCCAGTTTGCGGACGATACTTGTCTCGTAATTGCGGACAAAGATCCAATAAAGGCTTGTGATTTTATACAACAGGACCTCAATAACCTTACCCGGTGGTGTCATGATGTAGGCCTTGTTCTTAATCTAAATAAAACTAAGCTCTTAGTGATAAAATCACCGTTTATTAAAAATTACCGATCAAAAACATAATAGTTCACGAACATGTCTGCCTACATAACTACTATCACTCATTTAAATGCACACCCTTGGAAATAGTTAGATGCCATACATATATCTTGGGTTAATAATAGATGATAAATTTAAATGGAGTAATCTCGTGGACTATGTATGCAATAAACTCAGACAATTCCTTGCAACTATCTCAATTCTTAAAAATCGCATACCCTATAAAGACAAAATAATGCTCTATTACGCGTTAGCCGAATCGTACGTTCAGTATGGACTGAGCAGTTACGGTCGTACTTACAATTCGTACCTTGACAAAATTAATAAAATTCAAATTCAAATTCTTAAAATATTTGTATCAAATCAAATTAAACGTAAATTTCAGGATAGCGGGCTTTTTAAGCATAAGCTTAATATTTAAGCAAATTGAATATGCAATAGGTACTAAAAGAAAATTATTTTAATAATAAATTAAAAACAGCCATAGATCACCCTGTGTATACCGGTGCTGTTAGTCTAAACCGGCTGCACATGCCTCGGGAATCCAATGCATTCGGAGAAAGAACAACAGCTTACATAGTACCTAGACTGATTAATAAACTGTCACGTGACTTGGCTGACTCGTTGACTGAGACTTATTTAAAACAGATATTTTTTTTTATGGAATAGGAGGACAAACGAGCGTACGGGTCACCTGTTGTTAAGTGATCACCGCCGCCCATACTCTCTTGGAACACCAGAGGAATCACAGGAGCGTTGCCGGCCTTTAAGGAAGGTTTACGCGCTTTTTTTGAAGGTACCCATGTCGCATCGTCCCGGAAACACCGCACAAGGAAGTTCATTCCACAGCTTTGTAGTACGTGGAAGAAAGCTACTTGTAAACCGCACTGTGGAGGACCGCCACACATCCAGATGGTGTAGATGATATCCTAACTTGTGGCGTGTCGTGCGAAGGTGGAATTCGGCGGCAGGAATTAGGTAAAACAGCTCTTCGGAACACTCACCGTGATAAATGCGGTAGAAGACACACAATGAAGCGATGTCTCTACGCAACGCCAAGTGAACCAGCGTTGACAGAGCACTGGGTACCCTACAATTCGAGCTGCTCTACGTTGCACGCGGTCAAATGGATCGAGCTGATACTGGGGTGCGCCAGACCAGAGATGACAGCAATACTCCATGTGTGGCCGGACCTGCGCTTTGTACAGCGCTAGAATGTGGGCCGGCTTGAAGTATTGCCGTGCTCTATTAATGACGCCCAGTTTCTTTGAAGCCAATTTGGCTTTGCCCTCCAGATGGCCACGGAATTGGCAATCGCTCGAGATTTCGAGACCCAGTATTCCGATACTAGGCGAGGCTTTTAGGGAAGTGTTGTCGAAGAAGTCTTCTGGGGGTTAAATTGGACAAGGTTCAATTTACCCCATTCCGCGACCTTCTCAAGAGAGGACTCGATAGAAGACACAAGTTTCTCTCGGCACTGGTCGACGATTTCCCGAGAGAGACGTGCATGGCCCGTGTATACGGCATCACCAGTGCTGTCATCTGCATAGCAATGAATGTTGGAGGTGTCCAACATATCATTGATATGCAGAAGAAACAGCGTAGGAGATAGCACACAGCCTTGGGGCACTCCAGCATTCACGGGCTTCGGGTTCGAGCAAAGTCCGTCGATAACGCCCTGTATGCTGCGCCCAGTGAGGAAGCTGGAGGTCCACTTGCACAAGCTCTCGGGAAGCCCAAATGATGGAAGTTTAGAGAGGAGCGCCTTATGCCATACACGATCAAAGGCCTTCGCTATATCCATGCTAACTGCCAGGCCTTCCCCCTTGCTTTCAATAGCCGCAGCCCATCTATGTGTCAGGTATACCAGAAGATCACCTGCCGACCGACCATGGCGAAACCCATATTGTCGGTCGTTGATCAACTGGTGACCCTCTAGGTATACCAAGAGCTGACGGCTAATTATGCTCTCCATGATTTTGGAGAGCAGGGAGGTTATAGCAATAGGCCCGTAGTTTGCCGGATCCGAACTGTCTCCTTTTTTTTGGATCGGATGCACAAGGGCTGACTTCCATGAGTCAGGGACTACGCCTTTGGAACAAGAGTGCCGCAACAAACGCATTACCACCGGCGTCAACTCAGGGGCACACGTTCTAAGCACGATTGGAGAAATACCATCCGGCCCGCTCGATTTCCTAACGTCCAACGAAAACAGAGCTCGCCTAACAGTTTTCTGTCTGAACTGTACTTCAGGCATAGAGCTCTGACACCGCGGGATGGTCGGCGGTGTTTTTCCGTTGTCGTCAAGAGTCGAGTTGGAGGCGAAAAGAGCGCACAGGAGATCGGCTTTCTCTTTTGCCGTATGGGCCAGGGTGTCATTCCTCATGTGCAACGGCGGCATGGACGGCTGGCTGAAGTTACCAAGAGCAGCTTTCGACAACGACCAGAACTTGCGTGTTCCGGTCGGGTAACTGGAAAGCTGCTCGCCGATTTTGACGACGTGTTTTGACTTTGCACGGGCGATTTGCCGCTTAAAAAATCTGGAAGCACGGTTGTATTTCCTCTTAAGAACTATGCAGTTCGGATCCTTTGTGCCCAGCGCCGCAACCCAAGTTCGATACGCCTGTTTTTTGCAGTCAGATGCTGCTTTAACTGACGCATCGAACCAGGGCTGTGATCTGCCACCGATCGATACTACAGAGCTTGGTATAAAAATATCCATGCCCTGTAGTATCACATCGGCTTCTGCAACGGCGCAGGCACGAGGATCATCCGAAGGGAAACAAACCCTGCTCCAAGGGTAGGATGCTGGAAGGGTAGGATAGAATTTAAAAAAATATTTTTTAAGACTTGACTGACCACCGTGCACCGATCAAGTTATCGTGCTTAACTATTATTTGTATCATGTAAGTACTTTTATTTGTAAAATTATAAGTATTATCTGAATAGCTAAGTTTCTAACGATTGTGAATTATTTTTTCTTTTGTTAATTTAACTCTGTTGGTGTAGAATAAATTTAGCAATTGTACAAATCTCAGTGGTTTTTATTGCTTTAAAACCTCCATTTAATATTTGTTTTTTATTAATAAATAAATATAAAAAAAAACATGTTCGTTAATAGAAGTGTCGAAACGAAGTTAGGGACGTCCACAAATTACGTGTGGACGTTTAGAGGCGCGAGGGGGTCACACAATCACACGTGAGAGTAAGTAGAAAGAGTTGTATTCATGTTAAAAAATAAACATTGATTTGTTTTACACAATAATTATTGAAAAACTGTGAATTATTAATACGATAACAGTAATAGAAAAAAATCAACAGTTCCGCACAGATTCGATCCTATATCAATACAAATAACTTGCACGTTGGTAAAATATGTAATAATCAGCTAAAAAAACGATCAGCTGATGGTAAGGGATACACCCTGTCCCTTATAAAGCAGTGCCGCTCAGGATTCTTCAAAAACCCAAAAATTCTGAGCGGCACTACAAATTGCCCTCGCCACCTTGAGACATAAGATGTTAAGTCTCATTTGCCCAGTAATTTCACTATCTACGGCGCCCTTCCAATCGAAACACAATAATGCTTACACATGACTATTGCCTATAATCCACTACCGGCCCGCAATACTACCTCCGTCGTCGTAGAGCCACCACACGTCCACGGAGCCCGTGTGGCGCCGCGACCTCGTGAGCTGCTCCACGGAGTGCAGCGACGACGAGCGCCGCGCGCGACCTTCCAGCTTGGCCACGCCCACTCGCCGCACCGCGCTCGCACTGCGACACACGGACGACACGTATACACAGCCTGTTTATTACTTTAGTGCGCGTGACATGTTACGTCTTACACACGCGATTTGTATGTCACTTTGTGTTTGAGTGCGTGCATTGCTCAAAATAGAGAGTACAGTCATTAACTAGGCAGTGCCGACCTTGCTTTGAACCTTAATGTTCGAAGTAAATCCACCGAACAGCATTATATTACAAATATTGCTTAGTAGATTAAATTAATTGTAATAAAACAATGTGTTGCCTTTAGTAAGGCAGTACGCGGTTTACCATTGATCGGGCCGGTCCTAGTTACCATTAACTATTACAGGACCGATCCGAGTAACCATTTTAACCATTATTACCAATGCATAGTAGAGATGTAGTACGCGTGTAACCATTGATCGGTCCGGTCCTAGTTACCATTAACCATTTGTCTATAACCATTACAGAACTGGTCCGAGTAACCATTTTAACCAATTAATAGTAGAAATCCGCGTACTCACAAGTAGAACTATTAATTATAGTTATTTAGCAAGTGTCATAGATTTGTTTGGTACCATAAGTAAATAAATACTTTAACCATAAAACCAATATATATACAGGATGGACCAAAAGTCCTTTTATAATTCGAATGATGATTAAAAAAAACTAATTACAGTAGATCAATATTGTTTATTGTTTTCGATAGTAAACAAAAGGGGAATTTATTTCTTAAAAAATCACATCATCCATATGCAAACCTTCATTATTCTGGCATTGCTGCAATCTAGAGCGGAAATTTTCGATAACAGCTTTACATGTTTCTGTTGAGATGTTTTGGATTTCTGTGCGAATACGATCCTTTAATTTGTCAAGAGTTACTGGGTTGGTTGGCTGTAATGCATGGGTTTTTGATCACCATGACATAGTGTCACTCCAATAACGACAATTTTGTCTATTAACATGCCCATTTAGGTGGAAGTGTGCCTTGTTGAGAAAAAAATGTTTGTAAAACTGGTAAATCGCTCTACCATTTCGTTCGCAAATTGCAACCTAGTGGCATGGTCCTGAGGCCTTAATTCCTGCACCATTTGGATTTTATAGGAATGTAGACTTAAATCTTTCTTGAGAATGCGGTTTAATACATCATTATCTTGGCACGTTAAGGACAGCAGACCGCTTTCGAGTTGAAAGTCCAGGTTGGTCACGAACAGACGATTTTACTCGCTCCACGTTTTCGGGGTCCCTCGACGTTCTAGGCCGGCCAGATCGAGGTAAATCCATTGTTGAACCCGTCTTCTCAAACTTGAGCACCCATTTTTTAATTAACACACCTGATGGAGCTTGATTTTTGTGTCGTATCTTGTAATGATTGCAAAACTTTCGTTAAGCTAAGGTCGCAGAACGTCGCTGAACGACGCCATGGTACTAAATTCCCATTGGCCGCTCTTGCAATGCGTAACCCCTCCACCCCCCTCCACCGCCGCTGCTAGACGCGGCAACCGATTCAAATGTAAACGGACTTTTGGTCCACCCTGTATATATCTACCCCTAAGTGCACCCCTTTTCACTTAATAAATATAGCCCTAGTTAAGTTAATTTAGTTTAATTTGGTTCCGTTATTTCGTAACTAAACTTCTATTCAACACTCACTCAAAATTTTTCCTTACACTAGATACAAAATACCTACGGTAAGCAATCTTTCATATTTCAAAGCTCAACTACGACTAGTTAGATCCAGAGTGCCAACCTTACTAGAAAACCAATGCACGCCCCTCCTGTCAACCTCAATTTTTTTCGACGTTTTCACAGCTGTTACAGACTATCTAAATTCTAAACAAATAAATTATCTAAGCACGGAACAAATATTACTACAATCCCCGCGTGTTGATTTGGACCAAGCTTTGTACATAAACACTTGCGTAATGTCAATAAGCAGTCCTCAGTTTAAAAACGGTACTTTAATTTGGTTATTTTTGGGATCATACCAAAACGGCTAAGTGGGCGTGGTGCTTGTGTCAAAAGGCTGTCATATATGACAAACTTTTCTAAGCGACTCTCCACACACAACGAAGCTCGCGTGCCGTTTCGCATAACACTAATTCATTGAACATACAGAAAAAATTGTATTTGGTATGCCACAAGAGTTAATCATAACTATCCTGTTATAACTTGGGAACATTACTTGGGCGGTAGTCAGTTCGATGTGAATCCACAAATATGTTTGGCTCAGTTTATAACAACGTCACAAATTTGCAATAATAAAGGTATCCCAGTAATATTTATATATTAAATCAATTTAAATTCATTTTAAGGCCTTATAAAATGAAAATAGCGCTATCTATGTGGCTTCAGGATATAAAAACAATTAGGTTTACCGCAACTTCCATTCGTGGATCACAATTTTTTTAAAATATGTATAAATTAATGAAAATTAATGATAAATTTGATTCATAACAGATGTGCCATGAGCATGAGGGATATGAACGTGAATGAGTTGGATATGAACGCACACACACATCTTACCCAAACGCTTTCTTTATCAGAAGATAGGGAAGACTAGAAGCAGAAAAGAAATTGTATACATATTATCCACTAAACAAAAGGTCATAATATCAATTAATTACCTTTCATATTTTTTTGATCTTTATTATTTTATTTATGTGTTTCGTTATAGCACAATATAAATAATAGAACAGTTCTGTAATTTATACCTACGTCTGGACGGAGCGTTAAGGTTGATACATGCAAAAAGTTTTAAAACGCGGCGCTTCTAATTTAATTCGGACAGCGGCCAATCTCGGCGGCACTCAATAGTTACTTTAAGGAAGGTGTACCTGCTTTTTTTGAAGGTACCCATGTTGTATCGTCCCGGAAACACCGCACAAGGAAGCTCATTCCACAGCTTGGTTGGACGTGAAGAAATAAATATGATCAGTTGTTAACTAATCTAGGCACACAGATCCGTCAACAACAGGTAAATGTCATTTCATATTACATAGTAATATTCATAATCATACACTCCATAATGAAGGTATTAACAGATCGCTCCTAAAATTAAACACCTAATTTTGATTTAAGAATGACTCACATGCAACTCTGGTATCTCACCTTTCCTTGCATTTCTCTTTGCCGTTCTGTTTGTGGGCGGGGTCTCGCGCCACGTGCGCCGGTGACCCCAGTGACAGATCCGACAAACTGCTGCCTGGTACAACAACATTATTATTATACAACCTTATTTTAAAATTCCCAAAAAACAACTTTTATCAGTCACCATTGGGTACAATTACCACTAATTATGTACAATTAGCACGAAAGTAGAAAATTATTGACAAATTTGAATACAACACACAATTTTATTGAGCGGAGCTCCCACCGGGTGACTCCAATTTATTTCTGTGTTAAAATGTTTCTCGGCCATTTCTGGACCGATTTTGAAAAAAAATTTGAACTCAGAAAACTTTCGAAATTTTCTAGGTTATTGTCGAGACATAATTTTGAATTTTATATATCGCTAGACTAGTCAAACGTACCTATAATACCGACTACAGTAGAGTAATACACTACAGCTAGTGTGCAAAAATTTTGAGTGATACATCTATTAATAAATAATTAATATACTTGGGAAGCATATTTTAAATGGAAGATGCGAGTTGGATGCGGAAAGGCGTGTTGCTCCCCGGAAAAAAGTATATAAAGGTGCACTGTCGGGTGGCTGAGTGATCCCTGTAGCCGAATTCCACCTTCAGACCACACGCCACAAACATAGCCTCGCTACCTGACGATGTCTAATATGTGTGGCGTACTTCAACAGTGGCTATTTTTAAGGAACTTTCTAAGTCGTTGAACCTAACTATTGAGCTCCTGTTATTCTTCCGGCCTTGAAAGATAGTATGGACCACAGTGATCACTTACTAATGCTTAGTGATCACTGTGACCGGACGCTCGTTTTTTGCGAGTTTGCGAGCTCTCTCCCATTGAATATAGTGTCAGCATCTGTACTGGTCTGGCTGAGCGTGTGATGGGAGAATGGTGTGCTTTGCCAGTTTGGATTGATTATGAGAGGATAAGCGAAACTACTGGCAAGAAAATATACTCTGAAAGAAGAAGTCACAGGAACAGATCACCGGACCAGGAATAACATTTGAAAGTCAACTGACACCACGCGTGTACGAAGGGACTGAAGAATTTGAAATATTCAAAAGTGTGCAAACGTGAAGATAATTAGTTAAGGTTATAACTTTCATTGTAGATGGCGTTATTAGTACCTATTACATCCTTCAGTCGTTATAAGTACTTACCCCTAGAGTGCGCATTCAAACTCTCAGTCGACTGGGACTCCGCCAGATTGTCGCCCATGGACCCTAATACACATGTTAGGTTAGCACAAACACAAAAGTATTATTTACAAATATTTTTGTAAGTTCATACATGATTGTTAAACACAAGATTACATGTACTTGAAATAATCAATAAATAAAATGTATAATACACTAAAAAATGGTTTATATTAGATCCATCGCAGAACTGAGCAATGGGCAGCTCACACAGACTACGATTCTTTCAGTTTTTAAATATAAAAACCGAATCTGAAAGGATAAAGTAAAAAAAAAATTAACCGCGTGATTTGGTAAGTGGAAAAACATTTTCTTAAACTTTAACTTTAATGGTTCTAACGTTTGATAGACCTTTGGTTCACTTGCCTTTTACATTTGTTTATGGAAACCTTACTTCGTGTCGGATTAATAACAAACAACATTTTTAGTAACTAATGAGTTTGACTTGTATGGTGGATTAATGTTAAACATACATTTTACTTACAGTACACAGTATTATTGAACATTATACTTCCTGCAATAAGTCTAATAAAACTTGTCTATTTTACACTTTAGGAACATTGACCATCTTAGGCTGGGCGCAAACGTTCGGTAACCGGAGTAGGTTTCCTGATCAGGAAATCAATCAGGAAACCTGAATGCTCATATTACATAAAAAATATTCAACACGGCGCACATTATTCTTGTTCTTTCCGAACGGAAAAAAAACCTAAAATTCGGTTCGGTGCGTTCGGTTCGTACGAGTAAGAATACTCGTACGAACAACTCAATGACGTCACCCGGAACGCAGTTCTCGCGCACATTTCGAGTCAACCGCACGGAAATTTCAATTCAGATCATCGCGAGCTTTGTAGCGAGTGGACGCCTCGTAGGTAACAAAATATGAGAAGCTAAAAATTTAATAATGGCGGTTGAACAATATCCATGCATATTGGATATCAATAATGCAGACTACCACAATAGACACGTAAAGGACTTGGCTTGGGAACCGATATGCAAAATGGTTTTTAATAACTCTTAACTTTTTATTAAAACTAGCGTGTGCTTTCACAAGAGTCTCTATTGCCCAGCCTTAGGCTTGAATATGTAGTTATTTACTAAAATTATGGGTTATTATTGTTCTGAAAGCTCCCTTCAGTGATCATTTAATAATAGTAGATGGTGCAATACTCACGAGACACCACAGACGCGTCCTTCTGGTTCATGTCATGCAGACAGCTCTGGAGGTCGTCGTCCAGGGCGTCACTCGCATACAACCCGCCCTCGGCACGAAGCACCGCTATCGCCATGTGCACGTCGAGTGCTTTGCTGGGGGCGAACACGTGATAAGTAGGAAAAATAAAATTAATTGGGAATATTTGCTGCATATTTTTCAATAAACAAAGTTATTTTGTACCAATCCAACCCATAATAACTATATTTTATCCTTTAATATTAGATTTAAAGTAATATAGCATCAATCTTTATCCAATTAAGTACATTAAATACATTGTAAATTTAATATAGATCAATATGGCCCTTTACAGCATGTTATTTAGATGAATATTTTCAAAGATATTACACGTTTCAAATGCAGAGACATAGCGGTTGCGGCGGTACCGGGAAAGCATAAGAATGAGTATCATCAAGTTTATAAAGTATGGCAGTCTACGAAACTTATTTTTGTATGTTATCGTCGTTTATTGTTGAGATATTAATAACGGGATCACTCTGAAATGACATTATATTTATTAAACGTTTACTATTAACTTTTGACAGAACGAAGTCTATCCGGGCAGCTAGTTAATAATAATATATATATGGGCACAGTACTCACTGCATCACCTCCACATAGTCCAGGACCTCTTGTCGCGAGCAGCTCTGCCAGTTCTCCTTGAAGCCCATCAGCAGAATATTAGGTCGCAGTTTTCCGAGGCCACTCGCCTGAAATATAGACATGTATAATATGTCACTGGTACAACGGAGCAATACCCATCTTGGCCATCGCACAAAATAATCCAATTTAATATAATATGTATTACTTGTGAGATACATTCTAAAAAAATTGCGTGCGTACAAAGTACACAAGTCTGAAGTGAAACCAGCGTTGTGCATAAACCTTTAAACTGCATATGAAGTCCTGGTACATGTTGCTAGAATGACATATGATTTCAACGACTATGAATGACATTACTATTACCGCTACCAAATTTATGTTCTCCTGGTGTCTATGTAGTAATACGTTGTGCGCGTGGCGTTATTAAGGTACTCGCGTCATACATATGACAATCTCTTCTTCGACTATGATCGCCTGGTACCAAACCACTTGGTTGGACAACACACATGGATCTTACAACTTTTTACGGTAGCGGAACAGAGTTACGAGACTTGGTTTTTTACAAGTTATATTTTTGATGGCATTGTAATAATTTAAATGCATGAGTAGTATTGTAAGAGAATAAGTACGAGGTTTGTAATGAAATTTGATTCCTTCGATTTGATTCTTTGCATGTTTAAATAAGCAGCTTATGAAGTAATATTAATTTGTTTTAAAAAAGAATACAAAGATTAGTACATTATATAAATTTAGTGCTATGTTGCATTACAATGCAGTGCCGCTCAGGATTCTTGAAAAATCCAAAAATACTGAGCGGCACTACAACTGAGCTCGTCACTTTGAGACGTAAGAAGTTAAGTCTCTTTTGCCCTGTAGTTTAACTAGCTACGGCGCCCTTCATAAGAAACACATTACTGTGTAATGTGCTTCACGGCAGAAATAGGCGCCGTTGTGGTACCCATAATCTAGCCGGCATCCGGTACTAAAGAGCCTCCCACTGTGTCCGTGTTATCAGTAGAGTACCTGTATCAGAGCATTGGCCCCATCCTTAACATCGACGCCGTCGACCACGCTGTAGAAGGACTTCACCTTGCGCTTCATGAACCAGTGGTTGGCTCGGTTCGTGAGCGCTTCCCGCGTGCGATGATTTATCTGACTCTGAAACATTTTATTTATTTATTTAAATATGTCTGACATTAGAGACATAGAGGAATAATAGTGAGTATATACTGTCACACATGGTATCTACCCTCATGCTTTAAATCCTCTATTTAGGATTCTAAAACAGTTAGCTTATTGACAACATTAAAAAGCCAATCCTAGTAACCATTACATCATTCAAACGAGTGTTGTAATGTTGTACTGAATTGCATTAAGTAAGCTAACAGTTTCAGTATCTTTTATAGAGGATTCATATTATGGGTGAAGATAAAGTCCTGTATGCCTGTTTCAGAGTACTGGTGAGGTTACCGCGGTGTTGCAGTGCCTCACAGATGTGCAGACGTTGATATAATTTTTAGGCCATTATGGGGAAGAGAGCTGCATGTGTAACGAGCAGGGTCCAAGGCAACTCCAACGGTATACTGAGAACATTGACTGCGAAGTGAGAAAACCCTTGTATGAAACACTGGGTGTACATACACATGACCACCAAGTGGCCAAGGCGGTATATGAACTGATAATAATATAAATTAATTTACTAAGTAACATGGTTATAGTTCTATTGTAACTAACACTTTATGGATGAAACATCTGAAAATAAATGATTTATTATTATTATTAAATAATTCCGCCAATAAGTTATACACTAATACAAACACAGTATACATAAATAACATTTGAAAACAAAATTTTATGAACGATGCGGTACTCGAACCCACGACCTCTTGTGTTCCGTGCGAGTCCTCTGCCAACTAACTAACTATTCGAGTGACGTATCGTCATAAAATCTTATATGCTTTGTTCAAATGTCAGGTTGTGGCTTCATCTACAGGATCTACTTTACAATTGATAACCTGCTGTGTTTATTTGATAATGCAACAACAATAACATTATTAATATGGTAAGTGACGCCTCACTTATAGATTGTAATGACATAATATTCAACTAAATTGAGTCACAAAATAAAATAAGAACTAAAAAGAATAGTTTTTATATTTTTTTTAATTGTGTAAATTGCGATCAAATATGTCAACTTGATCATGAAGTCTGTTATATTCCTTGATAATTCAAGGGAAATTTTCACAGTTAAATCAATAAACACACAATTGTCATCTAATGAACTGTCATTGGTCTCTGATAGCTTTCATAACTCATAACATATCCGGCATACAGTATGCTATATGCTACTCGATTCATTCTATAATTAATTGGCGCTTCATGTGCTGGTAAAAACTATTTATAGTTTTCATCTTATTTGAAAAACAAAATTTTATGAACGATGCGGGATTCGAACCCACGACCTCCGGCGTTCCGTGCCGGTGCTCTAACCAACTGGGCTAACCGTTCGAGTACCGCCCCGTTATAAAATTCTGTTTGCTTTGTTCAACTCTCAGGTTGTGGCTTCATCTACAGGATCTACTTTACAGTTGATAACCTGCTCAACCCCAATATCTGCATATTAGGAAATTGACTTGAGATGTCGCTCTTGTAAATCTAAACAATATGTTATGTTTCAAAGCTCAGTTTGTTAGAGCACCGGCACGGAACGCCGGAGTTGGTGGGTTCGAATCCCGCATCGTTCATAAAATTTTGTTTTTCAAATTTTATTTATGTATTAATCATAGAAGTGTTATCACTTTAAAAACATAACATATTGTTTATATCTTATTATTCGACAGATAAGTCGCAAGTAGCCTTAACAGGGCCTTAATCTGTCGCTATATATTATCCACTCACCTGAACAACGTGACCACACAGCATTAGGGATAGTCCCTTGGTGAGGAGGTATGTGAAGTCTGTGAGCAAAGGTCTTTCACCCGGGAATCCCGTCAGCACCAGAATTTGGGGTCTGCGTGACATGGATAATGTTAAATACACGGGATGTATAATTTTTATTGCACCTCGAAGAATGCCTTTACATGGACGTGACAAGTAGGTCAGAGAATTAAATAAATTGCAACTTTTTTTAATCATTTAATTAAAAGTACAGAATATTAAGATTTTTTATAAGCAAGGTGAAGCAATGAAACAACACAACGAACGTTTCGACCAACCCGAATAAATTAACAAAATAATAAAAACAGTAGGTGCAGGAACTTAAAAATAATTGTGAATGTTATTTATTCTGTAACTCTCCCAACGTTAAAATGTATCCTAAATATGTTAATCGTTGTCTAATTTTATGAGATATTATTTCACGTTTTAACACGTTGTTATCAAAGTGTTTTTGCAATATTTATATGCACTCAGAAAATTAGTGGCCACTTTCAGTTTAAATATAAATATTGTTACAAAAAAAAAATTTTTTTTTAATTAAATAATTAATTTTGTTTGACAATGTTTAATGTTATATAACATTAACACGGTAAGTAAACCAATAACTACACACATTAACCTCAAAATATAAACCAAATAATTGTTAAAATAATTATTGATATGTAACAATAATAACTATTTAATTAATAATGTTTATTATAACGTATTAATTACATATACTAAACCGACGACACAACAGTGTAGAGCAGCTTTTTGTATCTTTCTCTTCATTCAGCGTGACATCTTTCACCTAAACACGTCACGAATCAGCCTAAAGGCTTTATCAAACAGACTGCGAACCGAAAGCGTGGCGAAGTGTTTTCATTTTGTTATGTAGAGTATCGTTTGAGGATTCAAACGATACTCTACATCGCTTTTCTATGTGACTAGATAGTCACATAGAAAAGCGAAAGCAAACCGAATACGTGGCGAACCAAAAGTCAAAAGTGTTACGCGGGGACACACCAAAGGCGAACGCGCGAAGCGAGGCGTCCGTGAGATAATTGTATTAGCTGGCTTTGTATAACCGACTCGGACGTCAAACAGAGAACGAATGCGAGAGAGGAGCGCAACGCTTGTGTTTATTCACAAAAAATCGATACGTGGCCGCCATGATTATTGAAAGACTTATAGAGTTAGTTAAAAAAACTCTTTTTAATAATAAAACAGAAAAACCCCATTTGTCGTATCACCGCTCTTCGACAACACTTCCCTTAAAGCCTCGCCTAGTATCGTAATACTGGGTCTCGAAATCTCGAGTAATTGCCAATTCCGCGGCCATCTCGAGAGCAAAGCCAAAGTGGCTTCGAAGAAACTGGGCGTCAAAAATAGAGCACGGCAATACTTCAAGCCAACCCACATTCTAGCGCTCTACAAAGCGCAGGTCCGGCCACACATGTCTGGCGCACCCCAGTATCAGCTCGATCCATTTGACAGAGCAGCTCGAATTGTAGGGTACCCAGTGCTCTGTGAACGCTGGATCACTTGGCGTTGCGTAGAGACATCGCTTCATTGTGTGTCTTTTACCGTATTTATCATGGGGAGTGTTCCGAAGAGCTGTTTCACCTGATTCCTGCCGCCAAATTCCACCTTCATACGACACGCCACAAATTAGGATATCCCCACCAGGCACCATCTAGCTGTGTGGCGGTTCTCCACAGTGCGGTTTTCAAGGAGCTTTCATCCACGTACTACAAAGCTGAAGAATGAACTTCCTTGTACGGTGTTTCCAGGACCATACGACACGGGTACCTTCAAAAAAAGCGCGTACACCTTACTTAAAGGCCGGCAACGCTCCTGTGAGACCTCTGGTGTTGCAAGAGAATGTGGGCGGCGGTGATCACGTAACACCAGTTGACCAGTACGCTTGTTTGTCTTCCTTTTCCATAAAAAAAGTGCAGTATATTATCGTCTTCAAAATCAATTTCACTCCCCCACTTTTAACCCATGGCTCTGACACGAGTGACGTCCCGCAACACTTCGCTTTCGTTCACTTTCTGTTTGCTACTTTGTAGTTTGACGTCTCCGCTTCGGTTCGCATTCTCAATGCTTTCAATTCGGTTCGTTTGACAAGGATTTAACTTATTACCTACGAAAAAATGTGTGTGCGCCAAAAGAAGCTTTCAATTACAAAATATACGGAGAAAACCTATGTAAGATGGTTGGACCAAAAGCATGGTTGATGTTAACAGTACCTAACAAACAACACACTAGTGAAGGACTCGTCACCTGTAATTCTTGACGTGCTCCGTGACTCGGTTGAGGTGGTGTACTCCTGACAGCGCCGTCTTGTACGTCTGCGCCTGCGTCGTGGAGCCCCAGTTCACATCTGTACATTCACATTTTCATTACAAAATATCCCTAGTACCTGACAATTGGATCAATCTGTTGCCTTTCAAAAAGATTATAGTATATAATGATACAAGTTAGCTAAGTTATTCATTATACATGAGGCTGTGGGTTGCAGTAATTGTAAATCACCCGAGTATCTAGTGAGCAAGTTGTTGCTCACGAGTGTCATACACATTTTTCCAGCACATTTGCGAGGAAACAAAAGACATATATTGCAGAAATCATTTAATTATTAAAACAATTGGTAAATGTACAATTCTCAAAACAAACCTAACTGCAAAATATAGGAGATTAAACAGAGTATTTTAATTTAACCGGGTAAAACAGTTTGTTTTTTGTAACAACAAAGAGATTTTATGCCGCTGAAAATCTATTAACATACAAATAAATGTGTCCCTTATTAAGACGAAAAAACATGTATTATTATAAAATTATTTAAAATTCACAATTATTTGTTAAACAATACATGCATTTTATCACTAAAATTAATATTTTGAAATAATAATAAAAAATTTGCGCGCTATTTGCCATTGTACATTAGTATGTAAGTTAAGTTATTATGCACGTGTGTTAGAGTCCAGTTTAAGGCTCACTTTACAAGCAAGTGTGCTCTGTCCACTTATAAGTTTCGGCGTGTATTTCAGTATTTTTTTTTGTATGACCGTAGTTACGCCGGCCCAGTTCGGCTAAACCTGCGTGTGTTGCCACCCCGTACCCCGACATAGTGCTGATTGTGCACCCATTGTCTTTTAGATTTCTTTAGTTTAATTATAATATTGGTTAACCAGTCTTGTTCCAATTTATCTGTGAGTAACATTAAATAAAAGCGCTTTTTAAAAATTTAATTCCCGACGCCCGATACATAACTCCGTTTACGACTATAAACAATAAAAATAAACTTAAGAGATATCTCTTAAGCATATTATTATCAAGAACAATTTCACGTTTACGTGGAGTATGGTATATAATTAGTGAGAATTCGCTAAAGTATAAGTCAATGTTTATTTTAAACACTTTAAGATGCAATTTTCTTGCTAAAAATAAATATTGTTTATTTATTTCAACGTCTGTCTTACCAGTATTTTCACAGGTGACTAAGTCTTGCAAAAGTATGTATTTTTTTTTTTATTTATTTCAAGGCAACTCGAGGGATGGTATTTTAGTGAATAGGATATTTACCCTCGGTTGGACGTCTTTCTCGTGTATTTACTTCCAAACATACAAAAGACCGAGTGGCAGAAGATACTACATGCAATGTATAGTAGAAAGCGCTTTTGAATCGTCACTATAATTTTTTTTGCACTACTGAATCTACCATATGTTTAGAAAAAGTAGAGCTGGTGAGAAGAGAAACTCAACGGCTACTGTATTCAATGAATAGAGTAGTGTTACCCGGCTTCCTGTAGCTGACCAGCAGGTACAGCGCCAGCAGGAAGGAGATGGTGACGAGCGCCGTGCTCCAGGAGATGATGAACATGATGGCCACGCAGGAGACCGCGCCGCACAGGGACAGCCACATGTTGTAATACTGGACACAAAATTTATTATTTTTGATGATTTTGCCTGAGTGTTTTTTACGAGACGAGCAGGACGTTCTGCAGATGGTAGATAGTCCTGCCCATTACAATGGAGTCCCGCTCAGGATTCTAGAAAAACCCAAAAATTCTGAGCGGCACTACAATTGCGCTCGTCACCTTGAGACATAAGATGTAAGGTCTCATTTTCCCAGTAATGTCACTAGCTACGACGCCCTTCAGACTAAAACACTGTAATGTTTACACGTGACTTCTTCACGGCAGAAATAAGCGCCATTGTGATACCCATAATTTAGCCGGCATGTGCAAAGGGGCGTCCCACTGGTAAAAGTATTACACAGTGTCGCTAAGGATACCTGAAAATATAAATATTCTACTTTTTATTCTATAATTCTTCTATAAGTCTAATATATTCTATAAGTGTTAGTGTCAGTACAGTAATTCTAGTTTGCTCTAAACTGATACACAAATAGTGTTTACATTCCACTGACAGCAAAGTGCTTAGTAGCTATTAGATACGTAACAACTTACTCGGAAGGTGGGGCGCCAGCCGACAGGTCGCGCCAGGCTCGCGTGGAAGGTCGCGAAGTTAATGAGAGCATACGCGGCCAGGAAGAAGTTCGATATCAGCGGCGCTATCTGATTCAGACCACCTACAAACAAAGGGGTTTGTATTCTCAACCGATAGCTCGTAGTATCATAGAATAATTATTGACGCGTGGTTTAGCCGCTTCGTAATACCCGTCACCCCAACCAGGTAAAACGGAAAGCTTGTGGTCAGGTCAAATCAATCTTTACCAGCACCACATAAGATTTATTCATTTTGATATAACAAATGACACCTTAACATGTACGATTCTGGAACATTACGACAGAAAAATGGTTATGCAAGGCTTAAACGTTAATGCACAACAAACGATTGTTGGATGCCAGACATCAACAGCGCGAAATACCGCGTTTTGACGTCATGGTGCTCAGCTGACAGAAAACTTGATTGCGCGTGTACAATTGCGAAGAAAAATTAATTCATTTTAAGCCTTTTAATATATGCGTACTACTTACGCAAACGATAACCGAATTAAAGACGGACAAGATATCATGTTCATCCAATTATCATCGAGCGCCTAATTGAAGGAGAAATTTGTACAATATATTGTACATATCGTTGGATGTGGACAGCGCAGGACCGATCGTGTAAATATTTGGGGGAGGTCTTTGTCCAGCAGTGGACGTCTTCCGGCTGATGATGGTGATAGCGAGAGTATGTGTGCGTGTTGCCGCTCACCTATCAATATAAACGCGACCGCTATGACCAGAGTGAGCACGTAGCCCCGCACGGGCTCGTTGTTAGCTCCGTAGCCCTTCGCGAAGAACTCCAGGTACGGATACAGCTTGTCCTGACACAGCGCCTGACAACAATAAGAGCAGAGAACTGCATTTAATTTAGTTTTGGTTACAAATTTAAGTTAATTAATCCCACAAGTGAGGGGTATAACTTTAAATACAACAAATTGTTTTCATTTGAAAGAGTGACATCTCGAATCAATTTCCTAATATGCAATTAATGGGAGAAGAACCAGCAAATAAACACAATTTTCATCCTTCCTTTACAGTTTTCATATTATCCATACATTTTATCGTCTATATGTTTCTGAACTTTATAATACTCTTTCTTCATTAAAATTTCCTTCAGTAAAATGATGTGGGAGTTTTTTATATGCATATTTGTATAGATTTCCCCATCAACGAGGGACCAGTTTTGTGAAGCCTGAAAGTTGAATCAGCAAGTCTATTTCTACTTCTGATGTTTATAAAGATTTAAAAGAAGCACTTCTTTAGAAATTTTATATTATATGTGTGTGTATATACGTATATTATATACTATGCATGATCACACGCCTACGCAAATTATTAATTATCCTATTATATATATTATGCATTGCTACACTTATGAACACACTCTCTCTCTATCTCTCATGAAACTCACTATCTGTTATTATAACGTAAAAAAATTGTAAGTTTAATTGTTTTAAATTTTATTGATAATTTATATTTGGTGGACGTGGACCCTAATAGTTCCCTAATAATAGTACAGGGACGAGGGAGGGTGACAACCGGGTTAATTTGTAATAATATATGTAGTATGTATGCTATTCTCTATTTTTTCATTGAAAACAATAAATGTGGTTTTATTTATTTTATTTTAAATACCTGAAACACTTTGGGTGCGGAAACGAGCGAGGCCAGCGCCGAGGACAGCGCTGCGGCGAAACACCCGCCGTAGATGAGAGGACCCCACGCCGACACCAGGTGCATCACCTGCAGACAACCAATCATGTCAGCTTTCAATGATTGACACACAAACAAACAATAAACATACACCTTAATACAAGTTATAGACAAGTAGTGTAACTCAACGGTCTCCTTGAAATTTATACCTACGTCTAGATGGAGGGTTGATACAAACAAAAAGATTGAAAACGCGGACCAGTCTCGGCGGCGTACGGCGTGATACTCAATAGTTTTCTCGCCCAAGGTTGCTTAGCGGCCGTGGAAATCGTGTGTATGTGTGCGTGCGTCGATTCGGTCGCTCTAGTATGAAGTTTAAGTATTGTTCTATGGCTGTATTGTGGATACACCGTTATAGTAAGCTATCTATACTATAGTAAAACGTAATGAGGAGAGTCGCCGTGTATGTACATTGGATATTATTTCTAAAAACAGATACTGGGTAATACAGGGAGTGCAGCTGAAAACGTAAATACAAATATCATAATAGATGTCTGTCTGTTTGTTTTTCTCCAAGCTTATCTCTAAAACTACTGACAGACTTTCATGAAACTATCACGAATACTTTCAGCGTAACCTGCAACAAAATTCTGACTACTGATTTATTTCATCAAAATGATGGTGAAAAAAGTTATGGGTTTGTTTGCAGGGTTTACATTAAAAATAAGCAAACATACAAATGCTCCCTAATGAACATGATCGGATACATAATATCATAGTAAGAATAATAAAACATAGGTGTAATAACAATATTTATGAATCAAATAATTGACGGCGCATTCAAAATGTCATTGTCAGAATACGCCGGAACCATATTTGACATGTGTCATTTCTGGCGGAACGTCGTGTCGATGGTCAGAGCAGCCACCACGGTTTCGACGGATCGCTCTTGTTCCATGTAATCTTGAAATAGTTGTTATTGATTTCGGAAGTGAAAGTGACTATTTAAATTATACGGAATTTATTTTTGGACTAAAGTGTAATGTGGATTATTGATCGTGAAGAAAAATGATTTTATAAATGATATCGGACTTTTATCTTGTTCTCCACCTATAGCCCAAGTGAGTCGCTGTGGCCAGTCCTGATGAAGGCTTCGCCTTTATACTTAAATGTCAGCACTGTTACGGCCATTCCCAATATTCAGTCTATCTCTTACTTGAGTTAAAAATCGTAACTATCGTTGTAATCGTAACTTTTCTGTCCCAATAAACTTACGTACACGCTGTCTGTCAATGGGACGACGTATAGCTTACCAGAGATAGAAGTTTGTACGGAAATCACAATTCACGGGTCCGAATATAAGGCGATAAGAATGACTATTCGGGTATTCTATTCTATTCTTCCTACTATGGCTCCTGTGGAAGGTATACCACAAGTTTGCCAATGTCACGTTAAGGTAGACCACCAGGCTTAGAGTATTCTTTTACTTATTTTAATGGTATTGATCGGTGCTTAAGATTGAAAGAAGTTTTATTTTCTTATACCCGAAACAAATATACATGCTGTTAGGGAAGGAATAAAGAGAGAATAGGAATAAAGGACATACACAAATATAATTACTTAAATTATTTGATATAAGTACTTAGTGCTATTTACAACTTAATCTTATTTATTTTAATATATTTACACAAAATATATACAAAAGGAGTGAAAACTTGGGAGAGGAGACATTTAAAGGAAGTTGGGCGGGGTATTTCAGGAGGTATAAAATTGTATAAAGAAGGTTGCGTTAAAGGGCAATTGAAGAATAAATGATCCACGTTTCCCTCATCTAGACCACATTCACAGAAGGAATTGTCCCTAATTCTTATTTTAGCCAAAAATACTGGGGTACAAGCATGATTAAAACGTAAACGACAAATAGTTGAAATCACTGACTTATTGGGAATTTTAAATTTCGAGAACCAAGGTTTCTGAGGAATTACGGGTTGTAGATCTCCATAAAATTTGCCTTTGCCAAATGCTGGACCAACTCTCATGCAACTTGGGTTTCAGGATGGTGCGCAAGTCATGGGAGAAAATTTTTGAGTATTGGAGGGAACCTGTTGCAATAGCTGTCTTCGCACAGGCATCTGCATTTTCGTTACCAAGAATGCCTGAATGACCTGGAATCCATGCTAAAACGATGTTAATATTGAGGTCATAGCATTCTTTCAAAGATTCCCTTATTTTAAATATAATTGGAAAATGACTTTTAGACCTAAATGGATTTGACAGTATTGATTGAAGGCAACTTTTGGAGTCTGAAAGAATAATAGAATTGTTCATGCCATGAGCCTTAACAAATAAAATTGCTTCAAGAATGGCAATTGATTCCCCAGTGAAAACAGAAGTGATAGATGGGCAGCTATAACTGAGTATAATTCTTGTTGAAGGAATCCATGCTGCAGCACCAACAGGGCTCATGTCTGTTTTTGAAGCATCAGTGTAGATTTTATGCCAATTTTGAAAATCAGAGTACATTATCTGAGAAAAAGTTTTATTGGCTTCTATGGAAAATATAGATTGGGACAGCTTCAGATTATTGACAGCTAATTACTGACAGTAGAAGGTAGTAATTTATTTCTATCTGTAGATAGTATATTGAGCACGGCCGTTATTGTGTCAGGCCGGTATCACTCACATCGTTCTTGTGGTGCAGCCCGTAGCCGCACTCGTGTCCGCACGCCGTCATGTTCCACGCGGCCACGTCGTGCACGTTCCCGGACGCGTCCCTGAGCATGCACCAGCCCGCTAGCACGGCGATCAAGATGTACGAGAGGCTCGTCAACAATATCGCCAGGAGAGTGCCTTTTGGGATCGATTTTTGAGGATCCTGCAATACAGATGATGAAATCAATGATCAAGCTTGAACAAAATATAGAAACGAATAAGAACAGCGTCGTATTTCATCACAAATCTATTCACTAATCATAATAATTATACTATAAGCTTTATTTTCTAATATAACCATACAATACTTATATGAAGATCATGATTATTACAATTGCTCAATAACTTATTAAGCACCTTTGATATATTTTTGCTACCCATTTTGAAATATAAATACAATATTGCTAAACAATTACTCCAACCAGACTTATGCATCTTTCATCACCTATTAGTATTACTCTTTTTAATATCTTAAATGAATATAAAGGAAAAGGTACATGTAAATAATTATATTATATTTCTTAGATTATATATATCGGATGCAGGTGTTGAACTCATCAGAAATATTTTTGAGGCCTGTGAGGAATCACAGAATGCACTTGGTATCTTATGTGATCTATCTAAGGCTTTTGATTGTGTTCAACATTCAACGCTGGTCAGGAAACTATGTCAATATGGTATAAGAGGATCTGCACTCGATCTTCTGATCTCATATTTAACTAATAGGAATCAGAGGGTCTAGGTGAATGGCAGGATATCTCCTGGGACTCCTCGTTGTATGGGGGTACCACAAGGGTCTATTCTTGGACCCTTCCTCTTCCTAATTTATATAAATGATCTACCTAACCTTGTAGAAAAAAAACACAAGGTGGTATTGTTTGCGGATGACACTTCACTTATATTCAAAGTGAAACGAAGCCAAGTTTTATATGACGAAGTAAACAATGCTCTATCTGACATCGTGTACTGGTTTAGCGCCAATAACTTATTGTTAAATAGTCATAAAACCAAATATATTAAATTCAGCGCACCAACTGTCAAAAATGTAGATGCGAATATTTTAATAACTGGAGAGGTGGTAAAACCAGTGGAATCTGCTGTATTTCTTGGCATTACTCTGGATTCCAAATTGCAGTGGGGCCCCCATATTGAAGGATTGGCGAATAGGCTTAGTTCTGCAGCATATGCGGTTAAGAAAATTAGACGGTTAACTGACATAGATACGGCGAGATTAATATACTTTAGTTATTTTCATAGTATTATGTCCTATGGTATATTTGTGCTGCAGAAGAGGGCTATTCGCGCGATTTATAACCTAGGTCCTAGAGAATCATTAAGAGAAAATTTTTAAGAAATAAACATAGTGACTGTTGCTTCTCAATACATTTTTGATAATGTTCTGTATGTTCATAAGCACATTGAGGAATTTTCTAGAAACTGTGACATTCATAATGTTAACACGAGGAACAAACATAAACTTGTTATGCCTACTACTCGGTTGGGTCGAGTTAGTAAGTCTTTTGTTGGGCGATGTATATGCTTCTACAATATGATCCCAGGAAAATGTACAAAGCAAATGTGTTACGAAATTTAAAAGAATTGTTAAAAAACGTTTGTGTGGGAAAGGTTATTATAGCATAAACGACTTTCTTAATGACACCACGGACTGGGAATAAAGCGAACACCCACAGCCTATTTAATTATAAATGTTTATTGTACGATATCACATTGTAATCCATATGTTGAGTGGTAGTTTTTGACGTTCAATAAGTGATTTAAAATCCTATTTTGAATAAAAATATTTGAATTTGAATTTGAATTTGAAAATATAGTTTACGGTAAATTATTGTCACATTTGCTACTTTGTTTCCAAACATGGTTCAAGTTCACGAGTATGTCTAATATGTTTACTTCTAAATAATTAATAGAACTGCTGGGTCTGTTTGAATCAGATACTATGTAATATGACTGTTTGTTTCCTTAAAAAAAAACTAGACGTAAGGTTTTTTTCCCTATGGAATGCTCCATTTTAGGCCATTTTTCTCTGTCACCTGTTACTTCAAACAATTTTTTCCAGCAACAGCCACAATATCGTCTTCCCATCGCCTTTTGGGTCTACCATGATCGTACCAGTTCTCAAGATTCACTACGCTACTTAGATAACATTGGTTTTATTTTTTGCTTAAAGGCAATCATTTTAATTAAAGTGAACATCGACGCCAACATTCTCCTGCAACACCAGAAGAATTACAGAAGCGTTGCCGGCATTTTAGGAAGGTGTATGTGCTTTTTTTTTTCGGAAACTCGTTCAAGTTTGACTATACGTGGTAGAAAGTTCCTGTGGAGGAACGCCACGCATCCAAATAGTGTGGATGATATCCAGGTTTATGGATTGTCATGAGATTGTGGAATTTAGCGTTAGGAATCAGGGCCAACAGCACTTCAGAGACTCCCCGTGATATATGCGGTAGAAGACACAATAAACAGTTCAAAGCAATTCGTCGAAAATTCAAACAGGTCTGATTTGCCCTTTGGGTGCAAATGGTTCGAGCTTATGGTGGGGTGGACCAGAACATAGATGAGAGCAAAACTCTATTCATGGTCGGACCTGCACTTTATAGTGCGTGTGTACTAGAATCTGAACCGGCTTGAAGTAATTCCTTACTCGAAATATGTGTATATTTTAAGCCTATACACAAAAAATTCAGCTAACTAAAATGTATGTACCCCATAAATGGTATCCCATTCAACATTCGTGACCACCACCATGTTTGTATCATTTCCGTTAGGTGACGAAAGTGGCAACACAAAAACAGTTTTAAACCTCGATGCTTACGAGTCATTGAATATAGCAGTGAAAGCTAAATTTATAACTGATCGGGACGAGGCTTAGAATTAATAATGCATTGTTTAATAAAAGCTTTATATTTGTGGGAGTTACACCGTGAAACCATAGAACCGTGAATATCGAATGGTATTTAGTATACAATAGGTAAAATATAAAACAAAGTCGCACGCCGCGTCTGTCTGTCTGTTCGCGTGTAAACTCAAAAGCTACTGCGCCGATTTTCATGCTGTTTTCACCAATGGGTAGCGTGGTTCTCGAGAAAGGTTTTAGTATATAATTTGTTAAGTTTTTGTGTACATAAACAATATTTGTTGGAGGTGTCGGAAAAGAATAGCTATCTGGGATCTCTAAACCTTTAAAATATATCAAAATAATGTATGGTGGAATTGTGTATATTATATGGCTCTATAGAAAATTTTCCGCGATGGTGGCATATGTCTATCTCTATATATTTAATAACAACCTAAAACGTTTGGAGGACTTTTGGAGGAGAAAATTTTCGGGGACGAAACCATTATTTTGAGGTTGTACTTACGATTTTCGGTTGGAGCTGTACTTGTACTTACCGCACTGATTATTAACTCGCCCGCGTTAGCGCGACTCTTTTACTAATCAAACTTTCCTTGAAGGCCTGCAACGGTCCTGTGATTCCTCTGGTGTTCCAAGAGAATGTGAGGGTCGGTGATAACTTAACACCAGGTGACTCGTACGACGGTATGTTAAATTAAAATTGTTAAATTTGAAAAAAAGCCTCAGCTACTGTTCCCTCTTTATCGCATACAAAGCGAAATGTTCATTTGGATTCATTTTAATTTAGAATGATTGTCACCTTCAAATCTCCAGAGATGTTCGCGCCGGCAAGAATGCCGGTCGCCGCGGGGAAGAATATTGAGAACACGGAGAAGAAGTCGTGATGCACACCCTCGAAGTATCTGTAGTTAGGCGATAGGTTCTCCGTCAGAACTGTCACTGTTAACACGTGCATATTGACAATGAATAAAATGTCAAATACAATGAGTTTATATACATATATATATACATATAGACAAATCACGTCGTATAAAACAAAGTCAAAATATGGAAAATGCCGTGTAATAAATACATTGCCGCATTTACTCCAGTTGATAAAAATATTCTTTGTGCATAAGCAGCAATGTAAAAGAATTATTTAGTTTAGGTTACGTATGTTGAATTTAGAACCCAATTCGGACAGAGACTGTTGACACGCAACTATGGAGAAATGTATGCTTAAATTGTGTTTAAGCACACATTTGCCGTTCCGCTGTCAGACTTCAAACGATATGTCATTATATGTGTATATTTTGTGCACACCCAGACGAGTTTTTACAGTATCTTAACTTTAATTTAGGACATAATATGTAAATAGAACAGTCATGTTTCTTATTTTAATATTTAGCGGCTTCCGCGACATTATTACGATAGTGCACCGTACACGCCCTGTCAAATTTTTAATCTGTCTTTTAATTAGTATTTATTGATACCGGATTATTTTCTTTATTTTTTTTTTATACAATTAGACATTTTAAATGCAAATATTTCTATCAACTGAAGTCAGCGGGCGCGGGATACCTACTGAATGCTCATTGGCACGTTACAATCAAAATACAATGTAATTGGCCACATAATAATCACAACATATCATAAACAATCGCTATTGGCTACTGTGGATTCATATTAATGTAGCCTAATGCGGTTGGTTATATCTCAAGGCGATCGATTACTAATTGGATGTGTTTTATCTAATACGATGAGCCCGACTGGTTTTAATTTGATCTTTAATTTATTATATATACATATATATAATATAAATATATATATATATATACATATATATAAAATATAAAATATATTTATAATTTATTATATATAATTTATTATATATTTGACAGCAAGCTAACTATGTCTGAGCATATTGATTATGTTGCGAATTAAGCGTTCAAGAGCTTAGGTTTTATGATACGTACATGCAAACCTTTTAATGACCTTGCATGTATTAAATCTGTTTACTATGCATACGTACGTAGTGTCTTAGAGTACGCAAGTTGTATCTGGTCGCCCCATTATATAACATATATTGAAAAACTTGAAAAGATTCAAGCTAAATTTATAAGGCACCTTAACTTTCGTCATAAATTTTTTTCCAACTATAAAGATGGCTGCATGCATCATAATATAATTTCACTAGCAGACAGACGAACGATATTAGATACCATGTTCTTATTTAATATAATAAATAATCTTCTGGACTCCCCAACATTACTTGCTAGTATTAACTTCAATGTACCACTAAAACGAACGAGAAATACGCCTCTTTTTTCATTATCATTTTACACTACGAACTATGGTAAAAATTCTCCCATTAACAGAATTTGTAAGCATTACAACGAAGTTTTTTTCGAATGTCGACATTCATAATCGCAGTAAAAATATCTTCAAAAAAGAAATTATTAAAATATTAATGAATACACTAGATACGAAAAATGTTACTGGAGCAATATAAAACGAACAAATAGGTACATTAACACACGCACACATACACATCCAAACATACAATAAACACTATAACCGATTATAACATATATAATAATAGATATAAATATTAAATTCGCATTCATACGCATAATATTATTCTTTTAATGTTTAAACTATACATTTTACTATGTTAAAGTAAATTAAGTTGATTTTTTTTTTGTTTATAAGTTAAAGTTATTTAAGTTGAAAACTCATTAGTTGATTTTTGTTTATATAGAGAGACCTGTAATTGGCTATTATATGTACACTAATTTTTAAGACTAATTTGTAATATTTATGCTGTAGGTCTTTTCAATAAAATTATTTTAAGTGTATGGAATGTAACAGTGAATGCGTATGACAGTATACTCACTGTTGAAGCCCACAAACCCCTGCGCGATCTCGTCGTCACTAGTGGGCCCGATGGCGGCCCCGATACAGAAGTCCGC
The DNA here is from genome assembly GCF_905404315.1 of Leptidea sinapis. Lineage (NCBI taxonomy): Eukaryota > Metazoa > Arthropoda > Insecta > Lepidoptera > Pieridae > Leptidea > Leptidea sinapis. Next base: position 1,027,607 of record NC_066300.1, on the reverse strand, counting down.
GATAGCAGCCAGCAGTATGACCAGTAGAACTATCTGAGCCTTCGCCTCCCACTCCATGCCAACCACCACGATGCCCGTCAACAGTATGATGGTGATGCACCCGTATATTGCTTGATCCTACCAACAACACATTACAATTACACTTCAGTGCAAAGTCATATTATACGCTTTCAATATTAGCTCCGTCTGTTTCTGAATGTGACGAAATGTTTTCACCTGCATCATGCCTATTAAGTACCTATTTAATAATTTGCACACTTACCAAGCATTGATTACAATATTCCATTACTATAACTTTGTATCCTAACCAGGCTTACCTAGAATAGTTATAAAAAATTTTATAAGTAAGTAGGTACTTATATTATGTGATGTACTGATGCTGTTTTTAATTTTTTTAACCGAAAAAGTGACGAGACGAGCACCTGATTGTAAGTGATATGCCGTGCCTTTCATAATGCAGTGCTACCACTGACCTGTATAAATAACACTGGACTGTTCCATATATTTGACAGCATATTTTTTGTGTCATATTTTAACATTTTGAATAAATTTCGTTCATTTTCCGTGTTATTTCCACTTCAAGAATCAACGTAATAAATTCCCCTTTTTTTTGTAAATTGTTTCCCACCATCTATTGATGTTTGCTGAGGTTTTTATCACTAGTTTAAGTACCGCAGACTTTCGCTGTGGCCAACAGCGCCCAAATGGCGAATATCAAACAGGCACAAAAGCATTTTGACAGCCGCCAGTCCAGTGGTATGTAGTATAGGTCAGTGAGTGCTACTCAGTATTATTGATTGTCACATTGAGACATAAGATGTTAAATGTCAATAGGCCAGTAATGTCACTAACTACGGCGCCCTTTAAACTACGGCACGCAAATGTTTGCACACTCCACGGTGGAAAAGGGCAACGCTGTGGCCACCTAGCCGGTTTCCGGTACAAAGTAGCCCCCCATTGGTAAAAGTCTCAAAGAGTATCAAATCAGTTTCTTTTAAGCGAGTCTACACACAAAGAACAAAAACGAACAGTCTTCACTACCTTCGGTGTATATATTGTAAAATTTTCCTCAACTCCGTCTCCCCTCCCCTAATCTCACGCGAGATTTATCAAAATTTATGTTTTGGCTGTAAACGTGTTAAATTATTGAGACAAAAAAATCACAACTTTTTCTATTACTTGAATTGAAGACAAGAAAAAGAATAATATATGTGAATATTACCGTAATTTAAAATAACAATCATAAAATTAAATATGTTTTTTATGAAAATAAGGGACGAGACGAGCAGGATGTTCAGTTGATGGTTACTGATACGCCGTGCCCATTACAATGCAGTGCCACTTAGGATTTTTGAAAAAGCCAATAATTCTGAGACAAGATGTTAAGTCGCATTTTCCCAGTAATTTCACTAACTACAGCGCCCTTTAGACCGAAACACAATAATGTTTACACATTACTGCTTCACGGCAGAAATAGGCGCCGTTGTGGTTGTAGCCCATAACCCATAATCTATCCGGCATCCTGTGCAAAGGAGCCTCCCACTGGTAAAAATCAATATATGCATAATGTTACCGTTTGTAATGTCGTTAGCTGTTGCGACGAATTACATTTCTGCTTATTATATTTTTTTTCTTTAAAATTTTATGAAATATTTATAAATATAATAAGACAGCTATGATCCATTAATAGACATATATATTCAAAATCATGGTCCAATTACAACCTCCCACTATCGGCATGTAGTTGTTACAAAGCCTGTATAAATACGTACCCACTCCTTGCTGACCATGTACGCCGACTCGGGTATGAGCGTGATGAGCGACTCCCCGAAGCCCACCACGTACATGGCGCTGGCCACGGCGTTGGCCATGGAGAAGATAAGCCCGATGGAGCCGCCGAACTCCGGCCCGAGAGACCGCGATATCATATAGTACGTCCCTCCTGGTAATAACAACATTCTTAAAGTGACATTTTTTCGTCCATCCATCGCATTTAGCATTACAGCCAGCCGGCATTAATTTCAACTAGTGCTTTAAGTCAGTTTGGCCTAATAAGTACTGCGTTTATTGGTCGGCTGTGGTGACGTATTACCCCCAGAAGAGATACGTAAAAAAGGGTATAAAAGAGCGCTTCCGGCTCATTTGATTCAGTCTCGTGCCAGATTTTGGCGAGACAACACGTCCTGAGGATGCCTCGTGTAGAGGCGAAACACGTGTCGAATTGTTTAAAAACAAATATTGGCGGAATTAACACTAAAGAAAAGTTAAATCACTTGTATAATTATGGCTTTCCGCAAAGTAACGCCTACTTCAATAAATTTTCTTAATGCGTTTATGTGTAATTTGGAAATGAAGAAACGGTAAAGTCGACATATCCGATTGCACATAAGAATCGCCAAAGTTGCTAAGGCGATGCTTATAAGAGTCATATCAATACAAAAAATGTCAATACACACCTTTCATAATAGTCATTAGACGCCTTAACAAGTTCAGACGCTCGACTAATATAATATGTAAATTATAGAACAGGAGCTCATTATATACAAGAAAGATTGTAGATGTCGCAAACCAGTCTAGAAAGATAGCATTCTAGCCAGTAGTATTCAAATTCAAATTCTAATATTTTTATTCAAAAAAGGATGTGACATCACTTATTGAAAGTCAAAAACTACCACCCATTCCAAAATGAATTGCCTGAGAAGAAAGGGCGCAACAAACTCAGCGGGCTTTTTTTAAAACACTCATGTGATACTATTATCACACGAGGCGAAGTTTTAATACCCCATATTACACACCAGTTGCATAAGTAACTATTAAAATAATTGTATTACGAGTCGCCAGGCCAGGAACTGTCAGTACGGCCCACGTCCTATTCGTCAACTTGTACGGTTGATTTTCCGTCTGTCTGATAAAATAATATTAATAAAATAAAAATCGCGCGTTATATTTACCTCCTTTTATAACACCGTTAGTGCTGATGGCGGACATAGAGAGCGCCGTTATCATCGTCACCACCGATGTTGTCAGGATGAGCAGTATTGCTTGACCTGGTGCAGATAAATACATTTAAAATAGAAAAAAGGAGCATATGGAGTTATGATCATACCAAATTAGTAAGTTTCAGTTATTTTCATATCAATTAAACATAAGACACTTACAATTTTTACACGAATGTTAACGAGATGTATAATGAAAAGCAGTGGCAAGAAACTCATTGCCACTCTTTAAAATCAATTTAGTATACAAACATTTATAAAAATCAGAAATTTTTATTACATAAAAGTGTGGAATTTGAGTACAGTAGTTGCATCAATCGACACACACTGTAAATAAATAAAGGTATGTTGCGTTATATTACCAACCATAGGGGTTAAAGTATGAAATTGTCGTTTGATTGTGATAGGTAAGTACTACGAATTGACATAGAACCCCCATGGTTTGAAATTTTAGATTGAAACTTTTTTCACATGGCACCTACCTATGTAGTTCTTCTTTTAAAGAACGTGCAACATTCGCTTATCGACTTTCAGCTGTTTTTTTATTCGGCTTAGACAAGAAAGATGGATACTTCGAAGATTCGAGTGGCTTTTGAATACGAGTTCTAGACGCAGAACTAACGCGATAGAAACAGCTCGCAATATGCTGCTGCTAATGAACGCACAGTGCGATTTGGATTAAACACTTTTGTGATGGAAACTTTGATTTGAAGAACGAACCACCTTCTTCCTTTCTTGTGTTGCCTTGTTGAATCGATACAGAAATGAAGGATTATTGGATCTAATACTGACATGGGATGAAAAGCGGATTCTTTATGATAACCGTAAGCGAAAAATGCAGTGGTCTCAGCATAGTATTATTAGATAAGTCGAAAAGCCTTAGAAAGTTTGTGATTGAAAATTAATAAGTATATATTCAGCAAATCCTCACCCACACCAGCCTGTCCCACCATCCAGGACAGCCTGAGGAACAGCATGACGCCCCAGATGTTGAGCATGCACCGCATCAGCACCCCCTTGATCCACCCGAACTTGACGTTGGTGCTGGCCATCGCCGTCGTGTCCATATCCTTCTCCAGGGTTTGGCCTGGCTGGAAGCAAGAGTTGAGTCACAAGGGCTCCACCGCACCTTCACTTTTTTAGTCTGCTTAGATAATAACATACAATATGTGCACTGTGACATCATTCTGCGCGTAAATAAAAGCTAGAGTTACTTGCTTTCAGAACTGAAAATCCAATGATGTCTAAATTTTTGCTGTCCCTTTAGAAAATACTATACCCAACTAGCTTTCAATCATTTGAGTATACTACTGACACATTTATGAAGTGTTGTGGTACATAAGTAGTTTATTCCAAATTCAAATTTAAGACACAGCCGGACTTTAACAGCGGGAATCGTTCATAGTTCGTATTAACTCCAAATAATTTTTAGATAACTTTTGTCGGATTGTCCTTGATAGTTCGTTGATATTTTTATGTCTTGATACCATTATTTAGCGGTCTCGAATGGTTGATGGAACGAGAACACGGAGCAAAATTATAGCGTTACTTGAGGAAGGGTGTAGTCAATGTTACGTGTCCCAGAGGCTAAATGTGAGTCGTTCGACTTGTCCAAAGGACTTGGCAACGATATCAAGAGACTGATTCCGTCAGTAGAAGGCCTGGGAAGGGTCAAGAAGAAAACCATGCACAGAAGCTAGAGACGCTCGACCGCTTTCTCGTGAACCAGATATTGAGAAATCGCTAATCGAGCTAATCTTCTTATGTCACCTTCAAAAAGACTAGAGGAAGTAAGAGGTGTGCAAATCAGCTTATGGACTGTCAGGAGGATGCCTCTCGCTGACAATATATGCAATCGCCGTCCAGCCCGTGTCCATAAGTTACTGCACGAGCACAGAGTTGCTAGACTAAGCTCGAAATTGTGTGACGTGGACTCAAGAGGACTGGGGTAGAATATTATTCTCGGATGAAGCCAGAATATGTCAAGGGGAGGCAAGGGCAAATAAAGGCAAGGGGAACGTTTCGCAGAAGTTGAAGAAATAACCCCTTATGGTGGAGGCTCAGTTATGTTTAAGGTAGCGATATATATAATTCTCTCTGCTCTTATTTTTTTGCAAATAAAATACAACCCACGTTACACACACTGATAACTTAGCTTTCTATAGCTTTTCTTATGGAGAGGACAAACGAGCGTTAGGGTCACCGGGTGACGTTTAGTGATCACCTACGACGTTTCTAGGCAATAATATATTTTTGGGATAATTACAAACTAACATGCAAATTTACAAACAATCAAATATTTTTCTCTATATATAGTAAATATTAAGTAGTACAAATCACCTAGACAACCATGGTAAACGTGGCCTTACATAAACATTCACTAGGAGCACATTATTGATCGTAAACAGTTTTAACTACCAATTAAGTCATCAAGTAAACATAACACGTAGCTCGTAAAGCACTCACTAGTACGCATTGAGCGTGACCTATGAGCCTATGACAGGGTTAATTGGTCAACTTTTAAAAAAGGTCTGTGTCATGGGTTACCGTATGTAATTGTGTCGGTGCACTCTATGAAACGCAGATAACCCGAGACGTCGCTCATCCCAATTCTTCTACATCTGCAATAAAATACTGTGGACAACGAAATTGTGGGTAGCAATACTCTCTTTTGATGCTGCAAGGTGGTATCATCACCATGTCACCACTTAGTATATCGTATCAGACAGATATGATATCATCATATCATAACATTTTCTTCGGTGACTACACCTTGCTCCCAAATACTGTTTATAATACACGCGTCAAGAAGATCGTAACGGCGGTAGGGTTTGACGACGAGCTATAAAATTTTGAGTGGCGAACACAATAGTTCAATTCGAGACGTAGTATTACTAGGACTCAATAGGATTAGACAAATAGCTACCCTCGTCAAATAATAATGATATTATATTAGCCCGGACGAATGGACATTATCCCTTGGCATTGCTTGCGATGTGACGTCATTTCATAACGTAGGGTTCTTTGTGTGGTTGGCAATATGATTGCGAGGAAGTTTAATCGTTCATTGCCTGACGTGAGAATTACTCTCTTTAAGCTTTGGACTAATTATTCTAAAAAGTCGCATGATGGCATGCAAGTCGCCTACAATAACATTTTTAGATTCCTCATGGGCCTGAAAAGTTGCTGTAGCGCTTCAGTAATGTATGCGGAGGCTAGGGATGATTCGTTTAATTCTATCCAGCGTAAAAGAATTGCATCGTTCATGTCCAGGGTTGAGACGTGTAATAACGGCACTATCAGAAGTCTGTCTGACAGGCTGATGCTATCAGCAATGTATCGACGCTGGGTGGATATTGCAACCTAGTTTTTATTTTAAGTATATATTTTATACTGTGTCTGTACTATGGATCAAGGGTCTGAAATAAAGTATTATTATTATTATTTCATTGTACGTTCTCTACAGCATTTAGCACGAGTCTATTACGAACAGCTATTTACCTAATTGGGTATTCCCAATGTTACCTATTGGGTGTTATTACACCACAGCACTACACTAGACTAACCTTTACTCATCACCAAATGAAGGTGTTGAGTTTTCCTTCAATTTGATTGTCAAGGAATTTTTACCAGTGGCAGGCCGCCTCTTTACACCGACCATACCAGCAGTTGAAATTTACAGGCTCTATTTGCCCTATTTGACGTGAAGGTCGTCGTAGGCGGTAAATTACTTAATAGGCAATTTTATTACTTACCTTGATGGTAAGGTGAACGTCTTGCCCGTCAAGACAAGTTTTTCTCATAAAATAGTACGGTAAAGAATGTCGCGCTTTAATCTACTACTTTATATTTTTTTTGGCCCTGGTCAATTTCTCACTGAGACGACCCGTATAGCCCAGGGGTTGTCGACCTCGCCCACTCAGCTAGAGGATTCCCAAATTCGAATCCCGGTTGGTATACACATTATGTGTGTTTATTGTATCAAATAAATCGTTTTCTTGCAGTTGTGCAGTCAATGCTTCAACTGGGTAAAAAAATTATTATAATGCAATATTTGAAACACCAAATATGACAGCAAAGTGATATATCACTAAGCCAGATCTTCGAGTTGGTTTCTTTTAATTCCTCCGATGATGCAAAAGAGCATGGACGCATTGCACACATATCGTCAGCTTAAAGGAATCCGTGTGTAATATAATTCCAAAAACGGAAAATTTTATCATAAATCTAAGCCTGTATTCTCCGACTGTAAAATATAGATGAGGCAACATGTTGAACACGCTCGCTCCAATTATAAATGCAGCTATGTCAATGTTACGTGTGGATTATAACCAATATTATACAAGTTGTACGGTTTCTAATCAGGTTATCGCAAGTCAAGGTAGAGGCTAACATTTATAAAAGCATCTGTGTAAACTTTATGACTGTGTGCTGCAATATTAATGTAAACAATCCACACATTCTCATAAATATACATTACCCACATACAAAATCGGTACAGAACAGCCGTAATATTTTCATATATTTCCTCAATAATCGATTTGCATTCGCTCCAAAAGTGAATCGAGCTAATAATATCAATTTTCATTTCTTATAATTTCCTCATTTCTACCAAGATCTAGACACCACGTTCTAAAACGTAGTACGATTTTCACAGTTTTGGTCCTTCGAGCCTACATTGTTCGTAGCCACGTACTAAATTTGTAAATATTTTGGAAAAAAAACTTATGTTTTTTTTTGGTATTACAGTGTTACTTCATAGTTACAAGAATATATTACATATAAAATAGTTTTAAGGTATAAACAACTTTATTATTAAGCAGTAGCCGATATTCACGGCTGGGTTGTATCTGGTAGGACCGTACCTCCCAACCTGTAAAAAACTCCTAAGCGTAAAGAATTTTATTTTTAAAATTCACCTTAGTATCCAGACCAAACTAATTGGTTCCTTACTTTGACTATGAATTGTTGACCCGTAAATGGTGAAAAAATGAACAGAACAGGCCCTGACCTTCCTCGATAGCGACGCGTTGTGGAGCTCATCCAGCGTTGGTCGGGGCGCCGCGTGGAGCGACAGCACGTTCCTGTAGTTGTCCAGTCGAGGTAGAGCCTCGCGAGTGAAATGCCTGCCAATTTTACAAAAAGACAGATATTATTAAAAAAATCAAAAAAATAAATATTTTTAAAGCTAGCGGCCCTGACGATATCCACCCATTTTTCATTAATAAATGTAGTACTGTTCTCTCTTTTCCTCTGTTTCAAATTTTTAACAAATCATTACAAGATGGCATATTCCCGGAAGTATGGAAAGAAAGCAAAATAGTGCCTATATTTAAAAAGGGCGACTTATCGAAAGTAGAAAATTACCGGCCAATTGCAATACTATCTTGCCTTGCCGAGCTCTTTGAATCTCTTGTTACTCCTACCATAACTAGGCATATCAGTGCCACTATTTCAAATAACCAACACGGGTTTTTCAACGGAAGATCTGTCCAAACAAACTTAGTTTCCTACGTTTCCAATATTTGCAGTGACATAGATAAGGGCCATGAAGTACACAGTATCTATACAGATTTTAAAAGCGCATTTGACAAAGTTGACCACAATTTGCTTACACTGAAATTAAAAACCGCCGGTGTATGTGGTTCACTTCTTAACTGGCTTATATCTTATTTAGGAATGAGATTCCAAATAGTGATGACCAACGGCTATAAGTCACATACTTACTATGCAACCTCTGGTGTGCCGCAAGGATCCCACCTTGCACCAATCTTATTCTTGTTATTTATCAACGATATTAGTTCAGTAATACTCCACTCCAAATTCTCTATATTTGCGGACGATTTGAAGCTTTATGTTACCGCATCCCCTGTCTCCTGTGCACAACTACAAGCCGATTTAAATAGAATATGGACATGGTGTTACACTAACAATATGTATTTAAATATCAGCAAGTGCTTCCTTATAAAATTTACCCGCAAAAAGAAACCATCGAATTTTGTTTACACGTTAAATAATACAGAGATACAAGAAGTAAGTGAAATCCGTGATTTAGGTGTTCTTGTCGATAATCAACTCACATTCAATTCGCACATAGACTCAGTCGTTAAAAAATCTACGCAGATGCTTGGCTTTATGAGACGCAACACCAATAAATTCCGTCGTGTAAAAACCAAAATACTACTGTTTAATGCTCTAGTACGAACCCATATTGAATACGCAAGTGTTGTTTGGAATCCTTTCTACAGTTTGCAGTCGCAAAGAATTGAATCAATACAGCGGTCTTTTTCGAGACATCTAGCTTTTTCAACACCTGGAATATCTTATAGATGCCCTTATACCCAACGCCTCGACTTCTTTAAACTTCATTCACTAAAATCTCGTCGCAGCTACCTAGATTTATTATTTCTGCACAAAATAGTTAATAATAAAATAAATAATTCTGATCTTCAAGAATGCATATCCCTCTCAGTACCCTTTAAATACCCAAGACAGACGATATCCAAGATCTTTCACATTCCTTACTGCAGAACAAACATTGGACTCAACGCCCCCATCGTCAGGCTTTGTAGATTATACAACGAAGTAAATTCAAAAAATTCAGAAATCGATATTTTCAACGATAATTCAAAAAAGTTTGTAAAAATTCTCGCACATCAAGCTAACCTGTGAATTTTTTTTTTTCCAAGTAGTATGTACCTATATCCTCTTCATTATAAAACCATATAAATTATATCCTTACTTTATATACATTTTTGTACTTAGACATTTTTGACTGTATAAATCACACTGTTCACTGTTACCATTGAATGATGTGTTCATTTTTAATTGTTACATATATCAGAATAATTGTACCTAGCATAAGTTTATATAAATGTGTAATATATGTAATGTTGATGATCCAAATAAATAAATAAATAAATAAATTTTGATAAAGTTCTTAATTTAAAATATACACACTTCTAATTTAATAGGAGGACAAACGAGCCTGCAGGTGACTTGATCATTGAGGAATGACAGGAACGATAATACAATAATAGTCCGTAATAAATAAAACTTCTGTTGATACGGAATCTAAACAAACCGTTCCATTTTTTTGTAAACGGAAAATGTGAGACCCCATTACTAGTACTGTGCCAACTGGTATTGAACTCAGTAAGTCGTATGTCATAACTTCAACAAATTGCCGACAAATACAAAAACTGACCAAGAAAACAGAAGTACTAAAACAGGTTTTTTTATAGCCGTAATACTACAGTTAAAAAATCAGTTTTTTTTTAAAATGCCTGTTAACAGAAAGACGGAAGGACAGACATGTGAGTCTTAGTAATAGGGTGTCCGTTAGTTACATTTCGGGTACTAATTAAATTAATTACTAATAAAAGTCTAATAACATATTATGGTAGAGAGGTCAACGTTGCGTTGGTTGGTCAGTGTACAAGTAGCTTTAGCCACCACGTGTCTAATGATAAACAAATCTGACACGCTCGGCGGAAATATTACGAGATCGGATACTGATAATAAGCTCCAATTGTAATGGCACGTCGTGTCATCTATTGTATTAATTGTGTGCATAATTTCGAATAAATACCTATTGTTTAGATTATAATGAATAGCCGACAATTCACAAAAGCGAGTCGTTGTTCAACTAATCTTAATATATTATATAAATTACGTGACACGTTGTTTGTCCACGATGGAATCCTAAACTAATGAACGGATTTAAATGGGGGTTACTTCATGGAGTGCAGTTTAGTCCAACTTGAGAGATAGGATAGTTTTTATTTCGATTTGGGACCCATAATTATTTTTATTTCCAATATTTGTTTTGTATGGACATATTTTCTGTGAGAGAAATTATTGACGCACGGTTTGACAGTTCTGCTGTGAAACAATTTCATTATAACAACAAGGAGCATATGTTACGAAATAATAATAATTGATGGAAATATTATTGACAAATTCATAAAAAACAGTATTTCATTATTATGTACAGAACATGGTCTGTTGGGTCAGATAGTTTATTATATAACTTCGTGTCAAACTTACACATTGACACCACAGTCTTTCTATGTAGGAGGAGAATCAGAATATCCATTAGTAAACTAACTAAAACTCCCAAGAAGCAACCGTCATGACCGTCGAGTTGTTGTCTCTTTCATATTAGGTAATAATAGTACAATGATTATTAATTAATTCCGCGCGTGGGCTGATCGGTCTACGAGTGCCTTAATCCGTCTTGTAAACCCTAGGTAAATGCCTCTATATGATACGACTGTACAAAAACAATGCTTATTGTTAATATTTTTTAATATGTAAATGTACCTATTGCGGTCGTCGGTCCACGTGTAAGAGAAGATACTTATTTATGAATATTTTTAAATCTAAACCCATCGCCAAACATTACACAATCTCTGGGTAAGACAACACAAAAAGCTAACGACGTGACCGAAATTTTTACTAATTATTAATTAGGTGACCAGAGCCAAAAGGTAAAAGAAGTTATATTATAGTTCAGCTGATGATAATTGATACGCCCTGTCCATTACAATGCAGTGACGCTCACGATTCTTGAAAAACCCAAAAATTCTGAGCAGCACTACAATTGCGCTTGTCACCTTGAGACATAAGATGTTAAGTCTCATTTGGCATGCATAAGTAATTTCACTAGCTACGGAACCCTTCAAGACCGAAACACAATCATGCTTACACATTACTGCTTCACGGCAGAAATAGGCGCTGTTGTGGTATCCATAATCTAGCCGGCTTTCTGTACAAAGGAGCCTCCCACTGGTGGTAGGTTACTGGTGCTTTGCCGCATCCCGTAAGGATTCCTGTATTTACCTGAAACTCTTGCCATATTTAGTGTCGGCAGCCGTGAGGGGGTCGTCGCTCTCCATACCCGAGCCATCCGACTCGGTGCCCTCATCCTGTTGCGTCTCTTCTTGCATCTGGAGATAAAAACATGGAGATAGAGAACCTCTTATGACCTTTAAATCTGGATCGTACGGAGGCAGAGGTCTTAGGTCATTAAATAGATCGCGGGATCGTGTCCCTCTGAATTCCTCAATTTAAATATGTATTTATTCATGACACATTATTACACTAACATACTACTACTCGGCTAAGTCGAGTTAGTAAGTCTTTTGTTGGGCGATGTATATGCTTTTATAACAAGATCCCAGAAAATGTTCAAAACAAAAGTATTACCTTATTCAAAAGAATTGTTAAAAACTTTTGTGTGGTAAAGGTTACTATTACATAAATGACTTTCTTAATGACCTCATCCTCAGGCTATTAAATAATAAGTTTAATTGTACAATATTACTTTGTAAACATATATTTCGATGAAAAAAAAGCCCGCTGAGTTTGTTGCGCCCGTTCTTCTTAGGTGTGAGGCATTCATTTTGGAATGGGTGGTAGTTTATGACTTTCAATAAGTGATGACACATCCTATTTTGAATAAAAATGTTTGAATTTGAATAATTATACAAAATAAAAATAAAACAAAATAGCAGAACATGCCACCACCAACAACGAAGAACTAAAAAGACTTTGGTATTTAACAAATATTGAAACCTTTCGTAGCTTTTCAACCATAACTAGTTCTCTCACTTACTCATCAACATCAGCGTGTTGGTTACTTCTACATGACTTACGATTTGAAAATTGGTTAGGTAGTGGTAGCTAGTCGCCAATTTGAACACTAATACACACAATACACATCATAAAAACCGAATTATTATTGAAGTTATACTTCTTTAGGCGCCTTATTAAAAAATTATGAGAGTGTTTAAGATGCGCGTACATCACTGTAACACAAAAGTAACAGGGTGAAGTTGGTTCCTAAAATTTTCTGACGTTTGCGACATTCGTTATTTTTTTTTGGATTTTTCGTCCATTATTAGGATAGGCAAAGGGTTTAAGCCCGTATAGCCGTATTCGTTATTTAATAATTAATTATTGTCAAAGCCATCGTTGCAACATTTTCACAATATTTTTTATTTCTACAAACGTAGAATAGCACGAGGAATAAATAATTTTAAGGATTTTTGCTTTGTTAGGCCAAAGAAATATAACTTCTTGCGTGCATTCATAAGTAAACACACAAACACTTTTTATCACAATCGATGTGTGTGGGCGTTCAAGCACACTGCCGTTACAAAGAACTTTATACGTCATCAAACTTAATACGACAAGAGCGCCCACCAACTGATTCAAATAAATCAATGGAGATTTAAAAGGCTGTCGTTGACCTATAAAATATTCGAGCATTTATAAGGCCCCATTGTTAATGGATCGGCCGTGACGAACATGGTCAAATCGTGAAAATTTCTTTAAAATATTTGAATAGTCGTTTGTAATTGAGAATGTGTGAATTAGTTGAAAATACTAACGGCCTTCAGCCATAAGGCTAATATAATATAAAATAACGTCATGTCACGGGTCTGGTATACCAGACCCACACCGCGTTGACGAACGGTAGGTATGACGATTCGAGCAAGACGTGAAACTTCGATCTTTGCTGTTTTGCTGTGCTCCTCTCTCGTAACAAGAAGAGTGCCGCAAGAGAACAGCATCGAAGCAACCTTATATCAAAAAGTTCAATTTCATATTCTTGTATAGCAGTGGGAGGCTCCTTTATACGTCGGCTAGATAATGACTACCACAATGGCGACTATTTCTGCCGTGAAGCAGTAATGTGTAAGAATTGCTGTGTTTCGGTCTGAAGGGCGCCGTAGCTGGTGATGTTACTGGGCAAATGACACTTTAGACGCTCAGTTTTTGGGTTTTACTGTTTTAGTGAATCCTTTGCGATACTGAATTGTAATGGTCAGGGCGTATCAATTACCATCAGCTGTACGTCGTGCTCGTCTTGTCCCTTTTTTTTCATAAAAAAAATATATATATCTCCGTTAGAGATGCACGCTTTATTTGTCTATATGCTAATATATTGTAAGTCTAAAAATGTTAACAGACTTTGTATTCAAATTCAAATATTTTTATTCAAAATAGGAGGTGACATCACTTATTGAAAGTCAAAAACTACCACCCATTCCAAAACGAATGTCACAGACCTGAGAAGAACGGGCGCAACAAACTCAGCGAGTATTTTTTTATAAAAAAATATGGATACAAAGTAATACCGTACAATTAAACTTATTACTTAAAAGCCTGAGGGCGGTCGCTCCATTCCCAATCTGTGGTATCATTAAGAAAATCATTTAAGTTATAATAACCTTTAACACACAAACGTTTTTTAACTATTATTTTGAATAACATTTAATACTTTTGTTTTAAACATTTTCTGGGATCTTGTAAAAGCATATACATCGCCCCACAAAAGACTTACTAACTGGACTTAGCCGAGTAATAAGCATTATAAGTTTGTCTGTTCCTGGTGTTAACATTATGGTTATGACAGTTTCTAGCAAATTCACTTATGTACATTACATTATCAAGAATATACATAACTATGACCGCTATGAAAACAAATAACACACACAAAATGGCACATCAAATAGATTTGATGGTGTTTTAAGGAAAGAGCCTCACTGATAAGACATTTCCTCTACGCTAATCTAGCTGTATTCGTAAATAAGCATCGCAAAACGCAATTGGCACAAAGAAACGCCGACCAATTATCTAAAAGACGTACGCAATGGCCACTTCCTCCTCCCAGCATCCCTGACGAGCCGATACATCATCAGAGAGCCGGCTTTATTTATAGTTCGGCTAAAAATAGCCCCGCCCACTGCGCCTGCTATTTCCATATTGCCTTAAGTGGCTAACACTCTGAATAATCTCTATGTGAAACATTAAACAATGGCACATTATTTACGACTTAGCGCGTTTCGTGGCAAGATTTCGTTTAAGCGAAATATAGTCACTTATTATAACATATCAAGCTATTTGTAAATAAAAATTCTATCAATTAACTTCAAATATCCGTTTTCGTTTGTGAATCACATAATATGAAGTATGAACAACGGAACGCAAGAGAATGCGGGTTTGAGTCCCGCATCGTTCATATAATTTTGTTTTCAGTTTTATTTGTGTAATTAATCCGAGAAGTGAGGGTTATCACTTTAAAAACAAATGAAATTGTTTAGATTTGCAAGAGCGACATCTCAAGTCAATTTTCTAATATGCAAATATTTGGGTTCAACAGGATATCAACTCTAAATAAGATCCTGTAGATGAAGCCACAACCTGAGAGTTGAACAAAGCGTACAAGATTTTATGACGATACTTCACTCGAACACGGTTGGCTCAGTTGGTAAGAGCGCTCGCACGGAACGCGAGACGTCGCGGGTTCGAGGCCCGCATCGTTCATAAAATTTAGTTTTCAGTTTTATTTGTGTAACAAGGAGCTTGCCAAAATATTTCAGTGGAAACGTTTAAGCCGTCTGTAATAAACTAAAAAAAAAATCAAAAAAGCAATTTTATGGCGTCGATAACATAATTACAACGTGTATGTTTCTTTTGGGTAATATTTAATGGCACGATTTTTGATTCAGATTTCAGTCATTATAATATAAATGGACCTTATGATAATGACCTATAAGTAGAACAACGGCAACGCTCTTGTGATTCCTCTGGTGTTGCAGGAGAGTGTGAGCGGCGGTGATCACTTAACACCAGGTGACCCGTACGCACGTTTGTCCTCCTATTCCATCTCCGCGATTAATAGGCGACACAAGTGGCAAGAGGTGGTACGGTGGGGACAGGAGACGCAGAGCACTTCTGAGTTAAAAAACCATAATAATTTAATTATAAAGTAATTGTAATTTGGCGTCAGTCAATCTGCCTATTGATTATAAATAGTGTACTTTTAAATATGTATATTTGTAATACGTAATATTTGTTCTCGCGTCTCGCGCTAAGCCTGCGTGAATCAGCTCTAGTATGGAAGAGGTTCTACTTATTTGCAGCTGCGCGCTCCAAGTAGTTTGCAACTAAAACTATTATGGATTCGCTCATGTCATTAAGAGATTGCGTCGAGGGTGAAAAGGAAATAGCCGCTTGTAAAACGCATGGCTAAGTCACGACCATACCTGTCAACCTATTTTGAATGTATATCCTTAACATAAGTAATAATAAGTACTAAATGCCGGTAATTCAAGAAGTAGTTAGTTCATAAAACCCACTCGTTAGGTGCTATGGAATTCTAATGGCTGCATAATAATAATTCTATGACACGAGTTCTGAAAACAGCGGCAGGAATCAAGTACCGAATATAACTAATGAAATATAAAATAAATACATTGGTTAGAAGACGCTCAATGTTGCGACGTTGACACTGTACTGGATCCTCGGCTGTTAAAGCACCTCTAAGTTGAAAACGGGTCAGTGTTACACTTCAATCAAAAATTACAGGTTAATCTCACGGACGAGTAAAAAAAGAAGGACTCCGCGCCGTGATATTAGCAAGTGAAGCACCGTTATGCTAGTGTGTGTGCGGTTACGGGGGATATTAGTTACACAATTTATCTCCCTGAAATAATAATATATGGCCACAAATACTTATATAGTATCGTTTTTAAAATATTTTATTGAGACGCAAACTGATCTATCACAGACGGTGACAATTCTCATAATGGCCGCCTATCGGCCTGTAGTAGTGTAAGTGTGTGCGTGGGGCTATGTATTTACACGTTAATCGGCTTGTTTTGGTTGTACACTTTTATACACCAAGAACTATTTTCCTATTGTAATGTCATGTCGATACACTCTAAAATAAAATTCGCTATTTTAGTTGTAGAATATAATAATACATATTGTAATGTTAAGAAATATGAAAGAAAATATGAGGAAACTAGCCTACCTTAATAAGTTTTGTCTTCCTAAATATTACAATGTATATGGTAAAAGAACCTGTAACTATGTATTACGGATATTAAATACATTACCTAATGATCTAATAGATATATATCTGCAAAAGAAAAATTTCAAAGTAAAGCTATAAAAATTCTAGTTACTATTAGCTTCTAGATAATAACCAGGAATACCTATGATGTATATATTTTTAATAATACTAGTTATATTAAGTCTTAAGTAATTAAAACAATTATTGTAATGCGAACTTACCGCTCGCACATAAACCTTAGAGGTTTTACGAGTATGTCTTTATTATTATATATATTAAGATAATTTTGTTCATTGAATAAATAAATAAAAATAAATAATGTAAGGTGATACGGAGTCCTTATTTTTTTACTAGTCCGTGGTTAATCTATAAATATAATGAAATCGTGACAAAGTCAAAACTGTTACTTTTTTTTTAAAACTACATTATATATATCTGTTTTTCTTATGTATGTCCGGGCAAAACGCAAAAAACACTGTATATATTATTTAATTATAAAAAGAGGTCGGGACAGTATAAAGGCTACATATTGTCACGGTATATGTATGGAGGCATAGTATTTTAGCTTCTTTTATAGCGTCCACCCGGATCACGTCGCGAGGTACGGTTACTTTACAATATAAGGCGATAGTAGGTGTTTTATGTTATTTAAGCTAATTCTTATATCGTCACAAATAGTATGAGTTAATGAAGATTCAATGTTGCATTAAAAACAATTTTAATATTTGTACAAAGAGTTATGGTAGCATAATTCGGCGACCTTATCGCTACTCAGCAATCTCTTGAGATGTTTTATTTATAATAAACATTTAATTATTTATTTATTTATTTAAGCCTTAAAACTAATTTTATCTAAACAAAACTGTTATTCTAATATAAATTCTAGTTTACTTCATGCCACTGCTGGGCGAAGGCCTCCCCCTTTTTCTTCCACAGTATTTTGTCAGCTGTTGATCGGGTCCAGAGTACTCCTTCAAAGGTAATTAATTCGTCGATCCACCTGGTGGTAGGTCTGCCTCTTTTTCGTTTTGCGTCCCTCGGATACCATGATGTGACCAGACTACTCCAGCTATTGCTAGATCTTATTGTTATATGTCCTCCCCAGTTCCATTTCATTCATTTCGTTACTCTTGCTACATCTTGTAATTTACTTTTTTTTAAATATATGTCGGAGGAAGCTATGAGTCGGGTTGATTGTTGTTTCCATGGAAACAGGAAAGTTAGGAGTATTGTAATTTGCGTAAAGACCAATCAGAGCAGAGCACGAGCCTCGAGCGGGGTCAAGGCGCCATCTTTACTTTGGCGAGGCCAACATTTTGGGGAGACATTCAAGTAATAGCGACTGATCGAGTTGGATAGTTGAAAGTGTATTCGTCGGTTAAAGTAAGAAGGGTGCCCTGAATCCGCTGCTCGGTCTTAATTGTTCATTGTTGTGAAGTGACAAAATATTGTTTCAATTAAAATAGTGTAAAACTGTGATCATCGTGTTTTGTGCTTGCATTTTACCCTGATGACGCCCACTAAGTCCGCAACCACTAATGACGGTGTCAACGAGAACAATGCTTCTCCGACATATATATATACATATATATATATATATATATATATATATATATATACATAAATATATAACATACACACGTTTACATAGAGCATATCTAGTGACATAGTTTGTGGATACTCGCGTACGTGATATTAGGCAATTACAACTAACATTCTATATTATTACGTATATAATCAACCTACACACAAAAAAGAAAGACAAAATATAATTGAACAGATACAAAAATAACAGATAAACGTATTTATTGATATATAATACCAATACTATGCATTTTCATAATAAATAAAAGTAAATGTCCGAAAGTGTGTATGTGTGTGTGTGTAATGTGAATAATCTGGTGTAACTTCACTTAAAAATTTATCAATAAACTAGTTGACCCGACAGACGTTGTTCTGTATATAATAAATAAAATATTTTTTTTATATGAATTTGTCAATAATATATTATAACATCAAAAATTACTTCGTAAAATATGCACCCTGCTGTCGTAATGAAATTGTTTTACAGCAGAACTGTCAAAACGTGCGTCAATAAATTCTCTCATAGAAATTATATATGGGGACATCAAAGGAAAAACAAATTTGTTGTTTTTATTTAATTTAGCAGCATTTTCCTATTTATTCACCTTTTAAACCGTCTCTGGACTTCCACAAATAATTCAAGACTTAAATTTGCCAAATCGGTCCAGCCGTTCTCGAGTTTTAGCGAGACTAACGATCAGCAATTCATTTTTATATATATAGATTAATGTCAATGAATGAATATTAAAATTTAAAACAAGATTAGGTACAATGCTATTTTATTTCGCTTAATGTGTGTGACAATTGACAAGTGAACTGAACTGAGAGTTAGATATAATTTAAATATTCGCATTAAGAGGCATCCCCACCACGTACCAACAGCTATCAATCTATATGTTTTCGATTATCGAATCAACATAATAATAACTTGTAGGTATTACTCGTGCCAATAAAGAAACGAAACTAAAATGGCGGCCACTAATCATTCGCTTTCACCATCATCATTTCCAACCGTACTCTAAAATAATGTATTGTACTCTACGTCATCTAGGCACACTCTCTTATCTATAATATTAATATAAGTATGCTGAAATACTCCGTTTTACACAATTTCTTTTAAAACCATGAATAATTGTTAGTAAGTGCTTACAAGAGTACAAAAAATACGTTTTTAAAAATATAAAATAAATTATTATTTATTTATATATTTAAAAAGTATAAATATATTAAATTATGTATTTATTTTTTCAAATCAAATATTCTCTATTTCTTCCAATAAAAGTTGGCAACCCTACCTATCGGATACCTTCAATAAAAAGCGCATACACTTAATTGAAGTAGGCGTTACTTAGCGGAAATACATAATTATCCAAATCTTTTAAGTTTTCTTTAGAGTTAATTCCGTCAAAATTTAAACTTTAAACAATTCGACACGTGTTTCGCCTCTACACGATGCATCCTCAGGACATGTTGACTCGCCAAACTCTGGTACGAGACTCAAGTCCTCCAGTCTAAGTTGAAACCGGGGTGATTCTTCAGGTATTGCAGTAGAACGTGGGCGGCGCTGATCTCTAAAATCTAATAAAATAAAATATACAATATTGTACTGATGACAGTAGCAATGATGCTATTGCTATAAAATAATCATCATCTAGTCCCAGGCTGTCGGATCACTTTTCAGGCTACAGAGCCATTTTTTAATAAAACATTTAAATTTATTTATAGATAATGAACAGTGGGTGGACCATTATTATAAAAATGTATACATTTAGCCTTAAAGCTATTATTGTATCTTATGAAGCCTACTAGAATTAGTTACAAGCAATCCCTTATTTCTAGTGTTATAATTATATTTATCTACACCCATGCTTTAAATCCTCTATTAAAGATTCTGAAACAGTTAGCTTCTTGCCAACATTAAAACACCCAATGTTCTAATAACCATTACATCATCCAAACGAGTGTTGTAATGTTGTACTGAATTTCATAACAACACTCCTATGGTTTTTTTTCGATGCCTTCATGCTCAAGAGTCAAGAGAGGTTATTCGAATCCCCGCCATTTTTCTTCGATATTTTCATTGTTTTGTTTACAAAAAATGAGCGATTCATTTCGCTCAAACGCTGCAAAAGAACCTTATATTCGAGTGAATTTTAATTATTGCACTATACAAAATGTAAATTAGTACTAAAATAAATAATTGTTTCAATAATTCTTAGTTTATTTGTATATAATCAGTAATGAATGATATTAGGTTACTACTAGGACTGGTGTTTGAATGTTAGCAGTAAGCTAACTGTTTCAGAATCTTTTAGAGGATTCATATTCTGGGTGTAGATAAAGTCTTGTATGCAACTGTTGATAATTAGGTATTAAAACACTCATGTGATACTATATTATTATAATCCACATTCGTGTTTTAATACCCCTTATTACACAACTGGTGCATAAATAACTATTAGTAGTAGTTCACGCTTTACTGCACAGACTATAATAATTGAACCTGGAATTGTAACGAAACTAAAGGATACGGGATGGTATATTTTCTACCTTTTTTTCCAACACTTTTCTTCGGCTGGGTTTTTATCGGAAGCCCGAGAATTGGTGTGAACAAAACTACCATCGTGGCTGTTGTTTGTGTAAGTCTTAGGGCTGTTTTCAATAACGTATCTCTCGTTACACGGATATATTGCTGTCACCGTTTAATGACAAGATCTTATCTTTCCATAGTTATGTCCAATATAGTTATAGTTCAATGCTTTATGTCGATAGGTTATTGAAATGTAAGTAAGCAAATTTATTGAAGTAGGCGTTACTTTGCGGATATCCATAATTTTTTTTTATTTATTATCCAAATGATTTGAGTTTTCTTTAGTGTTAATTCCGCCAATATTTGTCTCGTGCCAGATTTTGGCGAGACAACGCGTCCTGAGGATGTCTCGTATAGAGGCGAAACACGTACCGAATTTTTTAAAGACAAATATTGGTGGAATTAACACTAAAGAAAACTCAAATCATTTGGATGTAAGTAAGCGTAAAAGGATAGATTTGTCTTACCTCTAGTAAGTTAAAGCTAAGGATAGATAGGTTATTGAAAACGGCCGTTAATAGTGTTAGATGATTCCGGCGCGTGTGCTCGGTGTATAAAGCGAGATATTAATTCATTTAGAAGCCCCTGCACCTGTCCAAGACGTGCGCTCCGAGGCTATGGGAAGTAATACAACACTTATTCAATTTGTTGCGAGTACATCGCTGTCCAAGCCACAATGTGACTGGATCAGCTGAACGGCTCAGAAAAACATTTTTAATTTATTTTCTTATAAAAGAGGAGGATAAACAAGCGTGCGAGGATCATCTGATGGTAAGTGATCACCGCCGCCCACGCTCTCTCGCAACACCAAAGGAATCACAGGAGCGTTGTCAGGCTATTAAGTCGGTTTAAGCGCTCTTTTTACTAATCCCAGATTCCAATGTTGGTAAATTTAAGATAAACCAAATCAAACTTGCTTATGTAATAGTTTGTTAAACCAAATTAATAAGTTAAAAAGAACCATATCCGGCCCTGCTCGGTTCTGTATCAGTTATGTTACTATGGACGTGTTTAGGTGCATGCATAACAAACCTACATGCATAACAAAATTCAAAATTCTTTCATTCGCTTCTTATAGCCATCGCCCCGAATGTTCAATTTATCGAATCAATTAATTACTGAAAGAATCAACGAACCAATGGTGCAAAAAATAAAACAAATATTCTCGAACAGTTACTAACAACAATTAAACATGTTTTTGTAAACAACTCTGTTTACAAAAACAAGTAGTTATGTCAAGTTCAAGGCACCTTTGTGCCGCCGGTAAATACGTATCGAATTCTTCAATTCTCGCGAACATTCGGCGTGAGTCGTGACCTTCGTCTCAATACCTAATATATAAATCGTGTCGACTTAAAGGTTATCTATGTTCAACACAACTAATCAATCAAATAAAAAATAATTAACATAATAATATTATGTGATCAGGAAGACCTAAGTATTCACCATTTTATAAAAAAAAAAATATAAGAGTTTTAAAATTAAACTAAGAGTTTTTTAATTGTCTGTAGGATTTAGAAACTAGTTGTTGGGAAATAAAGAAAAACAGAAACAAATGTTTTTTATAGATAAAAACTAAATATGGTTGTTTTAAATCTACGGTTCCTTTTAACTTGGACTTTAGTAATTGATATGTGGGGTCACATGAAATCCCTAATTTACGACGTCTCACCTGTTGTCATCCGCGGAAGAATCCAGAACTTATTTCTACTAAACTGTTACTGTATTTTGTTTAATTAAATTAACGGAAAACTTAAACAACATCGTTAAGTTTAGTTCGAATTTCGTATTCGAACTTCAGCCTGCTTCTTCAGAATTATTTTTTTTAAAGTTTCTTTGAAATAAGTTCCAAGTTGGTTGGCACTTTAGGAGAGCTAAGCAAACGGTTATGTTTTTAAAATAATTTGCAAGCCAAGTTTCATAACGTTTTTTGTTTTTAAAGCATTTTAGTGGTAGGAAATCTCAAAAAAAATATTGAAATAATATTATCGTTTAATAAATTTGGACGGATAATAAATAAGTTACTTAATTGTAACGTGTTTAATTGTTTTGATAAATCAGAAGGAAAAATGAGATTTGAATTTAAATTTTTTATGAATATATTTTAAAAAAAGCTAAAATGCTTGTATTTCAAAAATGGTTCACTTTTGCATGTTCATAATGCATACAATTCATAATATTACAATGCAAATCAATTGCATTGTTAGTCCTCTCGTTACTGTTGTACCATATTGGAATCATCAGAGGGAGGCTGCTTTGCACAGGATGCCGGCTAGATTATGGGTACCACAACGGCGCCTGTTTCTGCCGTAAAGCAGTAATGTGTAAGCATGACTGTGCTTCGGTCTGAAGGGTGTCGTAGCTAATGAAATTACTGGGCAAATGAGACTTAATAATTACTTATGTCTCAAGGTGACGAGCGCAGTTGTAGTGCCGCTCAGAATTTTTGGGTCTTTCAAGAATCCTGAGCGCCACTGCAGTGTAATGGGCAGGGCTTATCAATTACAATCAGCTGACCATGTGAGTATAGAGCGAAATTATTTTTCATCTGTAAAGATGATGGTTGTCCAGTCAAAGTGTAAATAATCATGTGCTAAATCTCGCAGTTTTTTCTGCATCCGTCAAGTTAATTTTCTTAGCTAACAATGTCTTTACTCTTTATGCAGTCCAACACTGTGCAAATTATTCCTTACTGTTTGTTGATGAACATAGTAACTTGCTGCAAAATGCCGGGTAGGAGTTAACTAAATAACACTAACACCATGGTTATGTCGTTGTGTGTCTTCAAGATTAACCTCTTCAGCATGCCACCTCATCCATGTTCCTACTAACATTAAGCTCTCGTTATATTACCCAAATACAGCTCACTGAGCACTACAATCCGAGCTGTTTGTTCTGCTAATCTGCTAATTTGTTATTCTACTATATCTATTCTAATTTTTTTCTTATACTATATCATACAGTATATGTCAAACTGAGTATTGACATTTGACAGTCATCATGCCAGTTTGTTAAGATGAACAATGTGTGTTATTAATCAATTTCGTCGATGGTATATTGTAATGAGTAAATAATTAAAATACAAGAATTTTCATAGTCCTTCCTATCTTCAAGACACCAGATTTACTCACTTGAAAATTTAGGTGACATTTCCTGTCTGTAAGGGTTCTTGCTCAGCTCTGGTAGTTATTCTATCAAGGCTTTTTAAGATGTTAAGCAAGGCATGACTAGTGAATGGATCTTTTGATTGACAATATTTTGGACTGTATGTATGAGTCAATACAATTGGACAAAACTTCTTTTTGCATATTAAGCCGATACAAAAAGTTACTTTCCATTTCAAATATTTGTATGTAATACATTCATATTATACCTGTGTGTCATTTAACTTTCAGTAAAGTAATTTAAAAATAAATATGAAAACTTATTCTACCCTTGAAATTCATATTTCCTGCCAGGGAATTTTTCTGATTCATAAGCATATTTTTTATCACGCAAATATCTTAATATTGTTGCCCAAAATTCTTATTAAATCTGTATGCTCGGTATTACATAAGATACATAATAGCTTTAAGGGTAAATGTATACACTTTTATAATAAAGTCCCAGCCACTGTTCAGGCATTATCTATAAATAAATTTAAATGTTTTATAAAAAAATGGCTCTGTCGTAAATCCTATTACTCCATAGCAGAATAAATAAGTAATCAGACAGCTTGGGACTAGATTATGAAAAGAACACAAAAAAAAGAATGCTGGGAGAGTTTCTTGCGCCGCTTCTTCTCTCTCAGAGCGCCACTTGTTTCTGATGCGGTAGTAGTATCTAGTATATTAGAAATGACATCAAAATGAATTCTAAAGCAATCAATTTTGAGAAAATAAATGCCTTTTATGCCTTTTATTGGTAGTTCATTTCTATAGACTACAAATTTATCCTCCTCCAACAGATCTGTAGACTGTAATGCAAAAGCAAAATGTAACTGTAATACGTAGGTCACACTGAAAGTTTTGCGTAACTGAAAAAAACAACATTTTGAAGTCTAGAGGCAAAGAAGTCTTACAGAGAGAAAGAACTTTTAAAAATCATCACTCTAAAATCTTTTCGACTTCATTTCATTTTTGTTCCGTACATAGAACTTTGATGTGTGATAAAAAACAATTGACAAAAGATTTCCCGCCAATTGGTTTTTTTTTATTACTATTCTTAGTAATAAAAAAAACAACCTTCTGGTTGCAATGTTTCAAAAATGTTATATACATTCAAAACTCAAATAGTTCCAATTAACTAGAAGTGCAAATCTTTTAGTGTATGTATCAACTGTAATATCTACCACTACCTTGTACACACAGGATGCTGCATTTTGGATCAGTCTTAAGCTACTACAGGCGAGCATTTATATATATGATTTGTTTATTGGGTACTGCCACATAGCACACAAGTGGAAGTTAAATTTATGTATCAAATTTGTTAAAGTTTTAATTGGAAGAATAATATACAGGTTATTGCAAAACTACCCGTACAGCCGAAAGGAGGTTAAATGGGGCCTTATAACGAGTACATTCACAATATTTAAGAACCATAGTAACACTGCATAACATACCCCAAAAAAATAAAAAATACATAATATTTTAAACCTTGTCGGGATATAGCTTATGTGGCATTTCGCATAATTTTCTTTGTTATTGATGTGAAAACTGATCCAACAAGCTGTTCCATCTCGGCATCTGTTGGGCAATCGGAGAAATACACTCTGCCCTTCACATAACCAGTGTTTTCAACTTGACATTTTTTGAAGCCAGTACTTAAGTAGGGTAAGGTTTGGCACAGTGTTACATTGTAACAATGATACCCAACTAACATTTCTTTAGGTTTTAAAAGAAAATGGTAAGAAATAAATTTGAAAAAGTAAACAAAAAGAATATACCACAAAGAAAAGAAATTCATTGCAAGATAGCTGAAAAACTTCGATAATTACTGAATTTTTTTTAAATAATGTATATAAAATCAACTATTTAGGTAAAAGTGGAAAAGTTGACAGTTTATTCTACTTTCCTCTTGAACCAGATATGGCAACCATATTGTTGGTAGATATATTCAGATTTTTCTTTCACTTGAAAACATTTTTTTGTACTATTTTGATGTTGTAACATTGTGCCCCTTACCCTGTAACAGAGGTCCCCAGATACAGGGTTCACTGTTACAATCAACGAATCTGATTAAAGTGAAATTTAAGTAAAGAAGTTCCTAATAAAAGTTGTGTTTAAATAATTTTAAATGAAGAGAGACTAGTAAAGTTTATATAAATGCTAGTGAGAAGTTAATTAAATAAATATTATCGTCACTTCATTATCGTTTGTGTTTTTTGTAACAATGTGCCCAACCTTACACTATATTGACATCTTTGTATTGAAGTAGCAAACATTTATGAATGAAAAATAAAAAGCTATTAAAGTAGAAAATTATTAGGTAAAATAGGTATGTAGGCCTTTCTGTTTAATAATCTGGTTCCCTGACATGACAGCTTACTAAGGTTGACAAAATTTTTGGTGTTGATAATTAATTATATTTTTTTAAATAATATAAGATAATTATTGTAACACATTGTGTATAATATGATAAGTACTTCTTTCATGAAGTGCTGTACATACTAATATAACATAGTTACAAATTAGATTATTATATTTGTACCAATTACTTTGGAACAGAAACATAAAATAATACTTATTTGAACTATGGACGCACCTGAAATCTGGTTGCGGATGGTTGGTCCTTGAACCTTGAAGGCTTCTCGACATCCCGGAAACTGCTCTTAGTTATCGAGGACTTTTCACATGCTGGTGCTTGGCTCACTTCCTCACGAACTAATTTCTCACTACCTCTGGCTCTAAACTCCAAACCAATTTCACTATCTATATCCGGCTTCGGTATATCAGTAGGATACTGAATATTACCATTCGTTGCAGCCATAGATTTTGCAGAACTTATTTTTCTAAATCGTCCTATAATGACGTCTTCTTCGTCATTTTCTTGAAATTCTTCAGGTTTCTTTGAACGATTTTCTAATTTCACATGACCCAGTTCTATATCTTTTTGTTGGGAACCCATTTTAATATAAAACGTTTTACTTTTAACACAGAAATATTAATAAAATAATAAAATTAAATTCGACATGTGGGCCTCAGTCATAAAGATGTTTCAGGTAATGAACATGTCAATTTACCTTTACTGAAAATTTCGAATAATCACAGCACCGAAACTAATCTAGTTTAATAAATAAACATTTAAAAGTTTCTTATTTTTAATTTCGACCACCGGATAAATGAATAGAAAATGAAGAGACATAAACGCTACACAGCTTACCAAGCGCTGCGCAAAAGTCAACTAACCATAAAACCTGAATAGTGAATACTTGAAATTTTAATCGAGATTAGTCATGTCAACTGTCAAGTGATGTGAAACATTTCGTTAGACGTTTTCATTCACAGAGTACCTTATATTAAAACTGAAAACTAAAAAATAAAAAACTGTTTTCATTGTAAATAAATGAATGACAATGACGCCCATCAACAAGCCAATGTTAACAGTATTGTGTGAACCTAATTCGGAGCAACAATAAAAAGGCTGCGGTGCTATTCTCGTAATTTCAGAATCGTTGATGAAAAGTTTCGATCCTATCCAGGTTTTGCTCTAAATTGGTATTCTCCTATCATATCCCTAAAACGTTAACTGAACTATAACTGGATCAAAGCAGCGCATCAACAACATTCAAATCAAATCAAAATCACTTGAAGTAAATGTACCTAGGTCACGGAAATGACATTTATGAATGTCCAAAATATTTTTTTTGTTCTTGAATCTACCACTACTTCGTAACAAGTTAAACTAATGAGAAGAAGTAGCAAGAAACTCATTGCTAGTCTTTTAAATCAAGATTAATATTTCCATCGTTTTACAAATCATTTCAATTACAATTTAAGTAAAGTGACGCAACGCAACAAATATACTCAAACGTCAAAATACCTTACAACGTGTAAGTCAAAAAGTAAATATAAATAATTCACATAAAACAAAAGTTATTGTATACAGTAGCTGCATCATCCACATACACCATTAACAAATAGGGGCATTTTGCGAAAATTTTATAAGTGATTATTTTAACCACAAGAGCTTGAAAAATTGATTGAAACTTTTATGGTTTCGATCTGATTTTTTGTCGTTTCTGTTACCATAATTTGATTGTAGAGTTTTTGTTATCATTGTTTCATTTAAAAAAATTTTCTTCATCAGACCTTTATTTACCTCTCAATATCCAAATATACATAGGGCAAGTATTACTTAATCATTTATTATCAATTAGTATTTTTAGTGGGTGAACCTTTCAAAGCAATGTAAGGACTTCATGCAGCCGCACGACATCTGGCTAAGGATAAGGGTTGTAAACTTGTTATTACGTATGTGTTAAATTCGGCCGCGTATATAATAAGAAAAGACGACACCTGGCTAATTTCGTGATATATATGTACGTGTGAATATGTTACTTATTGTTTTGTATAAATATTTAGTTTTAAGGTTATACGTTTATGACGTTATTTGGATTTTCTAATATCAGTTTTTTTATGAAAATACTTTATCAGAATGTTAACCGAATAAGAAGTAAATTAACGGAATTGTACAAAAATATCCTAATTGAGAATTATGTAATATCATAATTCTCAATTAGGATATTTATGCGAAACTATTTCTGTTTATGCGAAACAAACCTAGATAGCTCTTTCTCTAATAGTGAATTTGTGGATGACAGGTATACCGTATTTCGTAGAAACCGCGAATCTACTTGTTTGTCAAAGCAATCCGGTGGGAGTGTTCTGTTAGCACTTAAGAAAAATCTATTTGCAATTAGACATCCCGAACTTGAAAGCTCATTAGAGGATATATGGATAACAGTACGAGAGAACCGAGGACCTCGTGGATTTAACTTAAATATATACCTTGTATACTCCATCACTTGTATCACCAATTAATATTTTCTTTGGGGTTATCTTAAGGCTAAAGTTTACGACACCAACCCAGTAACTCTTGACGAATTAAAGGGTCGTATTCGCACAGAAATCCATAACATCTCAACAGAAACGTGTAAAGCTGTTATCACAAATTTCCGCTCTAGTGTGCATTAATGCCAGAATAATGAAGGATTGCATATAGATGTGATTTTTAAGAAAAAAATTCCCATTTTGTATACTATCGAGAACTATAAAAAATTTTGATCTACTGTAATTCATTTTTTTTTAATCATCATTCTAATTATAAACGGACTTTTGGTCCACGTGTATGTACCTTGTATACTTACCTCCCGAACTGAATGTCACTCAATGTCGCACTTTTTATGATAATTATAAGACGCTCTTAAATCTAAACAATTCTAATTCTAAAACTATTATTTCGGTGATTTCGTGCGATAACATTTCCCTTCCTCGTCTGTCCCTAGTAAAGCCTACGATACCAAATCTTCGCTACTTATTGATCTACTGGAGGTGGGTGGCTTGTCACAATTTAATTATGTTCGCAATTCAAATAATCGTACTCTTGACCTTTTTATGACAGATCTAACAGACGTAACTATATCTGAGAGTTCCCCATTATGTGTGCCCGACCGACACCACCCAGCTAATAATGTTTATGTATGTACATTGTCAGTTGTCAGTTTGTCACGTAATAAATTAATATATAAGAACTAGCTGACCCGACAGACGTTGTTCTGTATATAATAAATAAAATAATGTTTTTATATGAATTTGTCAATAATATATCATAACATCAAAAATTACTTCATAAAATAGGTATGCACCCTGCTGTCGTACTGAAATTGTTTCACAGCAGAACTGTCAAACCGCGCGTCAATAAATTTTCTCATAGAAATGATGTATGGACACATAGGAAAAACAAATTTGTTGTTTGTATTTAATTAATAAGCAGCATTTTCCTATTTATTCACCTTTAAAACCTTCTCTGGACTTCCACAAATAATTCAAGACCTAAATTTGCCAAATCGATCCAGCCGTTCTCGAATTTTAGCGAGACTAATTAGTAATTTTTTAGAAAATCTTTGAATGCAGACTATACTAACTTTTAAAAATAACATAAAGTCTTCTTTCATTAAAATACCCTATCAACGATATTTAAGGTACTTTCCCTTCATGTCCTATAACTGCGACATCTGTATAGATTATAGTGTATACCAAAGAATATACTACTATCCTCCGGTAAGGACTGAGGAGTATTATAGTTCTGTGCAACTGTCTAACGAGTATCAGGCCAGCGCCAGCAGTATATTCTTTGTATTATGTATTAACAACTAACAGCTATTCAACTGTTTTAAGAAATATTATTTGATAGTTAATTATTGTTTTAATTATTGCTGTGGTGTGGGGCGTTGGCTGTTGAATTCATTAAGTAGGTAATGCATTGCCTTTGATTTGTTTCTAACGAGTAAAATTATTAGCTACCATTCATAAATAACAACTCCGTATAACGAAATGTCCTAGGAAATTATTTTCATTGTATTTATTGATTCTCATTTTTTACAGTTTGATTATGTCTTTGAAAGGTTTTACTTTCGGCACAGTATGTTTTGATGAGCCACGAGCTATTTATTATGCTGGCCAAACTCTATCAGGAACTATAAAATTTGACATAGAGCTGCCGGTAACATTTACAGGTACCTATGACAATAAGTCTATGTATACTAAATTTAAAATGAATAAAATTTTATAAGTATTTATTAAAATAGTATTATATTTATTAAAATATTTTATTTGCATATAAATATGCATATATCTTGTGATTACTTCTCTTTGTTTTCATACAAAAGTTGTAAGAAAAGGTTTTCCTAGTAATATTTTATTATCTATTTCTCCAAGCAATTAAAGCCCACTATAGTGGTCATGCATCAGTTTCCTGGAATGAAGATCAAAGTGAAAAGTATGGGGGAGTGGAACGAGTGAGAATAATAAATTATGTTGGCAATGAGCTATATATTAACAATGAGCAATATGTCCTTGGTACTGGAGGTATGTGATTTAAATCTTTAAGAATTTAATATCTAATAAATAAGTTATTCTAATTTGTTAAACAGTTAGGTTCTTATTTTTTGGGATGATATTGTGGGAAGTGATAATATTATGCCACTAATTGCTTTTCTTTAACATGTGTCATTAATGGGAGTTTATAGTTTACAGTTGTTATATATTTTATGATTAATTTGCTCTACCTGGATTTTTTGAAATAATGTCACCAACTTACACAAGGTTTCTGAATCTGATGCAATAGGTATAAACCTATAACAATTGACAGCCTCATATACCACAGACTATAATACCAATGAGCAAGGAACTCAATCATGATCACAGCAATTCCAGTGGGATGCTCCTTTGCACAAGATGCCAGCTAGATTATGGGTACCACAATGGCGCCTATTTCTGCTGTGTAGCAGTAATTTGTATGCATTACTGTGTTTCAATCTGAAGGGCACCAAAGCTAGTGAAATTACTAGGCTAATGAGACTAAACAACTTTTATGTCAAGATGACAAGCACAGTTGTAGTGCCACTCAGAATTTTTGATTTTTTCAAGAAGCCGCTTCTTGGCGGCACTGCTTTGGGCAGTGTGTATCAGATACTATCGGTTGAACATCCTGCTTGTTTCTTCCCGTGTTGTCATAAAAAATTCTTTTAATAAAAATGAATCCCTAAATAACATCTAAAGGGATAGAGATGTATTAATGAATCTGTAATGCCAACCACCT
The DNA here is from genome assembly GCF_905404315.1 of Leptidea sinapis. Lineage (NCBI taxonomy): Eukaryota > Metazoa > Arthropoda > Insecta > Lepidoptera > Pieridae > Leptidea > Leptidea sinapis. The sequence goes on along the minus strand of NC_066300.1, from coordinate 995,767 downwards.
TTAGAATAGTCTTGAACCTCTATTATTGAACATTGAACATATCAGAACTATAATTAAAATGTTGCACATATTTCTACAGGTATCTAATTTTTTCTAGCTCCAACCCTACTTCCAGCTGGACCTCACACAATCAAGTTCTCATATCAACTTCCATATAATATACCATCATCATTCAATGGAGAAAAAGGAAGCATAAAGTATTGTATGACAGCATATTTAGAATACCCTGAGGGACATCATGATAAATTAACTGCCGATTTTGATATTGTTGATCCACTAGACCTTAACACAATTGAATGCTTAAGGGTATAACATTTTTTAATTTACTATTCTATATTTGCTTATTTTTACTTGTTAAGTACTTTTGTTAGATCTGATTTCTCAAATGTTTTGAAAACAATGTAATATGTAAATTATATACTTCAAATCATCATGAAATAAGCTTACGGAAAATAAAAGAATTTAACAAAGTTGTCTAATAGTAAGTAAAGGGCTCTATCTTTTTTTTGCTAAATCTGAGTAATTTGATTCTGTGAAGTTAAACTGCCCTTTGCATAAAGTCTTTATGATTTAAAACTATATAAATTATTTAAGTAAAAAAAAAATTAACATTTGGTAGACATAATTATATAGAGTTTGTTGTTGGATAGTCAAAATTGTGGTTCACATGCATGACACATAGATATTATGTTATCAGTGCAGGCTAGTATTGGAGTACAAGGTCTAGAAACCTTGAGTGATTGCCATTTCCGCTGGTGGCATGGCAATACTTTAAGCTGGCCCACATTCTAACGCTCTACAAAGGGCAGGTCCAGCCACAACACAGAGCTGCTCAAGGATCCAGTGCTCTGATATTTGGCTAGATCACTTGGTGTTGCATGGAGACATATCTTCATTGTGTGTTTTCACCGCATTTATCACGAAATATTCCAGCCGCAGGTGCTGCCTTATTCCACCTTCGCACGACACGCCATAAATTACTATCTGGATATGTGGCATTGCTCCACTGTGTAAAGTTAACTTGTGTTCAAGGAATTTTCCTCCACGTGCCACCAAGCTGTGGAATGAACTGATGCGGCGTTTCCAGGACTGTACCATGTATACAGATATCTTCAAAAAATCTTCGCGTTTACCTTTCTATAAGGCCGGGAACAACACCCTGTAATTCCTCGGTGTTTCAAGACAATGTAGGTGGTGGTGATCACTTAACATCAGGTAATCTAAACAATTCCTCTTTACACCATGATATACATATTATGTCATATAAGATGTTGAGGGAACCCATATATCTGTTTATCGACTGTGATTCAAGTCTTTGTATTCATATTATTTATTTTAAATTTATAAAGTAAAAAAATACTTTTACATTATATCACAATAAAGGACCCAAGAAATTTGTTATTTAGAGGGCATAGTAGTAATAGAAGAGTACTTTTACTTCATACTAGAGCACCTGAATCGATGCACACACACATACACACGATTTACACGCCCGCTTAGCAATTTTGGGGAGACAAAACTATTGGGTGTCACCCCGCCCGCTACCGAGACTGGTTACTGTCCGAGTTAATTTATCCGCGGCCGTCCGTGTCGTCAATCTTTTTGTATGTATCAACCCTAGCACTCCGACTAGCCGAGACTGTTGAGTTACGCTACTGTTCTATTACTTATATTGTAGTAGAAGTCTGCTAAACTGAGTTGATTAACAACCTCTCTAAACAAATGGAAACATGGAACAGATTGTAAGAAAACCAACAAAAAAATATTGCATTAAGTCAAGATATTGTTTGTAATCTGACTGAGAAGTAAATTGTATGATTGATGATGGATTAACTACATAAGGAAATAATCTTTTCAATATTTTCTTATTACAGAAGCCAATAGAGACAGAATATGATGAGGTATCTAGTTGTAACATGTTCTGCCAAAGTCAGCCAATTATTATAAAGATAGTTGTACCAGTGGGTGGCTATTGTCCAGGACAAACTATACCAATTGGAATACAGGCACAAAATGACAGCAGTGTTGAAGTAACAAGAATTAAGTTTCAATTGATTCAGGTAAATTTGCAGGAATTTGTGTTGACATAGCCAGTTATGAATCTTACTTATTGTACTATCTCCATCTGGGTTATACTGAAAGTTTTGAGCAGCAATTTATAAGAAAAGAAATATATATTTTTTTCAACATATTTTCAATTGTATATCAGCACCAATGACGTTCTATACATATAGACAATCACCAATGACACCATAATAACCTTCGACTGCTATGTCTATACATTTCTGATTGTGTCCTTTCATCTGTCCCATTCTGACAAGCGGGTCTTCTCTGGGGACTTGTCAATAATATTGTACCACATTTAATGAAAAAATATTCGTTTTATTAAATTACTTCCGCTTTTTGCATATCAATCTTAAATAAATAAAATAGCCTTACCGATGATAAGTCACACCAACTTTTTTTTTGAGCCGTTAATGTATTATTTAAGAACTTTTTATAGCAAATAGGCTTGTTGATTGACACACAGTTGACACACGACTAAGGAGAAAAGTGTGCTTACATTGTATTTAAGATTTCCAGATTTTTTTAAGCGGCAAATCGCCCGTGCCATGTCAAAGCACGTCGTCAAAATCGGCGAGCAGCTTTCTAGTTACCCGACCGGAACACGCAAGTTCTGGTCGTTATCGAAAGCTGCTCTCGGTAACTTCAACCAGCCAATCATACCGTGGTGTTAGAGCTCTATGTCTGAAGTACAGTTTAGACAGAAAACTGTTAGGCGAGCTCTGTTTTCGTTGGACGTCAGGAAGTCGAGCGGGCCGGATGGCATTTTTCCAATCGTGCTTAGAACGTGTACCCCTGAGTTGACGCCGGTGCTAACGCGTTTATTCCGGCACTCTTATTCCAAAGGCGTAGTTCCTGACTCATGGAAGTCAGCCCTTGTCCATCCGATCCAAAAAAAAAGGAGACAGTTCGGATCCGGCAAACTACAGGCCTATTGCTATTACCTCCATGCTCTCCAAAGTAATGGAGAGCATAACTAGCCGCCAGCTCTTGGTATACCTAGAGGATCACCAGTTGATCAACGACCGACAGTACGGCTTTCGCCATGGTCGGTTGGCAGGTGATCTTCTGGTATACCTAACACATAGATGGGCGGCGGCTATTGAAAGCAAGGGGAAGGCCTGGCAGTTAGCCTGGATATAGCGAAGGCCTGTAGCGTGTATGGCACAAGGCGCTCCTCTCAAAAGTTCCATCATTCGGGCTTCCCAAGAGCTTGTGCAAGTGGACCTCCAGCTTCCTCACTGGGCGCAGCATACAGGTGCCCGTGAATGCTGGAATGCCCAAGGCTGTGTGCTATCTCCCACGCTGTTTCTTCTGCATATCAATGATATGTTGGACACCTCCAACATACATTGCTATGCAGACGACAGCACTGGTGATGCCGTATACACGGGCCATGCAGGTCTCTCTCGGGAAATCGTCGAGCAGTGCCGGGAGAAACTTGTGTCTTCTATCGAGTCCTCCCTTGAGATGGTCGCGGAATGTTGTAAATTGAACCTTGTCCAATTTAACCCCCAGAAGACTCAAGTTTGCGCGTTTACCACTAAAAAAACCCATTTGTCGTATCACCGCTCTTCGACAACACTTCCCTTAAAGCCTCGCCTTGTATCGTGGCGTCATTAATAGAGCACGGCATTACTTCAAGCCGGCCCACATTCTAGCGCTCTACAAAGCGCAGGTCCGGCCACACATGGAGTATTTTTGTCATCTCTGGTCTGGCGCACCCCAGTATCAGCTCGATCCATTTGACCGCTTGCAACGTAGAGCAGCTCGAATTGTCGGGGACCCAGTGCTCTGTGAACGGGTGGATCACTTGGCGTTGCGTAGAGATGTGGCTTCATTGTGTGTCTTCTACCGCATTTATCACGGGGAGTGTTCCGAAGAGCTTCGCACGACACGCCACAAGTTAGGATATCATCCCCACCGTCTGATGTGTGGCGGTCCTCCACAGTGCGGTTTTCAAGGAGCTTTCTTCATCGTACCTACTACAGAGCTGTGTAATGAGCTTCTTTGTGCGGTGTTTCCAGGACGATACGACACGGGTACCTTCAAAAAAAGCTCGTACACCTTCCTTAAAGGCCGGCAACGCTCATGTGATTCCTCTGGTGTTGCAAGCGTTTGTGGACGGCGGTGATTACTTAACCTGTCCTCCTATTCCATAAAAAAAATTATGTGATGGTGTCCACTGCAGACCACGGACACGCTAAGCATCGATTGACGTCATTGATGCGTGGCATGCTTGAAAAGGCTCTTACATATCACACGGTCAACGTGTGATATGTAAAAGCCTTATAGGTGACTGGTGGTGAGTTACACTATAGTTGTACTGTTTAGTGTGTGCTGCAGTGGAAACATAGACCTACGTTGTCGAACAAGTGAATCAACGCACTCAATGTCATGAAAATAAACTTTTTGAACAATATTATTTCAGAGAGTGAGATATCACAGCACACACCCAAGGTCTACGTATGTGACTCCCGAGGAAGTGTTGGAGTCAGCCAGTCAAGGACCCATAATGAGCCACACCAAACGATCTCTCACATGTCCATTAAGAGTTCCCGATATCATTGCGTACAATACACAAGCCTGTGGTATTATTGAAGTTGCTTACTTTATAAAGGTAAGGGCTACATCTATAACAAGATTTCATTTGAGAAATAGGTTGTGCTTTTCTAATATAATCTGTAAATAATCATTTCTAAATTGATAAGCACTACAAATTTATTGGAAAATATTTTTTTTTTCATGGACAAACGAGCGTAGGGGTCATCTGATGTTGATTCATCACCGCCCACATATTCCTGAAACACTAGAGGAATTTAGGAGCGTTGCCGGCCTTTTAGTAAAGTATACGCGTTTTGTTGAAGATACCCATGTTGTATCTTTCTAGAAACACTGCACATGGAAGCTCATTCCACAGCATGGTTGTATGTGGAAGAAAGCTCCCTGATAACCGCACTGTGCGGGAGCGCCACACATGCAGATGGTGGATATGCTATTCTAATTTGGGGCGAGTCGTGCGAAGGTGAATTTAGGCGGCATGAATCAGATCAAACAGTCTTCGAAACACTCCTCGTGATAATTGCGATAAGACACATAATGAAGCGACGTCTCTACGCCGTTCACAGAGTACTGGATCTCGGACAATTTGAGCAGCTATGCGTTGCACGCGGTTTTGGCTTTGGCCTCCAGATGACTGACGCTCGATATTTGGAGACCCACGGAGATACACGAAGTGCAAAAATACGACAAATGGTTTTTTTTTGTGGTAAACGCGCATACTTGAGTCTTTTGGGGGTTAAATTGGACAAAGTTCATTTTACACCATTCCGACCTTCTCAAGAGAGGACTCGATAGAAAACACAAGTTTCTTCCGGCATTTCGAGGATTTACCGAGAGAGATCTGCACGACCCGTGTATACGGCATCTCCATTACTGTCATCCGTATGCGTAGCATGTTGGTCCAACATATCCTTGATATGCAGAAGAAACAGGAGATAGCACACAGCCTTGTGGAATTCCTGTGTTCATGGGCCTCGGGTTGAGACAATAACGAGACTACGATCTGTAGCCGCGCCCAGTAAGGAAGCTGAAGGTCCACTTGCCTAAACATTTTGTCTTCTATTGCTGAAAGCTCCCAAGAAGATCTTTATTACAACGATCGCTATTTTATACTTACGATAAAAAAATATCTAATATTTTACTGATCCTATCTACAACTAGCAGTGTGTCTCTTGTCCTGCAACTTCCGAAAATTCAAGTCCACCAAACTAAAAATATTCCCACTCAGCTGATGTTGATTGAACAAAATTCACCAGAAGGGGGGTGAAAGAGAAGGGAGATCATTCACTGGGTTTTGTTCGTAGGTTAGCCTATAGAAGAACCATCATATAAATAACGGTGTCACACAGAATGAAAGAAAATATAAGTCATAGAGGAAAATGACATAGATAAAAATATAGACTTTATTTACATGAGAATTTGTTTTGCTGTTCTTAAAGAATAATTCAGATAGGTGCAAACGCGTTTCAGCCGCGCCCTATATCAGAAGAACTTAAAATACCTATAGTCGGAAATATAATTCGAGATCAAAATTGTAAAAAACGGTGCTGCCAACAAATAATAACCTTTTCCATTGTGCGTGTTGAAATATACAAAAATATCATTTTAAAATTATATCTATATACTAATAATTAAATATTGCACGTTTTCTCTTTATAACATAGCATCAAATACATCGAAAAATTAAAATGTTTTACTGTGCAAACTTTGATTTGACACTGGCAATAAGACAGACAAACGTAGACGTAGACGTAGACGAGCCAAACATTTGGCTCGTCTACAGAAGAAAAACGTAAATAATGTTATAAAAAACGTTGGTCGTAGTGATAGGTATGACTGGTCGCAATATTGTTTTGTTCATTCGGTTTCTGACGTTCATTGTGATTAAAATATTTATAATTATTTAAGATTGTTCAAATTGTTTTGTAGATGGAGCATTATTAAGGTTCGAATCCAAAAAAAAAAACTGAAAATTCGCTCATCATGAAAAGTGGTTAAAGGGCATACTGCCAAACCTAAAAACCAAGTCGGTAGTTGAAATGAAATGAAAGTTTTATTTGCAAGAAACATTTGTACTTAAGATGTTAACATAATATTATTGATAATCCAATATGTTTCGTCAATTGACATGCAAAATATGTTATAAAATTGTCTCAATACACACACTACTGCTATACTGAAATAAATCAGATTTTACAATGGTATCCATTAATATTTATAAAATTAAAATTTAATGATGTTATAATATAAGTCGTAAGTAATTAAATAATCCATTGCGTACCTACGAGTATGTATAATGTTAACAAATTCAATGTCATAAATGTATTTAATTTACATATATTATTATCAAATAGAATATACGTACGGCACGCTATGATGGCCGTTTTGACGTTGTCCACTCATGAAGTTTCGTATTAATTAATAATTACATTGAAGGAGCAAATCACTGTTCTTTATTGTCAATAGTGACGTGCACTTAGTCATTAAAATTTATCGAATGTATAATTTATTTATTACATTGATTTCTAAACTATATGAAGGTCCCGCGAACATTTATTTTTTATTTTTATAAGTTTCTAATTATTGGTGTACTTATTTACCACAACACACGGCATTTGTTTTTCGAAATTCAAAGTTAGATAATATTTAAATCTAATACGATCGTAAGATAGGATCGCTGGCTAGCACAACTATAACATCCGGCAAACTCGCGTCAATGCTCAATGCAAAACAAAGCAGTTTCGACTTGACGCTGCTTCGAAAAGTACAAATTGTGAGTGCACTGCGATTGTGATATAGTTTTGACCTGGCTTTGGACTTCGGATATTGATACTGCATTACTGTTGACCCTTGCTTGTTAATTTGGACTCTGTTTTCGCCTTTTGTTGTGGATTTCGTCGATATCGCCGAACGTGAGACAGGTGAGTTCGTTATACACCTTTGTTCAAACTATTTCGATCGTGAATCTCAAAATGGAGAGCAAATTTTACCTATAACGTCAGTGGTTGTACGGGTAGCTGATGCGCTTAATATTGGACAACGAACTGTTAGACGAATAACTAAAGAAAAATATGGCGAGACAGAAGAAAATAAACTTCACACACCAAAAAAGAGAAAACGAGCAAAACCAGTCGTAGGCATCGATAGCTTTGATGCCGATGCCATCCAAAGACATGTGTACGGCTACTATTTACGGAAGGAGTATCCAACAAGAAAAAAGTTAGTGTAATCACTGAAGGAAGCTGGATTATTCTTCGGTGGGGAAAGTTTTTTAACGAAGATTTTTAAGACCGTTGGATTTCGATACAAACAATGTAACAAACGCAAAATATTGATGGAAAGATTTGATATCGTGATGGCAAGATATAGTTTTTTACGGCTAGTGAAAGAAATTGAAAATTGGAAAAATGTTGTGTTTTTGGATGAAACATGGCTTAATGCTAACAATACTGTAAACCGTTCTTGGGCTCATCGGTCCAAGAACGGTTTACCTACACTGCAGCATCTACGTCCAAAGTTCCTGTTGGAAAAGTATCGCGACTTATAATTTGTCACGCCAGAACCATCAACGGGTTTGTCGAAGGTTCTCTCATGGCTTTTGCGTCAAAACCCACTGGAGACTATCATGAAGAAATGAATGGAGAAAAGTTTACTGGATGGTTTACCTCAATGTTGTGTAGCCTCCCTGGACCATTATAATTTTGAATAACGCCCCATACCATTCGATGTAAATTGACAAGCCACCTGCCCAATCCCGAAAGAAAGCTGACATCGTCGCATGGTTTCATGGCGTAGATGCAAACATACATATGTTAAAAGCGGAATTAGTATGTCATTTAAAAGAAAACAAACCAACCAAGATCCGATACGTCATTGACGAAATAGCGTTAGAACCTGGGCACAGAGTTAAACGATACCGCCTTACCATTGTGAATATAATGCAATTGAGTTGATGTGGGCTCAAATTAAGGGCCCGCGTGGTGCCAATCAGACATCTAATGTCTGCTTGGCACAACGGTAGCAGATATTTTTTCGTTAAATATACACAGAGTAAGACAAGCTTCACGATATACCACAGAAAGGTAATTTAACAGACTATAAAAGTAAGAATAATTAATTTTAAAACTTTATCCGTGTAAAATACGACAAGCCGTCAAAATGCGGTCAGCCGTAAAAATTATCTGTAGCAGTCGATTTAAAAATTCTTTTTTGTATTATCTATGATGTTTTAGTAACTATTCTATGACTAATTAGTAACTTTGAAGTGTTTTAGTTATAAAAAATTACTACATTCATTAGTAATAATCGAAATGAGTTTACATTAGTAATCGTTAAGTAGAGTAAAAGTTAAATAATAATAATAATAATAAAATTTATTGCCTTGAACTTAATTAAGTATACAATATCAGCTTATTACAAAACATACATTAAGACAAAAGGGAGTAGGCTCAGCTTATGCTGCCTGAAATAATATTTTCATGCAGCGCTGGTTTTCAGCCATTCCCATCTCCCTAAGATGTAAGGTGGGATACATAGTAAAGAGGGCAAACTAATAACGATAACAATGCAGATCTAAACTTTTTCTAAATGTATCAACCTCTGTATAAATTATGAGTGTGTTTGTGAGTGTGTGTGTTGTATAAATATATGAGTGTGTGTCAATGTGTCAGTTTAAATGTAATATGAAACGAGTTGCAAATGTTATGGTTTAATCATGAAAAATATTTATATAAGGGAAGTTCTTTCCATACACAATAATTAAAATTTTCAGCTTCCTGTTGTTTTTTTAACAATGCCATTTTATATTTACCCTTAAACTGATTTATATTTTTTATCATTCTAAGAGGTGGTGGCAAATCATTCCAAATACGGGAAGCCATGAATTTGAAACTGGATCTATATCTTGTTGTTTTGTAGTATGGTATATTTAATAAGTTTTGAGAGGCAAAACGTGTACATTTTAAATTAGAACTTCGGCTCCAGGACAATTTTTCAAATAAATATTCAGGGCGCTTGCTATAGATAATTCTCTTTATACTACAGGCATAATGCAATTCTCTCCTAGCTTTCATATTAAGTATTCGTTTGTTGTTTAAATATGGAGTTATATAGCCTCTGTTTGGAACATGAAAGGAGAATCGAATACATGCATTTTGTACTCGCTGCACTGCTCTCTCCAATTTATAACTGAGTCTGGGACCATATGTTGTACTGCAGTGGTTGAATTGGGAGAGGACAAGTGACTCAGTCAATGAATTACGTAGTTCCTCTTTTAGGTATGGCCTTATTTTATATAGTGTTTTTAGTTTATAGAAAGCAGTTCTTATTTTATTGTTAACATGTTCCATAAATTTTTGCTCGCCGTCTAATACCAGGCCCAAATTACGTGCAGTTTTGACATATTCTACTGGTATATCATTTATTTTTACTTTTTCGTTGCAGTTACATATATATTTAATTTGGTTTTTTGTTCCAAGGGCCAACATCTGTGATTTAGCTGGATTAAGTGACAGCGAGTTTTTTTTTGACCAATTGTAGATATTTTCTAAGTCCTGATTTATTTTACGTATAGCGTCTTTGACATCCTTGCCTTTGAAAGAGTAATACAGTTGCGTGTCATCAGCGTAGAGGTGGTACTTACAAGTTTTTATATATTTGGGGAGGTCAGCAGTAAAAATGGAGAAAATTATCGGGCTTAGCAGAGAGCCCTGTGGGACACCTCTTATCACAGGCAGCAACGAAGAAAGAAGTTTTTTACCAGTTTTGTCTTCAATTTCCACCATTTGGCTTCTACTGGTCAGGAACGTATCAAACCAACAGCGAGTATTTTTGGTGAAACCATAGTGTTTTAGTTTTGACAGCAGTATTTCTGAAGGGATACAGTCGAAGGCTCTAGAATAGTCTAGCAAAACTAGTATACTACTATATCACATATCCGATGCTTCTGTCAAATCATCAGTGATATGTAGAAGGGCTGTTTCTGTGCCGTGACCCTTACGAAACCCAGATTGATATTTTGGTATTACTTTTATACTGTCGAGATAAGCAACCACTTGATCTAGGACTACTTTTTCTAAACATTTGGATAGTACGGGTAAAATAGAAATTGGTCGTAAATCATTTAGTCCATTAACAGTTGTTTTTTTTGGTATAGGTTTAACAAGTGCGTTTTTCCAACAAGAAGGGAATTTATGAGTTAATATTGACGTATTAATGATATTTGTTATTATAGGCAGAGTAACTTCAACGGTAAGTAAAATCATGTCAATGTCTAATTTATCAACACCCATAGCTTTAGTTTTGATAGCCTTTAAAATATTAAGGACTACCTGCTCTGATGTCATTTTCAGTTCAAATGCTTGTTGTATACTGTCTTTTTCGTTTCTCGTAATTTCTATATCTTCTTTGTTGTATGGGGGTAGATTTAAAAAATGAGCGTTTATTTCATTTGGGTCTTTAAGGTGGTCCGGTAAAGAGGTGTTGACTGATTTAGTAATCGTAGTAATATTTTTTATATTTTTCCACAAGAGGGCTGGTTTGTGAATATTGTTATTAATAGAGTGTTCAAAAAATGCTTTTTTTTCTCGTTCCTTAGTAGCTGTAACAAGATTCCTGAGGGTACGATAGTATGTTTTTGAGGTATCAGATTTAGTAATGTTTGCTTTCTTTAGAGCTTTATCTCTCAGGTTCATCATAATTTTTAAACTGTCTGTGATCCATGGCTTAGGTGGGCCTCTTAGAACTGATCTCTTAATTGGGGCATGAAGGTCGAATAATGTTAAGATATGATCGTTAAAAGTATCAACCATATGATCTACATCATTGAAGTTGTTGATAAGATGCCAGGGAGTTAAATTAAGGTCAGATTTGAATAAAGTCAGATCCATATTATGGAGATATCGTTTGAACTTAAACGTTTTGTTAAGCCTTGGTTTCTTAATATTAAAATATGTCAACACCATCGCGTGATCGCTTAGGTCTCTGTTATGAATTATATCAACTTTCTGACATTTGGATGGAGTGTCAGTTAAGATAATGTCAATCAATGTTTCCGAGTTATCCGTTACCCTAGTCGGATCCTTAACTATTTGATGTAAATTATGTTGATAGCAAAAAGATAATAAATCTCTTACCTGTGGCAGATCTTCATTGAGGAGATTGATATTGAGGTCACCGAGAAGACAGCTATAGTTGCAGTGCCCCATCAGGTTTACTGATTCACTAATGTTATCTATCGCATCACGGACGCTGACACTCTCGGGTCTATAAGCTGTACCGATAGCCATAATAGCACCTGGTAATTGAACTTCCAGCCATAACTGCTCAAGAGCAGTGCTTGGAAGTTGTTTAATGCGAGCGACTATCCCTTTTCTGATAAAGAAACCAACTCCACCACCTCTCCTTTGACCGGTTCGAGCCTTGTGAATAAATCTGTAGTTGGTCACCGATGGCACAAGAGCTTCTTCCCCTTCTTTTATCCACGTTTCATTGAGCGCAAGGATATCTGGTTCATACTTTAATAAACTTATCAATAACTCATCCGTCCCTGTATTCAATGATCTTGCATTTAATAAACCTATTTTCAAACATTTTTTTGAAGGGTTAGCCATTAGGAATTTTTAAATGAACTACTTTAATAAACAATGTGCAACTAATATTTAACATTTGTGCATGTTTATTTGAATATGTGTTTAAGAGTTCTGTGTGTTTAGTGTGAGTTCTGTTTAGAGTGTGAGCATTATTTGTACTATGTTGTGTAGAAAAAGTATGAAATAACAGAAGGTTGCACATTATAAAAATATAAGCTTTAAATATAAGTTTAAAATAAGAATGATAGGAAAATAAAGGCTCAAATATTAAGATTTTCCAAAAACCCGGAATAAATCACTCTCCTCACGTATCCTGAAACGTTCTTTTCCTTGCTCTTGCCGTACATAAATTTTACCGTCGCGTGTCCATACATATTTAAATTTTAGTTCGCTGGCTAATAAGCGGGCTTTCTGAAATAAGTATCGGTTGTGTCCGCTGAGACGTTCATTTATATAGAGAGAGTGTGTAGGGCCTGGAAGCTGCAGGCCTTCGGTGTTAAGGCCACGGCGAACGCGGGCGGCGGTTAGCAACGCGTCCCTAGTCTCACGGCGTGTAAGACGCACGATAAGCGGTCGTGGTCTATACGGTTTGTCTTTCTCTTCTGGACGCCTGGGCCCGACTCGCTCCACGTTGACAATATCTTTCTCATTGATACTGATGCCTATTTTATGTGCAACGGTCTTAATAATATGCATTGCACTTTCGTTTTGAACTTCCGGACACCCAGAGATTTCAATATCGTTTGCTAATAATGTTTGCTCTTGTTCGACTATTTTTATACTGAGCTTCTGTATTTTGTTCTCCAAAACTGACAAATCGGTCGATTTTTCTAATTGCGACACTCGATCTTCAAGCTGTTGAATACGGGAGTTTTGCGCCTTAATGGTGTCCGTCAAATTAATAATAGCGTCCTTAATGCCAGTCATTTGTGAGTTAAATAGCTCACTCATGTGTAGTTTCAGTTCTTCCATTATTGAGAACTCTGCTGTAGTATCCGTAGTTGTAGACCGAGCTGATGGATTTTTTACACGCAACGTGACATTTTCATTCTCTGTATTTTTTTGAGTACGCTTAGATCCTTCACACTTGTTCGTTACATGTTGCCGGACTTCGTCCATTGTTGTGTCAATGTTTCGAACTGGAGTATTGGTATTGCCTCTTTTTGGTATTTTATTAAGGCACTCAGGGCAGTTCCATTTATCCTTACGTTGCATCAAACAATACAGTTTGTACGTCACGTTGGCACAATCCAAGTCGTATTGTCCTTTACATGTTAAACACTGTAAATATTCTTTCTTAGGTAAGGCATTTCGGCATCCAGCGCATTTCGGTTGTGAGTTCATCGTGAAAAAGACCAAGCAGAAAAATTCCTTTTTGCTATTTTAATGCCTAGGTAATATATTTTTAAGCTATGTATTCAAAAGATTTATAGACAACCTTATAAATATAATATTATGTTGACAAGCTAGATGGCGCTAGTATGTTTTATTTTAAGTATTTAAAATTACTTAGCATATAGAAATTATATTAACAAATACAGATAATTAATAAAATAATTTATATTGTTCACACTACAAAAAGTACTTCTCTTATAATCTCCTTCAATCAGGTGGCTGTAATATAATGTTGTGTAGGTATATTACAACAAGTCACTTAGCTTTTGAAGGATGTTGCAATGGTTCCGAGCACAATATCACTAAATTTTAACTGCACTTTTTACTATATTTAACGAATATCAACTTTTGCTAACACTATATATGTTTTATTGGAGCTTAAACTATATTTATTAACTTAATTCACTCCTATATGTGCACTTTTTCTATTAATTTCAATTTTTAAACACTAAGTCAATGTTTACACTCGCTTAGCGCCCTCTAGATTTTTATAATCTCTAGATTTTTAAATAATGTAGGTAAATCTAAATAAATCATAAAAAATGCATGACAGCCCTACTTTAAACGAAATTTGTTTAACAAAGCGCTAGCTTGTTTAATAACAGAAGCATTGACGTTCGTTTTTATAAACAAGCCGAAACACTTCAAAAGCAATAAATTTTATTGTAACACGAGCCCGTTGAAATTGGCGTCGGTAACGCGCGGCGGCTTAAGACGGGCATGTGCGCGACGCGCTTTGTGGCAGCTTAGCCACTGACGGGTTATGTAAACATTTATAATTTTGTTTTATTAAACTTTTTTAATCAGGTACTACTTGCAACAAAAAGTAATAGATTTGATTATATTTTTTTTCGAGAATAAATTGACATTTCACATCACTATTAATATATGTCAAAACGGCCATAGCGTGCCGCTAGTATAATTCATTTTGTATTGAAAAAATCATTTAAACTATAGATGCAGTCTTCTTTTAAAAACTTTGAAAGGTAAGGTAAACTTTAAAAGGTACCTTTAAATTCATTAGGCAATTTATTATATATTTTCATAGACATGCTGTAACTATTTCAACTAAAAGTTGCAGTTCTACAGAAGGGAATAATGAGTCTATTTGGATATCTTGCGTTTAAAACCTTCTGGCTTTTTGGTATAGAAATCAGACATATGTTTTTGAACAAATAGGCTTATCTCATAAATTTATAGGCATGGCAGCGATAGAATTTTCAATTTTTTAAAAAGACAAGAACCTATGGGGCCGGCTCCACATGCCGCCCTTAAACACTTCTCCTGTGCAATAAATAAATGACCTATACTCACCGAGTTGCCCCTTATGACCAATCCTTATCGTAAAGCTACTACTGCTAAAAACCACGAATACATGTTGGTTAATTTTTTTGTTAATTTTGTCAACATGTGACTTGAAGGACAAGTTGCTGTCTAAAGTAATACCAAGAAAATTAACAAGTTGTGCTTCTTTAATATTCTCATCAGTTGTTTGTTTTCCTTTTTGAAATCCATTTCGTTCCTTCAAAATTATATTATGTTTTGACAAAAAAGATGTTAATCGCTTGTACAGTGTCTTTTCGAAAATTTTTGAAATAATAGGAATTAGTGTGATTCGTTGATAGTTGTTAATGTCCTTTTTGTCTCCTGCTTTGAGTAAAGGTGTTACTATTGATTTTTTAAAATGTATTGGGAACTTACCTTCTTCAAAAGATAGATTTATTAAGTAGGCTAGGACTAGAGCTAATTCCTTTGCACATTCCATTATTACCTTTGTTGCTATTTCATCACAGCCCGTGGAATTTGAATTATTAAGTGACTTAATAACGGTTATTATGTCCATTTCATCAGTTTGCATTAAGAAAATATTTGAATTGTCAATTGTTATGCTTTAATAATTTGTTTTAATGTCCCTTACCACTCCCGAAGGTTAGAATCGAACCCCACAACTGCCCAATGGAAAGCGCAAATTATTGAATAGTTCATATCCAAAAAAATAAATTATGATAAAAGTTCAGTTACTAGAAATCGTAAAAAGAGAAAAATCGAATTATCAAAGTTTTGCTGGGGACAATTTGGCTGCGGAAATTATATTTTTTTTATAAAAGTAATTCCCTTTCGTCGACATCAAGCTCTTTATACCCCGAATCAGAGAGCGAATATTATTGATTATGCAGATTATTTATTTTATGTTTGGTGACCATTATCAAATATTGACATTTGCAAATATTTTATATATATATTTATGTTTTACGTATTATTAATCAAAATAAGTTTATTATAAAACTACCTAGAAAACTGTTGATAATCTCTGAATTTTTGACAATGACATTTCTTTGTTTACATTTTTGATCTCGAATTACATTTCCGACTATATATTGTTTACACTATGTAATTTCTAAGTATATACTATCTTTTCAGATGTTAATTAAGATGTCGGGATGTGTCGACAACTGTGAAGACGATCATGAGATCAGGCTTGGTCTTATCCCGATTCAGGAAACACTAACAGACTCTTACGTTCATCCATTATCACACCTACTTCCAACCGCACCCATACCTAAAGCCAATATGAACTATTCACAGAACGGCGAAGTCCAAAAGAATGTCAATGAAAATGATAGTGGATTCAGACAGTATGACATAGGCTTCAAAGTCCCAGGGTTACCGTTATTACCGTTGGTAACTGTTGGTTCTAATATACCTCAGCCGTCAGCTCCACCGTTGCCTTAATGTGAAATTATTGGTTCTAAGTCTGAATAACTTTAAGAAATGATAATTTTAGCTTAGAGAATTCTTATTTTTTATCTCGAAATTATTATATTATACTTATAATACTCTGACGTTTCGATTGTAATGTTATATGATATATACATATTAGATTAAGCATAAAATATTTGATAAATCACTATACAGCAAGAGCTTTAATTATTAAATTGTTATTTTTTTATATTATGATAGTGATATAGATTTTGGCAAAGCGCTTTCATTTTTCACTTGGTGCTTTTCAATATTTTTTGAAGAATTTTATTGTAATACTTTTTACATGTTCTTAATAAGTATATTATGTGATTCAAAATAAAATGTCATGCTAAAAATTAGCTTGTATTACTTATGACAAAACACTTTAAATAAGAATATACAAAAAATCAGGTGACCAGGATAAATCCAATTCCAACATTGATCAATCAATGTTTATCCACCACGTCAACAGGTCGACTGTTGACAGCAGACATGGCCAACACCTTAGATAAGATCATTTATACGTCTAGACTGTGACAGCTGTAAAAACTTCGAAAAAATTTAGTTAACTGTTTACCTCTATTTTCTACCCGCTCTCAGTATCTGTCACGTGTCTCTAAGACAACGTCATCGATCGCTACTAAATAGTGTTGAAAAAATGACGAGTTGTGCAATCAAAGGGTGTAGAAACTATCATTTCAACATCGCTAAGTAATATTTATTAAATTAAAATAACCCATTGAAGTATAAAATTAAATTGAAGGATTGAATATTTTTTGAAGTGAAACTTCTTTAGGGTCTAGTCTTTAGATGAGGGTAAAAATTTTACGAATGAAACACAATAGAGCGTCATGAAAATGTGGGACGTTTTTGTTCAAGAAGACGAGGAGGTTTTTGTTCAAGGGAGAGAGCGATTGACACCGATTGAAGAAGAGTATTTCTTACTCTCGAGCTTAGGGAAGCTACCTACTAGCCTTGTATCGTGCAGGTTTTTTTTAATCCAAGATGGCCGCCGCGCAAAATTATTATTTCAACATTATGGATATCGAATCCGAGGTTCTCGAGGGTGCAGAGAACGAATTTGGGATCATTTTTGAAATCCAAGATGGCCGCCGCGCAATTTTATGATTTCAACAATATGGATATCGAATCCGTGGTTCTCGAGAGTGCAGCGAACGAATTTGGGATCATTTTTGAAATCCGCGATGTCCGCGCCGCGCAAATTTATGATTTCCACAATATGGATATAGGGTGCACCTCGAGAACCTCTGATTCGAACCGAGAACGAATTTGGGATAATTTTTTAAATCCAGTGTCTATATGTGCCAATAAAGTGTAACGAAAATGTGGGACATTTCTATCCAAGAAGAGGGAGAGTGAGATTGAGATAGAGTAAGAAAGGGCGAACGTAGCATGAAGCGCATGGCACCGCTAGTAAGTAAAACAATTTCGCTACTAGCGTTGTAGCATTTAGGTTTAGTTTAGGCCGCGAGTAACTAGTACATCTTCCCTACTAGAATTATATCGTACAGGCTCAGCGCGCGGCCGCGAAAATGTAGAACATCTTCCCCACTAGCTTTGCATCGTGCAGGCTTAGCGCGCGGATGCGAAAAAGTTGAACATCTTCTTTACAAGCGTTGTATCGTGCAGGTTTAACATCTAACAATTTCTAATATTGACAAAAACATTTGGTTTAGAGAACAGATTAGGATAATTGATATAAACGAGATTTAAAAATTAGTTTTCCAAAGAAGTTTCACTTCTGACATATGTACTTTCTACGCATGCCATTTTTTTGTTTTATTTCATACTATTTTGTGTAAGGGTGGAGTTGCTAGTTTATAAACGCAAAATTACATAACCAAAGATCTATAATACCAGGTTAGCAAGTAATGAGTATTTAATCATTTTTTGTGCAATATTTTATAAAATTGATTTTAAGAATATAGTACGGTATGGTTGTCAACTTTGTGTTATTTAACAAAGCTGATTTAAGAAAACTTTGAAATTAAATTGGAATTTGGGGTTTTTTTTTAAACCAAGGTGGCCGCCGCGCAAAATTATAATTTCAACAATATGGATATCGTACTCGAGGGTTAAGAGAAATAATTTGGGATCATTTTTTAAGTGCAATATGGCCGCCGCGCAAAATTATGTATTCAACAATATGGATATCATATCCGAGGTTCTCGAGGGTGCCTTGAACGAGTTTGGAACCATTTTTGAAATCCAAGATGGCCGCCGCTCAAATTTATTTTTGGGGCTATACGTATGCATAGTGTTTACAATGATAACCCTAATGCCAAACAACTAATAGGCATGTTTGGGAAATTTATGTGCCACACGGAACTAAAAGCGTTGAAATCAAGAAACTTTGTGCTAACAAATACGAAACACTAGAAAACGTCAATATTTTGATGTGTTCTTCTTCACTGCTTATTATTATTAATTGTATTAATTAACGCTCCATCTTCACGGACTGATGCTGCAAATTAAAATGAAAGTGACGGTTATATTATAGATCACTTTAATACAATTTTACTATCAAAACAACAAAACTTAATAAATTTAAAGTCACGAATGCTTAGAATACATCATTCAGTCTCATATTGCATGTTTGTTCGCATCTTAATTTAAAAATAAAACACAATGAAAAAAAATTATCTGAAATATTATTTATTTTTATTCATTTATTTCACAGAGGCATAAATAAGTAAATATTTTGTATGCATCGTTTGTCATCATTCATCCTCATATTATATTAACAAAAATAACGGCTCCGCGGTGTTCCCCGTAGTTTATGGATTATCCCTTAGAAACAACATTGTTTCAGGATGAAAGACATTAACAAAAACACAAAAAGGCCTCCTCAAAAATCCGGGGTCTAAGCTTTTCTGCACACCAAATTTCATCTAAATCAGGTTAATTTATGTTTGAAGTAGGCGTAACTTTGCGGAAATCCATAATTATCCAAATGTTTAATGTTTTCTTAACCGTTAGTTCCGCCAATATTTGTCTTTAAGCAATTCGACACGTGTTTTGCTTCTACACGAGGCATCCTCAGGACAAGTTGACTCGCCAAACTCCGCACGAGACTGAATTAAATGAGCCGGAGACCGCTATTTAATACCCTCGTTCCATGAAATGACGCGCTGTGATTGGTCGGCTGTTGTGACGCATTATCCCCGGAAGAGATCTGTAACAATGGTGAAGGGACCAAATTTGTTTGTTCATTCAACAATGTAAACATGTTATTTTTGTGTTTTATTTTTATTGCTCTAACACATTCAAGCGATCACATATTACTCGGAAACAATAATAATTTTAATATTTTACATACATGAAGACAAATATTGGCGAAATTAACACTTAAAAAAACTTAAAACATTTGTATAAATCAGGTTAGCCTATTAGTGTATAAATAGATATTATAAATATAGATTAGAATATTAGAAGTTAAAAAAACACTAAAAAAATCAATTAAATATTTGTGTAAACGTATGAGTTGAAGAGTAAATCACAACTATGTAACTTTCTCCCCATTTTTAGACATAGACATATTTTTATTTCACATCACACAAATTAATTTACAAAATTTTATTATACACCTTAAGGCGAGGTTTTCCCAACACTTTAGGCAAAAATCACTCGAACGTATTTATCTATAGCGTTCGACGCGGGAATGATTGAGACACTAGCCGAGCGACGCGGGTCAGCGACCCCACCCCGGAAGGACCGCGTAATATTTTATAAAAACGGTTGCGCAAGAGTACGAAATCCTGTGACATTTTTATGCATTTTGAAGTGAAACTTCTTTAGGCGCATGAGGCTATTTTTTTTACAAATGAAACGGAAAATAACGTCACGGAAATTTGAGACGTTTTTGTTCAAGGTAGAGAGCGATTGACACCGATTGAGGAAGAGTAATTTTTACTCCCGGGCTTCCCTACTAGCCTTGTATCTTGCAGGATTAGCGCGCGGCCGCTAGTAAGTAGAACATCTTCCCTACTAGCCTTGTATCGTGCAGGTTTTTTTTTTATTCCAAGATGGCCGCCGCGCAAAATTATGATTACAACATTATGTTGTTGTTGATCACAAAATCGTTCTCTGCACCCTCGAGAACCTCGGACACGACATCCATATTGCTGAAATCATAATTTTGTGCGGCGGCCATTTTGGATTTCAAAAATGATCACAAAATCGTTCTCTGCACCCTCGAGAACCTCGCATACGATACCCACAATGTTGTAATCATATTTTTGCGCGGCGGCCATCTTGGATTTCAAAAATGATCCCAAAATCGTTGTCTGCACCCTCGAGAACCACGGACACGACATCCATGTTGCTGAAATCATAATTTTGAGCGGCGGCCATCTTGGATTTAAAAAATAGTCCCAAAATCATTTTCTGCACCCTCGGGAACCTCGGATACGATATCCATATTGTTGAAATCATAATTTTGCGCGGCGGCCACTTGGATTTCTAACTTGCCTAAAGTACATACATACAAAGATCCCGCGTGGCATAATATTCAAAATAATATTACGTAAATTTTATTTAAGTACTTTCCGACTTCCATTTCCATCTATATATTTTAACAAATACGCTGTCGCATCATCATTATTTTTTTACTGTGATTCCCGCTTTGTACTTGTTTGCTAAAATCTTACGTAATGTGAGCCCGAGAGACACGAACACAGTACCTTCCTTCACAGTGGTCACGGGCGTACTGCTGACATGAGCGAGCGCCGAGCATGCAACCAAGGCGTCGCGTTTGGTAAGGTTTATTATGAAAAAAATTAATATAAAATAATTCACAAAGTGTATTGATAAAACCCGCGAAGAAAATTTATAAATACTAATAAACTATCGAATAAAATAAGTTTTGTGTTTATAGCTATCACAGTTTTATGATAATATAAAACAATTCAAATAAAAAAGACTATTTTTCAAAAAGTATATCTATCGACATTTTTTTTCGTAATCGTGTTTACGAAACTGCGATAATTTAGATAAAGAAATGAAGATAAACATGTCAAAAAATTGGAACCGTAGTATTTGTAGAAGTATTTTAAGTAGATTTTCAAAAATGTTGCTTTCTAGGACTATAGCGCCTTTTTTTTATGGAATTGGAGGACAAACGAGCGTACGGATCACCTGGTGTTAAGTGATCACCGCCGCCCACATTCTTTTGCAACACCACAGGAATCACAAGAGCGTTGCCGGCCTTTAACGAAGGTGTACGCGCCTTTTTTGGGTACCTTACCCATGTCGTATCGTCCCGGAAACGCCGCACAAGGAAGCTCATTCCACAGCTTTGTAGTATGTGGAAGAAAGCTCCTTGAAAACCGCACTGTGGAGGACCGCCACACAACCAGATGGTGGGGATGATATCCTAATTTGTGGCGTGCGAAGGTGGAATTCGGAGGGAGGAATCAGGTTAAACAGCTCTTCGGAACACTCCCCGTGATAAATGCGGTAGAAGACACACAATGAAGCGACGTCTCTACGCAACGCCAAGTGATCCTGCCGTTCACAGTGCACTGGGACCCCGACAATTCGAGCTGCTCTGCGTTGCACGCGGTCAAATGGATCGAGCTGATACTGGGGTGCGCCAGACCAGAGATGACAGCAATACTCCATGTGTGGCCGGACCTGCGCTTTGTAGAGCGATTTCGAGACCCAGTATTCCGATTCTAGGCGAGGCTTTGAGGGAAGTGTTACCGAAGAGCGGTGTTACGACAAATGTTACAAAAAAAATTTTTTAGTGGTAAACGCGCAAACTTGAGTCTTCTGGGGGTTAAATTGGACAAGGTTCAATTTACCCCATTCCGCGACCTCCTCGAGAGAGGACTCGATAGAAGACACAAGTTTCTCCCGGCACTCGTCGATGTTTTCCCGAGAGAGACCTGCATGGCCCGTGTATACGGCATCACCATGTTGGCGGTGTCCAACATATCATTGATATGCAGAAGAAACAGCGTGGGAGATAGCACACAGCCTTGGGGCACTCCAGCGTTCACGGGCTTGGGATTCGAGCAAAAACCGTCGACAACGACTTGTATGCTCCGCCCAGTGAGGAAGCTGGAGGTCCACTTGCATAAGCTCTCGGGAAGCCCAAATGATGGAAGTTTAGAGCGGAGCGCCTTGTGCCATGCACGATCAAAGGCCTTTGCTATATCCAGGCTAACTGCCAGGCCTTCCCACTTGCTCTCAATAGCCGCCGCCCATCTATGTGTTAGGTATACCAGAAGATCACCTGCCGACCGACCATGGCGAAAGCCGTATCCGTAGCCGTAAGTCGTTGATCAACTGGTGATCCTCTAGGTATACCAAAAGTTGGCGGCTAATTATGCTCTCCATGATTTTAGAGAGCAGGGAGGTTATAGCAACAGGCCTGTAGTTTGCCGGATCCGAACTGTCTCCTTTTTTTTTGGATCGGATGGACAAGGGCTGACTTCCATGAGTCAGGGACGCGTAGTCTTCTTTGGAATAAGAGTGCCGGAATAAACGCGTTAGCACCGACGTCAACTCAGGGGCACACGTTCTAAGCACGATTGTTGAAATGCCATCCGGACCGCTCGACTTCCTGACGTCCAACGAAAACAGAGCTCGCCTAACAGTTTTCTGTCTGAACTGTACTTCAGGCATAGAGCTCTGACACCGCGGGATGGTCGGCGGTGTTTTTCCGTTGTCGTCAAGAGTCGAGTTGGAGGCGAAAAGAGCGCACAGGAGAGTCTCTTTTGCCATATGGGCCAGGGTGTCATTCCTCATGTGCAACGGCGGCATGGACGGCTGGTTGAAGTTACCGAGAGCAGCTTTCGATAACGACCAGAACTTGCGTGTTCCGGTCGGGTAAATGGAAACCTGCTCGCCGATTTTGACGACGTGCTTTGACATCGCACGGGCGATTTGCCGCTTAAAAAATCTGGAGGCACGGATATATTTCCTCTTAAGAACTTTGCAGTTCGGATCCTTTGTGCCCAGCGCCGCAACCCAAGTTCGATACGCCTGTTTTTTGCATTCAGATGCTGCTTTAACTGACGCATCGAACCAGGGCTGTGATCTGCCACCCATCGGTAATAATAATAATAATTTTTTATTTGCATAATGTGTGTATACAAGTTAACAAAATAATTCTATACGAATCAACACATTAGCCAAAAAGGGCATGCAAATTACATTACCTCCATGTCATTATATAATAATAAAATTCTAAGATTACAGCACATAATATTTCATTGTTACATTACATTAGCATCTACACAAAATATACATGTCATATACATATTATGTAGTCAAAGTTAAACAAGATTATAAAAAAAAAGAAAATCACAAATTTAAAAGTCGGATACAGCATAACAATTGTAACTAATTAGCCATTGATATAATTGTTTTAAAAGGACCGATATTCAACATTTTAATAGTATTGGGAAGTTTATTAAATATTTGAATACACATGGCATGACAATTTTTAGTAAACAAAGTAGTCCTGGGTGCTTTTTTGTAAACAAGTCTATTTGGATATCGTTGTTATCGCGGTCATACATTTCCTTGGCAGTGGTGAAAAGATATTTATGCCTCTTTACAAAAATGCTTATTTCGTAAATGTATAAGCACGGCAAGGTTAACAATTTCAGTTTAATAAACAGCGGTCTACACGATTCGTACGGACCTACCCCACAAATCGCACGGATACATTTTTTATGTAAAACTTAAATAGAATTGGCCCCAGGACACTTCCTTGAGGTACACCACACTGGTTAAATGTATATTCAGATTTGTATGTTTCTTTCTCACTAATTTTATTAGTCCGAGTAATAATTACACTTTGTTTCCTATTTTTTAAATATGATCGGAACCAATGTAACACAAGCTCCCGTATTCCATATGCCTCTAATTTTTTTAATAATAAGTCATGGGACACTCTATCAAAAGCTTTTGACATGTCGTACAATACTGTAGTCAATGTTTTTGTGTCAATATTTTGAGCAATTGAGTGTGATAAAGAATAGATTGCATCATTAGTAGATCTATTTTTCTGAAAGGCAAATTGTTCATCTTTAATTAAATGAAATTTATTACTGAACTCCTTTAACTGTAAACACATACATTTCTCAAAGATTTTTGATATGATAGGTATGAGAGTAATGGGTCTGTAATTTTCAATGTTATTTTTATCTCCGTTCTTGAATAGGGGGCTAATTATGGATATTTTAAGTTCTTCAGGAAAAGAACCACAAGAAAAGGATATGTTAATTAAATGTCAGAACGGGTACCAATTCTGCTTGACATTGTTTTATTACTTTTGAACATGTCTGGTCATATCCTTCTGCAGTGGTATTATTTAGAGACATAATTTGTGTATATACTTCCGGTTCAGATATGGGTCTCAGGTACATAGAAGAGGGATTCTGACTAATGTTGAATGGATTTTGACAGCATTGATTTTGATTTGCATTGAGTATACCAATATTATTGAAGTAGTCATTGAAAGATGTAGCTATTTGGGTAGGGTCTATTATTGTTTGATTACCTAGTGTAAGTGAATCAATTTCGGTACGTCTACTCTGAGAATTTAACTGGTTTTTTATAATTTTCCAAGTTGATTTACATTTATTTTTACTTTTATTCAAATAATGAATATTGCAATTTTTCTGTGCCTTGTGTATACAATTACGCAAAATTTTGGAGTATTTTAAATAATTAGATTTATTTATATCCGATTTCATTTGGTAATAACGGTATCGTAAATTTCGCTTAGTACTGCAACTTAATCTTAATCCCTTTGTTATCCACTTATTGCTGTTATTTCTCAATTTAATTTTTATTAGTGGAAAGCATAGCTTATAGAATAGACAGAAAGTGTCATAAAATTTTATAAATGCCAGATTTAAATTACGTTCCTGAAATATGTCAAAAAATCTAAAATTTTGGAGATAATTTTTAAATCTGTGATCTGTCATCTGACATTTAACAGAGTAGACGTATATCGATAGCTCCTGTATTTAAAATTTTAAATCAACGAACTAACTGCTATAATTACATTAAAAGTGTTAAGTGCTCAAAGTTAACCATTTAAATAGTGTGGTGATCAGTGTTTTTTGATCATAGTATCTTGAAAAAGTACTAAAATCAGTGTAAAAACTTCACGGTCCAGTGACGACGAATTTGGTAGCATTAATAAATAAATGTGGGTACCTATAAAATAATCTGCTAATGCTGTCACGCAATATCGCTCAAAACTTAATACGCCTCTATTAATTCGTCGCTATAGTAATACGTTCCGCGGCCGGTTGGTAACTACAACGACTAGCTCGACGCGGAACCTGGTTCGAATCTCGCCGCGCGTTTCACATTTTTTTCTTCAATTTATATTTCTTTGGAAATAATTGTGAACGAAATTTGCAATGGTTGCAACTTGTGAAGCGTGCCAAGCACACATTAGTGTGACGATGAAACGCATAAAATGTATCAATTGTAACCACATATACCACTCTGAATGTGTACGATTTACTGGCGACTAAACATCCGCACGAACGCAGTGGAAGTGCCCTAAATGCGTGGCAAATGAGCGAAAAGGTGGAGATAACAGTAACACACCAGTACGAGTAGAAAAAATAAACAAAACTGCGCGAACTGTAGCCGCCAATTCCGACATCTCAGTGTCTGTATGCGATGTCCCTGCAGCCTCGATAGATAAGGATGCAAACCTAATAATTAATCGTTTGAAAAACATTCTAGACGCCAAGCTGCAGTCGATTAAATATGAAATTATTGAAGTATTAAAAGCTACTATCTTCACCGAATTAAAAAATGAAATAGCTTCGTTATCTTCACAAATGTCTCAGTTGCAGACGTCCTATAGTCAACTTCAGGACGAAAACGACCATCTTAAGAGTGACGTACGTACACTGCAGGAACGTATCAGCGTGTCGGAGGATCAACTATTGGAACTGCGTTCACAGTTTTGTAGACAGCAGCAACAGGCGAGAATGAATAACCTGGAAATTGTAGGGTTGCCACAAACCAGTAGTGAATCGCCTGTCGACTTAGTACTGAAAATTGCTGAATACGCTGGCGTGGTGCTTAACCGTGGGGATATTGACTTTGCACATCGCGTCCAGCCTCAGAAAGCCATAGCTGGTAGACCTAAACCCATTGTAGCCAAGCTAGCGGACCGTCTTTACAAAGATAAAATACTCTCTGGCCTGAAAAACAAAAAGGGCATCTGCACCAGAGATATAGGCATCGGTGGAACTGAGAAAAAATTTTTCGTAAACGAGCACCTAACCCCTGAAAACAAACAGTTATTAAAAACAACTAAAAATTTAGCAAAGGAGAAAGCGTACAAGTTTGTTTGGGTTAGGAATTGTCACATCTTTTTAAGAAAAAACGAAGAATCGGCGGCCCTTTACATTCGTCTCGAAAAGGATTTAGCCAAGATAAAGTGACTATGTGCGTTAAACTATTTTTGAGTTATCTTTTTACAGTTAATTTGGTTATATGTATTTTCTTGTTGCTCAAGATTACTAGCGTTTTTTGTAATATTCCACAACATAATAAACTCCTACTTTATCACACTCAATACACTAACACTTACATTCATAAATTAACACATACACACTTTATTATCTCTTACACAAAATATATTTCTTTTTTAACTCGCACCCAACTTTACAAATCAGACATTAAACAATATTGTTACCACACCCATTCTACTTTTAAAAGAAACATCAAAATTATTCCGTTTCGAACATCAAGCAAATGTTACCTTAAGTATCCGTACAATTTAGCTTATCTTAACTTACTTACATTACTGTCCATATTATACATATATAATTTTTCTATATTTTGGTACTTATTGCACACGCAAGGGCGCTAATACAATAGAAATACTATACCAAAATGTGCGTGGCTTACGCACTAAAACAAATGAATTTAGACAAAACATACTTAACCACGATTATGACATAATTTTAATAACAGAATCATGGCTGACTAACGGTATTTATGATAGTGAGATCTGTGACAATAGATATGACATTTTACGTTGTGACCGAAACCAGGGAACATCTACTAAAAAAATGGGAGGGGGAGTCCTACTATGTGCTTCTAAGAAGATGCATGTCCAACATCAACGCGAGTGGGCCTGTCCTGGCGTCGAATCCTTGTGGGCAACTATACCAGCTGAAACTCTCAAAATTTCGGGGAACCCCAACATCGGATTAGTATATGCACCACCTGACTCAGAGTTACCTACAAGACTCGAATCAATCTATTCTCGACTCGCAGAAGTTTTGGCAACCCATCCCAATGACTATTTCATTTTATGTGGCGATTTTAACTTACCAAATGTCACGTGGACTGACTCCGGACCTACACTGCAAAAACGTGGCCCAGTGGAATTGCAAAATGCTTTTGTAAATATTTTAGATATTTGTAACCTCTCTGGTTTGAAACAACAAAACACTATCTCGAACAGTAAGCGAAACACCTTAGATCTATTATTTAGCAACATTGACTTTGAAGTTCAGCACTGCCTTACTCCCCTCGTTACAGAAGATGTATATCATCCATGTCTAGAATTTAATCTCTCGAACTCACTTATTCGTAATATTCGTCAGAAACCCGTCAATAGGCCCAATTTCTATAATGGGGACTATATCAAAATAAATGAATACTTATCACAAATCCATTGGCACGAATTACTAGTAGCTGATTCAATTAATGAAACAATTAAACTTTTTTATTCCATTCTAAACGAAACAATAATTAAATTTATACCAGTTAAAGTTAAACATAAAACTAATTTCCCTGTGTGGTATTCTAAGTCTCTAATTCATATAGTGCAAGAGAAGCTTCAAAAGCACAGACAATGGAAAAAAGATAAAAATCCTCGTGATTACGACGAGTTTGATATGCTCAGGGCTCGCCAAAAACTCGTACAGAGCAGGTGTTACAAAAACTACACTGAGCGTATGCAATGCTTCATTCGTAAAGATCCTAAACTTCTCTTCTCTTATACTAAATCCCTTAGAAACAGCGAACAAGGATACCCCACTAAGCTTACACTTGGTAATAGTACTTACACAGGTGAAACTTCAGTTTGTAATGGATTCAGTCAATACTTTGAGAGCATCTTTGTAAAACCAGCAAACTCGTACGATGAACCAAGTTCTCTAAACTTGAATCATAATGAAACCATTTGCAAAATTACTATAAGTGTATATGAGGTTCGTAAATTGCTTAAAGCTTTAAAAACTAATAAGGGAGCTGGCAGTGATGGAATCCCACCGATTTTTTAAATAAGTGTGCTAACAATTTAGCCTTACCGCTATCCATAATATTTAATCTCTCCATTAACGTCTTCAGTAGTTTCCCTGATGTGTGGAAAGAAGCACTTATATTACCGTTACATAAAAGCGGATCAAGAGCCCAAATAGAGAATTACCGGCCCATATCGATTCTGAACGCAATGAGTAAGTTATTCGAAACAGTTGTCTATAGATACATATGCCCCATTATAACTAGATCTATTCCCTACGAGCAGCACGGATTTATGAAGAACCGTTCTACCGTTACAAATTTAGCTGTTTTTACGGATTACGTAGTACAGAGCATGGACGAGAAATATCAAGTGGATGTGATCTACACGGATTTCGAAAAAGCATTTGACCGAGTAGATCACGTAATTCTACTGCAAAAACTAAGCGTGCTAGGCGTAAATGGGAGCTTACTTCGGTGGTTTACTTCATACATTAAGAACCGTATGCAAGCAGTTGTGACGGGTAGTGCTAGAAGTAACTTTGTAATAATACCCTCAGGAGTACCACAGGGGTCCATTCTAGGTCCGCTTTTATATAACGCTTACCTATTTGATATTGGAAGTTGCTTCCACCTTGCACAGTATTTAATGTTCGCTGACGACACAAAAATATTTGTCAAAATACGTTCACTTGACGATTGTCATAAACTACAACATGACCTAAATGCATTGACAGAATACTACGCAAGGAACAGAATTATAGTTAATGTTAAAAAGTGCCATCATATTACTCTGACTCGTAAAAAAAATATAATTGAATTTAGCTTCAAAATTAATGGCACATGTATACCCAGAGTGACTGCGGTTAGAGACCTGGGTATCCAAATCGATGCTAAGTTTTCAATGAATGAGCACGTTGATAAGCAAATAGAGCTTTCAAACAACTAGGTTTCATAAAACGAGTGACCCTTTACTTTACTTTACTTTACTTTTTTACTTTACTTTGCGTACGTCCGGAGTATTCTTGAATACGCATGTAATGTCTGGACTCGGAATATATTATACATATCGAAAGGCTTGAAACCATACAGAAACAGTTTATTAAATACTTAACTTTTAAAGATTTTAAAGAATTCAACAGTTATGAGGAAGCGTGTTCTCACTATGGTATCGACACACTGGAACAAAGAAGGAATCAAAGTGACATGTTACTTCTGCAAGCAATTTTGAGTGGCTCCATCGACTGTCCTAGTCTACTGTCAGCCCTTTCATTAAACGCTCAATCTTTAAAATCGCGTCACACGCGCCTTTTACATGTTCCCAAACCTAATACAAATTATGCCCAAAATTCCATAATTCCGCGTCTGTCACGAATTTATAATAAACAGTACGCTGAGTTTGACGTATTTCACTTATCAAAAATTAAGTTAAAAACAGAAATAATAAAACATCATCGTAAAAAATAACAATAATAGGTAACGCAACACACACAAACACACACACACCACACACGCATACACACACCACACACGCACACACACACACCACACACGCACACACACACACAGACACGCGCGCGCTATTGTAATCTTTTATTTGTTAGTATACTATATAGTACATTTTTAAGTCTATTCTGTTAATATATGATTTCTTTTTATAATTTAAAATTTATGTAATCCTTAGTGGCTTTATGTAAAACCTAGGTTAATTTTGTAAAAATAATTGTTGTGTACGCTGTTGATTACTTTTATAATAAAAAAAAAAAAAAAAAAAATTGATAATATATTCTTCACTGTAGTTGAACGAAAAGTGACCCTTTAGGGGAACACTTTAACTACCACTCCCGATTCGCGGTAAAAGCACTGAGGGGTTTAGCTAATTAAACCAGCCTTGTACTATCAAAAATTTTATTACTAATTGAACTCTGGTGGGTCTTCCGCGTAGGTCCTTACGGGCCTCGGGGTAACTGTTTGGGGCGATGGCCCCTTTCAGTAGCATAAACGCCGCCTGCAACTACAGACGGGGCACTGGGTGGGACCGGTTGGTCCGTGGTGTCATGTCCGGTGGTATCTTGCTACAGTGCGATCAAGCCCGCGTAGTGTCGTGAGCGATCTGCGGACTGCAGCCGGTTTGTAGGTCCGTGGTTAGCTTGCGCCCGCCGCTCAGCGAGGTCGAGCCCGCCGGTAGTGTACCGGTGAGCGCCCATCAGCCAGCGGCGAGGAAGCAGTCGTGTCCTAGGAGACTAGGTCACGTGGTAGTCCTCTTCTGTCCGGCGGTCGTCGATGGTATGGCGCGATGCCACGCAAATGCAGGGATCGCGCTCCATCGGCGCGCGCGAACATAGAGGTGCTCAGGCGACGAACGAAGTCGTCCAGGCTCTCCATGCGCAGGTCTCTGGAGATGACCTGATTTCGTACGAAGCGTGGTGCTCCGGAGATGGTGCGGAGCGTCAGCGACTGCTGCACTCGCAGCGACTTGCGACCCGTCTCGCTTGTCAGCGCAAACCAGGCGGGGGCAGCGTAGGTGAGTCGCGTGCGAACGTACGCCTTGTATACGCACAACTTCGTACGGAGAGGCAGGTGGGACGCCAGCACGGGTCGGAGAACGTTCCGTGCGGCGCGCGTCTGGGCAACCACGTTCTTAACATGGGGCCGCATCGGGAGTGTCCTGTCGATGGTCACGCCGAGGTATTTGGCCTTCGGGGACCATACGACGGTCTCGCCCATGAGTGACACCGGGGGCGGCAATAGGCGCGCCCGCCCGATGGAAATCTCTGAGGAGTCTATGGAGTCTTCGCCACATTGACCTTGAGTCTCCAGTCCTTCAGCCAGGTGGGAATCGCGTCCAGTGCTCGCTGCATCTTCAGCGCTGCATGCGGGACATTCAGCGAGGTGGTAATGAACGCCGCGTCGTCAGCATACAGCGCTAAAATGGCCGTCGGCGACTGGAATGTCGTCCGTGTATCTGCTGTAGCAGACGGGCGACAGGCAGCACCAGCTCGGATGGGGCGCTCCGTGGACAGAGCGTCTTCAACCGCCACTTGAAAACGTCTGTCTTCCAAAAAGGTGGTCTACAGTCAGTCCACAGTCTTAACTACTCGGCGGGGAGTAGTAGGCGTGGACAGCTTGTACACGAGGCCGGCGTGCCAGACGCGATCGAACGCCTTCTCCATATCGAGGAATACTGCAACAGACTGCTTTCGCTTGTTGTAGGCGGTAGCGAGATGGTGCAGTACCCTCGTCACTTGTAAAGTGGTGGAGTGTTCGGCACGGAAACCGAACTGTTCGTCGCGTGGCTGAAGATGCGGCGTGATGTGCAGCAACAGTAGCTTCTCGAAGACTTTCGAGGTGGTGGATAGAAGAGTGATGGGACGGTAACTCCCAGGCAGCATGATGTTCTTGCCTTGCTTGGGAATCAGGATGACTCGGCCGAGCTTCCACGATGATGGAAAGTGCCCGGTACGGAGGATTCCGTTGAAGAGCCGCGTCAGCGTCGCGATTGCTCGCGGAGGTAGGTGACGCAGGGCTTCGTTGGTGACTCGATCAGGGCCGGGTGCTTTGCGCAGTCTAGTTCGCCGAATCATCCTTTGGACTTGTCCGGGGGAGAACACGACGGGGTCTTCTGTCGGTACTATCGGCGACTCGAAGTAGTTCTTCACATGTCGCGCGATGGTCTCTACGTGCTGCACATCTGCGGTCGGGTTGGGTGTAAACTGCGTCTCCAGGTAGTCCGCAAATATCTCCGCTCGATCCTCAGCTCGGTAACGTGGGGTTCCGTCACTGGCCATGAGGGGTCTAATCGGGGAGGGCTTCCCGGAGAGTTGGCGGCAGAGGCGGTGCATGCCAGACCAGTCGTCACCGGCTCGCTCAATAGCGGAGTGCCAGGATTCGTCTGCAACTGTCTCCAGTGCGTCTGAGATCTTGGCAGCCAGAGCGTTCAGCCGCGTCTTCATGGTCGGGCACCGCAGGTTTTGCCATTGCCTTCGCAGCTTCCTCTTCTCCTCGATCATCGCTTGTATGTAGGCAGAGAGCTGGGGTTGTCTACGAGTAGATGCAGCGTCGAGTCTGGACTCTCGAAGCGCATTGGACACTGTTGCGCTGAGGTCCGTGGCGAGTCGATCAACGTCTGCAGGGCTCTCTACTCTAAAGGATGGCGAATGTTCGGCCATCTGTTCGGCGAAGATTCGCCAGTCCTGGCGATGCTTCGGAGAAGGCAGCGATGTCGTCATCGGGGTTGTCTTCAGCGTCAAGAGGACTGCTTGGTGGTCGGAGATGAGGTGGTCATCCAGAACGTCTAACGACGGTGCGGCAGCTAGGCCGCACGTGACGGCTATGTCAAGGACGTCTGGCATGTGGGCTGCACAGTACGGGTAGTGCGTCGGGACCTCTGGTCCTAGCACCTGGTAACCGTGGCGATCTGCGTCGTCCAGGAGGCGTCTGCCATCTGGGCTCACGATATTGGAGTTCCACGCCGTGTGTTTCGCGTTGAAGTCGCCCGTGACAATCGTGGGCAGCAGCGAGTCCAACAAGGTGTGGACATCAGCCACTGCGAGTCGGTTCTGCGGCGGCTTGTAGAAAGCGAACACACGGGTGGGCTGATGTTCGATATAGATCTCCACGCCTAGGGCGTACGACGTCTGCAGTTGAGGTACTGGCAGCAGTTGGTGAATGACGTTCCGACGGACCAAGACTGCTAATCCCCTGTAAGCAGTCCCGATCGGCGAGGCGTGGTCCTCCCGGTAGACGTAGTATCCGGAAACCTTCAACTTGTCTACCGGTCTGAGGTGAGTCTCGCTGATCAGGCCGATGTCCACTCGACGCTGAGAAAGCAAAGTCTTGAAGAGACGGGCTTTTTGTGATGAAAGCCCGTCGGCGTTCCAAAACACGATGCGGAGCTCAGCCATAAAAGGTGCAGAGCTCCGTGATGCAACCCAGGATCAGCGGAATAGGGTCACGCTGCTCCTGGATGGCTATCAGCACATGATTCAATGTGCTGATAACTTTGGTGAGTCGCGGGTCCAGCGGCGTCACTCGCTTCGCCTTCGTCCCCCCTGCGGGGGCGGCGACCACGGTGGGCAGTGGCAGTACGAAATGGTCCAACGATTTCGTACTGCGCTCGGTAGGCTGCAGTGCGGCGGGTGCAGCAGCGCGTGTCGCAGTAGGTGGTGCGGCAGGTAGGGCGCCTTGGCGCGCTTGGGCGCGTTTCCCGCGCTTGCGTCGGCGTTTAACCGGTTGCCGTGGCTGGTTGGCGGCAGCCATGAGCGAGCCGGGCGCGTCGGCCTCTAATGCGTGGGCAGTGGGAGGATACGCGCGCGCTGTTGAGGCGGTGCGTGCGATGGTGCCCGCCCGGCGGTTGCGCGTCTCTTTGCGGAACACCGGGCAGTTTGCGTTGTTCGCCGTGTGCGCGCCTTCGCAGTTGGCGCAAGTCGGCGGGTCCTCCCTGGGGCGCTGGCACTCTCGTGCAGGATGGTTGTCCCCACACCGCACACAGGCAATGGGCCGGTGGCAGTTGTGCGAGGAGTGCCGAAACTGCTGGCAGCGATGGCACTGCGCTGGTCCCTTTCTGCCGCGCCACGCCTCGATGGTGATCCCGGGCATGCAGAGGAGCTCGTGCACCTCATATATACCCGGGATGAGATTTGGCGTACGCTGGAGTTGCACGAACATCAGACATCCCGGTCTGCCTGGGCGCGCGGGGATCGTGCGCACGTGCTCCGGGACGTATCCGAGCTCACGCAGCTCCGCGTCCACTTGTGCCGGCTCTGTGTTTGCTGGCAGGCCCCGTATTGCTACCTTAACGCTCCTCTCCGCGGGGAGCGAGTAGCAGAACCAGGAGATTCCAGCGACACTTTCCAGCTGCGTGAGGTAGCGCTGGATGTGGCGGAACTCCTGGTCCGACTTGGGGATGAAGCGGACGCCTTTGCCATACGGGCGTCCGTTAGGTGTGTGGCCGAGTAGCTTTTTGAGCTCCCGGAAATGCGTCGGCCAGTCGGGAAGCACCTCCAAAATCAGCGGTGGGTAGCGACTGGTCGCTTTGGTGGTCGGAGTGGCTGAGGTGGTGGCGGCGGTCGCAGCGGTAGCGGTGGCGGAGGCGGCGGATGCGGTGACGTCGCCCGTCGTCGGCGTCTTTTTGGACGCGGTAGTAGCCGCGTATGTTGGGCTTGTCGCGGTCTCCATCGGAGAGCCTGGCGACAGGGTCGGCATACTCGGTGGTGTTCGTGCCGAGGTTTTGTGTTCTCCTCTATGAGGAGGCGAGGGGAAACGCCCCACGAGTATACCTGGCTGCGTGGCGGGATATCGTGGCTGACGTGGGTGAGGCGCTTGCGCGGTATGATTCGCCGTTGCATGCGTCGCCGTGCGTACGGCAGGAATAAGCGTAGCGGCAGTCGTGGGCATCGCCTGTCGTCGCCTGGGCGTTGCTGGTCGGACGATGGACGGTAACGATTCCATAGCCGGTGACGGCGTCAGCGGACTCGCTGCGAAGGTCGCTTCACCGGCTCCCGTTGAAGGACCCGCTTGAGCGGCTTCGGGGCGCCTCGTTGCGCCAGCAGCGAGGGTGGCTTGGCCGGACGCTATCATTGCGTCCAGCCCGGCCTCAAGGCCGGAGATTGCCGACCGCACAAAACCGCGCGTCGCTGTGACATCAGCGGCAGGATTGGTGGTGGCATGCTGTTTTTTTTATTTTATTTTTATTTTTTTTGCCTTGCCTTTATGCGCGGCCCAAGCGGAGGTGCTGGCACGCCAGCACCCCACCGGGCTGGTTCCCGGGGTTTGCCTCAGGAGGCAGACCGGACCCAGACCGGAGGGGGTGTCGTGTTTACCCAGAACACCAACCGTGGCAAAAACAAGGTTTCTGTACAAAGTAGCACAGTATACTGAAACACTATAAGGGCCCGAGCGCCGGTGCGAGTCGCTAGCAGACTCAGCACACGAAGGCAATCGAGCTCTCTCACTAATTGAACTATAATTATTTTACATACTAGACATTTTGCGAAAATTATTAATAGTGCGTTTTAAGAACTAACTAATTTTACATACCGCCACCTATGATGAACTTATAGAACTAATCAAAACGATCAAGCGATCTGTCGTGAACATACCGCCCACCAAGGACATTTATTGAGAAAATGTCCTTATTATCTTAAATCTACCCACCTTGAGCGAGGGTTTTAAATTTAAACAAAATGAAAATAAGCAATGTAAACAATATGAACTTAAAACATTTCCTACAATTTATACACAAAACATTTGATCTATACTATAATACTAATAATAACTTAAATCCCTATAAAAATACAAAAATATTGCAAATCATTGCTTCCTTAATAAAATACATAATTTGTTAAAAGGTCTCTTAATTACAGTTTTCTTAACTAAAATACTAACAACTCTAGTAATCTGATCATGACCTGGATGTTTGTCTATAATTTTACCCATCATCCACCGCGTTGGTGGAAGACCATCCTCTTTTATAAGGACTATATCACCTATATTCAGTTCAGGAATTCTGGCCTTCCATTTATACCGGTTCATTAAACCCGTTAAATATTCCTTTGACCAGCGATCCCAAAAAGTCTGTAGCATTCTTTGAATAAATTGCCACCTTGTTAAAGAACTCACATTAGAGTCCAAGTAATTACGGGCATCAGGTACACTAATCAAAGGTCCGCCGATTAAAAAATGACCCGGCGTTGTAGGATCGTTAGGGTCTGATGTATCAACCGTGATTGGCCTCGAATTTAAGCAAGCTTCTACTTGCGCAAGAAAAGTACTCATTTCTTCATATGTGAGTGTAGATTCTCCAATAACTCGCTTCAGATGCAACTTCGTGGATTTCACTCCGGCTTCCCAAAGTCCTCCAAAGTTAGGGCTGTGCGGAGGAATGAAATGCCACTCAGTACCATTTGCTTCTAACTGTTCACCCATTGACGAAAGAACAGACTGAAGCTCTCGGGAAGCTCCTACAAAGGTCGTACCATTGTCACTCCAAAGCTTTGCACAGTTACCTCGCCTTGAAATGAAACGCCTGAAGGCAGCTAGAAACGCTTGCGTGCTCATGTCACTTACAACTTCTAAGTGAATTGCACGAGTTGCCATACAAATGAATAAACATATGAAGCCTTTGTACGAATGGTGGCCTCGGCCCTTGGTTGTCCTTATATTTATCGGACCAGCATAATCCACACCACTGTGCAAAAATGGTCTCGCTGGTGTGCAGCGAACTGTTGGCAGGGAACGCATTAATGGAGACTGGGTGCTGGCTCTTTGTCTTACACATTTAACGCATTTTCTTACGTGCTGCTTGACTATATTTCTTATCCCTATAATCCAATACCCTGTTCTCAAATAATTAATCATTAACTGAGGTCCTCCATGTAAAGTTTTGATATGAGCGTTGGCAATTATCAAGTGAGTTAAATGACTAGATTTGGGTAAAACAATTGGATGTTTCGTTCGATCTTCTAGTTGTGACATTTCAAGTCTACCTCGACTTCTAATTATACCCCTAGGATCAAGGTAAGGACAAAGTGATTTTAATTTACTATTATTCGTTTCTATATAACACTTGTTCTGTAATTGTAAATATTCTTTTGTAAATATATCCATTTGTGTTTTCTTAATGCAACATTCTAATGATTCTTCCAATTCAAACCCTTGTAAATATTGTTTTTTATTTGCTCTCTCACGATAACCCTTTAAAAATCGTCGACAGTATGCAATAACCCTTATTAATCTTTGTAAAGAAGAAAATCGCTCAAAAATTGTAGTATCTGATTCAGGTACTACAGCAACAGCAAACGCCTTAACACTTTCTTCCAAATCTGTGTTCACTTCTTTAACCCTTTTGTATACTATGGATTTCTCCTTGAGAAACGATGGTCCTGAAAACCATATCCGACTATCCATTAGCATATTTGGTAATATCCCTCTTGAAGCACAATCTGCTGGGTTTTCTTTTGTCGAAATATGAAACCATTGACACGGTTCTGTTAAAGACAAAATCTCTGATGTGCGATTGGCTACAAACGTTTTCCATTTACTTGGATTACTGTTTATCCAAGCTAACACCACTGTGGAATCGGTCCAAGCTCTAATATTATTTTTAGAAATATTTAATACGGTTGCTGCTTCTGAAAGAAGTTTCGATACAAGTAGCGCACCGCATAATTCTAAGCGTGGGATGCTAATTTGTTTAACGGGTGCAACTCTAGTTTTTGCAACTAGCAACGAGACGTGTACTTTGCCTTCTGGATCAATACTTCGGATGTAAACTACGGCCGCA
This sequence comes from Leptidea sinapis, assembly GCF_905404315.1. Taxonomy (NCBI): domain Eukaryota; kingdom Metazoa; phylum Arthropoda; class Insecta; order Lepidoptera; family Pieridae; genus Leptidea; species Leptidea sinapis. Next base: position 957,865 of record NC_066300.1, on the reverse strand, counting down.
TAAGCAGTTTTGGACGCGTCACTAAAACCATGAAGCTCCAGCTTATCTTGCAATCTTGTACCAAGCCATCGAGGAATCTGCACCCTGGTTGGTAGTGACAACTGTTCACGATAAGTATCCCATTCCTTTACTAATTCTATATTGAGGTTGTCATCCCAACCTACTCCTGCCAGCCACAACTTTTGTATAAAAACCTTAGCCACAACCACACTAGGCGCTAACCAGCCTAATGGGTCGAACAAACGAGCTATCTTAGAAATAATTGTTCTTTTAGTTACAGGTGCAGACGAAGACTTCGAGAGATTCACCGAGTATTGGAAGCTGTCTTCGTTGCGATTCCAGGTAAGTCCTAAGATTTTTATTGTACTATCTTGCGTAATGGTTAAATCTTCTTTTTCATTTGTTATGTGCGTATCAAGTAGGGTTTGTTCTATGTTTTAATTTCTTTGAATTGATCTTATCCTTTCTAATATTTCCATATTATTACTGTTCCATTTTTGTAATGAAAATCCGCCCTTTCCTAATAATGTTTTTATTTCCGAGTAAATTCGAACACCCTCATCAACACTTTCTGACCCTGTCATTAAATCATCCATATTAAAACAATTTAAAATTTTATCTCAGGCGAGAGGATAATTTGCTCCCTCGTCATATGCAACTTGATGTAGCGTCCTAACTGCTTGGTGTGGCGCAGATGCTGTTCCAAAGGTAACAGTAATAAGTTCAAAATCTTGAATATTTTTATCAGGACTATCGCGCCAAAGGATCCGCTGAAACATTGCATCATCCTCTGATATAAGGACTTGACGGTACATCTTAATAATGTCCGCTACTAATCCAATAGGATGTAATCTCCATCTTAAAACAGTGTGTCTAAGATCTGCTTGCAACGTGGGTCCAATCATTAGAGTATCATTCAAAGATACTCCATTGCTATTTTTCTCAGATGCGTTGAACACCACACGCACCTTGGTCGTACTTTTATCGTCTCTTATGACAGCGTGATGAGGTAAATATACTGCTTCATTCCTTTTGTTGTCATTGTCTTTAACCTTTCTCATATGTCCTAACTGCAAGTATTCATTTATAACTTCGGTATATTTTTCTTTCAAATCCTTGTTCTTTTCTAATTTTCTCTCTAATGATTTAAATCTTTTTTCAGCTATTGCACGTGAATTTCCAGCTGTGCAAGGAGGATCTTCGTCACGAAACGGTAACTTTACTATATATCTGCCACAAGCATCCCTCGTTGTGGTTTTAGTATAAAACTCTTCACATTTCATTTCTTCTGGTGAGAGTAACTTCTTTGTACTATGTTGCTCTTCTATTTCCCAAAACCTTTTCAACATATCGTCGTCTTCATCTTGAATATGTAAATGCATTGCTCTTATATTGTTTGATCTGTCACTTTCAGAATCGACAACCCCTGATAGTACCCAACCGAAGGTAGTGTTCTGGGCGATTAGAGTTCCCGATGGATTTTTCAATATACCTTCCTGAATAATACTAGCGTAAGCGTCAGCACCCAATAGGACATTTATCTTATTGGGTGTGTTGAATTCAGGGTCTGCAAGACTACGACCGCTTAAACTTAACTTATTTGAACTAAGATCTTTCTCTGGTAAGCAAGCAGTAATACTTTTTAATACATAAGCATTCAGTCTTAGGATGTATTCTGAATTTAACCGTGATTTAATCGTTAAATGTACCATGTGTTTAATCATGGTTGACGTATGTCCTAGACCAGAGACAGAGCCCGTAATTGGGACCTTCTTCAGTCTTAAAAGTTGAACTGTGGCCTCTGTTATAAAACAGGCCTGTGACCCTTGGTCAAGTAAAGCGCGAACAGTTAGGTATTGGCCCATACTTGACTCAGCTTTTATTAGCGCTGTGGCTAATAAAACCTGTCTTGGTTTCGAAACCTTATCTGTAGAAAAGCATGAAACTATGGGATCAGTACTAATAGGCGAATTAGTACTATCGTTATCATGTTTCTTCATAGTGTTAGAATCTTTACGAACAGCCTCTCCTGAAGGATGTAGTAAAGAATGATGCCGCCTTTGACAAAGTCTACATGTAGTAGGCTTCTTGCATTCATACACTATATGATTGCTGCCCAGACAATTAAAGCATATTTTATTTTTTGCTACAAAATCGCGCCTTTTTTCGTAAGTTTGTTTAGCAAATCTTTTGCAAAAACAGAGCTTATGTGCTTCTGTGCAAAACTCGCAACTTACGTTTGGACTCGATGCTATCAACGCTCGTGGCTTGTGGGCTGCTATAATATTCGCCTGATACCCTAATGTTCTTTTTGGTTCTACACACTCTAACGCACGAAAGCGGTTCTCAATAAAACCTTTAAATTGTTCAAAAGATGGCAATTCACTCTGAGAATTATTATTTGTTATATTCAACTCCCATTGCTTTCGTGTTTCAGAATCTAACTTAAATGTAATTATATGTATGATAATAACGTCCCATGAACTAACATCAATATTCAAATTTTTCAGTGCATTTAAACAATCACATGTTGTGTCTAAAAGTTCTTTTAAAGATGCAGCGGATTCGACATTCATTCGTTTTATACCAAACAATCTCTGTAGAATACAATTACACAAATACCTTTTATTGCTGTATCTCTTAACTAATAGTTCCCAACACTGATCATAATTTGCTTCAGTGATTGGTTATCAATTGCTCTGCTTCACCAGTCAAGTGACTTTTTAAATAGTGCAATTTTTGCACATTGTCCAAGGTGTCATTTTTATGCACCAACGACTTAAAAAGATTAGAAAACGTTGTCATTCGGAATACTTTCCGGAAAAGGTAGGAAAGGAATACAAATTTTTGGTAACTTAACCAGTGAATTAGAAGTTGGCCTATTAGAACTAGATTCTTTTACTACATTAAATTTACAAAACGTAGACTTCAATAAACTTTTATAAGTGACATAAATATCCTCTGTAGTATCGTATTTTTCACGTACCTTTTTTTCTACAACATCAAATTCGAAACTTTCATATAATTTAGAACTAGTCTCCGAAAACCTTTCCCAATCTTTTTCAAGCAATTTTTGTTTTGTTTCAATATACTCTCTGGTTATTCTATCCTTTGGACTTTTTTTGAAATTAACTAACCCTTTGTTAATGACATTTTGCAAATTTTTTAATATATTTACGGAACCCTCCATTTTACTACTAAATAACTAATACGAATAAATATATTTAATAAAAAAACTTTAAATTTATAACCAACAGTAGTAGAGTATATTGTATAACTGCTCTTAATTAGGTATAACTATACTCTTTAAAAATCACACTCAACCTTTAACTCAGTTACAAAATCTTAACTTTATAAAATTAAGTTCAATATTTTATGATCAAAGTCACTAAAATACAAAGTCTTTTGTCGTATTAAACTTTAAAATTCTGCAAGTGTTTCTAAATAAAGTAGTACTAAAAATCAATTGTGCATACAAGGTTCTAAGTCTAACATGCACACAAGTTAATCACTTTAAATTCTATGTTGAACTTTTATTTTCAGAAATTTAATAAGTCCAAATATAATCTTATTTGTTATATCTTAAGAACAAAATATTCTTGAAAGGCACAAGTCTAAAGTTTCAAAGTAAGTGTTCATATAAATAAAGTTCAAAATTGCTTGATTAAAATATCACCCTAATGTTTCAATTAAATATTTGTTAAAGATTCATTGTACTCACGTTTCACAACACTCACTCACTATATCCAAGAATGATGAACTCCACCCTGCGATTATTACTCAACTGTCCTGGCTGCTTTGATCCGACCTAGGCCGCCTTTTGCGCCGCCCAGTTCGTACTTCTACTCCGCCCTAAGCTGCTGCTATCACCGCCCAAGTCACACTGCTTCGCCGCCCTAGGCTGCTGCTGTCACCGCCCAAGTTGCACTGCTTGTCCGCCCATGGCTACTACTCCGCCCTAGGCTGCTGCTCTCACCACCCAAGTTGCACTGGTTCTCCGCCAAAGGCTGCTCCTCTCGCTGCCCCGGTTGTACTGCTCCTCCGCCCTTGACTGGTTTACTTTTCCGCCCAATGGATAAACTGCTTGGCTGTTGTACTACTTCTTCACTTGCACTATGCACTGTGCGCGTACTTTCGACAGCGATCCACTGCCCCTTACTAGTACGATATACCGTCTGATCCGGCTCGAAGGACCAATGAACGAAAAGTGATCCTTTAGGGAACACTATAACTACCCCTCCCGATTCGCGGTAAAAGCACTGAGGGGTTTAGCTAATTAAACCAGACTTGTACTATCAAAAATTTTATTAGTAATTGAACTATAATTATTTTACATATTAGACATTTTGCGAAAATTATTAATAGTGCGTTTTAAGAACTAACAAATTTTACATACCGCCACCTATGATGAACTTATAGAACTAATCACAACGATCAAGCGATCTGTCGTGAACAGTAGTCTCTTTTGTATATTAGCCCCGTAATAGCATTTTTATTCGATTTTCGTTTTGTGTCAGATATTTTGAAACTAATAAATTGTGCTGTGTCATGGTCTGAGAGGTGTAAAGGTAGCAACTGCGCTTTTACTCTATTTATATTACTTAATATTTGATCTAAACAGGACTGAGCTCGTGTTGGACCATCTATGTGAAATGTAAGATTATACGTTTTTGCTAAATCTCTAAACTAATTCGAATGTTTACTTTGTTGCAATAGATCAATATTAAGTCACCTGTTACTATAATTTTTTTCTTATAATATTTTTCACAGATTTTATGTAACAATAAATTTAATTGGGTAAGGAAAAAGTTCACATCAGAGTCAGGAGTCCGATAAATACAAATAACTATAATATCGTATCCTACTACTTCTACTCCACAGCATTCAAACTTGTTTTCTAATGTGTAATCGGTGAGAGCTATGTTTTTAAACAATAAATCATTTTTAAGAAGTATACACACGCCCCCCCTTGGTTTATTTTTACTAAAACTCGATGCTAAATAATAGTTTTTTAAATTAAGGTAATGTTCCTGACCCTTAATTCAAAATGTTTCGGACAAACATATTACTTTGGGATAAATCTGCGCTTTACACAATTCTTCCAACGTTATTTCAAAAATTTCTATTTTACTTAATATACTTGCTATATTTTGATGAAATACGGAAAATGAATTTAGTTTTTTTTTCTTGTTAGGAACGAAAACAATTTAAATTCGGTCTTGTTTGTGTTTGCGGCGGAATTCGGTCTACAATACGGTCGTTGCTAGCGTTACTCAAATTACTCACGGGTAAACTACTCATGGAAATTGTGCTTTGTACATTTTGTTAACCCTGCTGCACCTATTAACATACTATACAAGCAGTAATTTATCACACAGTGTACTGTAATTACCTTTGTTATCTTTATATATATAATTCTTGTGTGCGTGTGTATGTCACTGAACTCCTCCTAGACGGCTGAACCGATTCTAATGAAACTTTCTGTGTGTATTCAGGTGGATTCGAGAATGGTTTAGATTCACAATTGAACTACCTCCTAAACGGTTGGACCGATTTTGATGATATTTTTGTGTGTTCCAGTGAATTTGAGATTGGTGTGTGTCTTCAGGTGGATTCGAAAATGGTTTAGATTCACAATTAAACTACCTCCTTTAGGAGGCATTGTGCCCGTTTACGGCTGGACTGATTTTGATGACTTTTTTGTTTGTTTCAGTGAATTTGAGATTGGTTTAGATTCTCAATTCCGCCCATATAATATAATTCTCCTGCTCATGTGTATGTTAGTGAACTGCTCCTAACGGCTGGACCGATTTTTCAAATTTAAAACATGTGTACAGGACAACGTCTGTTGGGTCCACTAGTATTTTATAAAGGTACAATTTTTAAAGCGAGAACACAAGTGGTTAATCTCTGTATTAAGATTATAATATAGATATTTATTATGCGATGCACCTACTACTATAACACTACAGGCACTCCGCGCACTTATTCTATTTATAGTAGTAGTATTAAATTCTGACAAAGTTTGTGTCGGACAGTGGTCATTTTCTCCAACGCAAATTATAACGATATCCGAGGAGTTTGTATTTAGCTTGTAGCAGTTTTAATACTTCATCACTCGGAGCATGAGGCTTGATATTAGCTGATATGGAATAATTGAGAGATGTAGACAACCTGTGTGTAAGCTGAGAGCCTATTCCAATACATCGCTGCGTTCCAAATATATGTATTTTCTTTTGATCCGTCACTGTATTGAATACTTTTGTTTGTGGGTAAGTTTTACATGTACGGGACTGAGAATTTATGTTTGACGTGTTTGGAACTGATTCATAGTATTCTGTAGTTATAGGGCTAATCGTGTCATTGTGGATATAATTGAGATAGTAGCAGGCTGATTATAATTATCTTTTTCTATTTTCATTTTAAGCTCTTTTATTTCTGTCAGTGCTAATTCGAGATTCGCTTTCATCTCATTTTCATTTCAAAAAATAGTTGTTTAAGTTCATTAAATTCACTTATTTGCACTGTTGAACAATCGATTAAACTGGTTGTAGGTTCAGATTCTAAAGATAAAATAGAATTGTCTAAATCTGGTAATATTTCATTGGATTACTGGTACTTTTCTTCTTATTGTTACGTTCTTATAGGGATTACTTGTTGGAGTTGATATTTCAAAACTTTTTGATTGACTGGCAGGTACGCTATTGAGTATATTATTATAATTTTCTATATTCGATGAGTTTGATTCTATGCATTTTTTACATTTCCAGTTTTGCTTATTCTCCAAGGTCATTAGATAGATAGGTACTACAGAGCTTGGTATAAAAATATCCATGCCCTGCAGTATCACATCGGCTACTGCAACGGCGCAGGCACTAGGATCATCCGGAGGGAAACAAACCTTGCCCCAAGGGAAGGGATGCAAAAAAGGAGCGCATCGGACGTTCCGAGAGGGGCGTCGACAGAGACCTGGTAAATATCGGGATGTGTAGTCAGCAGAAGATCCAATAAGGACGGCATGTGGCTGTCCACATCCGGGAGTCGCGTTGGCGACTCAACCAATTAGGACAGACCATACGCCAATGCAAAATTATGCACAGATCGCCCTGCGTAGTCTGTGGTACGTGATCCAAGCCATTCGGCATTGTGCCCGTTGAAATCACCCAAGACTACGATTTCTGCGGAGGGGATCTGTGCAAGCGCCTCATGGCCTCCGGTCCTCGACACTAACCTATGCGAAACATAGCGGCACTAGGCCGCTACTTTACGCCGGTATTCTGTGCGAGTGTGGTAGGTTACCCGGACGAGTCTGGCTGGGATTGTGCTGACGTCAAAAGACGGTAGCATGACTCTCCCACTTTCAATAAGCCCGTAGTCGCCTCTTACAACACCCTAGGGCCTGGGACTACCCTATTATTTTTACGCCCCGGGGAAGCACAGGGCCCGCCTTAAAATGAAACAACAATATCGAAGTTCCTGCTCGCGGTCCTTCAAATCAAATTTGAGCCTCTCGACCGTATCGACAAGATCAGTTACGTTGTTTGATGCATATTTGTTCTCCAGCACAGACACACACTTGCCTTATTTTCTATGCACTCCCCGCGTTTTGTAAGGCCGTCCACAGATGTTAACAACCTTTCCATTTGAACATTAAAGTTGACAAACTCCTGACGTATATCAGACATTTCTGTCCTAAAAAGGCGCAGTTCCCGAACTATTTCGTTTTCAGCACTTTTCGAATTACGAACTCGAAACGAGTTAATACAAATCCGTAAGCCTCTTTAATAGAAACCGGTTACTGCCTAGTTTTGCTGTGGCTGTTCAACGTGTAAAATAATAACACAAACAGTTTTAAATATTTAAACGAATAGTATTTTCACTGCTTCAAAAAGAAGTTACACTTACAACAAACACTCACTTCAAAAAAGTTTACGATATAACTAAATTCTTCTCTTTCGTAAATAACATTAAATGAAATCAGTGTACTGATAAATAAAGAAAATAAAACTCACGTCCGGCCACAAGGCGAATCTGTCGCGTGTCGTGTCATTTTCAGCACGGGTATTATTACTTACGCACGCACGTAGGTACGTAAGACGAAGCTGTCATGCACACTAAAGTAATTAATCTGGCCTGTTTTTATGGGTTGTGTAACAGCGAGAGGCTCTATCTCGACTATAAATTATCTAAAGCAATTAGTTTAAAAAAATCTAAGTAAGTACCTATTTTTGGAGAAGAAGAGAGCGACATTTAATATATTTTTACACTAAAACGTTGATTTCTGATTCTGAGGCAGCATTAAAAGGCGTTTACTTTAACCTTTCTCTCAGTGCTGCGATTCACTCCCATGAGGGTCTTACGGCCGTTCCCAATATACTATCAAGAGATAAATTACTACCTTCTACTGCCAGTAATTAGCTGTCCCATTATACCCGATAAGTCATTCTTATCGCCTTATATTGGGACACTTGAATTGCAATTTCCATACAAATTTCTATCGCTGGAAAGCTATACGTCCTCCCAGTGACAGACAGCGTGTACGGATAAGGTTAGTTTCCGTCGATAAGTTTATTGGGATAGAAAAGTCAACGATAGTTACGATTTTTATCTCAAGTAGGCCACAACCGGATATAGACAGAATATTGGGAACGGCCGTTAGCGTGACGAGTTTGATAACTTATAATCCAGTCCACTAGTCACGTATACCTCCATAAAATGAAGTAGAATGTTATGCTAAATTTCACTACGTTCATGAGACAATGTAACTGTTTTCGATATGACCTATTCATTGTGGTGTTGGTGTTTAAATAGGAAGGGATGTGGGCCGAATCGCCATTCATATTTTATTTTACTCACTGTATTGTACCCTCAGTAAAATTGTTTGGAACCTGGGGCCAAACACCATACACCCGTTTGGTGTGAGCCATCACAAATAAAATAACTTCGAAAATTATATCATTTATTATGCAAAATATAAAATTATGAATAGGTAACCTTATAAAATACTAATAACATTTTTATTCAATTATGTAAAACTTAGCAGCATGTTGGTTTTAAAAATAAGCCGGCTCTACACACCTCTCCTCGGATTGTGTGAACTATCTAACCAATGAAATACTTTATTCAAGACATAAAGCCGTGAAAATTTACTCACAGTTCGCGGCTATCCCGGGCTTTTACGTCGCGCATATGGAGCCGGCATAAGGAGCTACATTTGACCAACAAAAGCAAAGCCGTGAGATTAATATTAAACAAATTAAACTTATAAGGATACATAAAAGAAGCAAATATAATTTAAATATTAACAGTATGGAATAAAATAACAAAAAAAAAATCTCAAAATTAGATGATGTTTGCATACCCAGGGTACTTAAAATAATTATCCGTTTGACGGTACTTTCAAATTACAACTAGGTATAATATTAAGCAATAAGTATTCATTATATCGTTAAAGTATAAGGATTTATCACAATAGATTTCCTAAAACGGCTAGAACAGCTGTCCGATCTGGTGGAAATAATACAAAAAGATACCTCAGTTGATACACACTTATGGTGGAACAATTGTTAAAAAGTTATATTTCAAACGAAGTACTAAATCAAATCCTTCCTTCAAGTTATTAAAAAGCTTTTAACAAAAAAACGGACTGTCATAGGGACACGCTGATAGAAATGTAAAACACTAAAAAAACAATAGTTTACATATTATATTAAACTACTACTTTATAATTAATAATTAAATTATTTGATTGCTAACCAAAAGGAACGCTGCAAGCTCATAGCTTTAGCTAATATATTAATGTTAACCACGGACGAGTAAAAAATAAGGACTCCGTGTCACCTCTAACATAACTGTGAAGCATCAAAACAAGCCAGTTAACGTGTAAATCCACAGCCCCACGCACACACACTAAAGTAAGCCGATCAACCGCCATTATGACTTCCGCCATCGTCTGTGACGGATCAGTTTATGTCGCAATAAATTATTTTAAAATGCTGCCTGGAATTACCTTTCACATATAGAATTTAGTTTTTATCACACTATTTTATGGTCTTATCATAATCCAAAATAATTAGATTTTTGGGACACAAAACCTCCGCTACGCGTGAAAATAACATCCGGTGTGACCGGAAAATAAGCGGGGACTTTACCCGAAAAATAGGGTAATCCATTAAATGGTATTCTAAGTACATAAATCATTATGTGTTTTAAGATGCAATGATTTATGATAACAAGTCTGTCTTTACCAACATTTTTTTAAAGTAGTGTGGAACACTAATACGAGTATCGCTCTCATCATTGAACTAGTACATCCCAGTATCAGTTCTAAACATTAAATCGCATGCAATGCAGAGCTACTGGAATGGTGGGGGATCCGGTACTCTGTCAAAATTTCCATCACTTGTGTATTTAATTAACAACCAAATCATAATATAAAGCACATAGTTATTTGTTTTCTAAAAATTTACTTATTTGAAACCACGTCAGTGACAAACAAACGAATTTAAGAATGAATTTTGTATATGTAATGTATTTAAGAATTAAAATAAGAAATGTTACGTAAAATATGTACGTTATTTTTATATCAGTTAAAACAAAGATACTACAAACACGACATGGGCACAGAAATCAAACCCCCAATCCTTACTTTCAAGGTGTTATTTGTTGTTTTTTTATGTAATTTATTTATTTACTCATACTATGCCAGCGATATATCTTTTTATTTAAGAAAACAATCTAACAGAAATAAAAAAATCGGAGTTAAAAATAATGTGGCTATATATTACTATGACTAATAACGGGACATAATTTCTGTTATCTGGTATCCCCCGTAACTGCACACACACTAGCATAAAGGTTGATAACACGGCGCGGAGTCTTTATTCTTTTACACGTCCTTGATGTTAACTTGTTTATGACTCAACCTGGTGTCGGTTCACCGCGCCTAAAGAAGTTTCACTTCAAATATCACATGATAACTTCAAACACAAAAAAGTTGTCAATATAATATGTATAGAAATAGATATTCTGCGAGATAGCATAGGTTAGCCAATCTATTGTAACTGTAACTGATTTATCTACACCCATGCTTTAAATCCTCTATTAAAGATTCTGAAAGAGTTAGCTTCTTGCCAACATTAAAACACCCAATGTTCTAATAACCATTACATCATCCAAACGAGTGTTGTAATGTTGTACTGAATATCATAACAACACTCCTATTTTTTTTTCAATCCCTTCATGCTCAAAGAGTTTTTATCAGACAACCACATTCTTATTGCTCGATGCGTGGTCTCTGTATGAATTTCAAAAAAAAAGAACATTTTCGTTTACGCGCGTTCCACACTACCAGAACGCCGCGCGCCGTAAATAAAAGTAGGTTATTCGAATCCCCGCCATTTTTCTTCGATATTTTTATTGTTTTGTTTACAAAAAATGAGCGATTCATTTTAAACGCTGCAAAAGAACATAATATTCAAGTGAATTTTAATTATTGCACTATACAAAATGTAAATTACTACTAAAATAAATAATTCTTTCATTAATACTTAGTTTATTTGTATATAATCAGTAATGGATGATATTAGGTTACTACTAGCTAACAGTTTCAGTATCTTTTATAGAGGATTCATATTATGGGTGTAGATAAAGTCTTGTATGCAACTGTTGATAATTAGGTATTAAAACACTCATGTGATACTATTATCACACTCGGCTTGGCCTCGTGAGATAAATCCACACTCGTGTTTTAATACCCCTTATTACACAACAGTTGCATAAATAACTATTGATTGACAAGTAAAGAGACAGATACACTTGACATCAGCTCCTGAGTATTTTGAATATTATGCAACTAGCTAACACACACATTGACAAATCAAAATTGGCCACGCATTATCATGTAGTCTATACGCTAGTATAAGTCTATTGTCTCAATACTATTGTGAATATAAGTCACAACACACTATAATCTGTGTGTAATAATTATCAGCCAGTGACTTGTACATTGACTAGTCTTTACAATTATTTAGAATAGTCTTCAATTAATTACCGAACCAAAATGTACTTAGGACTAGTATAAATATTTTAATCCATATTACAAACATTGAATAACAATTCTTCTGTATTTTATTTCAATGGCACCATCATTTAAGTAAGTGTTCAAAAATGTAAAAAAATATTAAAATTGAAAAATATATAATTATATAATAAAGTACAAAATGTTGATAATCAGTCATTTTCCTTTATGTTTATTAGTGAAAAGAGTAAGTAAGTATAAGAATCTATAAATTTTAACTATTATATAGTTCAAATTCAATATTTTTAGTCAAAATAGATATCACTTATTGAAAGTCAAAAACTACTATTCATTCAAAAAAGTATGCCTCAGACCTGATAAGAACGGAAGCAACAAACACAGGGAGCTTCTTTTTTTTTTCATAAAAAATTGTTACATTATTATCGCACAAATGATTTATAATTTAAAGCCTCAGGGGGTCGCTTCAATCCCAATCTGTGATATCATTAAGTTTTTTAACAATTCCTTTGAATTTCGTAATACATTTGTTTTGAACATTGTCTGGGATCTTGTTGTAAAAGCACATACATTGCCCCACAAAAAACTTGCCGAGTAATAGGCATTATAAGTTTATGTCTGTTGCTGGTGTTAACATTATGGTTATGACAGTTTCTAGCAATTTCACTTATATAACGTTCATATAACTAATTCATCTACATAGAAAAATACTTCGTGGCACGTAAAGACCGGTGGTTCCTACAAAAATTCATGTATCAATCAATATAAATAGGTATTTTTTTGATAAAATCCATATATTACATTAATATGTGCGTGTTATAAGGACAAAAGTGAGGGGTTTACTGTACATTAACGGTTGAAAAGCGGAATCTATTTGTGACTTTTACCAGTGTTTTAGAGAGACTTGGTCCATGGGGTTTCAAAGTTATTCTCCAAAATATTTAACCCGTTTACAACAAATACATTCTCTATAGAGTAACTATATTTGTGCTTTTTAAAATACATGTATACAATCTATCTTATGGACCTAATAACATTAATATACTGGCATTATAAAAACATGCATAAAATCCAATGAGAATAAGTAACCTAGTAAAATATTAAAATACGCATAAATGGCACCTGACTTCAAAGCACTATAGCTAAGAATAAATAGTTTAAAAATGTTATAAACGATAAACATCTGTAATATACTGTAATAAAAACATGATAATACTATTTATTGTGTATTTGACATTTAACAATGTCAAAAATTTATTAATTGAGACTTTTTTTAAATTGTATATTCCCCTGTTTTAATTTGTATTAAATAACGAATATTTTAATAATACATTTACGTAATAAATTCCACATACTATGAAAATATACTCAATATTTTTATAGTAAGTACTGTTTTGTAAACAACTTGATTGTTCTTTATTTTATTGTGACACTCTTCGATATCATTCGAGAATAATCCTTTCGGGTATAAAAATATTTTATAAATAGTAGCGAACTTGAATTATTGAGTCAGATACAACTACGTAATCAATAAGTGTATAACGAGTTATTGTTATCTGGTAGGTAAGAAGTATATTTACTGACTGCTATGGCATGTAATAAAATATTTGCGGAATCAGACTTTTCGTAACTGGTTAAAAGGTATATAGTTTTTTGGATTTAATTGTCTCTGTAATTTTTTTTTCGATTAGGTTTGGATACAGTTATTTCTTACACAATAATAATAGTTTATTATAAACTTATCTAAAAAGTAAAAAGCTACATAGAAATATTCACGTAATCTCTCTTGCATAGTAATTACGCAGCGGTAAGTTATCGCACACAAATAGTAGTAAATAATTCGGTTACTGATTTTATCTACTTATCAGGTGAATCTGGCGGGGCGCTAGCTGACTGGTACGGGTTGGGTGCTGCCGGCTGAAACATTCAAAGTAAAAATTTACCACTCGTGACGAACTCGGTTCCTAATTTAGTTTATTTAATTAAAGGAGTGGCTATGCCGACTTGAAAAATGATTAAAAGCCATCAAAAGTAATATTATGAAGCTTCAAGAAGATTAAATTGGCGATCCCAGATTTATAATATTCTCCATTTCTCTATCCATCTACGGATCGTTTTGGTTATTTATCATTTTTTCAATACATCTATGTGATGACGTGTATTTTGAATGGTAAGTACATGTTACTTTGTGTTGTACAGTACTTATATATTTTATAAAGTTACCATTAACTCCAATGTAACATAAGGCACCCAGATGGTGCACAGGCATGAATTTGAGGCAGTAAACATGTTGGTGGAAAGTATTTTTGTTATAAGTATATGCAGTTTGAATACTTACAGATACTGGCCCTTGAGAAGCCAAAGGTGATATAAATCCAATTGTTCCTGCTTTTAATCCTGTGCCCATGTTGGGACTGGCTTGCGGTGGATAGGGAGAAGCTGGATTATTGGGGAATGAACTTGGTGTATTTGTAGTCGGGTAAGGAGGATGTTCCGGAGTAGAACTAACTGGATAGGGACTTGTGTGTTGCATATTACTGGGATAAGGGGAACTTTGAACAGGATAGGGGGGGTGAACTGGAGTTGTAGGTGCAAAAGGAGTGTTTGATAAAAATGGAGACCGCTCAGTTGGATATGGAGTTACATTAGGATATGGAGGATTCATGCTAGGATTGGATGTGTTATTGATGGATGACATTGCCCCTGGAGAAGACAGAATGGGCCCAGGATAAGAAGAGTTAATTCCAGTATTTTGTTGATTAGTGGGGTAAGGCGAATTAGGCACAGTCCCAGGATATGTTTGAGAAGTTGGGTATGAATTTCCCACAGGATATTGTGGGTTTGCTCCAGGATATTGTGGATTACCTCCAGGTATTGGATTATTGGGGATAGGATAGGGTGTTGAGCTAGGGTAAGATGGTAGGCCCTGAGTAACATTGGTAACTGTTATCATAGGCATCTGATCCTGTTGAGGATTGGGAACATTGTCCTGGTATCCTACCAGTGGGACAGTACCGATCACCAATCGTCTAGAACCTTCTGTGTCACTGTGACATCCACCAGGGCACACTTTGACCTGCCCACAAACAAAATGATATTCTTAAAGACTATTTAGGTATGGTACATAACTATTGGGTATGTATTCAAAGATATCAGGACGAAATTTTAACATAAATTGCTATTTAAGTTAAATCAGTTATGTTGTTTTCACATAAAATTATTTAAACATGGCTAAGACATGCTTTTTTAGACAGTATACACGACCTGTCTTTGACGTCTAAAATGGAGTTTAATTTTTTTATTACAAAACAGTGTTTAGCTTGTGTTTAACTAAAATGTCGTTAGCCACAACATAAACTGAAGTGTACAGGAACACAACTTTTGTCAGATGTCACTTATGTGTCATCATATAATCTAAATCTTCCAGATGAATATGATCTATCTGTTAGACACACCGTAGAATAGCTTTGACTTTAAATATAATAAATGTCTAGAGATTGTTGAACACTAAACAACAGAAAGACACAGATAATATTGTAATAGAACCTTTTTAGGTAATATTATCAATTTATTTTGGAACAAAAAAAAATCGATTCACACAATGTCAAATAATTGGGCTAACAATCTTTTTCACTCCTTTTGTAAATATTTTAAACAAAATAATATTAAGTTATAACTAACACAATAAATGTTTTATATAAGTAATATTATCAGTGTTTGTCCATTATAATCCAACAGCATGTATATTTGTTTCAGGTATAATAAGAAAATAAATCTGTTTTTAATCTGTGCACCGTTCATTACCATAATCACGTGTAAATTCGTTAACACTGATCAAATGACACACTCTGAGCTTGGTGGTCTACTGAAACGTGACATTGGCGAGTTGTGGTGCCCTTTCCACAGAAGCCACTAAAAAGAATAGAATAGAATAGAATCTAAGTTTGATCAGAACTTTGAGATTTCAAGAATTTTGAGTGACACTGCATCATAGTTATTTCATGTCTACTTATCATTAAAAAATCTCATCATATGATTCATATAATTAGTAAACATTCTTAAGACATCAAAATTTTAGCTTAAGCAAAAGGAGACTTACTTTCGAAACAGTAAGAATATTAACAGGTTCCTATATCACAATGCTCTTAAATGTATATGTATTATGTAATCTACAAGTTCATCGGTCCCTTGATTCCTTCTCCCCGTAACCATATCCCAGGATTCACTTTAGAAACAAAATTTCTTGGTTTGAAATGAGATTTAACAATAATCCTACTAATATTATAAATGTGAAAGTTTGTATGTCTGGATGTATGTTTGAACTTCTTTAACGCAAAATCTACTGAATAGATTTTGATGAAACTTTACAATAATATAGCTTACACACCAGAATAACAAATCAATAAAAAAAATCAATACAATCGAAAAAGATCAATACAATTTATATGGCAAAACAATGTTTGCCGGGTCAGCTAGTATTAGATAATTGTTTAGATATTATTATAGTCAAAATGGCGATTTTAAAATGCTTAGAAATATAACCTGAGTATGTAACTTTTTACTTGCATTTCAATGATTTTAGATTTCAACATAATGGAATCTAATTATTTGTTGTTATAGTGATACAAACTTTGTTTATGAGATACAGCACACTGACAGACAGATCAGCAGTAGTCTTAGTAAAATATTAAATAATTAAAGTACAGATCTCATAAATAAATAATATATTGAAATACATTACTCACAACAAATTCATAGTCCACATCAATGTAACGGCAGGCAGACACATTCAATATATCCACATCTGGTACAGCCATCTCCACATTCCAGTTTCTGCTTGTGTTTTCTGGCACCGGGCCCTTTTTTATCTCAGCTATGACATCCTCCGTATGCTTTTCGTCTGGATTAGTGGTGGCACGGAATGTTATATGCTAAAAAATTAAACATTTTTTTTTTTTATTTATTTGCATAATATAACTATAATTTTTTTAGGATGCAGCAGATTTATCATCAGGTGACAGCTTTGTGTTATAACAATGACAAACCATTTGCCATAATAGTCTGTATTCCTGCCTATTAAGGGTTATAGATTGAATCTCTGCTAGAGAAAAAGATACTTTGATATCACAAGTTTCTTGACACTGTTTTATGTAAAATATTAAACAATAATGCCAACAGGTTTAAATAAAATATATAGTTATAATGTAGTATTAGAAATTGAACACTGCTTGATTAATACAATTAGGTTTATGAATTGTATTTTTACTATTTAAGTGAGATTTTGAGAAATACTTTTTCAAACCATATCTCAATATCACCATTAAAAAATGTAAAACTGTCCACCATGTAAAAGAGTAGAAAGGACTGTCATTGGTTACTTAACAGCCATATTTAAAAAAAATTACAATTTCACAATACCAGCAAAATGGTTTTTAAACAATGTTTAATATTGTAACATAAGGTTGAGTTTTATTTAAGTAGCATTAATGTTACTCAAGAACTGCTGCCGACAAACCACATTATGTATGTGTATTATGTTTGGCAGATTTCTTTTCATGAAATTTGTTATGGTAGCCATAACATATTAAGTCATTTATAATCTTGAATTAATAATTTAAAAAAAAAATGACAAGAATTACAATTAATCTTTGTAGACATACATTTAAAATGGACAATTATATTGTTGTCAATATAAGTATTGGCATTACATATGTTTCAATTCCATAAACTTACCTTTTTAATAATCAGCTTAATATTATCAATCTCTACAGAGCCAGAGTTCTGACTAGCTACCTCTACAGGTATGATCTGCCCAGGGCAGTAGCCTGACACTGGTAGCTTCACCACAGTTTCTGCTGATCCCGAAGACATGCAACAACAACAGTATGAGTCTTGAAACTCAAATTGCATTGGCTCCTGAAAGTTATGTTTTGGTCCAATGATTAGTTTGTGATTGATTTATTTTATTTTCAACTAACTGACCCGGCAAACATTGTTTTGCCATATAAATTATTTTTAGAGTTACCATTTCTTGGACATTGCAACATTATTATTTTTTTTTTCTAAAATAAACGTAGCGTAAGTTACTCCTTATTACATCAGCTACCTGCCAATAAAAGTCCCATCAAAATCGGTCCAGCCATTTCAGACATAAGCCGGAACAAACAGACAGACAAAAATTGTAAAAAAAAATGTTATTTTGGTGTATGTACGGTATATATATTCATATACATGTTGTAAAAAACGGTTATTTACATATTACAAACAGACACTCCAATTTTATTTATATGTATAGACATATACCCTTTATAAATGGTTGCATTGACATTATTAGTAATAAACTTCGAAGAGAAAGCTTACTTTTTGCAATATAGGAAAATGGTCAAATCTATCAAGTCATTATCATATCATAATATTATCATTATCTATCGACTTTGAGTGATTTTCAGTTTAAAATCTTTTGATTTATCCAGTATTTGTTCTATTCTGCTACATCATGTGCCAGCAGATTTTTACGAGGTAATGACTCATCCACCAACAGACATATTAAGCTAGGAGTCTTTAACCAAACACTAGACATAATAAATTTGATTGTCCTGATATGCCATAGTATGGAAAATAGGGTTAATAATAACCAAGTAACCTGTTAAATTTTAGGAAATCTTTAATCTTTTGTATCACTTGCTACAGACCCTAAAATATATATGAAAGTCACCATAGGGACAAAAAAATAAACTCTATTAACAATAGTTTAATGAAAATTATAATTCCATTTGTTCAATAAACGGACTAACTTCTATTGATATCAACAACAAGGAAAGGTTCTGTCAATGACATCATGTAACTTACTTTGCAATAAGGTTCAATATTCAAATCAATAGGCACAACCACCCTTATTGTCTCAGTTAACTCCTGATCAAGCTTAAAGGCACGGTCAACCACCACCTGTAATGAATATCTAATGTGTCCATAGGAGCCTTCAAAAGAAGATGGTATATTATGTGGCAGCATAAATTGAAATGAATAGTCATGATTGCCTGCTCCTATTTCATGTTCACCTGCAATTTAATTTTAAAAAATTAATTCCTATCCTAATTGTCCTCTATACAACATAGAACAATTATGTCATCTAGGTAGACAAAAATTTTGTTTATTCATATAAATGTTTATAAAATGAAAACAACTGGTCCAAACTATGTAAAATTTATGGGACCAAATGGCATCTATATTGCATCAAACAAAAGAAGAATAACATAAATCGGATCATAAATCTCAGAGTAATAGGTGTACATACATAAAAAAAAATACTGTTCGAATTGATAACATCCTCCTTTTTGAAGTTGGTTAAAAAGCAATATCAAAGATTATGCTAAGCTTACACTCAGCTAAGTTTTATGTAAGTAAAGTCTGAGCAGAGTCTAAGCACGCTCTTTAAATCTCTGCCTTATATTTCCATGTACCTAATACATCTATAATAATAATAATAAGTTTTTATTAAAGGCAAAATTACCCAGTAAACAAATAAATCTATGAAAATCCACTACAAAAACTCCACAACACTTAAATTATTTATCAACATTAACTTTAATCTGTTATGAATTCTTGAGATAAGCTCAGTGCTACTATTATAATATTATTATTTTTTTTATCTTAATATACCTATCATATAACTAAACCCGAAAACACTTAAAATTATACCATACAATACTATACCCAGCCAGTCCCCTATTACAATATGTAAAGAATAACAAAAGAACACACCAGATTCACCACCTACAAGATAGACTTTTTGATTAATGTACTCCTCGTGAGACTCATGTGTTACATGATATGTCTCTGAATGTCCATCCCTACCCTTCCGAGTGTGAGATGTTGTCCAATGAACTTTACACTTGCCCTTTATCTTGGCATAAATACCTGAAACATTGTTTTTTAAAAATATTAATATCTTCCACACTTTTCTCAGATAAAAAGTTTAAAATCCTATTTTAGAGAATCAAGTTTATTTTTCTCTAGGGAGTTAGTTAGTTACCTATGTAATTGGTTTTTAATACTAAAAAGATATGCCTCAAATATTCAATCAATTAGTATTCAGCCTATTGTGAATTATTAGACATAAGATCACAGATTTTTCTCAAAGTGAAACTTTATGAACCTAACATAAAAATGTATTATTTTATCAGGTAAGTTGAGATAAACAAATACAATTTTTTCTGCATTAGTTGATATCAATATCTGCTCATTTTCATAAAGTATATCCACTTCTGAAAACTTTCTGCTATTGTTGTGCCAATCTGTCAGTTTTGAATACTGTTTAAACTGTTGAAAACCTTGTGAGAGTCCTCATCAGTCACCCCAATGGGGATTTGAAGCCCAAAATATACTATAGTAGTTAGCCAATTTCTTACATCAAAAGTTAGTGCATCATACCAGGTGGAAGAAATCTAGTAAATACTCATTATTATCAATAGATAGGTAGTTATAATTAACTAACCAAGGACCACATCTTGTAGTGTCTTAAAACTAAGTAGTCACTGGCCACTGCAATTATTCTCGTCAATGAATAATTAATTTTATCATAACTTTACAGGTAATTTGAAACAATATAGGTCAAGGGGTAGGTCATAGGGTCAAGGAAATGAAGTTCGTCTGGCACCTGTACCAAATTTATTCATCATATAAATTGTAAGTTAAGTGCTTATACACACCTCGAAATTTCTTTACTTTATCTTGTTGAAAAACTAATCTAGCTTGTACTGTTTGACCGGGGAAATATGTTCCATTGGTACTATTTAAAATAATTTGTCCATCATTAAAACCCATACTGATTAGTCAGTTAAATTGAATCAGCGTCCTTTAGTCGCCAGCTTGTCCTCCTAATATTATTACGGATTAAAGGTTATTCGTATTGAATTGAAACTTTGAAAGTATTTAAAAATAGAAAGTAGTGACTAAGTACTCACTACAGTAAAACTGCTAAATATAGTTTAGGCAAAGAGAATTTAACCCAGGGGTGGGACAAACGCCTTAAAGTGACGTTTTTAGAAGACTGTAGTGCCGTCTGCCGCAAAGAGTATAATAATATATAGGGAAAAGAGAGCCCTCTCTACGCATTAAGAGCTGTCTTTTTGAAAACTAGCGCCATCTGAATATTGGCCCCGAAAATAACTATATATTAGCTCGAAATTATGAAATTCATTTTCAATGTTGTGACGCAATTAAATAACTAACTCTACTTTAAATGTAGGTATTGCAATTTTTTGCATGTTGAAATTGCGCGTAGAGTTAGTTATTTAATTTTGCCACAACATAGAACATAAAGGATAGGATTTAGTAGTGTTGGTATGAGTAATTGAAGTTATTGGGTGAGAGAAATAAAAAGCAATGTTTGCATATTACTTTTTATTTTTAAAATGTTTATGTTTATCATAATATTGTTGGGCAGCTGTCTTTGTTTCGTCTTCACCCACATAATATGTTAATTTTCCGGACAAAATTCGATTGATCGATCTGCACCACCTTTTAACCTTGCTTTGAAAAATTGTCCTTTTTTTCGCAAGCGTGATATTTCTGCTTGAAGATGCTTAATCTTTGTGCACTGTGGAGCCAATAGATCTGTGAAAGAATGTTTAATTTACAAATTGTATAGTATAATATATGTATTATATGGTATTAAATAAATGGACAATATGAAAAGGGATTCAGTCTTAAAGTATATATATATAAAAAAGGATTGCTGTTCGTTAGTCTTGCTAAAACTTGAGAATGGCTGGATCGATTTGGCTAATTTCGGTCTTGAATTTTTTGTGGAAGTCCAGTAAAGGTTTTGATAAGAAGAAGAATTTAATATGTACAGCACGACGTCTGTCGGGTCAGCTAGTAATGAATAAAAATATATTCAAAATTTCATTCCCACACGGACATTAGCTGTTCTCAATCAGGTACCAATGCAACCTTCATCAAAAAAGACATTTGGCTCAAAAGACATGGGATTAAAAGCAGAACAAAATCAAATTGTCAATGCCCATTTCTAGGCTAAATTTTGACAGATTTTTATCAGCAATTGAGTTTGCCTTTATATTCTTTCTGAATATTTTATTCGAAATGGGATATAATATCACTTACAGAAAGTCAATACTACATATTGGAAAAAGTATACCTCAGACCTGAGAAGTAAGGGCATAAGATACTCAGCGGGCTTCATTTTTTGCATAAAAATATGGTTACAATGTTAAATCATACAATAAAATTTATTATTTAATACCCTGAGGGTGGCCGCTCCATGCCATTTCTGTGGTATCATTAAGAATGTCACTTATGTTATAGTAACCTTTACGACATTGTAAATAAGTTTTAAAAATTATTTACCTGAACAGTCTTGCTGTATTATTGTAGGCAGTAAATGTTGTGTGGATGACGCTTGTCCTAAGACTACTTGACTCTGTAGTTGTCCTGAAAAATAATGTGAATATGTAAAGATTTTGTTTCATTATTAAATGATTATCATTGATAATGAACCAGTTTCAGCTAGAAATGCAACCATTGAATTTTGTAATCACAACTGTGTAAGAAAATCAGGTGTTTCCAGAATGATACAATATACCTTCAAAAAAACCATCAACTCAACAAAGATTCTTAGTGGTGTGACTAAATCTGACAGAATAAGGAATAGAATCGAATATTAACTCAATATGTGTTAAATTAGGGGACTTACCAGGCAGATGAAGCAACGGAACTGCCTATGTGCTTAGCCGTTGATTACGATTGCTGTGTCTGTCAGAAAAGTGTATATCACAAATTCTCAAAATCAAAATCAGATGTTTAAGGGTTTCCACCAACAAGAATGACCCAAGTTTTAAACTGCTCAGGAAATTTGACAGCATCTGGGAAACGATGCATTGGAATCTCTGAAAATAATAAATAACATTATTAAATAAATTGAGTGACTATTAAAGCCATCAGATAAATTGTGATAACCTAGTGTTATGACCATTGGGCTAGTATTAGATTTTTTCTTTTCTTTCTTGATAAAAATGGTGTCAGAAGCCAGCACAGCTGTCAATTATTATTAAACCATATAAGTTAGGGAAAGTCTGAAGTCTGACATAAGGGGATTGGAGTTTAATCTTTGGGGCAAGATACAGAAAACCGGTATATAATAGTTTTAACCATGATTGCAAATTCAATCTACGGAGCGGTAGTAGAACAAACCTTATATGATACTTTATTTATCGCAAGATTAGTCAATAAACTATACTGTTAAGATTTAAGAAAATATTTTACTTACCACGGAGCGCACAACCGAAAGCACAAC
Organism: Leptidea sinapis; assembly: GCF_905404315.1. Classification (NCBI taxonomy): domain Eukaryota; kingdom Metazoa; phylum Arthropoda; class Insecta; order Lepidoptera; family Pieridae; genus Leptidea; species Leptidea sinapis. Next base: position 934,514 of record NC_066300.1, on the reverse strand, counting down.
GTCTCGGCACTACACCAAAGTTCATAAATTCCACAAACAAAAGTGTCCCTATCACAAAAAGTAGAAATTCACAGAATAAGGAGATTTTTGGAGTGAATTCGCAACAGCAAAGCCGGAGGAAAACAAGGCTCGACTCGACGCACTTACACTTTGATTTCAATACAAAAATATGCACAATGGAAAACACGAGAGTAGCCGCCATTTTATGACCAGTGGGCAGGTTTCAAAGCGAGTGACAGCTGACAAAGCTTTAATTTTGGGGCCAACTATCAGATGGCACTACAGTTTTCTGAAAACGTCTCTATAAGGCGACTGTCCCACCCCTGGTCTACCGTCTGTTAGTTGGCCCGAAAATGAAAGATTTGTCAGCTGTCACTCTCTTTGAAACCTTTCAACTTTTCTTTAGTTGTGTCACTGCCCACTGGTCATAAAATGGCGGCTACTTCTAGCGTTTGCGCATGTATGTAGCTCTCGTGTTCCATTTTGCATATTTATACCATTAAATCTATCCTCTATGTTCTATGTTGTGACACAATTTAATAACTAACTCTACGCGCAATTTCAACATTTATTATAACTAAAATTGCAATACCTACATTTAAAAGTAGAGTTAGTTATTTAATTGCGTCACAACATTAAAAATGAATTTTATAATTTCAAGCTTATATATAGTTATTTTCGGGGCCAATCTCCAGATGGCGCTAGTTTTCAAATAGACAGCTCATAGTGCGTAGAGAGACCTCTCTTTTCCCTATATATTATTGTACTCTTTGATTTAAACACTACGTTCAAGAGACGGGAGTGCCATACAAAATAATGAGAAATGTCGCTTGTATTGTGATGTACTAAATTTTGATACCAACATAATCAACTAATGACGTAATATCAGAGCTGCCAATATAGGTAATAAATATAGGGTTGGAACCAACCATAATTTTTATCGTTATTTAACTAATAATATATACAGGTTGGTCGAGAAGTTGACGTCCAAAACTAAAATTTGAAAGCCTCATGGTGATGAGTATCCGTATCACCCCTATGTATGTTCTATGATTTTGCGTAGTTTAGGAGATAATAATTTTTTCCCCTTTTATCATTTTTTCTATGGCACTCCCGTCTCTTGAACGTAGTGTTTAATTTCTCTTTGCCGTTGTAACTGTACCTACAACCAATAATATTATCAATTAATACAAATGTCTAATATCTAACTTGTAACGTAATACCTACCAACTCGGGTGGTCTCTTGTCATTTAACAACTGGGCAACAGCTGGTATTCATAGGAGCAGACAACGGTTATATGAACTATATAGTGAGAGATCATCATGTAATCATGATGTATCTTTCCTTGTATATGTGAAAAAATATTCAAAATTATTTAAGAAAGTATGTACTATTGCTAAGTCAATGCATATTAGAGAAATAATTAAAAATGCTTCAAATAAAATAAAAATGACTTGGAAAGTTAAAATTAAATTAACTGGGAATCTGGAAGAGCGAAAGACTGCAAGTTTGAATATAATCTAATAATAAACAATACAAAAATCCACTCTGAGCAGGAAGTAGCTTCTGCTTTTGAGAATTTTTTTTCTGACATTCCAGTTTCCATCTCAAGCACCCTTGTCTCCTCCATCAGTGTTGCCGAGTCACTTCTTTTGGAAAATGTTAAGGAATGTAAACAAAATTTCAAATTCAGTGTTGTTAGCCCAGCAGAAATAATTAAAACTTTCAGATCCTTAGAAATGAAAAAAACTGCTGATATATGGGGCATATCTGTAAAAATAATAAGTTCTGTTATTGACGTCATAGCACCATATCTAGCACTAGTTTTTAATAGCTGTATTGAACATGGCGTGTAGGAAACACTTTCTGGAGTATAGTAAAATTACACCAATATTTATATCGGGACTCACTTCTGACCCGAATAACTATCGCCCTGTTTCGGTGTTGCCAACCTTAATAAAATTTTTGAAAAAAATATTTTAAGCCAAATGCTTACTCACTTTAACACTTATAAGTTACTTCATATAAAGCAATTTGGCTTTACTAGGGGATGCTCGATTACGGATGCAGGTGTTGAACTCATCAGGAATATTTTTGAGGCCTGGGAGGAACCACAGAATGCACTTGGTATCTTCTGTGATTTATCTAAGGCTTTTGATTGTGTTCAGCATTCAACGCTGGTCAGGAAGCTATGCCACTATGGTATAAGAGGATCTGCACTCGATCTTCTGATCTCATATTTAAATAATAGGATTCGGAGGGTCGAGGTGAATGGCAGGAGATCTCCTGGGACTCCTCTCGGTATGGGGGTACCACAAGGGTCTATTCTTGGACCCTTCCTCTTCCTAATTTATATAAATAATCTACCTAACCTTGTAGAAAAAAAAACACAAGGTGGTATTGTTTGCGGATGACACTTCACTTATATTCAAAGTGAAGCGAAGCCAGGTTTTGTATGACGAAGTAAACAATGCTCTATCTGACATCGTGTACTGGTTTAGCGCCAATAACTTATTGTTAAATAATCATAACAATAATACAAAATATATTGAATTCACCGCGCCAAATGTCAAAAATGTAGATGTGAATATTTTATTAAATGGAGAGGTGGTAAAACCAGTGGAATCTGCTATATTTGAAGTATTCAAACATGAAATCTTGTGATTGATATTGTTGTGAGGTGACATTGTGTGTCCTTCAGCTAATAAGTTCAATGACCTCAGTTAATGTTGTGGCCAGTAGTGCAATATTGGATGCCTTATTTCAACATTTGCACTCAAGACAGTTTGGCGTTGCGGTATTCAAGACTGTCCAAACTTAAACAGTTGAAAGTCCGTGGTTCAAATCTCGGCCGTGAATAACATTTTATTATTTTATTTATTTTAGTATATTCTTATTATAAATAAAATATGAAGTTTGCGTATTGCAAGTTGACAACAGGAAGCAGTGGTGAGATTATCACTTGCACTAAATGTAGACAAAATTATCATGTTCAGTGCCTCTTTGCAACTGATAATAAAAAGGAATTAAATAATGAGTTGAAGAAGCATTGGATGTGCCCGGAGTGCTCTTTAATGTTACCCAGGCAAATAAACAACGATAATACCCCTATACGTAGTAGTGGTGTCATTAATAAGTCAAATGGCAATATAAATTTTAAAAGAGGTGGTAGTTCATTTTCGCGTATTCATGTGGACACGTCATGTGAAGAAGCCGAAAATGATAACAATTTACTGGAGTTGATTAGGACGGTTGTCACATCGGAATTTTCAAGCTTGAAGGATGAATTTAAATCAGCACTTGTTCCACTCAAAGATGAATTAATATCGATTCGACAGGATTTCAATTGTATAAAGGAATCTTTGGACTTCTTTAATTCAAAATTTGATAGTTTAATTTTACGTATTGAAAAATGTGAAAAAGAATTAAATCAGCATAGTGAAAAGTTATCTGAGTTTGAGGAAGTAAAATCTACAATGCAATAAATCCTTACAGAAAACAATAATCGTGAGCAATGGGCTCGTCGATCGAATATTGAAATCTATGGAATTCCTGAACATAAAAATGAAAATCTGTATTCTATTTTACAAAATGTTGCCAGCAAAACCTCCATTAAAATTGATCCCAGCGCCGACATTGATTTTATCACCAGATTTGCCACCAAAAAAAAAAATAAGGATGCTAAAAAGTGTAAACCTATCATTGTGAAATTTTTAAGTCGATGGAAAAAAGATGAATTCCTTGCACAAGCAAGAAAACTAAAGATAAAGGGTAATGATTTAGGTTTTTCAAACAATTATAATAATGTTTGCTTAAACGAGCATCTAACAAGTTCAAATAAAACCTTGCTGCTATCTGTAAAAAAAATAGCAAAGGAGAAGAATTATAAATATGTTTGGATAAAAAATTGCAGTATAATGTTAAGACGTTCCGAAAATAGCGCTGTACTAAATATATGTAATGTGAATGATTTAAACAAAATTGTATAAGGATTACTTATATATCTACCTATGGCACATCATGTTATGGAGTCTTTTTGTTTTCCTGCCATAGTTGTTTATATCTTTATAATGCATTTTGCTCAATTTTAATTTTTGATTATTATACGTTATTATATATTTTATTATTAAACGTTTGTGAAGGCATTTGTGTTTATAAGTTACCTTTTAAATGGGTTTTTAGTCGCGGAATCTATTTAATGTATGTTATTATAGTTATTTTTATATTTATTATGTAATATATTATAATTTTTCTTTTAATACCAGGCAAATATTGAATAGTGGAGTTATAATTATTATTTTACAGAATTTTTTGTACGTGTAATTGCTTTAAACTTTTTAAATCATGCGATATAATTTAAGCATTTTGTACCAAAACGTACGAGGCTTGCGTACCAAAACTAATAAGTTCTTCAGGGCAATGTTGCATGGGGAGTATGATATTATCTGTCTTAGCGAAACGTGGTTGTATGATGGTATTTTTGATTCCGAACTCTTTGATTCAAGATACACTGTCCATAGATGTGATAGAAATTATAATGTACGTAGTGACAAAATGGGCGGCGGTGTACTTATCGCCTTAAAGTCTAACATAACAGTTCGTTCGTCGACATCCATTCAATTGAGCAATTTTTCAGCTGAAATAGTGAAAGTAACAGTATCGTTGATGTCTACTGTAATAACCAGGTCACTTCATATATATTGCTGCTATTTCCCTAATATTAACCATCATTGTGAGAGGCTTATTGATTTCTTTGAACTGGTTTCGGATGAGAAGCTAAATTATCCTAACGATAGTTTCTTGGTGTTGGGTGACTTTAATGTTCCGACTGCGCAGTGGGATAGGAATGACAATGTCATGATCCTGTGTAACCTTTGCGACGATAATAGTCTGGTGTATGCCTTGGCCAACTTTATGAATTTTGCTGATCTGAGGCAATTTAATTCAGTTCATAATGTCAATGGCAGATTTTTAGATCTTGTTTTTAGTGACTGCCACTGTTCCGTTAGTCATTGCACTCAACCGCCTGTTAAAGAGGATGCACATCACCCAGCTCTGGGAATATTATTTTCTATCCAGAACTTACGATTAATTAAGCCAAATGCTAGATTGATTCGACTTTTTCACCGTGCTAACTACGAGGAAATCAATAATGCACTGTCCGAAATTAATTGGTTTGAATTATTGGATGGCCGTGATATCTTGGATGCAGTTAATTTTTTTAATGAAATAATGCATAAAATTGTAAATGATTTTATTCCAGTCAAAATTTTAAGACGTACTCATAAGTTTCCCTGCTGGTACCCTAGATGCTTAATAAAAGTTATTAAAGAAAAATTAAAGTATCATAGGAAATGGAAAATTTATATCAGAATTTCTGATTATGATACGTTTAGTCTGTTGCGTGATCGCGAAAAAAGGTTACAAACTAAATATTATGACTTGTATATTTCAAATTCTGAAAACAAAATAAAAAATTGTAGCAAATTCTTTTGGTCATTTGTCCGAGCGAAAAACTCTTCTAGTTATATCCCTGATATTATAAATTTAAGCGAATTAACGGCAAGTGATGGAAATGATATTTGTTCCCTTTTTAGTAAATATTTTGAATCCATTTATGAGTCACCTGTCTTAACCTACAATAATAATTGTGTAAGTGCTTCGAGTAAGTATAGCTGTTAGCATTGGATCAGTTTCACTTTCTCCTATTATAGTAAAGAGATACCTCAGTAAACTGGATATTAATAAGGGAAGTGGGCCAGATGGCTTGCCACTTATTTTTTTTAAGACGTGTCGTACCTCTCTATCTCTTCCTCATTATTTATTATTCCACAAATCTATTTGTAGTGGCGTTATGCCTCAACTGTGGAAACAAAGTTATGTGGTACCAGTTTTTAAATCAGGTGACAAGCACAATGTGAAAAATTACAGACCCATATCCAAATTATGTACGATTGCTAAACTTTTTGAAAAAATTATATTCAATTGTGTTTTTCCTATTCTACGACCCATTATTATTCCTCAACAGCATGGTTTCGTTAGCAACGTGTGGAGTCCAACTTATGTGAGTTTGTTCATCAGGTAACTACTGCAATGGATCAAGGCTTCCAGGTGGATGTTGTGTATACCGACTATTCAAAAGCTTTTGATAAAATCTGTCATCTTATCTTAATTCGTAAAATTGAAGAACTCGGTATACATGGCGACCTGCTCCGTTGGCTTACTTCATACCTCAGGGATCGAAACCAGGCTGTTACAGTTAAAGGTTACTGCTCTACGTTCGTGCCTGTTCCTTCTGGTGTTCCTCAAGGATCTCATCTTGGACCCCTTTTATTTAACCTATACATAAATGACATTATTGCAGTATTTAAACATTCTTCAATTCTTCTCTATGCTGATGATATGAATCTTCATATATATATCTATATAAAACAATAAGTAAACCTTCGGATTGTAGCTTATTACAGGATGATTTGAATGAATTGTGTAAATATTGCAATGATAATCTCTTACAACTTAATATTAAAAAATGTAACGTAATATCTTTTTCTCGCAAAAAAATGCTATTAAATTCAAGTACACTTTAAATAAAAATCTTATTGAACGGGTTTCATGGGTGAGAGATTTGGGCGTTCACCTTGACTCCTCGTTAACCTTTTTCACCACTATAGATGTGTGACTGCAAAAATCTATCGCATGCTTGGTTTTGTTCTTAGAGTCAGTAAAGATTTTAAACATATTACCACCTTGATTCTTCTATTTAATGCATTTGTTCGTTCTTTACTTGAATTCGGCTCGGTAATTTGGAATCCTCATTACAATGTCCATATTCAAGAAATAGAGAAAATTCAAACGAAATTCTTAAAGCATTTAAAATTTAGGTGTTCCGCTATCGATCAATATGTTCCTAACTTAATCTCTCTGGAAAAACGTCGTAAGGTAAAGGATCAAATATTTCTGCTAAAATTACTTCATAATATGATTGACTCTCCACTTCTTCTTAATTGCCTTAATTTCCGATGTCCAAGACAATCTTCGCGAATTAAATCTTTATTTAATTTACATACTACACGCACTAACTATGCACAAAATGCCTTCATTCACCGTTCTTGTTTAGTATACAACAAAGAATTCTGTTCAATTGATTACTTTTCAGGGTCGATACAGAAGTTGATTGAACAAATTAAGAAAATGTCTTAGTTTTAAATAATTCTCATTAGTATTATATATAATAAATATTGCATCACTTATTAACTTAAAAATGTATGCTTTTATTATTAATATTATGACTAAAATCATATATAATTTTCTATAAATATTTTGTTATTTTCAATTCAATATATTTAATTAATATTTATTATTTTCATTACAAATAGGTACTTTTAAATTGTAATTAATTTGCTCGCATTTTTCTATGTACTATTTAATTGTGGAAACTTTTATTGGTCAGTGATTTATATTTTAAGTTTTATTTTTTAAGTGTATTAAGTTGTACTGTTTGTTTCCCGAATAAAATAAAATAATAAATAAAAAAATAAATATTTCTTGGCATTACTCTTGATTCCAGATTGCAGTGGGGCCCCCATATTGAAGGATTGGCGAATAGGCTTAGTTCTGCAGCACATGCGGTTAAGAAAATTAGACGGTTAACTGACATAGATACGGCGAGATTAGTATACTTTAGTTATTTTCATAGTATTATGTCCTATGGTATATTGTTATGGGCAGTGCGGCCGATATTAATACTTTCTTTGTGCTGCAGAAGATGGCTATTCGCGCGATTTATAACGTAGGTCCCAAAGAATCATTAAGAGAAAAATTTAAAGAAATAAACATTTTGACTGTTGCTTCTCAATACATTTTCGATATTGTAAATAATGTTTTGTATGTTCATAAGCACATTGAGGAATTTTCTAGAAACTGTGACATTCATAATGTTAACACGAGAAACAAATGTAAACTTGTTATGCCTACTACTCGGTTGGATCGAGTTAGTAAGTCTTTTGTTGGGCGATGTATATGCTTCTACAATATGATCCCAGAAAATGTACAAAACAAATGTGTTACGAAATTTAAAAGAATTGTTAAAAAACGTTTGTGTGGGAAAGGTTATTATAGCATTTCTTAATGACACCACGGACTGGGAATAAAGCGAACACCCTCAGGCTCCTTAATTATAAATGTTTATTGTACGATATTACATTGTAATCCATATTTTATATAAAAAAAAAAGCCCGCTGAGTTTCTTGCGCCCATTCTTCTCAGGTTTGAGGCAGTCTCTTTTGAATGGGTGGTAGATTTTGACGTTCAATAAGTGATTTTAAATCCTATTTTGAATAAAAATATTTGAATTTGAATATTGTTGGACCTCTACCTACCTCTGCTCAAGGACATTGTTATCTGATAACAATGATCGACAGACATACTGGTTTGCCTGAGGCCATCCCTAGCGACAATATTACAGCCGAGACAATTGCAGATATCATATACAATCACTGGATCTCAAGATTTGGATGCCCAGCGACACTAACAAGCGATCAAGGTCGACAATTCGAAAGCTCTCTGTTTACCAACTTGATGAAAACTATGGGAGTTAAACGGATACGAAGTATATAATAACCCAAAGAGTAACGGAAAGGTAGAACGCTTTCATCGTTGCTTGAAGACAGCCCTTCGTTCAAGGTTAACGAACACCTGTGCATGGTTCAATGAACTACCAACCGTATTATTAAGCCTGCGCGCAGTTCTACGATCGGATACAGGCGTTAGCGCCGCCTAACTAACATACGGCTATAACCTTCGTCTACTAAGTGATTTCTTCGACATAAACACACAAACATCATCTACCTCATTGGATCATACCTACGTTTATAAATTACGTACCCATATCGCAGCTAATAAACCACACTCACCTACTTCACATCGTAATAACAAACACATATTTGTTCATCAAGACTTACATACATGCAGTCATGTGTTTATTAGAATAGATTCAGTAAAACCACCATTACAAACACCATATGAAGGACCTAGTGTGTTATCAAACGAAGCGGTAAAGTATATACCATTCAGTTACCAGGTCGACAAACAAACATATCGATCGACCGTTTAAACCCTGCATATTTATTAAATAAAACTGAAGAAATCAATACATTATATTCATTACCTTTACCTGTACAAGTTACCAAAAACCTTACCGATACCATACCTAACAATCATACCACCAATACCCAAATAAAATACAAATACCCTACAAACAACTTGACGTCCCAGCCTATCAAAATGTCAAGGACAGGCCGACACATCAAGTTGCCGGTGCGTTTCACTTGAAGGGGACTCCTGTAGCTGTACCTACAACCAATAATATTATCAATTAATACAAATGTCTAATATCTAACTTGTAACGTAATACCTTCGTAGCATTATAGATCGTAGAAATATTAATCGTGCATAATAACTGTAATAAGCGTATGCCGAAAGATTCGTTCTGAAAAGAACATTTTATTTTATATAACGTAATATTAGCTCTGATAAGAACCATTTCATAATGCTGGACATCAACTCATAGAATCATACAGATCACCAGTAGTCACCTAATCGATGTAAGAGCATCGTCACGTTCTCTCGACGACCGCAGATATACTCACGTGATCAGTCATATGCTCCGCGTTACACAACCACACAGCAAGGCCGAGCGTCCTCGAATGACGCGTCGGGACTCGGGGGTCGATCGCTATTCATGCAATTTTAATCAATGAGCGACAGAGTAGGTGCTGAATGCTCATTGACATCGTATGATCGAGGTTCGACGCGAGTTTACACAAACCGCGCTCTCTGGCCGGCTTACTGCGATAGCATTAGTTTTAGAGCGAGATAGAACACATAATATTATTCTCAATTCTTATTGAATGAAACGTTTTACTATTGGTTAAAATGTAAGCTTTAGTATTGGTGTGTATTTTCTGAACTTGTAAATATTGTTTGAGTAACAATTGTAATTGGGTAACTAGTTTTAAGGATTTTGTATATATCTTATATATAAAATTCTTGTGTCACAATGTTCGTTCCCGTACTCCTCCGAAACGGCTTGACCGATTCTCATGAAATTTTGTGAGCATATTGAGTAGGTCTGAGAATCGGCCATCTACGATGAACAGTTACTTTTGTATCGCGATTTTAATATCGGCAATACAACGTTTGCTGGGTCAGCTAGTATCATGTAACTTTCAAATAAATCATATCTTCCACATATTCCTCACAGTCAAGCAGTTTTTTTTTTCTATAACTGGCTCCGTCGACTGAATGTCGACGATTCGGCGAACGTCAAGGTGGAGAGATTTTTTATTTTAATTTAGCTGATTGAAGTATATAAAGAGCTGATTTAAAAGGAAATGAACGGTTGATATAGGTGTGTTTTTTTTTTGTGAACTGAAGAATAGGCAACAAGAGTTAGTACGGTTAGTAATAAACACCCATAACACAACAATATTAACTACCTTGTTAGTATCTAATCTAAGTTTAAGGGAGAAATGTGTGAATGTAAGTGGGAATATGTGCCTAATAGAAGCGTAGAAAGTATGGAGAATAGAAATTACAATTTAATATTATTGCGGGAGATAAATTTGTACAGAATCTTTATGAAAGGGGACTGGCATAAAGTAAGAAGAAAAGGGATGTTGATGGGGCGAGGGATATCCTTCGGTAGAAGGTCATAATATAGAGGAATTGACAATTTAGGGCAATAGAAAAAAATATGTTCAATAGTACCTTCCTCAAGGCCACATTCACATATAGAATGGTCCCTTACCCGGATCTTGGCCAAAAATTCTTGGGGAACAGACAAATCCCAAGCGAAGTCATATGATGACAGAAGTGAAAAGTTTATTTTGTTTTTTTTGAGGAAAGAACCAGGGCTTAGAGGGGATAAAGGGTTGGATAGAACCATAGAATTTACCTTTAGTTTGTTTTGTGATTTGCCATAAAGCATTCCATGAATCAGTCAGAAAGTGTTTAGACATAGCGCGTAGATCTCGAGGAAAACAGTAATTAAATTTTAATGTTCCAGACTGAATCGCGTCTTTAGCGCACTAGTCTGCAATTTCATTGCCTAGTTATCCCTAGATGACTAAGTATCCAAGCTAATGCAACTTCTATTCCCATTATGTGACATCTGTACAGGGATGCCTTTGTTCTTAAATTAATTGTGAAGTTGTTTGAAGATTTGAAAGGATTTTTTGTTAGGTCCAACAAGCAGCTTAATGAGTTAGACAAGATTAAAGACTTGTTGATCTTATGTGATTCAACATAAGATACATGATACCGCCTCTGACAGGGCAATTGATTCGCCAGTAAAGATGGAATTCTGCGGGGGACTTTTGTAATTTAGAATTATACGGAACTTAGGGATCCAAACTGCAGACCCGACCCAGCTATTATTGGATAATTTGGATTCGTCCGTGTACAACGTCACCCAATCAGACCACTCAGAAGATAGAATAGAATTAAATTTTCTATTGGCTTCAGGGCAGTGTTTAGTAATTTCAAAGTCAAAGAAAATTTTAGGTTGGAAAATGAGAGACTGATATTCTACTTCAAAGACTGGGCATAAGGCTGATTGGTAAATGGGAAGTGGAAAGGCTTTAAATTTAATATAAGAATTAATTAACGGAGGCGGATCTTTATGAGACCAATATAAAGAAGTTTGAATAGTTAGAGACAAAGAGTGCAGAATATCAAGAAGGGGGTGTGCGCTAAATTGGATTACGTTAGTTATGAATCTATCGGCTAGGTGCTGACGGCGAAGGTGAAGAGGTGGGTCTACACACTCCACTTGGAGAGCGTTGACGGGAGAACATTTCATAGCATCAGTTATTATTCGTAAGCATTTGGACTGGATTTTCTCTAATTTGGACAGGGCTATTTTGCTCCACGGCTCAATTAGAAAGCTACCGTAATCAAAATGACTACGAACGATAGCATTGTATAAAAGTTTTTGACAAAATGGGTGGGCACCCCAGCGTACCCCCGAATGGGCCCTCATAACGTTTACATCCCTCTCACATTTCTTAACAATGTACTTCAAGTGGTGAATACCGGAGAGCTTAGAGTCAAGAAAAAGACCTAGGAATTTAACATTATCCTTAAACGGGACTGATTCATCACCTACTGAGAGATTTATGAGCAATATAGTGCGTTTTCGGGAAAAAATAACCGCAGTACATTTGGGAACAGAAAGAGTGAGGTTGTGGTCTAAGAGCCATTGATTCAGATAATATAAAGCGGAATTCAAGCAAGATGATGAATAGTTAAAAGAAGATAAGGACGGAGTATAGTACTATATCATCAGCATATTGAAGAATTTTGCAGAATGGGCTAACAGTAAGGGCTAGGTCAGAAGTATATATATTATATAGGATAGGACTTAACACCGAACCCTGTGGGAGGCCCTTCCAGACAGTTCGAGGTGGGAGGAGGGTTCCTTGATGGCGGACGGAAATAGAGCGACCCATTAACATTTTACAAATGATATTGATCAACCTAAAAGGAATACTCAGCTGGTGCAGTTTCTGCCTGAGTAGAGGAAGGTGAACGTTGTCATATGCTGCTGAGACATCTAGAAAGACCCCAACAACATACTCGCTTCTAGAAAATGCCAAACGAATTTCAGAAGTAAGGATGCTTAGGTTGTCCAGCGTACCGCTGTGTTTTATTTAATCGCCCAACGCTCAGTCTCTAAACCGTCATCTGTCAAATGTCAATCTATCAAGGACTGCTTGTTTCAAACAATCGCTTTTTTGATTTTGCGTTTCAAGGCTCATGAAGAGTTTTGATCATGACATCAAGTAAATACTGGAAAGGGCGGGAAACTTAAGATCGGTCGCACGTAATTTTGATAATTTTTCATTTTATTTTCATGTAAATATTTAGATATTTTGATCAGATAAGTTGTAGTTTGTATATATTTTAGTAGTTAGTTTTTATTAAAGTGTTAATTTGTGTAAATTTCATCCTATTGGTAAGTCTTCTTTTCTTCACTTTTCTATGATATGATGGACCCCCCGGATGATCCTGGGGGGACAGCCCCTGATATAGGTAGTGACAATTTCTAATAATGACGAAGGTAGCACGATGGATACAGATGGTTCTGTGTCTCAGACATCTAGTGGCCGTAAAAGAGTGTCAGCTTGACCCAGAATATGCAGACACTGTAATAAAAGACGACGAAAACACCGTGGTGATAAGAAGGATATTAAGGAAAGTGATTGCAAATGTGTAGACATTAGTGACAAACAAATTCTTTCCAAAGTCGATTCCTGCAATAATTCTTCTATACTAGTAGAGACCATACAAAAAAATAACACAGACACTCCACAACAGCCACAGCCCCCTGTTGCAAGGCTGTTATATAATAACATGGATTCGCAATGGCAAAATTTTTATAAGGAAAAATGAAGGTTCCCAATATATTCTGATCAAAAATAAAAATACGCTGGACAATCTTATTTAGGTGTTAATTATTATATTATTTTTAGTGATAAATAAATTTAAAATTCGATAGTTTAAATGTATACTATCAGAACTCAAGAGGCTTAAAAACTAAAACACATAATTTTTATCGCCAAGTGTTATGTAATAATTATGATATAGTGGTTCTAACTGAGACCTGGTTAAATAGTAGTGTGGCGAGTAGCGAGCTTTTCGACCCGAGATACATAGTGTATAGAAGAGACAGACACGATTTCAAATTCAGTTTCAAAAGTGACGGTGGTGGCGTACTTATCGCTGTGTCGAGAAAATTTAGTTCACGTAGAATATGTAGTTGGGAAACAGACTTAGAAGATTTTTGGGTTCTTGTTGATTTACCTTTTTCTAAGTTTAAAATTACTCGTCAGATAGCCTTTTGTGTAATTTACATGACTCCACCAGTTAATCGTTCTAGGCTGAACGGTTTTTTGGATAAATGCAGCTCTATATTAGAATGTTATCAAACTTGTGAGAATTGTATACTTGGAGATTTTAATTTGAGCAGCATTAATTGGCCTTTACTGAATGACGCTCCCAGTGATTATATTATTCCTGAAATAAGTCGCTCCTTAATTGATTTTATTCATACTAATAATTTAAAACAAAATAATTATATTTTTAACCATTCTGGGAAAATTCTTGATTTGGTCTTAACTAATTTGCCAACTTGCACAGTCAGGCAATCACACGATGCCTTAAGCACTATTGATATATTGCATCCTCCTCTGGAAATTGATATACTATTTATGCGTGAAAATAAATTACATTTTAATGAAAATAACCCGCAACTCAATTTTCGAAGGGCAGAATATGATATTATACGCTCAAAATTAGCACAGATTGACTGGAAAGATATGATAAGTAAACATGACAACGTTAATGATATGGTTAATTTATTTTACGCCAATATTCAACAAATAATACGTGAAACGGTTCCTTTAAAAAATAAATGTAATCATAAATATCCTTCTTGGTATGACCGTTCATTAATTCATTGTTTAAAAGAAAAAAATAAGTTAAGATTCCGTTTCAAACATTAAAGAAACCCCCGAGATTATATTGAATTAAAGTTAATAAGTTCACGTTGTACCCGTCTGGCTTCTGTTTGCTATAACCGACATTTAGTCAATTTACAAAAAGAATTTAGGCATAACCCAAAGTTTTTTTGGAGTTACATTAAATCGAAACGTGGTGGTACTAGTGCGTATCCGGCTCTTATGACTGATGGTGAGGTGATAACTTCAGATGGCCCCCAAATCTGTGAACTTTTTTCTTCATATTTTGGCTCTATTTATACAAATAACAGTGGACAACCTTACAATAACTGTCTAAACTCTGATTATTTCTATAATGTCAGGAATAATGGTCCGTTATTGATGCCGCCACAGATTGACGATAATATGATTTTAAAAAAACTGCAATCACTGGATAGAAATAAAGGAGCTGGGCCAGATGGAATTCCTTCAATTTTTGTGGTTGAATGTGCTGAGCAGTTGGCAGTACCCCTCTCATTTATATACAATAAATCTCTGAGTACGGGATGCTTTCCGTTATATTGGAAAACAGCCAAGGTGGTCCACATACATAAGTCAGGCCCTCAGGAATTAATTAAAAACTATAGACCAATCTCCATTTTGTCCACATTTGCCAAAATTTTAGAATCCTTAATTTGTCCTTTTCTACAAAATCACTTCAAATTGTTCTTACATGAAGTTCAACATGGCTTTGTACCTTTAAGATCAACAACAACCAATCTCGTAGATTTTTGTGAAACTATAACCGAATTACTGGATGCACAGAAACAGGTCGACGTTGTATATACTGACTTCAGTAAGGCTTTTGATCGAGTGTGTCATAGTATCTTGATCGCCAAATTATCAGCTTATGGTATATCCAACATATTTTTGGAATGGTTTAGATCATATTTGTCTAGTCGCTACTTTTTTGTGGTGGTGAATGGCTTCAATTCCTCACCTCAATTTATTACATCTGGTGTACCGCAGGGCTCTCATTTAGGGCCCCTACTTTTCAATTTTTTTATTAACGATATCGTCAATTCCATAAAATCATCAAAACCTTATCTCTATGCCGATGACTTGAAAATATTAAAAGAAATTAATTCAATCGAAAATCTCGAGAGCATTACTTTATGGTGCCATTATAATGGTATGGTATTAAACTCAGATAAGTGCCACTTTATTACTTTTTCACGGAAAAGAAGTAACGTAGCGTACAATTATAGCATTAATGGGACTTCTATTCATAAGTTAAATCAAGTTAAAGATCTTGGCATTGTTTTTGATGCTAAGTTAACTTTCGTTCCCCATATAGAGTATGTTACCTCTCGGGCATCTAAAATGTTAGGATTTTTAATTAGAAACATAAAAGTATTTCGTGACAACTTTTTAAAAATTTCACTTTACAACTCATTGGTACGGAGCATATTGGAATATGGATCGGTAGTTTGGAGACCTCACTATGCGACACACATGTTAAGAATAGAGCGAATTCAAAAAAGATTTATTTGGCATTTAATTTATTCGAACGGACTTTCAAGAAAAAGTCTGTTTACCTATGCTAATAGACTCGTATTTTTCAAAATGACTTCCTTAGAAGACAGGCGAACTCTAATCGATCTTATCTTTGTATTAAAACTTTTAAATGACAAGATTGACTGTCCTCAGCTTCTGAATAAAATTAATTTTCGTGTCCCTAGTAGATATCCCCGGAAGCAAATTGCTCCGCTAGTTCCACCGGTTCGAAGATGTATGTTTGGAGCGAACTCTCCTATTCCTAGGCTGTGCAAGATGGTAAACATATATAGCGATTACATCGATATTAATTTCACGACTTCTGTCTATACAGTTCGTAAATTATTTGTATGTAAGTTTAGTGAATAAAATGTAGTCATAATAATTATGTTTCTTAGTTTTATAATATATATATAATAATCTTAAATAATAATAATTTCAAACAAAATCATTTAACCATTATTACTTGTTAGCATATATTTTTTTCCCTTAAACTAATATTTACTTTGTGAAAATTATTAAAGCATGTGGTAGATACCTGTAATTGTTTGTTACATTAAGCACATTATATTTAGTCTATATTATAAATATGTAACGCATCAATGTAAACAAATGTTGGTATTTCTAAATAAATAAATAAATAAATAAATAACTCATTAGATGCTGCTCCTTTTGTTGTACACATTCAGAAACAGTATTCATCTCCCGATGATAATGTTACTTTACATCCAGTTACATTTGGTCGTTTTCTCAAAAGAAATTCTATTAAAAATATTGTGAATGGAAGTTTAAAAAGGATAGGCCGGAATAGGTTATCTATTTCTTTTTCTAAGTACCAAGATGCAAATGACTTTGTTGAAAACAAAAATTTAGAAAATGAAAAATATAAGGCTTTTATTCCATCATTTTCTGTGAGAAGAATAGGAATAGTCAGAGGAGTACCAGCTGAGTGGTCTGAAGAGGAAATAAAAGATAATGTTTCTGTTCCTATTGGCTGTGGCCCAATCATAAAAATTAGGAGAATAAAACGAAAGATGATGATTGATGGACAAAACCATCTTAAATGTACTGAGTCTGTGGTATTTACTTTTGATGGACAGTTTTTGCCTAAACGAGTATATATGTGCTACACTTCTCTTACTGTAGACTTGTATATATATCCTACTATTCAATGCTACAATTGTTGTCGGTTTGGTCATGTGAAATCTCAATGCAGATCTAAACCAAGATGTTTTAGATGTGGTCAAGGACATAGTGGTGATAACTGCTCTGTTCAAGATGATTTTATATCTTGTTGTTTATGTAAAGGTTCCCATATTGCAACTGATAAAAAATGTTTAGAATATGAAAGACAAAGAGCTATAAAGGAATCAATGGCTAAAAACTGTATTTCCTATTCAGAAGCTTCAAAGATACATCCATCTGTCTCTCGAATTTCATATGCAGATACATTACTCTCATCACCTAACATCACTCCTAATACTTTTCCAACCCAGCATCAACATTCAACACCTAAAGCTATAAACAATACTTCATATAAAAAAACTGTTTTTGTTAAACCAAAGCCTCCACCTACACTTAGCAAAGGATATGACAAATCTGCTCACCAAGAAATTTTAAGGGATTTTAATATTCCCCAACCCTCTAATGGATGTGCATTAATTAACAAAGAAAATGAAATTGATTTAATTATTTCTCTTATAAAATCTCTTAGTCAATCGAATGAATTTTCACCGTCCAAAGCTGCCTTATTAGTTTCTGCAATTACTCAAATTTATAAACCAAATAATGGACAAAGTTCTTCAATGGAATTGTCAAAGCATCACTCCTAAAAAAAATGATCTTATTTATTTATTAAATAAATATAAACCTTATATCTGTGCTCTTCAAGAGACATGGTTGAAACCAGGATCTTTATTTAAGATTCATGGTTATTCATGTCTCAGAGAAGATCGTGTGGATGGGCATGGCGGAGTAGCCATGCTTGTGAAACACCCTCTTTCCTTTTCTCTCTTCTCTATTCCTTCTCACAGTAATGATTTTTCTATTATTGCTGCTTTAGTTGAAAATATCTGTTATGTATCTATTTATATACCTCATCCTTCTTCTGCAATCTTAAATGAAATTAAAGATATTATTTCCATTCTTCCGAAGCCTTAATGATCCTTGGTGATTTTAACTGTCACCATGAATCCTGGGGTTACTTATCTTCTAATAGTTATGGTAACACATTAATAGATATATTTGATTCAGTGAATTTGTGTATATTAAATGATGGTCGTCCTACACGACGTTCTCATCCTGACGAGGGCCCAAGTGCTCCAGATTTAACAGTCACTACACCTAATCTTGTTTATTCTTTGTCCTGGGATCCATTACGATCTACTTTTGGTAGTGATCACTTCCCACTATTATTATCATTTCCAACCTGCAATAATAACAATAAAGTATTACATAAAACTTATTCTCCTCGTTTAAAATATAAGCTTAATGATGTTGATTGGGATTTATATAAAGATCTAATAAAAAACAAAATCTTTACACTTCCAAAAATTAATCCAGGTACAGAATCTCAGTGTGCAGATTCTTTAGCAAGAATCTTTATTGAGGTTGCCAATGAGATATTTCCAAGTAAAAATAGCTCTTTGGGTTTTATTCCTTCTCCTCCTTGGTGGGATAACGAATGTACTGAGGCAGTAAAGAGAAGAAAATATGCTGAAATTACATACTGTCAATGTTCCACTGATGAGAATTTTGAAATTCTTACAAAGAGTATGTCAGAAACTTCAAAATTTCTAAAGAAAAAGAAATTTGATGGCTGGAAAAATTTCTGCTATTCAATATCACCTGATGTCAAACCATCTCTTGTATGGCATAATATAAGAAGGTTTAGATCTGCATACAAAGATTCATCTCCAAAATCAATCCCTTTTCATTTAGTTAATAGCTTTTTAGATAAATTGGCTCCACCTTTCGTTCCTGAAGACTTAATAATTGGTTACCCTGTAATAAATATAAATAATGATAACTGTTTTGGTTTAAACAGTATATTTTCTCTGACTGAACTAAAAGGTGTATTGTCTCATGTTAAGGATTCTGCTCCTGCACTGGACGGTATTCCGTATTCCTTTATCTCTCATTTAGATGATGATGCTTTATTTTATTATTTATCTCTTATAAATTCCATAGTGACATCTGGTAACATCCCCTCCACGTGGAAACGTCAAGAAATAATTCCCGTACTGAAACCTAATAGGTGTTCTTCAGACCATTCTGCCTATCGCCCAATCGCACTTTCTTCTGTTTTGATGAAAATTACAGAACATCTTATAAAAAATCGTTTAGAATGGTTTGTTGAGCATAACGGTCTATTATGTGAATCCCAATTCGGTTTCAGACGTGGGAAAAGTACTATTGATAGCTTAAGTATATTCATTTCTGATATTCAATTATCATTTTCAAATAATAAATCAGTAAAAGCTGCGTTCTTAGATATAAATTGTGCCTATGATAATGTCGTAATAAGTATTTTAAAGAGTAAGCTTTTACAACTTAATATACCTCTGCTATTAACAAATTTTATCATAAACATGCTTTCCGAAAGATACATAATCCTGAAACTAGATGACAGGAAGTCAATTACTCGACTTGTTTCAAAGGGCCTCCCCCAGGGATCAGTACTTAGCCCAATATTGTATAATATTTATACACACGATTTAAAATCATCACTTAATAGTGTAAATGTTCTTCAGTATGCTGATGATCTATTAATTTACTGTCGTGATATTTCTATTGAAAAAGCTAGTTCTTCTATAACACAACCGCTGATAAATTTAAAAACTTGGTTGGACTTAAATGGCCTTGATCTATCACCTGAAAAAAGTACAATAGTTTTATTCACGAGATCAAGAACTCCTCCTCCTATTTCTATATTTTATGAGGGTTATCAGATTCTAGTTAAAGATAATGTTAAGTTTTTGGGAATTGTCTTAGATTCGAAACTAACTGGTATCCCACATTGTGATTACCTAAATGCTAAATGTGAGCGTACTCTTAATATTTTAAGATGCCTGTCAGGTGTTTGGTGGGGTGCGCACCGTTTTTTCATGAAATTGTTATATAATGCTCTTATAAGAAGTATATTAGATTATGGTACATTCTTGCTGGAGCCTGGTAGTGTCAAGGCATTTAAAAAACTAGATTTCATACAGTCCAAAGCTTTACGAGTAGTTTCTGGTGCTATGCGGTCAAGTCCTATCAATGCTCTTCAAGTAGAATGTGGTGATCCTCCACTACATCTACGTCGTCAATATTTAGCAGACAAATTTATATTCCGATCTTTTCAGTTTCTTAACCACTCTCTTTATAACAAACTTCAGAAACTTTCTCATTATATAGATTCATCTGTATATTGGTCAAATAAAAAACCACCTTGTCTAATCAATAGTTTTAAGAAATTTATCACCATAAAAGCTCCTATTTATCGATCCATTAATTATCCTCTTTTCAGTACTAGCTTTGAAGCATTAATGTTGCTTCCAGAAATTAATTTTAACTCAGATTTAAATAAGCACGATATTAGTACAAATTTTTCGTTTAATCTTCTTAAAAATACTGTTTGGGTTGATTACCACCATATTTACACAGACGCGTCTCAACATTCCTCCTCGGATCCCGTTGGTGTAGGTGTCTATCACGCTCAATTTAAAATATCACAGAAAATTAAACTTCCTCCGGAAACATCGGTGTTTACTGGGGAATGTTATGGTATTTTTAAGGCTTTTGAATATATTATTCTATTTAAACTTCCAAAAACAATAATTTTCTCTGATTCAAAAAGTGCCTTACAGTCTCTCAATAGGTTCCCATTTAAATCAAAAAACATTTCTTCTGTTGTCATAGAAATAAGAAATCTATTAAATAAATGCAATCACTTTGGTCTTTCTGTGTCGTTTGTATGGATCCCCAGCCATAGCGACATTCCTGGCAGGGCCGCGCCGCCCCTGTGTGCGAAGTGTGCGGCGCACACAGGCGCCAAGACAATAGGGGCGCCGCGCCGATTGATGTTTTTTGTAGTGGAGTATCGACAAGTAAGTAGGTACAATAGGCGCAACATAGGCCTTGTAAACAACAAAACATCTAAAACGCTTATTGAACAAGTCTCTCAATATTTAATGTTTATTATTATTCACGTTTATGGTTTCATTTTACGTTTAGGGTTTTAGTTTACATTCCTTACGAGCTCAACGTTAAAACGGCGGCAGTTCTTTGAACCAGAGAAAAAGTACTAGTTATTTTAAACCGTAGAGGCGCCGAGTTTGTGTGAGTATGAGTGAGTTTCTGAACGCAACCCGATGCGATGCGTGCGACGCAAGCGGGGGTGGGGTCACGGGTATTCCCCGATTTTAACGAACGAGATAGCTAAGGCAAAACAAAACAAATGAACAATCATTTGATTGAAAGTGTGTGTGTGTAAGGTGCGCATTGAATTTTTATAATCATTGTTTGGGTGTTACCTACTGATTGTTTTAACGTGTTTTCACGATGAGTGATAGTAATCATGATAAAAAAAATAAATTATCTGGTTACCAGAATCTAATAAGGAAAAGAAAACAAGAAGAAGAACGTAATAAAAATGCAACTAAAATAAGTATCTATTTTACGGCTCAACCATCCACTTCGACACAATCATTAGAGACAGAAACCAGTCATGTTATCGATGAAAGTGTTATTAAATCTGATTCAAAAAACGCTTCATGTAGTGGTAAGTGTGTACTTTTTGTGTAATTTTGTATAAAATAAATATTATAACTTCTGTTTGGGATATTTTAAAAAAATTTTTTTTTTTTTCAATTTTGAATAGAAAAATTAACTTTTTTTCCGGCCGTTTTTAGAGATTAGACGGAAGGAACAGACAGACAAAAATTGTAAAAAATTATATTTTACTTTATGTACTTTTTACTGAATGCGTACAACCATAAGCATTTAGTAAAAAGCGATTATTTTAATATTACAAACAGACACTCTAATTTGTATAAATATAAATAATTATTCATAGATAGATAAATCAGTTTATTCAGACAAGGAGATAGATAGGTACTCATGTGAACAATATTATGTATTTGTTTGTCTGTTATTAATTTAAGATGATGCCGCCGAAGTTACGTCTGTGCCTGTGCCTGATACACCATCGTCACCGTCAAGACAATTATCGTCACCAATACCAACTTTTTCCAAAGATGATCCTGGAGCCTGGCCAGAAGTTTTAAACGCTACTTTGATCCAGTATTTAATAGAAAATCCGATTAAACAAATTAAACAGTATAATTTTCCGCGTGATTCTTCGGGACGAAAATTTTCTGAGTATTATTATGAAAGGCATTTAGGAAACGGTGAAAAGTATCACAGAGAGTGGCTGCTGTATTCAGTGTCCGAAAATGCCGTTTACTGCTTCTGTTGCAAGCTATTTGAATCAAAACATAAAAATAAATTCTGCGAGGGAATTAGTGATTGGCAACATTTAGCTTTGTATTGCAGCAGACATGAGAAAAGTTCTGCTCATTTCAATAATTATAAAAAATGGACAGATTTGTGTCATGCTCTTAAAATAAGAACACTATTGATAGTATTCAACAAAAACTTTTAGAGGTTGAAAAGCAGCGCTGGTACGATGTAATCAAAAGAATAATATATGTGGTCCAATTTCTAAGTACACAAAATATGGCTTTTCGTGGCCAAAGCCAAAAATTATATGATCGTAACAATGGTAATTTTTTTAAATGTATTGAAATGTTAGGATAATTTGATCTTTCAATGACTGAACACATACGACGCGTAACGAATGATACGGATTTCAAAAATATGCCGACTTATCTTGGAGATAAAATTCAAAATGAAATAATTTACATACTCGGTAACCAAATTCAACATTTTATTTTAAATTTATGTCGAATTAATAAATATTTTTTAATAATACTTAGTACGAGATCCCGCTGCGGGATTGGTGTGCTCATCGACTTTTTGTTTCAAACCAAATTTTTATATTTATTTATAATTAAGAGAATATATATTTACTAGGGTGCCTATCAAAATTTGGCCGCCATTATTTTTAATTGATTTTTGGTAAAAAATTTCGTTTATTTATTTTTTAAATAAAATAACGTCTACATCACGGTAATTAATATGAAGATTCTAAAAAATCACGGTTGCCGTTGCGCACCTGGCCGCACCTCTTTGCAGCCAGGTGTAAACAGGTATGATTTCGATAAATTTATACGTTTATAACCTATTTTCATTAATTATATGTCAAATTGAAGCTAATTTTTTTCTATTAATTGTCATATAAAGTTGCTTAATTAAATCTGGCCGCAAATAAGGGTTACTGGCTGTTAAAGATAATAAATATTTAAGGTAGAGTGAAAGAGAGTTAGCGCGTAACATCATTTGTCAGACGAGGACAGCGATTGCCGGCTGTGCGACGCTTTTAAGCCATTGCGCATGCGTCGAATGTTAGTGTTCTCAACTGAACAGATGCAGCATTTTTATTCTAACATAAAAACCACGCTGTTTTGGAGTTCGTAATAAACAACGTTTTATATTTACATTGTTATTTTATTTGTGCATCTAAAAATTATTTTATTAATTAACGTAAAATAAAATTGATAAAGATGTATCATTCCAAAAGTGCTCGCTAATGTTATTGTTTCGTCGTAAAAAAAAATATAAATATCATGACCTTTTATTTACAATTGACTCTACTAATGATTTTGGATATCATTCAGAGTGTCTAAAAAAAATTGTGGTTCTGAAGCAAAAAGATAAACAAGAATTTGAAGATTTTTGCAAAACACAAACCGTAAGTAAAAGTTGAATTGAATTTAAGAATAATATACGTTATAGTTGCAATATAAATGACAGTTCTATTCTTTGAGGTTTTTTTGTTAAAAATTTTTTTTTTAATTTCTTATTTTTATAACAATGAATTACTGCATTTATCAAAAAATTAACAATTTAACAAATATCATTAATATATTTTTTAAATCATTATTTATTTAAAAAATTGATTAATGTTCTTTTTTCAAAATGTAATTATTAATTTTTTTTTATTTATTATTAAAAATTTTTTTTTCTTTGTTATATTAATAACTTAAAAAAAATACTTAATGCATAATTTGAAGACATGAATAATTTAAAAACTCTACTAATGCATTTAAAAAAAAATGATAATTTAAAAAATTAAATATTTAATTTTTTCAAAAATCAACGATTAAATAAAAATAATAAACTAAAAAAAATTACTAATATTTATTTTTATCGAAGAACGTAGTACCATCACCTCTTTTTTTTTTCACTCTACCTTAAATATTTATTATCTTTAACAGCCAGTAACCCTTATTTGCGGCCAGATTTAATTAAGCAACTTTATATGATAATTAATAGAAAAAAATTAGCTTCATTTTGAAAATAGGTTATAAACGTATAAATTTATCGAAATCATACCTGTTTACACCTGGCTGCAAAGAGGTGCGCAACGGCAACCGTGATTTTTTAGAATCTTCATATTAATTACCGTGATGTAGACGTTATTTTATTTAAAAAATAAATAAACGAAATTTTTTACCAAAAATCAATTAAAAATAATTTAATTAAAAATAATGGCGGCCAAATTTTGATAGGCACCCTAGTAAATATATATTCTCTTAATTATAAATAAACATAAAAATTTGGTTTGAAACAAAAAGTCGATGAGCACACCAATCCCGCAGCGGGATCTTAGACTAACTGGATTGTACTCCTGACGTTTCACACGTAGAACAAATTAGTATTATAATAAGATTTGTCAATTTTAACACAGAAACTAGAAAGTTGGAAACAAGAGAGCATTTCCTAGCTTTCTGTCCAATTATAGATACAACTGGCGCTGGATTGACGTCATTTATTTTAGAAAAACTAGA
Organism: Leptidea sinapis; assembly: GCF_905404315.1. NCBI lineage: Eukaryota > Metazoa > Arthropoda > Insecta > Lepidoptera > Pieridae > Leptidea > Leptidea sinapis. Next base: position 909,504 of record NC_066300.1, on the reverse strand, counting down.
CAACATTAATTTGGATATAAACAATTTAAGGGGACAGGGTTATGATAATGGATCAAATATGCGCGGTAAGAATAATGGTCTTCAAAAAAGATTGCTGGATTTAAATCCCCGCGCTTTCTATGTACCGTGCGCTAGTCATAGTTTAAATTTAATAGTAAACGACGCTGCCAACCTCAATTATCATACGACTGGTTTTTTTGTATTGTGCAAGAATTATATAAATATTTTTCGTCCTCTGCTAAAAGATGGGATTTATTAAAAAAATATGTCATAAATCTGACCTTAAAACCATTATCTGAAACAAGATGGTCAAGCAGAATAGATGCTATAAAACCGCTGTTTACAAATTTACCAAAAATTTATGATGCCCTATATGAAATATCAAATAATATATCATATGATCAGAAGGCAAAATATGACGCTAAATGTCTAGCAGAAAAATATGCACCTTTTCATTCATTTGCTCACTAAATGTATGGCATATAATATTGACAAAAGTAAATTTTGTGAGTAAAATTCTACAGTCCGTCGATATGAATATGCAAGTTGCTTTAGATGCTTTAACAGAATTAAAAAAGTTTTTAATAAAAATTAGAACAGACACAAATTTTGAAGAAATTGTAAGTGATACCAAAAAAATTGCCGAAAAATTAGACGTCGAACCTGAATTTGAAACTTCCAGATCCAGACCCCTAAGACGTCGTAAAACTCCAAAGAGTTTTGATTATGAACACGAAGACCACACTATAAATGATCCGAAAACCTCTTTTAAAATTAATGTATTTTTTTATATATTAGACCAAGCGTTATCCTCCGTAGATGAAAGATTTGATTTATTGAATAATCACAACGACGTGTTTAATTTTTTATTTAATTTAAGTGATGACCAAGATCAAAGTCAATTAAGAAGTAGCTGTCATCGTTTACAGGAGAAACTTTCAGCAAATGATTCATTGGATATTAACGCCGATGATTTGTGTGAAGAAATTATGTCTTGTCAGCCATTTTTCAAAAAATTAAGTAATGATGTGGTGAAAATTCTTGAATTTATATATTTAAACAATTTGACAGCTGTATGCCCTAACATTACCATAGCATTACGAATTATGCTAACTATGCCAGTTACAGTAGCAAGCGCGGAAAGGTCCTTTTCTAAATTAAAACTTATAAAAAATTACCTGCGCTCTACAATGAGTCAGGAAAGATTAACTAATTTAGCAACAACATCCATAGAGGAGGCCATACTAGACCATATAGACATACATGAAACTATTAAGGATTTCGCAAACAAAAAAGCGAGAAAAGTGGAAATATTATAATTTAAGTAATGTTTGTATTCTTGCAAATGTTAAGACTCTTGTTGTTTTTTTTAAAACATAACATAGGTAGGTAATAGTCACATTAGTATTATTATTCTTAGAAAAAAGTCAGCTTCTTTGTTGTTTATATTTAAGTATTAAATTCTTTGTATTAATAAAGCATGTTAAAATTTTGTTCGAGTTTTATTTTTCGCAGTAATTGGCAAGCAGAAGCGAACGGGATTTACCTATCTAGTATCCTAATTCCTAAATGTTCCACAGTTTTGTACACTTAGATATTAATGATAATATTATCTAAGTACTGTAAAACTGGAGAACATTTATTTCAGTCAAAATTAACAATTAAAAATATTCATTCAAAAATTAAATTCGTTTTTTATGATGATTCGTTAAAAAAGAGGCGCTTCATAGGTTTCGCACACAGGCGCTTCCGGGGGTCGGCGCGGCCCTGATTCCTGGTAATATAAAAGCAGACCAACTAGCTAATGAAGCCGTGGTCGATGGCGACATTTTCCCTTATAAAGTTTTTTGCCAGGATCTAGGTGCTCTTCCTATAGTTCATCTTCAGGATTGTTGGAATAGACTTTGGACTGAAACTGGTCAATCAAAAGGCAGGAAATATTTTAACCTTCAGCCACTTATTTCATTTAAACCATGGTTTTTCCGTGCCAAATGCAATAAGTTAGTATGTTCTTCTATCATAAGAATGCGTTTGGGTCATGTTTGCACTCCTGTTCATCTTAATAGATTAGGCATTGTATCTACTGACATGTGTGAATGTGAATCCGATAAATGTGATCTAGATCACATTTTCTTTTCATGTTCTCTATACGACCGCTCCTCATTCCTGAATGATCTAATATCTCTTAATGTTCCTTTTCCTACCTGTATATCCTGTCTAATTATGTATCCATGTAAATTTTATAAAATATTGTCATCTTTCATTCTTCAGAATCATATTAAAGTTTAAATATTTGTAATGTTGTGTAAGTAGCAAGTATATATGTATATTTATGAAATTTTTAATATCCGTTTCAATCCTCTTTCTACTTATCTGATCCTTTCCCGTGTTCCGTATCCTTTTTTAACTTAGTTTCCCAATCTTTTAATTTACGTTATCGGCAAAAAGTAAACGCTATTGCCAAAAGAAGAAGAAAAAAAAAAAGGCTCATGAATTATTGTTATTTATATAGGTATTGTTATCGAATGACAGAGATTTAATTTCATGAGTTTTTGTAAGTGAACATTCGAGTAATATTTTTAAACATGGGGAAACTAGATGTTACTATCCTGCGGTATTTAACTGCTGAAGATTTTCGTGTGCTAACTGCGGTATGTGGGTATATATTCTAAACACTATTGTAACCTAACAGTTTGAGTAAATCTTTTATTTTTTAGGTGGAAATGGGTATGAAGAACCACGAACTGGTTCCTGGTTCACTTGTTGCTTCTATAGCCAATCTTCGTCATGGTGGTGTTCACAAATTAATGAAGGACCTTTGCAAACATCGTTTGTTGACATACGAACGAGGAAAACATTGTAAGTGTATGGAGTTTGTCGTAAGTCCATGTACTATAATGATTTATAATTTTATATTAAAAGTTAAACATTTTTAAATGTTTTCACTGATGGAGATTGTTTTAGTTAATTGGTATTCATAAACTTATTATAACCTAATATTTATTTATTTTGAAAGATCATTTGATATTGATTTATTAACCAAATAGTGGACCAATTCAACAAGTGAAGACTGAAACTAAATCACCACTTATTTTAAGCAATCTATTTTTTAAAGGCATTTTATTATCTCTTTTACAGATGATGGATATAGATTGACAAACTCAGGTTATGATTACTTGGCGCTAAAGGCTTTAACAAACAGAAAAGTTATTGCATCTTTTGGTAACCAGATTGGAGTTGGGAAAGAATCTAATATTTATATAGTAGCAGATGAAGATAAAACTCCCCTTTGCTTAAAACTGCACAGGTTAATTCTTATTTATTTCATTCAATAACTGGTGGCAACCATTCTCAAGATATCTACTCATACCCTTGAGGTGGTCATTTGTTCATAATTATTATGTTTAGTGTTTAAATATAATTAAAAGGGTAAATAAGTATAAATTCAAATACATTTTATTCATGTAGGTCACGGATATGACACTTATGAATGTCAAAAAAAAAATTGTTTCTTATTGAATTTCCGCTACTTCGTAAAGGGTTGAGCTAATGAGAAGAAGTAGCAAGACACTCATTGCCACTCTTTTAAGTCAAGATTTACATTTTAATTGTTTTACAAACCATTTCAATTACAATATATGCAAAGTGACGCAACAAAAACACTCAAATATCAAAAATTGAAACGCTTACATGAGTAAGTCAAAAAAAGAAAAATAAGTAAATTAATACTTATAAACACAAGAGTTATTGAGTATAGTAAATGCATCAATCCACACATACAGTAAATAAATAGAGGCATTATGTGAGCATTTCATAAAATAAAATATATAATCACTTTAACTTTAAAGGAAATAATAATAATAAAATATATCGACATTGACAAGTTCTCCAATCTCCGTCAGAATGGCAAGGGGTAAAAAATGAATTAAGAATGAACTAGACATAAATTTGAGCAAGAGAAGTAGGTTTTACATGAACATTACCCTATAATATTATATAAGTGTAGAAGAGGGCAAAGTTGGTAATTCTCCAAAAAAAGCATGTATTCCCTGATATGATGAGTGCTCTGAGATGTTGTTTGTTTTTCGATTCATACCGAATATTCCATGAGTTATAACACAATTATATTATGTGAGACATCATTTTAAATAATTATAACAGTATGTATTATATAGTATTAGTTAATATAAATTATACTTGATATAGGGTTCACTCAAATCAAAGAACGACTTTGAACTGTCATTTTACTTTGTTTTTTACTGTTGTTTGGAATATGTTAACTTTACTTGGAAAATTAATGTATAATATAGTTCAACAGTTATTTTGTTCAAATATAACATAGGTATATTTTATATCATACACAAGAGATTACACACTTAAAGGTCAAGGGTTTCTGTTGGCTTGTTTTATTTATATAAAGTCTAGATACTAAACATCTATTCATGAGAGGGTTCTGAAAGTAGGTCACCAACATGTGCAATCTCAGTTCATCATCAATTTTGTAGGTTGTCTTTCTGCATGAATATCTCAAATTATAAATATGAAAGTGTGTATATTTTAGTTTTGTTTAAGAAAGAACATATTAAGTTGATTGTATAACCAGAGATACTAATAAATGAAACCAATTATTTTCATTGAATATACTCATTTATTCTAAAATATTACTGATTTTCAACTTTTTGTTGAAAGAAAGGTCTCGTGTAAAATAAAATAATAACACAAATCAAATAATTTATACTCAAGTTGTTTCAGAAAAATTCACACAAATCACTCTAACTAGGTATAAGCATTCTTGTGGCACACATAAAATAACATGAATAACTCGTTTGTCCTCCTTTTCCGTTAAAAAGTGACAAGATAAACTAGACATTCACCTAATGATGTGTCATACTTTGGATTCTTGATAAAACCTAAAACTTGGGAAATCAAATTAGTCTCATTAGCTCTGTAATTTCACTAGATAAGCACTCTTGCACATTGCAGAAACCAGAAACCTAGCCGGCATCCTGTGCCAATAGCCACTGCTAAAATCAAGCTTTTTTCATAAGTGAACAGTGTTGAATTACCTATTACTGCTACACACCTAGAAAAGGCTATAAATTACTATATTATTTATAACAAAATTAAAATTGTTTTTATTTACCCAATTTTGTATGACAATAAGTAAATTACTTTAATTATATTTAATTTCAGACTTGGCAGAACCTGTTTTCGTCAAATCAAAGGCAAGCGTGACTACCATGCTCACAGGAACCGTGCATCTTGGCTCTACCTGTCCCGTATCTCGGCCACTAAGGAGTTTGCCTACATGAAGGCTTTGTACGACAGAGAGTTCCCTGTGCCCAAGCCTATTGATTTCAATAGACACTGTGTTGTAATGGAATTAGTTAGTGGAGGTCCTTTGTGAGTTGTAATTGCTTTTATCCTGTGTTTTATGCACATTCTTTATGCGAATCTTTTTAAACATATTACTGATTTTAAAAATTAACCTCTACATAGAAACTTAGGTGCTCACTTTGCCTTAAGAATATAATATATTTTTATCTTGATTTGAATTAATAATAATAATAATTAAGCTTTTTTATTTCCATCTTTCCAATTAAGTAGGTGTATAAAACAAACTTCATGTGGTTATTTTTTGTTAGTCGTTTTAGTAAATAGATTTTTAAAAAAAGTTATTGGTAGTTTGTTTGTGTGTTAGTCTTTGATGGATCCCAAAGTCTGGGTGAAAGCCTCCTCCATTTCCTTCCACTTTTCCCTATTTTGGGCAGCATACATCCAATCTCTTCCAGCCACTTGTACAATGTCTTGAGACCACCGTTTCTTGGGCCTGCCCACTTCTCGGATCATCTTCTCCAGTTCCTGTGCAGTTTTGGCAAAAAGGATTGTCATCTGCAAATCTTAGATGATTCAGACTCTGGTTTCTTATAGGAAGGCCTTTGTTCTTCCAATCTACATTTTGAAATATTTCGTTTAGTACAGCTATAAATAGTTTGGGTGACAAAGGGTCTCCTTGTCTCACCCCTTTTTCTATTGAAAAGTATTCGCCAAAAGTTTCTAGTTTAATTCTGCTTACGCTATTTGAGTAGATGTATTGTAGTATGTGTATATATTTTTGGTTTATTTTGCAATTCTCTAGTGCTTTCCAAATTGAGTTGTGTGTTATGCTATCAAATGCTTTTGAGTAATCTATAAATGCTGTGTATAGTATTTGGTTGTATTCTGTAAATTTTTCAATAACTTGTTCCTACAATACAGGCATATGGTCATTTGTAGAGAAACCAGATCTAAAACCCGCCTGCTCGATTGGTTGATTCATATCTATTGCAGGTGATATTCGGCTATTCAAGATTGATGCAAATAACTTGTAGATACTGTTTAATAAACTTATTGGTCTGTAATTTCCGATGTCTAATGGATTCCCTTTTTTATACAGTAGAATTATATCTGAGTTACACCACTGATTGGGGACCTTTTCGCATTCAAGTACCATGTTAAAAAGTTTCGCTAAGCTTGTTAGCAACATAGGTGCTCCTACTTTTAAGGCCTCATTATAAATATTGTCTGGTCCTGGACATTTTTCTGGTTTCAATTTCTTTATATGTTTGATTATCTCATGTAACGAAATTTCTTCATGCCCATCTTGATTTCCATCTGTTTGTGCAATGTTAGGGGAGAGTTCATCATTAGAGGGGTTTTCTGGTATTTTTTTTATAAAGTTCTGTATAGAATTCTGTGGCATGCATTATGATGTCATATCTATTTTTTGTTTCTCCTTCTTTAGTTTTCATTTTCTGAATCCAATTTTTGTTTGTGTTGAGTTCTTTATATGCTCGTTTTGAATTGCAAAAGCATAAAAAAGTTTTATTATTGTGTTTTTAATATTGTAAATCTACTTTGTTAAATATAATATATCTCTGTAACAAGGTGTGCTTTTCTACTTTCAGGACTCGGGTATCATCAGTCTCAGATCCAGAATGGCTCTATGATGAGTTGATGAGTTTGATAGTCCGCCTTGGTAACTGCGGCGTTATTCATGGTGACTTCAATGAGTTTAACATCATGATAGATGAGGAAGGGCACCCAATCATTATTGACTTCCCCCAAATGGTGTCAACAATGCATCCTAATGCTGAACTGTAAGCGCTGGGTTTTTCGGCCAATCTTAATAACTATCTTATGCCAATAATTGGTATAACATTCTTTCAACAATCCATACTTTAAGACAGTGTTCTACATAGTGTCTTGCTGGTTCAACTTCGAATAACCTCACACGAAGAGAAGTCAGGAAAGAGAGACAAAAATTCTAGACGGCCAAAAAAATTATGATACAGTCTCAGCCTATGTTTCAACATTATTTGTAAATAAATTAATAAGATTTATTAAAAATAGCCCTACATTAATTATACAAATAAAATTTGAAAACAAAATTTTATGATCGATGCGGGACTCGAACCCGCGACCTCGTGCCATTGCTCTGCCAACTGAGCTGACCGTTCGAGTGATGTATCGTCATAAAATCTTGTATGTTCTGTTCAACGCTCAGGTTGTGGCTTCATCTACAGGATCTACGTTATATAATATTTGCATATTAGGAAATTTACTTGAGATGTCGCTCTTGTAAATTTTGTTCGTGGGCTTGAGTCCCGCATCGTTCATAAATTTTATTTGTGTATTAATCCTAGAAGCCAGGGTTATCACTTTAAAAAACAAAACCAATTGTTTGCATTAATTGTTATGATCATGACTGCCTGTAACTACACTGTGATTGACTTTAGCAATAACTTATGTAATATTAGTAATATTAAAATAGCTCAAAATCTGGGAGAATTTCTTGCGCCGTTCCTTCTCTCCGAGAGCGCCATTTGTTTGCGAAGTGGTGGTGGTGATTTAATTCATACAAAAAACAACTCTCAAGGAATCAATTGCAAAAAAAGACTTGACTCTAAAGAAAATATATTTATATAATTTTTGTCTGTATGTACCTTAACATAAATTTGTAAACCTTGTAGCATATATTTACATGCTATTATAGATATATTATGTCTTCTTAGCATTAAGACTAAAAAGAGAAGAAATGCCCAGACTGTGAGAAACTGATCTTAATATACTCTTGCAGAATTTCAAAGTAATTTTTTTAACTTAAAGTGATAAACTGTTGCAGGTACTTTGACCGTGATGTGAGGTGTGTTCGAGAATTTTTCAAAAAACGTTTCGCCTTTGAGAGTGATCTGTACCCCAAGTTCAGTGATCTGGAGAGAGATGACCAACTAGATGCTGAGGTTGCCTGCTCTGGTTATAAGCGATGCAAACTTACAGAGGATGAGCTGCTCGAAGAGATGGGAATATGTCTAGAAGTTAGTGATGATGAAGAAGAGAATGATGATATCAATGAAGAACAAGTTTCCAATAAAATAACTGAGGATGAGATTGATATGCTGAGGCGAGAGGTATATACCATAGTATGTTTAAAATAATGGAAATATCAATATAAGACTTACCCTTAATAGTCTGTCTCCCATACTGAAAGTAGAATAGGCATGGATAATAGAATAAATGGAACAATAGTAAAATTTTGTACACTCAGGGGATTAAGCTGGCGATTCCTAATGAGGGACAAATTTTCATAAACCACACTGGAATAGTCACAATTATCCCAATTGTAGTAATGTATTGCTTTGTACTATGAGTATAATACAAAATTATTGTTATTACCAAAAACAAATTGAAAATATCAATTTTACAAATTAAACACACGGCTATTAGAAGTATCATTGACAGTTATTATAAAAAGATTAAGGCTGATTGATACATATAAAATAATATAAAGTAATTATACTTTCTTAAAAATTCATTGATAGAGTAAGAACTAATTAATGTGTTACGTTTTTTTCATCACACTCCATGAAATTCGAAATACAAACAACAAATTCTTGGATATTTACCTTGACCATAGGCATGAATTTTAAAAATACTTAAATTTGATTTCTTACATCCTAAAATTTATCAAACCCATCAAATTATAGATAAAAACATTCTTATTCAATTAAAAAATAAATATTCTTTCCCGGCAAGATATTTCGGCTATTCAAACGCGCCATTTTGCGCGAGGTTTCTGTGACGTCAGAGTATCCTAAGAATCTATATTGTACTAATAAATGTAGCATGCATTTGTAGGTAAAAAAAATAGGTTCTAAATAAGTAATCACCAACATATTATATACTAATAATCTTCTCCGAAACACGCTGCATCTATTGGTACAAGAATTATTCTGATCGGTTCAGTTTTCGCAGTATAACCGAAGGAAAAAACCGTCCATACATGTATTAGTACAATAAAGATTCTTGGGATAGATTTTGACGTCACACTGCGCTTCAACATTGCGTTTCGATGTTTTATATTTCGCGCGTATTTATTGCACTTATGTACATTTAATATTTATTATTCAGCATAAATTTTATAAAAAAAACTATTTAAGATAAAATAAATAATAATAAAGATTAGAAAAAATAATATTTCAATTAAATATAAGTTACATGCATATACCATATGGGAAGTGTTTGTTGTTTGTGTGAACATAAATAAACCTAGGGCTGGCTCTCAGCACCTATCATTGGATGTTAACTTTATAAAATATCATAAATAAAAGTTCTTGATATTGACATAGTAGGTCAAAGTTTCCCTAAATTCAAAAAGAGGCTAACAGGCACCTTCCTATCACAATATAGTGACGAAATAATTTAGTACCTTATTATTTTTTTATATAATTTTGTTCTTACTTGGATTCTTTTTTGGTTTTATTTTTAAGTTAGCTCTAATTGTGTGTTATTTGTTCATGGCACTAGAACCAGCTGGTTGACTGTTACCGCTTGTTGGATCTTATAGTATCTTGCCCCCATTCTTTTTCGTTTTCTCTGCTTTCTCTTTCCGCCAATCTCTAAGTGGGTGTTACAATTTAACAATAATATATATCACATTTTGTTTAGTTTAATAACGATTAATTGTAACCTGTTGATTGTCCTTTGATAAATAACATATTAGATTGCCAGTGTTTAATGGGTTTGTTTTGCAAAAAAAGGTTTAACAGCTCAATGACAGTATTTTGGGGCTTATTTTCAATGTGATCCTCCACATATTCCTGATATAAAGATTTTGAGAGATGGGCAATGATATGTTCATGTTCATCTAAACTAATTTAATCACGTCATGTTTCAGGTTGAAGCTTCCATCCAACATGATATTACAATTCATAGCTTATCATCGAAAACTAGTAATTTGAAATTAGACACAGATACTCTACCATCATTAGAATTAGTCACAGATAATATATTAATATCAGCAACTGAAACAGATGACACAGAGGTGCCAACATTAGTGCAGGTCAAAGAGGACACTCAAGACAATGATGGAGGTAGCATAGACAAAAATTCACAGAAGTATAGACTAGCTATGATTGAGAAAGCACTATCAGATGTGCGTTCTATGAGGTCGTATACATCAGCGAGTACAATAGCCCCAGATGTTGTTAAGCAACAGGTTAAAAAGAACTTAGAACAAAGACAGAAGAAAGTAGAAAGGAAGAAGGCAGTGGCGAAGGGCGAGGCGAGTGCTGGGACCAGAGTGAAGAGAGAAAACAGGGAGACTATAAGAGAAAGTCATGGCTTATGGGGTTGGGATGAATAAACATTAAACATTGAGTTTATTGTTATTAGACTGTTGTTATATACACGAATAAAAATATTTTTATCTTTTCAAAATATTTATATATAATTTTCTTGTTTAATGTCGTCAAAATTTCACCACATTGGTTTATTGGGTCCTACGTGTTATAGAAAATCTATATTTAATAGATACTTTTGTCAGTGGTTCAAAGGCTGTATGGCCTTGATGCACTGGATCTTGAATTAACCAAGCCAAACAAGCTAAGCTGCTCCAGGGTAGGTAAAGAGGAGGATATAAAAGGTATTTATTTTCTCAAAATTGATTACTTTAGAATTCTTTTCGATGTCATTTCTAATATACTAGATACTAATACCGCTTCGGAAATAAATGCGCTTTGAGAGAGAAGAAGCGGCGCAAGAAACTTCCATCATTCTTTTTTGCGCTCTTTTTAATAAAAATATACAATATTGTACTGTCATTGCTATTGCTATAAAATAATCATAATCTAGTCCCAGGCTGTCCGATCACTTAGATATTAAGATGTGGAGTAATAGGATTTACGACAGCCATTTATTAATAAAACATTTAAATTTATTTATAGATAATGCCTGAACAGTGGCTGGGACTTTATTATAAAAGTGTATATGTTTACCCTTAAAGCTATTATGTATCTTATATATAGATATACCCAGCCAAGACCCCGAGGAGCTTAATAATAATAATAAAGAGATATGTTAGGTACGGAACACTAAAAATCAACGAAGTTCTACCCACAGCCCACTTCACAGTAGATACAGGTAAAAGAGGTTGTACTCTATCTTTTTTCTGTGGGTAGTAACTACGTATTTACCTAGCTGTTATTATATATATCTTAATATATATCAATTACGTGTCACGTTGTTTGTCCGCGATGGACTCCTAAATTAACTAACAAAAAACTATTAATGTTAAACTATCTCTGGAACCATAAGCCGTAGAGACTTGAAATTTGGTAGGAATATTCCTTTCGCCGAGTAGAGGTCAGCTAAGAACGGAAGAAAGGATTTTACGGAATTCCACCCGCATTTTTTTTTGTTATAAACAGAACAATGTCTGTCGGGTCAGCTAGTTTTCAATATTTGTTTCGTATGGACGTATTTTTTTGGACGTTTTATTATTGGCAAATTCCTATAAAATAGTATTTTTTTTATTATGTGCAGAACAATGTCTGTCGGGTCTTAGAGAACTTCATTATAACAATTAACTTTAAAAAAAGAAAAAGTAAATATTCGGATAAACGTAGACAATTTTATTAGATTTCATTTGTAGATTATAATTACTGTATCTTGAATGGTCATATTTAGTAATGTTGTGTATAGGTTTTTACCTTCACAAATTAATAATACTTATATGATTAATTTTCTTTATAAAACGTAAATTTTACTTAGCTAAGATGCGTACCTACACAGGAAAGGTACCAAATATGGAATACTTTCCTAATATGGAATACAGTAATATTTCTAAAACTAAGCGTCAAGAATAGACCATATGTGTGTCTTTACCCCTCCTGGTACCCTCGTTCGACGGTTGGGCGCGTGCGGCGTGAGGTGTAACTAGATTAGAATGTACGTACTCTACGTTATACTGTTGACGGAAATTTGATTGGATATTTAGGTAAGTTGTGCGTCAATTTTTCTCGTATTATTCTTAAATGAATATCGCAGAATCAGTTGTTGAGTATATAAGCAAGGTATGCAGTATTTAAGTAGTGTTGTTATTTCACGAATATTTAATAATAAAAAAAGTTACATTCATTTTCCTCCTGCCATGATATTGTTCGTAATATGGAATATAGTTAACACTATTCCATTTGAGGACATCAACGCTATTATATTGATATTATATCATAAGCATTTTTTTATGTTGGAAATTGATTAATATTTCTCTCTTTTACAGATATTATATTTGTAATCAACACTGTCCCACCAGTTACAAACCCGAAAACCTCAACAATGGGTTATAAGAAAACTGTGTAAATCTGTAGTATATCTCGGACTACCCTCTTTCTGATTTGACATACCAACAAACCAAATAAGGAATGGGCGTAAAAGAATTTTACGACCTGACATTGAACATAATTGTTAGTATAATATGTCAAAGCAAAAGGAAAAACGGTATTGTGGGCTGACGCGGAATTAATATCAGGCATTTATGCCCTCGACAGAATCATTTTCACTAATGCCGACTTAGTAACTGAAGAGGACGAATATAAATTTCTCGAGATATCTAAACTACAAGAGCCAACTCTCTTGGTAGGTATAAGAAATGTGTCGACCAAAAGCAATCGGCGAATCACACCCACCAAGGATGAAAATATTAACTCGATAAATACTTATCGGTAATACCCCTGAAGTCATTTCACCTTATCCTTAATTAAAACAAAAACTGTCTAACTGGGACAGAAATACTCCCTATAAAGCTAAATTAGAATTTAGCTTGTTAAACCAAAACAAACAGCAAAAACAAATTGTTCTCGAGCCTCAACAATCAACGAGTGGCTGTAAGAACAACAACCGAAAGACCAAGAAAACCAGTGTTGGAGTCTGGATTATGTTCTGATGAAGATCCACCAGATCTTTATCTAGTGATTATAATGACGATAAACCCTCTGTTCTTTAACCTAACAATTCCAATGCTGATGCCGAGTGCAAGTATTGCTCTGGTTTTTTCAGCGAAGACAAAAATAAAAAGATTGGATTCAGTGCATTGCCTGATGCCACGTTCAGGGTTCCGGAGCAGAATATGCAAATTTTATTTGTGATTTTTGCTTGCAGGTTTAATTTTATTATTTTATTCTAATTAACAAGACTTGACCCTAGGAATACCGTACTCCATAATAGGGTCACATTTTTGAGAGGCATATTTTTTGGTTGATTTATTTTAGTTAATGGTATACTCGTATATTACGGAAATTGCTTATTATTTGCTGATTTAATTATTATTTTTTATGCGTGACTATTACTGCATATAATTATAACCCATGAGACTGATAATAATAACACTCTTATACTGATTTTTTTAACGAATTTGTTTAAGTATTCCATATTCGGTCCTTTTCCCCCTACCTACCTACCTAGGTGTTTACAGGTTATATATATATATATTACAGGTACCTATACCTAATTGTAATTTATATAATATGTCAAATTATATACCTAGTTATCTAGTTAGTAAATCTAAGTAAACAGATAAATAAGCCTTCCAATTAAATTCTTGTCTTTATAATATTGATGATGATAAAAATGTGTTTATTAAGTTATGAGTTTTTAAGACTTAATTATCATTATCTTAATTTCATTATTATACAACTAAATGTTAAATATTGTCATATGGTATTTGATAATATATTAAATTCCATTAAAATGTGTTGTTGAACTTTGATGTTTTTAATCTGATACACCTACCTATATATAACTATTTATATTACAACATAAGTACGTATGTATACATCGTAAAAATAACAAATTCTTATAACTTTTAAACAAATAAAAACTACATACATAATTGTCCTTATCCATATATACGACATCACAACAGCACTCTAGAGCAGAGCGAGAGGTTTTTCTTATTTTTTCTTTGTCATTAATTTTATGAGGTTCTTTATACGTCAGGTATCTCCCTCTCCCCTGCAACCTCAGAGGAATGCCGCGTGAACGCATGAAAAGAGGAGCGTAACGTAATTTTATATAAAAAAGAAGCCTGCTGAGTTTGTTACGCCCGTCCTACTCAGGTCTGAGGCATACATTTTGGAATGGCTCGAAGTCTATGACGTTCAATAAGTGATTTGAAGCGGTTATCGCTCGTGTGACTAACAGCCGGTTTCAATAACGTATAGCTAGTTACGGATACATTGCTGTCACCGTTTAATGACAAGATCTTATCTATCCATAGTTATGTCCAAAATAGTTATAGTCCAATGCTTTATGTCGATATGTAATTGAAATGTAAGTAAGCGTAAAAGGATAGAGTTGTGTACTTTTAGTAAGTTAAACGAAGGATAGATAGGTAATTGAAAACGGCCGTTAATGACTATTTACCATCTGATGTCAAGTCGCTCATCCCAATGCAAGAAAAAACCTAATTCCTAATGGCCGTTCCCAATATACTATCTATAGATAGAGATATATTACTACCTTCTACTGTCAGTAATTAGCTGTCATTAATTTAAAGCTGTCCCAATATACCCGATAAGTCATTCTTATTGCCTTGTATTGGGACGCGTGAATTGCAATTTCCATACAAACTTTTATCGCTGGTAAGCTATACGTCGTCCCATTGACAGACAGCGTGTACGGATGAGGTGAGTTACTGTCGATAAGTTTATTGGGACAGAAAAGTCAACGATAGTTACGATTTTTATCTCAAGTAAGAGATAGACTGAATATTTATTTAGTTGAGTCGCCTACGCGGCTCCCTGATGTGGATAGCCACATGCCGTCCTTATTAGATCTTCTGCTGACTACACATCCCGAGAGTTACCAGGTCTCTGTCGACGCCCCTCTCGGAATGTCTGACCATTGCCTGGTCCGGAGTGTAGTGCCCATCCGACGCCAACGTCGCAGACCACCAGCGACCCGCCGCGTTTGGCACTATAAGTCAGCAGATTGGGATAGGATGCGTACCTTTTTTGCATCCTACCCTTGGGGCAAGGTTTGTTTCCCTTCGGATGATCCTAGTGCATGCGCCGTTGCAGTAGCCGATGTGATACTGCAGGGCATGGATATTTTTATACCAAGCTCTGTAGTACCGATCGGTGGCAGATCATAGCCCTGGTTCGATGCGTCAGTTAAAGCAGTATAAATAGATTGCAAAAAACAGGCGTATCGAACTTGGGTTGCGGCGCTGGGCACAAAGGATCCGAACTGCAAAGTTCTTAAGAGGAAATATAACCGTGCCTCCAGATTTTTTAAGCGGCAAATCGCCCGTACGAAGTCAAAGCACGTCGTCAAAATCGGCGAGCAGCTTTCCAGTAACCCGACCGGAACACGCAAGTTCTGGTCGTTGTCGAAACCTGCTCTTGGTAACTTCAACCGTCCATGCCGCCGTTGCACATGAGGAATGACACCCTGGCCCATACGGCAAAGAGAAAGCCGATCTCCTGTGCGCTCTTTTCGCCTCCAACTCGACTCTTGACGACAACGGAAAAACACCGCTGACCATCCCGCGATGTCAGAGCTCTATGCCTGAAGTACAATTCAGACAGAAAACTGTTAGGCGAGCTCTGTTTTCGTTGGACGTCAGGAAGTCGAGCGGGCGAGATGGCATTTCTCCAATCGTACTTAGAACGTGTGCCCCTGAGTTGACGCCGGTGCTAACGCGTTTATTCCGGCACTCTTATTCCAAAGACGTAGTCCCTGACTCATGGTCAAGTCAGCCCTTGTCCATCCGATCCAAAAAAAGGAGACAGTTCGGATCCGGCAACCTACAGGCCTATTGCTATTACCTCTCCAAAATCATGGGGAGCATAATTAGCCGCCAGCTTTTAGTATACCAAGAAGGTCACCAGCTGATCAACGACCGACAATACGGCTTTCGCCATGGTCGGTCGGCAGGTGATCTTCTGGTATACCTATCACATAGACGGGTGGCGGCTATTGAAAGCAAGGGGGAAGGCCTGTCAGTTAGCTTGGATATAGCAAAGGCCTTTGATCGTGTATGTCACAAGGCGCTCCTCTTAAAACTTCCATCATTTGGGCTTCCCGAGAGCTTATGCAAGTGGACCTCCAGCTTCCTCACTGGGCGTAGCATACAAGTCGTTGTTGACGGTTTTTGCTCGAATCCCAAGCCCGTGAACGCTGGAGTGGCCCAAGGCTGTGTGCTATCTCCCACGCTGTTTCTTCTGCATATCAATGATATGTTGGACACCTCCAACATACATTACTATGCAGACGACAGCACTGGTGATGCCGTATACACGGGCTATGCAAGTCTCTCTCGGGAAAACGTCGACCACTGCCGGGAGAAACTTGTGTCTTCTATCGAGTCCTCTCTCGAGAAGGTCGCGGAATGGGGTAAATTGAACCTTGTCCAATTCAACCCCCAGAAGACTCAAGTATGCGCGTTTACCACAAAAAAATCCCCATTTGCCGTATCACCGCTCTTCGACAACACTTCCCTAAAAGCCTCGCCTAGTATCGGAATACTGGGTCTCGAAATCTCGAGCGATTGCCAATTCCGTGGCCATCTGGAGGGCAAAGCCAAATTGGCTTCGAAGAAGCTGGGCGTCATCAATAGAACACGGCAATACTCCAAGCCGGCCCACATTCTAGCGCTCTACAAAGCGCAGGTCCGGCCACACATGGAGTATTGCTGTCATCTCTGGTCTGGCGCACCCCAGTATCAGCTCGATCCATTTGCCGCGTGCAACGCAGAGCAGTTCGAATTGTCGGGGACCCAGTGCTCTTTGAACGGCTAGATCACTTGGCGTTGCGTAAAGACGTCGCTTCATTGTGTGTCTTCTACCGCATTTATCACGGGGAGTGTTCCGAAGAGCTGTTCAACCTGATTCCTGCCGCCGAATTCCACCTTCGCACGACACGCCACAAGTTAGGATTTCATCCCCACCATCTGGATGTGTGACGGTCCTCCACAGTGCGGTTTTCAAGGAGCTTTCTTCCACGTACTACAAAGCTGTGGAATGAGCTTCCTTGTGCGGTTTTTCCGGGACAATACGACATGGGTACCTTCAAAAAAAGCGCGTACACCTTCCTTAAAGGCTGGCAACGCTCTTGTGATTCCTCTGGTGTTGCAAGATAATGTGGGTGGCGGTGATCACTTAACACCAGGTGACCCGTACGCTCGTTTGTCCTCCTATTCCATAAAAAAAAAGAAACAGAAAAGGACAAAACAACCCTACTGCATCGATGCAGATGCAGCTGAACTTGATCGCAGGCTTATGATAAGCACCGCACATGTTAGAGCCTTAACACATGGTCGGGTTTGGTACGGCCGGATCATCGGACAGTCCGGTGGTCGCCTCACACCAAATTGTCGGGCGTCGTACTCAGTATGGTCCGGGCAATGTGACATACCATCGAATATGGTTTCGCTACCGCAATTCGTCCGATACTTCGTACCAAATGCGACCATGTGTTTAGGTTATTACACTGGAGCAATGCCCTCTTCGAATATATTTTTTAAATATTATGCTGTGATAATATTGTTTTAGTATAACGTTATCAATAGTTTATAGTTATCAAGGGCACGGCTCGGTCGCTGACGTAATTCAATTGTGGGCCAATCTCAAACAAACAAGTTATTTAATTATATTATGTTAAGTCCAATTTTTTGTCGGTAATTCAATAGAAGGTATCTACATTGCTGAGCACGTTGAAAACTGATTTGAAACTCGTAGAGGAAAATTGCATTTGAAGAATGCATTTTTCACATCTGTAGTAATTTGTGGGGAAAAGTAATCTAAAGGTACATAATATTATATTAAAATAGTAACAAAATTGTATCTGTAACTTAAATCTCGTTTCAAAAGAATACTTGCTGTTTTACTCATACAAAAAATACCAAACAAAATCCTAGGACTACCACTATTAACTTTAAAAGAATTTTTATCTAATTTATCTGTATGTATGTTCGAGCAAAACGCAATAATACTGAGCAGATTTGATTCAAATTTTGGATGAATAATAAAAAGAGATCTCGACAAGATACGGATGTAACCAGACAACCTTCGAGTATGGATGTGTTTCGTAGAGCTCCCTATACTAACTGAATAATACTTTTTGGTATTGTAGCAAGAAAGTTCTGTAGTTGCAGTTTGTAAATTTTTTTAGGTAGCATTGTAATGCAATGTATGCTTCCTACGTAATAAGGATCAATGTCACTCTTACATCGTTTCTAATGCTTTCAGCTGTTGCGGAGAAATATATTTTTGTTTATAATAATTCTAGGGACTATTGACAGAGATAGCTATGATTCATAAACGGACTGCATTATATTTTTATTGTACAAAAATTAAAAATAATCTGCGTCATAAAAGATTTAATTTTAGAAATTTTCAGTGCCAATATATTCAGAATCATGGCCGAATTGCAACCCCCCACTTTTAGGATGTAGTTGTTTTACACCCCTTTATTTTTGCTGCTTTATATGAAATGAAATGAAATTACATATTTATAATGCTTTGGAATAGGGTATGTCCAGATCTTAAATATTACATGAATATTAATATGGTTTATTATTATGGGGCTCATCAACTCATTTTCAAAGAGCTATATTAGGTATCCCCCCCGTACGAATCTTGTAGGCCACTATTTCGTAAGCTGAATATACCTACATATTAACACTAATTGGCATGTATATATTGGAAGCATGCATGTTCGTTAAAAAACATAAAAATTTGTTTAAAACTGTTAGACAGGTTCATACACGCTGCACCAGAAATGGTCATACACTGGTTTTGGATAGACCACAACGTACTTCATTGCTTCAACGTAACGCATACGGAATGTGTGTTAAATTATTTAATAAAATACCCGAATGTGTACCAAAATTTACCCGAATATAAATTTATATTAACTCTTAAAAAAATTCTATTGACATCAGTATATTATAATGTAAGTGAATTCTTGAATTGTCACATGGATATTTAAATTTATTATTTATATAAATAATTGTATATCACTGATATTTGCATGCTTTGTATAGAGCTGAATGTAAGCAAACTGTAAACATTTGTACTATACCATCTTGTAATGAAACCTATTCAATGCAGATAAAGTATAGCTTATCTTATCTTATCTTATCTTACAAAGTGCTCTTTATCCAGCTTAAATTAAAAGCATGCAAAAACTTAACACTTAAAGCAAAAAATGCAGCTATTTAAAGAGTCTTGATATAAATATTTTATTTGAAAGTATTTTCAAGTCCTCAGGCAATTTGTTATATAATTTTACGAATTTTTTTTATTATTATTAAGTATTTTTAATAAAAGTGATGTTTTAGGACAATGTGTATAGCCACAACGTAGATGACATCACGGACATCAGCTATTATCTATATTAATTGTAAAGCTTGTTGATGTATTGTTTGTTAGAAGGGTCTTAAATCTCCGGAATTACCAGTTGGATTAAAAATTTATTGATAACAAGCCACCTACACACAATTATTAAATAAGAAACCATAATGGGTGATAAATTCTTAGAACTAATTAATTTTTTATTTGAACATTTTCTGCTTAGATAACTGAATAGGTACCTACCGCGCGCACTCCTACGAGATACCGCCGGCGAACTCGCAAGATGCGGCAACAAGCACTACGCCGAAGTCGGCGTACCCGAACCAGTCTCGTTGTAAGTAATTTGCAAACGCGTGCCTTATGATTTATTAAATTTTCCTGTCATAAACCGAGGTAGAATAACAGTTCTCGTCGTGAAACTGTTTAATAAATACTTCAATAAATAAGAAGATAGGTACTTATATAACATTTAAACATTACAATATTAAGTTCCTGCATTATGGAACTGTTGTGATCCTACAATATACTCACATAATATACTAGTGTGTATAGACGACTTGGCAGCCCGATGATGCGTGAGAAATTGTGAATGTGTACCTACCGGTACGTTAGCTAGTGGTTTCATATTAAAAACACTAAGGAGCTAATGTGGCTTACTGTTTATGACTTATCAATCAAATTAGGTTACAGTAACAGTAGACCTGCTTTCCTTTTCTACCTTGCTGTATCTCTGTTTTTTTTTTTATGGAAGAGGAGGATAAACGAGCTTACCGGAGGGTATTTAAAGTTAAGTGATCACCGCCGCCCACATTCTCCTGTCACACCAGAGGAACCACTGGAGCGTTGACGGCCTTTTACCCTTTTAGAAAGGTATCGTCCTGGAAACACCGCACAAGGAAGACATTCCACAACTTGGTTGTACGTGGAAGAAAGTTCCTGAACAACCGCAGTGTAGATGAACGCTAGATATCATACCCACCATCTGGTGGGGATGATATCCGAATTTTCGGCGTGTAAGAGATGACAGCAATACTCCATACGTGGCCGGACGTGCACTTTGTAGAGCGCTAGAATGTGGGTAGATTAAATTAATGCCACGCTCTATTTAGGACGACCAGCTTCTTCGAAGCCAATTTTCATTTCGAAACCCAGTAATCCGATACTAAGCGAGGCATAAAGGGACGTGATGTCGAAGAGTGGTGATACGTCAAATGGGGGTTTGTAGTGGTAAACGCACAAACTTATCGACGTTCTTCTCTCTCGCAGGTTTTGTAAGTCTATACGGTAGTATATTGTCAGTCTGTGGTTGTGATTTATAGGTGCGCGCTCGAGGCCCGATTACACTGATGAGATAGCCAGATTAGTGAGGAATAGTTTAGGCTTCAAGTATTAGATTACAAAGTACACCTGTCACGTAGTAGGTGTAGAGTGTAGCTGATAATATTGATGTTTGTGAAGTAGTCGGAAGATAAAGCGCTCCCGAACTGTTTTAATGCGTGCGATGGCGAAATAGTTTGTGAGATGTAAATACAGGGTACCTAATATTTATTGACAAAGATAAACAAAATTACCGACTTCAAACATGCAGAACATTTTTTAAACAATTTATGTATTTGGTATATATATATTTGGTACGCTGGCGATTTTTACATTATATGGCCAGATGCGGGTTGATTTTTTGGAGAAGGATGTTCACTATTGAATTGAACTCCTTCATGAAGCGGAAACAAGTCAAATGGACTTGGGATAGCCCCGATGGTGTCACCAAAAATGAGATTGACTTCATTAACTCGACCAAAAGACAAGAGAAGATATTCAATGACGTCTTTGTGATCAACTCAGTGAAAACTGCGAGTAATCATCGCATAGTAAGAGGCACATTGAATATACCACATCCAAAACCGGAGCGGTCTCTACTGGTGAAGTCTACGCTCCGACCCGCACCCATCCAGATCCAAAACCCGGAAAACTTTCAATTAGAATTGCCGCTTCGAATGCCTCGGTAACTGCGTTTACGTGGACGAGTATAATAACAGGTTCGTGGCAACTGCTGGGTCTAAGTTCTTAAATGCCATCCGTTCAAAAAACTGGAAAAATTTCAGCTACTCGCCTCACATTGATGGATGTAAGTCGCCAAATGACCCTTCAGTCTCCGGACGATATTATTATAGGCAGCTAAATAGACAGATCACCAAGTCATTGACTATTAGGTATTAAATTTAGCAAACGAAGCAAGCAGCGTTTCATACAACTTATGTTGTACTGTCGGACTAAAGTGCAACTACGACTAGTTAGATCTACAGTGCCTATCTTGCTAGAAAGCCAATGCAAGCCTCTGGTAACGAGGGCTCTAAAGTATTTAAGCTGAAGACCGGTGACGGCAGGGTCGTTTTGTCTAAACTGGAACTATTGAGGGAATTTGAGAATTTCTACGGACAGTTATACACGACCGCACGCACACCTGTTACCTACAAGCTAAATTAACCCAACACCTAGAACATAAACTGTAAAGAGAATTCATTACAGACTCTATCCTCAGAGTTGTTTAGCTTCAAATAAACTGTTGGCCCGGGAAGATAAAGTAACAAAGGCCACAATAGATCCAATAAGAAACATAGTGTCCGCAACAAGAACACGTCATCATCCGAACAACTAATTAGCCCACACACATAAACGTATACAACTTTTTAGCATTTCAAGACATAACAACATTAATTATTGTATAAGTCGTATGCAAAAAGACCCTTGCAAGTTGCGTGCATCATTAATCGTCCCTATTGTTAGACTGGCCATTGACCAACAGCTGCAGAGCATTGTAATAATTCGCAAGGATATCTGTGTACCAATCATTTAATTCTCTAGAAGCAGTAATTCTCGTGATTGATGAGATTCCACTGGTGTTGCAAGAGATTGTGGGCGGCGGTAATCATTTAACAACAGGTGACCCGTACGCTCGTTGTCCTCCTATACCATAAAAAAAGCAGTAGGACCAAGTTCCTAGCTATATAATTGTCTAATCATAAACATTTTTTTATATAAAGAACTGGACTTGATTTGCTTATTTAATCAAAAAAATACCTATTTAAAACAAGGGTACACACCTTAAAACGTGACATAAGAATGGCTTAGAATGTGGAATTGTTTTTATTTAGGGCGTCAGTAATTTTTTACATCTAATAATATATTATTATTATCTATACTACGTGTGACACAGAACGTACATTACTTACCTGCTGAATAAATTATAAGTACCAATTATCATGACGATATTATTTAGTAAGGGGTAGTAGACTAAAAGATGAGAAGGGTACCTACCAAAGAATATTACTCTCTAACAAGAGGTACCTACCTACTCCCAGTACCTACATTTATTATAACAGTATTGAAGTCGCGAACAGAGGCTACAATAATATGATACTTAAAGAGAAAATATTTAATTTTTTTTTTATCCGGAACAATCTGAAAACTTAGGTAACCTATGAATTTAAACAATTCTAGTACTTAAATACTTACTTATTAATATAAAAATAAAATAAAAATAGCAGTAGGTAGTATTAGCGAAATACATGGACAAATTAAATTAATTTAACTCAAGGTCATCAAATGTCAATCGGTCATAACTGTGCTTTGAAAAAACCATTGATGTTACCTTACCTACTTAAAGGATACCTTAGCTGTACTACTGACAACTACTATAGGTAATATCATTGACTGACAACCGAAAACCTATCGATTTAACATTCCTAGGTTTAAATATTTATTTTGATCAAATCAAACGAAAGTCACTCGCGCGAGAATTAATTATCATTATAATTATTTGCAAAATATAAATGAGCTATCGAGAGGTCCGGTACCTACGTGTGTTTGTGCTTTGTGACGTGCGACCGCGCCCTCGTCCATTCACAGTCACAGCTGTACACAATTGTTGTAGTTAGGTATTTTACACACTAAGCGTCTCGTAAGTTATATTAATATCATGAGAATCAATTATTTTACATACGGACAGGTTTCACAGCATCTATCACTTTTTTGGTACAAATAGTATTTGTGTGCTCCTAGATAGATCTTCTGAAGTGAAACTTCGTTAGAATCGTTGTAATTTGAAACTTGATTAAAGGAAAAAGTGAGACGATAGAGGCATCTTTGCCATCTATAAAAATATTATTTGGCCGCCGCGCCAAATTATGATTGCAACAATATGGATCTCCTATCCGAGGTTCTCGAGGGTGCAGGGAACGACTTTGGGATCATTTTTGAAATCCAAGATGGCAAACGCGCAAAATTATTTTTGGCGCTATTCATATGCGTGGTGGTTATAATGACAACCCTAATGCCAATCAACTAAAAGGCATCTTTCGGAACTAAAATTGTTTAACCCAGGAAACTGTAAGCTAACTAACACGAAACACTAAAAAACGTCAGTATTTTAGTGTTTCGTTATCAAGTGTTCTTATTCACTGCATATCATTAATATAATATTATGGCGACGAACTATAATCCGGCTAAGTTGCAAAGCGAACAATTGCTGAAAACATAGTGGATTTCGACTATTTCCGTTTTGTACAAGATTATAACCGTCATCTGTCAATCTATCAATGACTGCACGTTCCATACAATCGAGTGTACTGTTTTTTTCTTATTTTTGCCGCTTTTTGTATTTTTTGATTTATGATTCATACATGCGTTGTTGACAATAGAGGCTAACATGTTATATGTTGCCTAACAGCAAGAGGCTCTGTCTAAACGTACAAACTATCTAAGCTTCTGATGTCAATATGACAAAAGATGTCAATCAATTTATGTAAAAAATCTGTGTAAATAATAACAAGGTAAATCAATGACATAGTATACCATACTTATATTAAATTGAACAGTGGTTAAACGAATAACTTATTAATGTTTAATAATTTGTAGGTTTTTATAATATGGGGGGGCTATAAAGGCAAGGTTTATTTGGATGATAATTAAAAAGGAGATAATCTAAAATATTCAAAAATGACACCTAGAATGCTATTTAGATTCAATATGATGACGGATATCCACAACAGTGCTACAGGTCAGTATTTTGTACCAGAGGTTGAGTGAAAACACTTAGGGTAGACCGGGGACAATAATAAATTTTTTTTACTTAAACTTCAATTGTGATGACAAAATGTAGATTAAAGAAACGTAAAATGTCAAATACCTACAGGATTTAGGAGCCATCATTTACTACATGGTAAATTTTAATCTTAAAGTGAACACTGAACAGAGTTCCAATTTACCCCTACAGAGGGTCATTTGTAACACTTATTGAATTCAAAACAAAACGCTGAATAATCAAAAATCAGTCTTCTTTGTTTAAAAATGAAAACTATAACTCTTCTGTGGCAATTTTTAATGAGGCATGGAAAATTATTGACAAAATTTACGCAAACTTAACAGTCCGTTTTCTTGGTAAAATCTAAAAAAATAGCATAATTCTTATTTTACTGAAGAAACTCTGTGTCATCACTGTACAACAGGCTTCTGGACTACAAAGTATTATGCATCATTGTGATTACGGTTAACATGCCACACACTACCTTTTGCCTGATACGCCGTGCTCGGGCATATAGCACCTATGAAACTTTACAATAAAATTGCATAGCCCAAAATATCAGTCAAATTCGCAATTATGAAATACATATTATGCAGATACCTCCTGTTCTGTGCATTGTACATAAGCCCAAAATCCAGTGCACTGAAATCATTGCTCGGTCATTAGTCTACAAGATGCTGTACAAACTATGCAAAAGTATTCTTCATTATCTTTGTAATCTTCTTGCATTACATTTTTTGGTGCGTTTATTGAGACATTACCTACGCTTAATTTTATTTTGTTTACGTTCAAAACAGTTTGCTTTTTAGTTTAGATTTTTCATTGCTTTTTGAATGTATTTTTCTATTTATTTCTTCAGACTCTTTTCTTATCGCCTCTTTTTGTGGGATGTCTGTGTATCTACACTATCCGGTAGTGTAGCTTTTCTTCCTGCCTCGTCTATAATAGATATACATATATCCAGGGGCGTGCATTGCTTTTCTAGCAAGGTAGGCACTGTAGAATCTAACTAGTCGTATTTGCTTTTTACTCCGACACGCCTCACGCATATATCGCTGAAAGTTGATTTGATATCGATTTTTATAATTTTATCACATGACATTAGTGTAAAAAATCTATAAAAACGACGCATATGCATTGCACCAATGAATTAAAATCTCTTAGAAATAATTCTTTGATAAATATTTAAAAAATGTAGGCATTTGTACCACGGGGGCAATTGTAACGTTACAGCCGACTCGGTAAAACTGTTACTATTGTACCTACGAAGCCATTTGGTCGAAATTGTAAAAAAAAATCTGTAATCGAAACAAAAGATGTGGTCAAAGGATATCCTATTAGATTCTCTAATCTTTAATAAAACCTGTGGTATTTAGAACTCTTTGAAACATGCACTATTACGAAAGCAATGAAACAATGAATGAGCCTAGTAAAACTTATAGTAGTTTCTTTGAATTCTTAATAAAGTATAGTACACGTCCGACTCACACTGCACTCGCGGCTGAGTGGCAAACACGTCTGTGCACGAATAAACCGTTTTAACTGTTTAGTCACGGAAATATTGCCAATGTTACTATTGTCCCTGGTCTACCCTACTTGTTAAAATTGTACTAAGATAAAATAAGCTAAATATTATTCAGCAGGAAAACGCTCGGCATGTAAGCACCCTAATGTTTTTAGTGAGTTTATCAATACAGCTAAGGCGGGTGTCCATCGTCGTTCAGTAGTGATTCGTTATCTACGTACGACGCACGCGCACAACATGGCACAGGATAACCTTGGCGCAATTCTTTACAAGACGAAAGACTTACGAATAGTAAGTACAATAATATTATGTCATATTGATATCCAGTTATTTGATGAATTAGTTGAAATTTTTTAACGTTTTGATTGAGATTTGTGTAATTGCATGTAAACTTCGGAGTTTTCGTAGGGAAAAGGGATACTTGTATTACGTATTCTTTGGTAGGGATTCCAGAACGACTGCGCCAATTTTTATGTAACTTTCACGCAATCTTCAAATTGGCCTAGAGTGATCCTGATATGTTATACCTTTCTTATATAAATTAAATTTTTATTAATTTAGTCTTTACTTATTTTACTTTTTATATGAGCGTACCTTTTACTTGTAAATTTTTGGCGGTTCACGAACAAATAAATAAATCCTCTGAAGTTTGTTACCTACCGAACGGATCTTATGTTTTTTATTAGGGTAATAGAATAGGGTCATTGCGACGATTATAGCCGATACACATAATCGGATTTGTTGCTAAGACTATTTAAAGTTACCACAGATTAAAGAGTAATAGTTAATAACGTAAGCGTCTCAAGACAGCTCAGTATCAATACCCCCTTAGATTAATAATTTATTTGTTAATCTGTGACCTCCACAAATCACATTAAACTGTCCTAGCACGCCAAAAGATGTTTTCACTTCAACAGCTAAGTAGGTTTTTGCTTATGCATTATAAATAACTAATAAGCCCCAGCGACCGAATACACGTAAAAAATCACCCGACGACCTTGCAACTAGTGTAATATTTAATATTAATTGGTATAAGGCAATAATATTATAGTATTGTATAAGGTATATATTTTAAACAAGTGACATTAACGTCATACATAATAATATGTTTTTGTCATACACTGTTGTTTTTTAAATATCTATTTTGTGTTTAATATATTATTGTTATATATTAGTTATTCAATATATTAAGTACCTACCTATTATATATTAAGTATTGAAATATTAGTCTCTTTAATGTTATATGAGTGGATTTTTAAAGTAATTGATATCTTAAAATTTAAATATCTAACCAGGATCAATGTCAAGAATCACTATTTAGAAATACCAGAAAATTCACAAATATTTTATTCTAGATCTTAAGGCGAAATCCAACGCAAAGTTCACATTAGTATTATATTGTATATCAAACTTAAGCCTTTGGGACTGGGACGCAACATTTGTCTTAAAAAATATAAATATAAACACTAATGAGTCGAAATTTTAACTCGAGTATTAAACATTAATTTTAATTAAATTTTAACTCGAGTATTTAACGTTAATTTTAATAACCATTACCACCAATTTTTTTTTTACTTACTTTAATTATTTTATTTACGTTGCATTGATTGATGATAATCGATTCCTACGTTAACATTAACTTAACTTTTTAATTATTATTGGGGGCACCGAGCTTCTAGCGAAAACAGTCGCCTTATTCTCGTACAGCAACAATAGTAGTAGAAGAATTGATAAAACAGTATTTGTAACTTCAGTTCAGTTCGTCGGTGCAGTTAAAGGGTAAACATGGTCGGATTTGATACGGTGGAACCATCATCGGACGGTCTGGTAGCGGA
Organism: Leptidea sinapis; assembly: GCF_905404315.1. Taxonomy (NCBI): domain Eukaryota; kingdom Metazoa; phylum Arthropoda; class Insecta; order Lepidoptera; family Pieridae; genus Leptidea; species Leptidea sinapis. The sequence goes on along the minus strand of NC_066300.1, from coordinate 881,391 downwards.
CCATATTTGATGGTATTTCGCATTGTCCATCGAATAAATTTTTTACTATTTCCATCCGGACCGTACCATAGGCCGAGGCCGGATCAATTGGTGCGAGACACCCACCGGACTGTCCGATGGTGCTGCCGTATCAAATACGACCATCATGTGTTTAGCTCATTAAAGTTCTAGGGATATGATAGGAAAATACGACTCTAGACCTAAACGTGGATTGGATCAGAACTTAACGTCAAAGATTTTGAATTAACGTGAATAGCAGCGCTGCACTGTACGACCACGGGTCGGAGGAGCTGTTGTTGTTACGAATTACGATGGACGTAACGTGCGCAAAGTCAGATATACCTTTCTTATTAGTCAGATATATGCTATGTATTTTGACAATATAAGGTGTACTTTGGGGCTTGGTAATAATCAAGTTACTTAAGACCATGAATTATTTTGCACTGCATGGTTTATTTTATGCTATAACCGGATGCAACGGAAAAAACGACAGGTAAGAGACACTAATACAAAAATGTGTAGGATGAAGCCGGCAAAGAATGAGACAGAAATATGCATACTATTTTATTTTTATGTATGACGCGAGTAGGTATACCTTAATATATTCTTATGTCATACCCACGACTTATAACTGCATAGGCACCAGGAGAACATAAATATGGTAGCGGTGCTAGTAATGTCTTTCATAGCGGTTGTAATCATGTGTCATCCTAGCAACATGTACCAGGACTTCATATGTAGTTTAGAGGTTCATGCACAATGCAGGTTTCACTTCTGACATGTGTACCTACTTTGTACACACGCAATTTTTTTTATTTTTTTTCTATCGAGGAAACTAAGATTAATCAAATTTCCAAACTAGAGTACAATACAATGTAGTGAATCCTTAAAATATACATAAATATCATAACTAGCTGGAAGCGATTACGTATTACTGCGTCGGCGTGGCCTAAAGTATAAGTACCTACTTAATACAATATTTTGTTAATGCTATTTATTATTTACAGGAAACAATACCCCTACCCGAGACTCTCGGTGACAATGGTAAGAATTGATTTTATCTACTCCCATATCGTAAGTTTGAATTGTAAACTTTAAATCGAGTTAATAAGTAAACACAAAACCGAAAGTAAAAATAGAATCATAATTTTTATTATAACAACATTATATTAGTACATTTTTACCAATGCCTGAACGGCTCGATGAGCTCGATGACGAGTGACCATGTGTCAACAATATTAAAATAAAAAACACAATGGTGGATTTTTGTCACCAAATTCAATGATGGATTTAAGCTTCATAGGTTTCTTTAGAATAATAGGTTCATATTAATTGTGAAAGTGACACCGGTTTTTTAATTATGAATCAGAACACACCATAAGCTGGGAGTACCTCGACGCGGTGAAGGCTGTAATAGTTTAACAAGTGGGAGGCTGCTTTGCACAGGATGCCGGCTAGATTACGGATACCACTACGGCGCCTATTTCTGCCGTGAAGCAGTAATGTGTTAGCATTACTGTGTTTCGGTCTGAAGGGCGCTGTAGCTAGTGAAATTACTGGGCAAATGAGACCTAACATCTTATGTCTCAAGGTGACAAGCGCAGTTGCAGTGCCGCTCAGTATTTTTGGGGTTTTTCAAGAATCCTGAGCAGCACTGCATTGTAATGGGCAGGGCGTAAAAAAACTGTCTAAAACTCAAACTCATTCAATAATTACACTAAAAAAAAAATTCAAAATCTAAAACCCGACTGCGTTTCTGTGTAATTTTGAAATGAAAACCCTAAAACAAGAAGATCGACATACCCGATTTCACTTAACTTAGTAACTTAAATTTGTAGCGGTCGGTAGATTGGTAAAAGTAGTCAGTAGGTAGATTGGAGTAATCTGCAATGTAATAACATAGGTATATACTCTCAATTCAAAAATCTAATTGATTGCACTTTACTAAATAAGTTAACTTACTAAGTTAAGTGCAGTCGGGTATGTTGACTTTCTTTGGTTTAGGGTTTTTTAATTTTTACTAGTACTATCTATGACCTCATTAAGCAACAGTTTCATAAAGCTTATATATAATTACTATTAGTCCTCAGACAGACGTGGCAAGGTTTTTAAGTTAAGAACTTATAGACTCGGATTTCAAACAAAAATACTAAATGATGATCATAACGTCTTGTAGAACATTGTATTTATGCTTATTTGCAATTCTAATCCGACCGGATTTTATACATCGTCTTTATTTGACGACAAACAATACACTTTGAGCCCCCGCACACTAGGCCAGTAAAACATATGACGTGGTATGGGAGACCGCGCACTACGCAGCCACAAATTCCCGGCTGTGGCAACCAATACAACGCGCCTGTTTGCACGGCTACCAGCTGGCTGCGCGCAGTCAGAGCATGTGTAGGTGAATGTATGTGGCTGCCGTCAGTCTCCGCGCACTAGTAGTAGCAGTCAGATGTAATTGGGGTTCCGAACTTTTTCAAAAAATAACTTTGTATTTGGAGAAATACATTGAAAGCCGCCGTGCGTATTCTACGGCTGTTCCAACGTCGAAACGAGGTGTTACCATCAACTGACACAAATGCAACAGATGTCTCACGATTCTGAATTACTAGAATTATTTCAGGAGAACTTGACCTAATTAATTCATTATCATGCCAATATAAGAAATAAATAATAAATGTTATGACTTATTAAACATATTTTGTCATTTTCGCACTCACAAAGTAATCACAAGTTTTTCTCAAGCTCGCAAGGGGGTATCAATGCCGATTGAATTTCGTATTTTTTCCAAAAGATTATAAAACGATTGCACTGATATCCTCGTGTAGTTAAAATTCCAGTCTGGGAATGCACGAACATCTTTAAAATAGTAATTGGAATTAGCCTTTTGATTGCCTTTCTAGAGAAAGCATATGAATCCAGGGTCTTTTCAGTTCTTCCACATCCATATCACTCGACGGAAGGATCTAAAATAGTCGTCGATTGGCTGCTATAACTGGCTGCGGCAACCAGGCTGCCTAGTGCGTGGGGGTCCTTACTGTGGTATTATTTGCCAAAACAAAAACTCCGTCAAGATATACAAAATTATCATTTTTCGTATTGAAAAGCTGTTATTTTGATGTAATACATACTTTAAAAATAAAATTGAAGTGTACAATTATAATAATTAGCTTTTTTTAAATTTTTATGCGTAATATGTTTTAGCAAAAAACTGATATTTTTATGTGATACATTTATAGATTTAAATAAAAATAAAGTGTACATTTAAAAATATTTAGCTTTGTAATATTGCATTCATTATATGTTTTATAAACCGTCCATGTGCGTTCAGAACTGCACATTATGACCATCATAAAAATAGACTGTTTTATTAGATCATATTTCTCATCTGTAAAATGTTATTAGTGCTAAATAATAATAGTTTGTCTCGGAATTAAGAAAAACTATGACAGCTACCAGAAAACTTTTCATTACGACCGACTTTGACTTTGACTTTGATAGGCTACATGGTTAGATTGTCGTGTAAACGTACACGGGCGAAATCCTCAACGGATATTTATACATAGGTATAAGTACGTTTTTAACTATTATGGTTTAGAAGATACCTACAGCCCGCTAACAGACAGACTGAGTGACGAACACCGTAGTTTTATTTGGTACTTCGGTACTTTCTTCGGGTACTTATTTTATTTCAGCCTTTTCAACTGAATACGTGCTCCTAAAACTTATAGAATAGACTATAGAGTCTGCTGTTCGCATATATATGAATTTTAGAAGCTTGAAATTTTTTATCCCGTTATGGTATGGGCTCTTTGTGATTCAGCCTGTCAGTCTGTATTTTAAGTTTCTTATCTCATTGATTTCAGTGCCAATGATAACATAATTTGCATTAATAAGTTGCATGATAATAGCCACACCTAAATTGTATTCGTAATTGGTATCGAAATGAGTTAATTATAATAATTTGATTAATTTAATTTAAATAAATAGTAATATGTTATGTAGTTACCTTTTATATAGTTAAAAGTAGTACGGAGGTAGGGATAAAGTTATTTAGAATTTATTGGATTGATTTAATAATAAGTATGTTTTACTACACATTATCAGTAGGATTATACGTAGACCGTTCAAATAAAGTTAAGATAAAATAGCAGATACAATCATGGCTAATGTTACGAAACAGAATAAAACACAATACTTTTAAATTTATTTTTCGTTCAGTACGTCTGGGACGTCTGACGGTAGCTAGTCAACTCACTGATCTCTACTTATATACCACTGGACTTGCGGCTGTCAAAGTGCTTTTGTGCCTGTTTGTTATTCGCCATTTTGGCGCTGTTGGCTTCTATCAACAATAGCAAATTGTTGATTGAAGGCTGTTGGCCATGTAGCGAGAGTCTGCGGTACTAAAACTAGTGATGACAACCTCAGCAACCATCGATAGATGGTGGGAAACTATTAACAAAAAAAATTGTGTACTTTACGTTGATTCTTGAAGTATCTATAAATAACACGGAAAACGAAAGGTCCGGTCCGCCATTTGTTTTATACCTCAAAATTAGTTCTCTGGACGCTCGCGAGTGGCGCTTCAAATGGGTACAAAAAATTGCTGTCAAACATATGGAACAGCCTGTCCAGTGGTATTTATACAGGTCAGTGTAGTCAACTAGACTCTTTGTATCTTACTTCTGCTAACATAATAGTCTCTTGTAACTTATATGTCTACTGATGGCTTAGTATACAAAAGTCGTCGTAAATTAAGTAAATTACAATATTATGTATAAGTTGTAAAACAAAATAATTTCATTCCTTTCTAATTGTATAAAAATAATTTAATGATATTCAAATACACGCTATTATGCTGTATAATAATATTTTCATGGGTTATATGTATTCCTTCTTTATTGCAATATTGTTATTTCTACAAAAGTAAAATAGCACGAGGAATACCAATTTTTAGGGTTCGTGTTATGTTACGCCAAACAAGTGGCTAAAATTTCCTAAGAACTTCTTGCGTGCGTACATATTAAGTACACACATACTTTTAACTTAACAACCATTATTATAGAGGTACTCCTGAAAATGGACTGCGTGGGCATCTGCGGGTCGGACGTGCATTACTGGCAGAGTGGGGCCTGCGGACACTTCGTGCTGGATGCGCCCATGGTGATGGGCCACGAGGCTTCCGGAGTCGTTTGTAAGGTAAGCTAATAAATTAAACTTTTTACTATAAACGCACCGTAAATAGATGGAGTGATAAGTGAGAAGTTTTGATAGGAACATAATGTATTTAAATTAAAAAAAATTCAAATTCAAATATTTTTATTCAAAATAGGATTTTAAATCACTTATTGAACGTCAAAAACTACCATCCATTCAAAATAGTGTACCTCAGACCTGAGAAGAACGGGCGCAAAAAACTCAGCAGGCTTTTATTTATAAAAATATGTATTACAATGTTATATCGTACATAAATACGTACGTATAAATTGATAATTAAAGAGCCTGTTTTCGCTCAATTCCCAGTCTGTAGTATCATTAAGAAAATCATTTATGTTATAACCTTTACCACACAATTGAGGGAAAACCTAAAGAAACGGCAGAAAACCCTTAAGAATAGAAATTGGTAATAAAATTGGTAATTCGAGTGTTTCACGTTCAGGTCGTCATTTCTGCTGCGACAAAAGAACAACACAAAATCGTAATTTATAACTATTTTTTTGCATTTCCAAAGGCTTTAGAAAAATGTAGAAAATTATCATGATGTTCAGACTATTACGTAATACACAAATAGCTAAGGTATAAATTAAGTCATTACAATACTTTTTTGTTTTCCTAGACCGATAAGCCATAGAAACTTGTACTATCATAGCCAATTCGCATATATTTATCTTATCGTGACGCTGCCACATAATAACGTTTCATAACATTGCAATATATTGTATTAAAAAACGAGTTGTACTCCGCGAGTGCCATCAGAAATGAATACTAGAATATTAACGTTGTGTATTATTCAATATTTTGGAATGGTTAGGGATTAATTTCGCACGAATTGCTTTATTTGTCAGCATAAAAGTACTAGCATTTATGAAGTTAAATACAATATTCATTTATAAAAATTTAACAATTCAGAACTAATATTATAAGTATTTTACATTAAAAAGTTTATCTTTCAGAAAAACCAACTTTCATCCATAACATAACATTCAACGACCGTCTTACGAATTTTCGATCAAGTCACGTGACGCGAGTTTAACATTTTATACCCATCTTAAGAAAAGTGTTCAACGCCGCTAAATGCCTACGTTAAAAACTATATGCCTACGTTAATATCAATAGCTATAATTGTGTAGTTGTGGGTTCTACAATATGGTGCATTTACAACCTTTCCCGAAAATATGTGACATCGTGCGCCTTGTCCACGTAATGTTTACAAAAGAGTTTCGAAATAAAAAACCTGACACATTGAAATTCTGAATATTTAAAACCGAATAAAACTGGCTGACTTTTATGAATAATTAAACCTATAAAAGAATTCATTAAAACCAGTTATAACTCGTTATCAGCTAGAATGTGATATCGGGAGGTGTGTCAGTGTTACTACGGTGATCGTTTGTATATTATTTAATGTAATATCGTTAGTGGGCTACGTCGGGCGTACCTGATTTAGAAGTCAAGGTCAAACGCCAATATTTTCCGCCTTTGTGAATAGTTTTTAGTTATATATTATATAATATATTTTGTCTATGAATTTTCTGCCTTTTTACAATATTTTCTAGCTTAACAATTATTGTCTTCCTTCTTATGTAGGTACATATATTCCTTATAAAAAATACTTAAGTGCACGTCACATGCAGGCCTCTACGCACTGTTACCATGAGAAATTTAGTCATTGTTAGAGATTTCTTTAGCGTCTCGATGTCGGTGTCTTGTTAAGAGCAGGCCATGTCTTCTAAAACTACCATATTTTGTACTCCAAGAGGTTCAGATTAGGGCTGGACCAGGTCCTAATATAGGCTGGAACGTGCCATTTGTTGACAGGACTTAAAAAGCGTTTCACTAAGATTTTTCACAACACGATCTAATCTTCACCATGAATGAATGATGTCTCCTTGATAAGACACCCTCCATCAACCCCTGACTTACGCAGGATATGACCACTTTTCCCACCAATTGTGAAGCTTCTTTTGAGCTATAGCCCTTCACTTTGTGATTTTGGTTGTTGCTCTTCAATAATTGTAAATTTTTTTTCTCCACTCCACTGACTCCAAAAAAGGAGGAGGTTCTCAATTCGTCGGTATTTTTTTTATGTTTGTTACCTCAAAACTTACGTCTGGGTGAACCGATTTTGATAATTCTTCAATTTATTTATAAGCTGGTGCTTCCCGTGTGGTCCCATTGTAATTCGGTCCAGATCTGACAGTGGCATCCATGAAATATTGTTTTGGAAAATCGTAAAGTATTGTTTTGGAATAGTGTTTTTGAAGTCGGTTGTTTTATTGTAATTTTTTTTTTTCAACCGCGTATCGTGGCGGGTAGTATTTTAATCGAGCCACTCTCTTTACCAGTTAGGATTCATTAAGAACATGTCCATGTCCATTCCATTATTGTGATATATTATTAACCTCAAAAAATAAAAATTTGAGGTTTTTAAGTTGCAATAATATTTATGGCCTATTCTGGCCATTAGAAGTAATAATTTACCTTTTTTAAAAAAACAATATTAGTTTTCGGATTATAGTATAGTTTACTAGAGTTGACAACAAGACTTGTTATAACGTCCTGTGCAATCTTAATAATGGTAATTAAGAGTTTGTTTTCACAAACATTTCATTTATGAGGCAATACTGAAGTTAAATAAACACGTGTTATCTATGGGGTTATGTACAATCAGGTGACCCTTGTTTCAACTTAATGGTTAATATTTTTGTTCAGAATTACCATCAACAAAGTGTTACAAGTTATGTTTCTTACTTGAAATTGATTTTGTAAATCTAAGTCCTACTTACTTACCTATTAAAAGTTAAATTTTCAGGTTTATGCTCTCTTTTTTTTTCTTTTTTTGTAGTTTTTCTCAGGTCTGAGGCACGACTGTACCTTCTGCATAGTTTAGGTTTACATTATAAAATAAAATTTGGTTGAAATTCAAGTTTAATATAGTTCTTGACAGGTTGCGACCTAGTAGTTTTTTATATCTCGGATTTAAAGAATTTCCTATGTAATATGATTTGTTAAATTGATATTTGCAATTCATTTCTTAATACTTAAACTCTGTGTTCGAAGTATGTATTTTATATTAGTCAATGTTCTTGTGACTAGTCTCTACTCATCTTAACAATTACACACTTCTCAACAATTTTAATTTTTTAAGTGATAAATACTTCTGGGACTATACGGAGTATTATGTCAAAGTTATTTCTTAAAAGTGAGGTGCTGCAGTCAGACTATGATTCTCAATAATATGTTGGCAATGAAAACATTCATTTTTTACTTTTTAAGAACAAATTTCACAACAGTCCATATTATAATTACAGCTGTGTCATTGTAAATCTCTTAGCATTACATAAAATTTTAAGTATTTTACATACATTTGGGAAAAAATACCTAGGTAAGTAAAGAACGTGACCGTGAAAGTGAACTTTAATTCGTACGCATTAGATACCGTATTCGACTCTATAAATAAATTAAGCGATACAATCTATAATTAATCAATAAATCCTTATACTTTCTTAGAGTTATAATATCAAATTAAATTGTGCTTTATTATTTTCATTGTTGGTGGGTCAAGGACTACAAACGACAAAATTTGTTGTAAACATTTTATTGGAGGGAAAAAGGTTAATATGTAAGGAAGGGCCTGTGTTGAAGTATTTCTAGATTTATCGAAAGCCTTTCATAAAGTTTCAATTCCCATCCTATTGCGAAAATTCGAAGCATACGGGTTTCGAGGAATTATAGTGGATTGGTTTACCAGCTATTTGACGGATAAAAGCCAATGTGTTAAAGTTGCTGATAAACTTAGTGACCTGAGACCAATATCCGTCGGTGTAACACAGGGCAGCATTTTAGGCCCTACCCTGTTTGTATTATATATTAATGACATTATGTTTATCCCATTACAAAATGCTGAGATCCTGTGTTACACTGATGACATAGCTATTTACTGTACAAACTGTACTAGACGTCCAGCTCTAAAATGCACTTGCGACCACACAAATAGAGTTTTTCTTATGTTATTATTATAAAGCATCTATTTAGCCTTCGGACAATCAATCGTAAATTATTGCATTCTAGACTGAGGAGGTACCAATTCCACCAACCTCATAAAATTGGAAAGAGCGCAAAGAGCTTGTAGCTGTACCTACAACCAATAATATCAATTAATACAAATGTCTAATATCTAACTTGTAACGTAGCATTATAGATCGTAGAAATATTAATCGTGCATAATAACTGTAATAAGCGTATGCCGAAAGATTCGTTCTGAAAAGAACATTTTATTTTATATAACGTAACATCAACTCATAGAATCATACAGATCACCAGTAGTCATCTCATTGATGTACGAGCATCGTCACGTTCTCTCGACGACCGCACATATACTCACGTGATCAGTCATATGCTCCGCGTTACACAACCGCACAGCAATGCCGAGCGGACTCGACTGACGCGTCGGGACTCGGGGGTCGCTATTCATGCAATTTTAATCAATGAGCGACAGAGTAGGTGCTGAATGCTCATTGACATCGTATGATCGAAACCGCGCTCTCTGGCCGGCTTACTGCGATAGCATTAGTTTTAGAGCGAGATAGAACACATAATATTATTCTCAATTCTTATTGAATGAAACGTTTTACTATTGGTTAAAATGTAAGCTTTAGTATTGGTGTGTATTTTCTGAACTTGTAAATATTTTTTAAGTAACAATTGTGATTGGTTAACTAGTTTTAAGGATTTTGTATATATATATCATGTAACTTTCAAATAAATCATATCTTCCACATATTCCTCACAGTCAAGCAGTTGTTTTATTTAATCGCCAAACGATCAGTCTCTAAAAGCTGTATTAAAAGTCGCTTTGAGGACACCGAGTAGATACCCAACGAATGATTTGTACAGCGACGCCTGAGCGTCGCACCTGAGTACTCAGTGTTCCAAAGCTTTACCTGATAAGAGTAATGCGATGCTTGTCCACAAAACAGCTCTGAACTCCAAAGAGTACAATACATTGCATTGCTTAGAAACCGAGTTTACAAATTGCCTGTTACCACTGTCATAACTGCATTTGCATGTCGTTTTCCAACCTTTTTGTACCACACGAATTTATGATAAACTGGTCCAGCTATGTAAATTTAAAGAACACTCCAACTTCAAGGCTAAAGAGCTTCAAAATACTTAATACAATTATCCTATATGGAAACCGAAAATGTTCTTATGGTACTATCCTATAAAAATATGTAATTCACAATACATACACTTTCACCTCCATACACACACAATTAATACTTGTATAGTTATTACTTTTAGTTTTTTCTTTATTTGATTAGTTAAATTTTAGTAATTAGCTTGTTGTTGTTAATTCTAATATTTCCCCCAGCAGCGTAAAATGTTACTGTGTACTTGTAAACTGCGAAATAAGTGATTTTGTATTTTTTTTGTACTTTCGTCTTAAAGTGTATTTTAGTTCTATATAATTCAACATACTCTGTTAAATAGGATTATAACCCATAAAATTGTTAAGTAGGTACGTATTAGTCAACAGATGCTGTTATCAAAAAGCGCGGCAATTCATACATAAACAATGCCATTAAGATTATAATAATTAAATTCTTACATAGATTAGATACAGACGGCAATATAAATTTTCCAACCATAAAACTACTGACGCGATTTTATACAGGTACCAGGAGGTAAGAAGTGTGTTAGTGGTATTTAACTATTTTATATTGTATTAACAAGTAGGTACCTACCTACCCACTGAAAGAGAGAGGGTTAACAAAAAGGTTAGTGATGCCTTGTTAAAGTTGGAAGGGCATATTTAAGGTTTTCTTAAATATTATTATTTTTATTGGAACGAATCGCAAATAATCTATATTCAACTAGATAAGTACTTGATTATTTTGTTGTCAACATAGTACCTACTGTACCCTAAGCAATTTTTTACATCATTACATTTTTCCTTACATTGACAGAATTATTCTCTAACTAATAAAACATACAGCACCTAACTACATCGATTGCAAACAGACAGCCTCAATAAAATTATGTGTTATCCAACGAGAGAAAAGATTAATTTTAATCGGTAGAAGAGTTTGTTTGAGCGGTATTATGACGTACGGTTCAAAATAATTGTTTAGTTGGTGCTTCAGAAAACTCAAGTTGATCGTTCTTCACTGACTTACTTTTACCTACTATTTACTCTTTATTCTGTGCTTTTGCCATTTAATTGAACTAATGGATGCTGTTGCCCAATTATATTGATCTGATTTATCACTGACGCTCATTTATGCATTGCACTCAATAAAAAAGTACCTATTTTGTCTACCTAACCCCCTATTCATAATAGTCTACTAACTTAAAGCATTGCTAATTCTCACTGTCTTTTTCTATTGACCTAAGTCAGAATGAGTAAAAACACTCCTTAGCGGCTGTTTTAAGTTAGCGGACCATTATGAATAAGGGGGCTAGTGTTTACCGCATCGAATATGATGAGCTTAGTTCGGCCGGGGCGCTTTTAGTATTTATTATCTTCATAATATTAATATCTTCTTGAAAAAATAATGATAAGATATCTTTGAATTACCTACTGCAGCAGACATTTCATGTAATTTTTAAATAATTATTACCACAGCTTATAATTAAGTATATTAAATCATATTTGTTTTTGCACGTGGCAATACTTCTCAACGCTGTAGGTATTCGCTACCATTTAGTGTTTAATGTTATAGCAAAGAATTTAATTATTATAATAATAGGTACCTACAAGTAGTTATAGTGAGTATGTGGATGCGACAGGCCCTAAGGAATACAGGCGGGGTTTCTCTTTAGGTGTATAGCCGTATATGCCAACCTGTGGAAAACCTCTCTCTCTCTCAAATGTCTTCGCTCGCGTTCGGTTAGCACAAACACTTTCGATTTCCTACGTTAGCTGTCAAGGCCTTGAGCACAGCGATATGAAGGTATATTCCCCCGGCAAGGATGAGTCGCACCGCGGAATAAGCAGTGGTGGTATCCAGGGTCGGGTTCGATGCGATAAAAGAGCCTCGGGATCAGCTTTCATTTCGCGTCATGGGCCAGCGCATCTCTGTCCTTTGGAACATAATGCTTGCATTCACAATCCCCGACGAAATAATAATAATGCAACATATCATATATTTGCAATGTTATCGTAAAACAAGTGGAATTTTATTGGAAAACGCGTACTTAATCCAATATGGTAATAATCATTTCATCCTTAACGTTAGTACAACATAATACTATTGTTGGCTAGAGCTGTAACAGATAAGAGAGGTCAGAACGTTATGGTACACATCGTGAGATAAGTAATATAATAATCGAACATAATATATTACATTATTGTTAAATAGTAAATCACACGATTTGAGGTTTGATGAGTATACCTCATCAAAACCTCAATATATATATATACCTATTTCGACGCACGACGCAAGAGATTTGACTATTATGAATTTGTTATTACACTAAAGTGAAGAGAAAACGTTGTGCAAAGTAACTGTCAAAAATAATAATTATATTAATTTAGGTAGGTCAAATGCCTATCGCATGACGTACTGACAAAAGTCACTTATACTTTATATGTAAATATTCCTACTCTGTGGTTATACATTTTACTAACTACCGGCCTACGAAAAATTGTGCTACTACTTATGTGAAGATTTGGCAAAAAACTAATTGCCACTCTTTTATTGTCACATATTCGTTTAGAATAAAAGGTTTTATATTTATGCAAAATACTTGTTTAAGTATAAATCCTATATTTGTTAGCATTTTTGCAAAATTATTTTGTTGTATCTGCATCTAGCACGATAATTTGTAGCCTTTGTCCCGACCTCTTGTTAATAAACTTTGGATAAACATAACGTTCCTCTCCGTTCGCCGATTTTGATCAAATACAGCATAAATATTTCTCCAGGCTAAGCTGAAGGCAGTCATGAAGTTTCATCAAAAACTGCCCAGTTCTAAAGATTAGTGTGTACAAAAAAAATAAACAGACATTTTTAATAAAGTTTGCATTTTTGTGTTCAGTTCAATACACAGACACGTCGACTCAGAGATAGAAGATGAGCGCGTAACACGAGAAACTTATGATAAGCTGTGTAGGTACATAAAAATGGCATGAAAATACATGACTACCCCTATAGCCCAGTGGTTAGTTCTTCAGGTAGATTCGAGAATGGTTTAGATTCACAATTGAACTACCTCCTAAGCGGCTGGACCGATTTTTTTGTGTGTTCCAGTGAATTTGAGATTGGCTTAGATTCTCAATGATTTTTCAAATTTAAGACGTGTGTACAGGACAACGTCTGTCGACTGCTGACCCAGCAAACGTTGTATAGCCGATAATAAAATCGCGATACAAAATTAACTGTTGATCGTAGATGGGTGAAAATTTGAAGTTGTATGTACTTTTTAATGCTGACTGACTCTGAATCTATTTAAGAAAAATGTCAAAAAATTAAAAATAAATCGTCGAAAAATCGATGAAAAAGATGTTGTCCGATTCTCAGACCTACCCAATATGCACTCAAAATTTCATGAGAATCGGTCAAGCTGTTTCGAAGGAGTTTAACTACAAACACCGCGACATGAGAATTTTATATATTATATGACCTTTCAAAACGAGTCTCATGTAAGAACTGTCTTAATCTCCATCACGATTCATGTTGAAATCGTGTCAATGACTTACAGTAAGTACATAATACATTGTCTCGAGAGATTTAAATTGTTGCGGTACATATAAGTCCGTCAATTTAACTCAGGATCGAATGACAGCTCTAGGATGTACGGTCAATAAGAAAAACCCAATACAATCGGTTTAAATCGAGTAGGCTTGTAAAAGTTGAATTTAAGCTCTCTCTAAATTATCGATCCATTTTTTTTTAGAACGCTCAGGGGCACTTGCCGAGCATAAAATCACAAAATGCTGGCAGATCCAGGTGGAGCTCTTGAAGAAAAGTTATTGGGCGATATTTCGGACATTGTGCAAAAGGAATATTAACCATTATTGTAGAAAATAAAATTTCGCATTTTTATTTTTTGTATTTTTTTGTAAACTTTACTGTTTACGATATATATATATATATATATATATATATTTATTTATATTTATAAACAACGGACAGTCGTAGTAATAGTGTTCCCGTTGGTTATCTTTCGGGAAGGGAACTATGAAATGGCCCGCTGAGTTCATTTCGCTCCTTCTTCTCATGTCTGATGTCATGATGAGGCATATTTCCTAAAATGTGAGGTAGATTTTTATTTTCGATCCAATGATAGAGCAAGAGTATTCGTGGCGAGGCGAGTTGTGAATAACTAATATTATTATTATATACACCTATGCACAGATGTGAGATGACAACGAATAGACCAAGTCACGTGATTTCCAGATGGGTGCTCAAGTGAAGCACTTGTCAGTAGGAGACCGCGTGGCCATAGAGCCAGGTGTCCCGTGCCGCTACTGCGAGTTCTGCAAGACGGGCCGCTACCACCTGTGTCCTGACATGAAGTTCTGCGCCACGCCGCCCGTCCACGGCAACCTCGTCCGCTACTACAAACACGCCGCTGATTTCTGCTACAAGTGAGTACTTAGTATTGTTCCTCTCCTCCTCCTCTCCTCTCCCTCCCAGTGCCGGACTAAGCAAGCGCGGGGCCCGTAGCAAATTCTATTGAGGTCTTAGCCCTTGCTTTACTATGCGATATCAAAGTGCGAAAGACTCAATACTCAACACGTCTTGTATTTGCCTTTTTTTGGGTTAATTTTTTTTAGTTAATTATTTATAGACAACTACCAATAGATAAGTATTTTAATGAGGAAGTAAATTGTTGCAAGCCCTGTTTAGAAATTAAATATTTTATCGAACTTAAAAAGTATAATTTTCTGTTATTTAGTTCAAGATGCAATCTTGAAGAAAGACGACTTTTGATCGAGAGGGCTTGCTTGATCTCGTCGGCTAAAATACGATATGACAGTATTAAGACTTTGTTGAAGTTGTATATTCTAGCGATAGCTGGAAGGGTACGTATCATTATTATCGGGGACTGTAGCAATTGTTTACTCTTGCTACGTGGTTACTCCGGCACTGCCTGCTCCAGTGGCTCGTGGTCACCCTTTTTAACTGTATCGTTTTAGCAGTGTTGCCACCACCCCTATTTTTGTCATTGTGCGTCAAATTGCGGAACGCTGCGCCAGTCATTTACCTTTCACTTACTATTTACTACTCTTCCTCTTCTTTTCTGTGTTACTACTTTGATAGTTACTACTTCACATGTTACTCGCTGGTCACCCGCCAGTTGTTTCACTTCTAGTACCTTCTCATTTCTATTACTCAGATCATAATATTTTTCATTTACTCGTTTCGTTATTCTAAAATATAATCTCTCATGAAAATGTATTCGCCATTGCCACTGTTCTTGTAAATTATTTGATAAACACTGCTTGTACGAGAACAGCTGTGTCAATATTGCATGGAGAAGAAATAGCAAATGTCCCAGATATTTTTAAAATTACTAAAGGATTATTAGAACTTCACTAGAACAGTCAACGCGATGATTGGAAAAAGTCAACGAAACTCCGTTCAAGCTATATAATTTACATTTAATAGAACTTTAAAAATAAGTATAATATAGATAAAGTAATATAAATATAATGTAGATATCTATATACTTATACTAGATGACCCAGCAAACGTTGTATTGCTATATAAAGTAATAAAAATTTTTTTTGGGTATCAAAAGTAGATGCAACCGATTCTCAGACCTGCGAAATATATCATAGGTACTACAAATTATTGTATTCGATTGCAATCTTGCAACCCTATAGCGGATTTGTGTATCGAATAGAATAATATAAAAATAGTTGTAGATCGTAGAAGGGCGAAAATTTTAAGTTGTATCTATTTTTAATGCTGAATCATAATAAAAAAAATTTAAAAAAAAATCAATACAATAAAAATATAAATTAGGGGGACTACCCTTAACATTAAGGGGGATGAAAAATAGATTTTCGATTCTCAGACCTACTCAAAATGCACACAAAATTGCATGACATTCGGTCTAGCCGTGTTAGAGGAGTTTAACTACAAACACCGCGACACGAGAATTTTATATATTAGATAAAGCACAAAGACTGCGTTGGAAATTGAAATTTTATTTTTGAGCAAACACAATAGGTACAGATACATAGGCTGCACTAAAAGTCTCGGGAATGGAATATTTCCACTATTCCTGTCATATTAAAGTCTTTTGAATTGAAAAATCCTTGGTTTTAAAAATCGAATACCATTTATTTATTTAAAAAAAGATTCCCGGTCTTGTCACGTGGTCTTGTCAAACTTGTTTAGTTGTTGAGAAAATGGAATTGACTCGAGAAAATTCTAGAGCGATGATTTATTATGACTTTCGAAGTGGTTTAACACAAAAACAGTGTGTTGACCGGATGATTTCTGCATTTGGTGATGAAGCCCCATCCAATACCACAATTAATCGCTGGTTTGCTGAATTTTAACGTGGACGTGTCAAGCTCAGTGATGATCCCCGTCAAGGTCGTCCAAAAACTGCAGTCACCAAAGAAAACGTTGATGCTGAGCGTAAGCTGATTGAGGAAGATCGACATGTGACATACCGCGAAATTCAGGCAACTTTAGACATTGGCATGAGTCAAATACAAATAATCTTGCATGAACAATTAGGTGTAAAAAAGTTGTTTTCTCGATGGATGCCGCATTTGCTCTGTGAAGAGCAAAAAGCGGCTCGCGTTACTTGGTGCGTCAGAACTCTCGAAAGATTCCA
The DNA here is from genome assembly GCF_905404315.1 of Leptidea sinapis. Classification (NCBI taxonomy): domain Eukaryota; kingdom Metazoa; phylum Arthropoda; class Insecta; order Lepidoptera; family Pieridae; genus Leptidea; species Leptidea sinapis. The sequence goes on along the minus strand of NC_066300.1, from coordinate 864,357 downwards.
CGCAGGATCCTCAAATGCTGTATACAACATCGTATCAGGTGACGAATTCTGGATATACGTGTACGAACCCAGTCACGAGTTTGGGTGTTCGAAAATGAGTTAAAGCCTACAAAAATGGTGGCCACGTTTGTCTCCAAAACCGGCCATGTTGCGACTATTCCTCTTGAGGGACAAAGAAGGGTTATGCAGAATGGTATGCTAGCATTTGTTTGCCACAGGTCGTTTCTGAACTCCGTAAAGAGAACTGCAACCGCCGCATCATCCTCCATCACGACAATGTGAGTTCTCACACCGCGCACAGTCCAAAAGAGTTTTTAGAGCAAGAAAACATAGAATTATTAGACCATCCACCGTACAGCCCCGACCTAAGCCCTAATGATTTCTATACTTTCCCTAAAATAAGGAATAAATTGATTTTCATCACCTGAAGAAGCTGTGGACGCCTACAAAACGGCCATTTTGGAGATCCCAACTTCCAAATGGAATGGTTGCTTCAATGATTGGTTCCATCGTATGGAAAAAGGTGTCAAATTTCGCGGAGAATACTTCGAAAAGCAATAAATACATTTTTAAATAGTAATGTGTCACTTCCTTGATTCCCGAAATTTTCAGTGCCGCCCTCGTACACCCCATAATATATTGTTGGAAAGGTCTTGATGATATGAACATTGTTTTGTTATTCGGTAGATTTCTCGTGACAGGCATCGTCATGCTCGCCTTAATACCTCTGCTTGTGGCAGCGACGTGGGGCGGGTCATTCCCTTCCCTAAAATATGGTCGAAGGAGGCGATGGCTGGTCCATGAGTCATGCTCGTGAACGGGCGCTACTCGTGGTGGCTGGATGATCTTGTTACCGGGAGGTCTGCTTGATGTGTTTTTTTTTTATTATTATTTCCTTAAAGTTAAAGTTATAATATATTTTATTTTATGAAACGCCCAGAAGCTCAGTAGTTCATCTTGTGACAACCCGCGAATGTCGCAATTTGCGGGGTTCCACAGTACATGCTTGCTGGGCCACTCATCGATGTGCTGCCACTTTTCTGATGCACTACAACTACTTTCTACTGCAGCATCTCTTGTCTATATCATCACGTAAACTTGGGCAATAGAGGTCGTACGGCATGTTCATGAAGTCGTGCACCGGTTGAATCGGTAGGCACTGGCAAATTATCCATTATCTTGTCGGTTGTCCATTATCTTGAATTTTTCACGCAATTTAACACCGTTTTCTGCTAGATAAATAATTAGGTGATTTTTCCCAAGAACCTTTCTAATAAAAAGAATGCGTTTGGAAAAGCATTTCTTTTTCACGCGTGCTACTTAGTTGGTAATGAATGCTATAATTATGGCGGTAAAAGGGCGGTAGTGAGTCCGTAGCACAAGTAACAAACGACATTTTTCAGACTACCCGACAACATAACAATGGAGGAGGGCGCACTGCTCGAGCCGCTGTCGGTGGGAGTGCACGCGTGCCGGCGCGGCGGAGTGTCCGCGGGGGACGTGGTGTTGGTGCTGGGGGCGGGCCCCATCGGGCTCGTCACGCTGCTGGCGGCCAAGGCCATGGGAGCCAGCAGGGTGCTCATTACAGGTGACATTGTTTATAAATATTATTTATGAGGTAATCACGTGCATGTGTGTTAAGTTAGTGATTATCATTATTGTTTAAGCAATACGACATATAACAGACTATCGAACATAATTCATTATAAACGCACATAATATGAAGCTAGTGCGTACTTACTTCTTTAGAGTTATATTAAAATTATTTTCTTCTCGCATTCAAACAAGCCTTCACATTCATAAATCAACGAAATGTCAGAATAAACAAATACTAGAATAGTTATTTATGCAACTGTTGTGTACTTGCTTACTGCTAACAAAGCCAGCCCTAGTAACCATAATATCATCCAAAGGAGTATTGTAATGAAAACGGCTCATGTAATGTTGTATTGAATTTCATTACAACACTCGTTTGGATAGTGTTATGGTTATTAGGACTTTGGGTGTTTTATAACCTACCTGTTTTAGAATCTTTAATAGAGGATTTAAAGCATGGGTGAAGATAAAATTAATTTAAATACTCTGTTTTACACGCGTTATAATTTAAAAAACATTTTATTCAAATCTGTGACACTAGGCGTTTGTCATAATTATCACTCATATAACATATTAATATTATTTGACCACACGGCCGATAGACAACAAGACCCAAAGTGTAACCTTTGCTTAATATTGGGTGATATTTGTTATAAAATAAAATAAAATTCATTTAATTCAGACCATTAAAGGTACACGTATTACGCGTACACCTTCCTTAAAGGCCGGCAACGCTCCTGTGATTCCTCTGGTGTGCAAGAGATTGTGGGCGGCGGTGATCACTTAACAACAGGTGACCCGTACGCTCGTTTGTCCTCCTATTCCATAAAAAAAAAACCATTATAAATCCATATATTGTTAGTGGAGTCATACTTAAAACTATGTAAGTAAAATAAAAAATTAGCAAAATTATTAAAACATTTGAACATTATATTTGATTTAAATTAATTCATAAGTCTGCGTTGTTTTGAGGAATGGGGGGTGTGTTATGACGTCGGGTAAAATATAGGATACCTATATAATAAGTAATCGGAGTAAAACCTTTATAGCATATGGTATTTACGTAACTTATTATTTTTTAATGTGTAATGTATTTTTCATAAATATGGCAAACATGTTCTTTATAAAATTAATTTTAAATCAATTTAACATGTTTATGCAAATAAATACTTTGACCTTGACGATAGTTATTTCACAGAAAAACTGTTTTTATTAATACCTACAGTTAAAAGCATTTAAAGTACGAATATACAAGTAAAATAAATAATATTCTTTCGTTATATTACATTATTGCGGCGGCCAGTAAAAGAGGCATTGTACATTTTAGTATGTTGAGTACTTTTCTCAACTCCACAGAGTACTTTAAATTATACTGAAACTCTCTCGTCTATGTACCTATAAGTTGTGCGCGCACATTAAAAAACATCACTTATGATGCTAATTGGCTAATCTTTTGGGACCATTGTGCACACCTGTTAAGAAAAATACGCCAGTTAAAGGTCCAAGCGGAATTTATAACGTCTTAAATCAATGTATTACATAGTCCATTGATTATTATTTATTTGGTTGTAAACATTTATATATTTCTTCGCAATGTTGATAATATTATGTTGCCGGTTTCTTAACACCTAGAAACATAATTTGTAGTATTTTTATGTTACTAATTATTATTGTGTTTGTATTTAAGATATTCTCGAAAGTCGCCTGGAGACGGCAAAGAAACTGGGTGCCGACCACACGATCCTGGTGGCCAGAGACTCGAACGAGGCTCATCTCGTACACCAAGTTCATGAGACCTTGGGAGGACATCCTGACATCTCTATAGATGCCAGTGGGGCGCAGTCCACCGTGAGACTAGCTTTATTGGTGAGATCATATCTATAGCCTTTAATCATCAAACTTTCTTAAGGGAATATTATGTACTCTGTTGACAACTGCATAAATAAAATTGCAGGCGACAAAGTCAGGTGGAGTGGCGGTATTGGTGGGTATGGGGAGCCCCGAACTGACGCTGCCTATCGCCGGAGCTCTGGCGCGAGAGGTGGACATCCGGGGCATCTTCAGATACGTAAACGAGTGAGTTTCAGCACCATAGAATTATATTATTATATTTATTTATATTTCTATTCGTTCGTTTGCTTCTCTACCTACATAATAATAAATATGGTGTATTTTGAAACTAGTGTGCTTATATTATTAGTATTGGGCATTACGCTTGAGCTCGTAATAGAGGAAAAATATTATAATAATCAACCACCATACCAAAAACGTTGGCAATAAATATTTGCATAAAAGTTATCAAAATTAAGGAGGTTAATCTAATAATAATTTTTAGGTATGTATTTTAATATTTAGGGTCTAACTTACACATTTTATTGAATAATGCTGCATAATAAGAATTTGTCAGTACCCTTTTGTAGTACGTCATGCACATCATGGTATACCTACATAACAACAAACAGGTCAGCCGACTAGAGGCTTCGCTTTTCAAATGTTTGAATTTCCTAGAATTATTTTGGCACTTAGCTACTCAAAATTAAAAAAAAATTGTTACTGAATGTTTATTTGGTTTTCTAAACGTTATTAACATAAATTACTTTTTAATGATACCACATTGGGAATGGATCAACCGACCGATGCATTTTTATAAATATTGTTAAACCGAAATAATATAAAAAAACCGATGAGTTTTTGCATCCGTTCTTCTCAGATCTGAGGCATATATTTTCCGATGGATGATAAATTTTGACGTAATATATAAGTGATTCAAAAAATCCTGAGACAGAAATAATATTTGGAAAACTATTGGAGTTGTAAATATGTAAATGAGTTTCTTGCCATTACTTCTCATAAGCTCAGCTTTTCCAAAGTAATAGTAGATAAGTTCATATTTTGTTGTTATAGGAACTAAATAAACGTGTTTTAATAACAAATGATTATTAAACACCTACTTATAATTCAACAGGTACCCCATCGCACTCTCCTTGATCGCAAGTGGGCAGATCAACGTCAAACCTCTCGTGACTCACCACTTCTCTCTAGAAGAGTCCCTGGAAGCCTATGAGGTCGCCAGAAAAGGTCTTGGCATCAAGGTCATGATCCACTTGCAGCCCAGGGATACCAATAACCCTAAAAAATTCGTCGCTCAATAAATTGCCATATTATAAAATTCACTCACTCAAATTAACGAATTTATTGAATTGTGTTGCATTAGTTTTCGATTCAGTTTAAAATATATTCATGTAACTATATGGTTAGGATTGTTGTAAAGTTACCTATGCTGAACTTGTTAAACGTGTTCAGATAAAAAGCATTTTTCTCCTTGTGCATACCCATTTTCAAGAAGTTGCCTAGTTTTCAAGACATAACAGAAACTTCCAAGTTCTTAATCTTCCAAGATCATAATGCATTATTTATTAGTTTTAAGCTAAGCCTTCATAACTATCCAGGTGTAATTTTTTTCTTTTTTTTTAACGCTAAAAGTGGGACAAGAGTAAACCATTGTTTTACCGTATGGATATTTATCGATATACTTAGTATTACAAAATATCTGTGCGAGAGAAATAGTGTATCCTTTAAAATTACATCCTATTGTATGTTAAAGCCGTCATAGCAGAGATGGTATATTAAATTATTTATAAAAAATACAGGGAGTATCGGATTTATTTTATATTTTTGTTAAAAGCTCCACAATTATTACTGTAGTTTATTACTATCTAGTCAATCTAAACATTGTTGTCTATTTCGCACCTGAAAAATATGAAGTATTTTGTAATACCTACGTACATAATTAAATACAAATTTTATTTAGAACTATGATTGTTTTATTGCATTCTAGTTTTATCCCGAAATGTTAGGATTAAATTCAGACAACATTCATACTCAAAAAAAAGTTGGCCAGGCAGATGTGAATCATCCGAGAGAATATTTAAATTTCTAATTATTATAAACAAAAAACCGATAAAATATTATAAGAAATAAAAAAACAAAGGCTTGTGGATTATTCTACATTTTCTGACACGGATGTTCGGAACCTAACGGAATCTGATCTCATAATATGTATGTAAGTCTGGTTGTAGATACCTATATTAAATTAAAAACTGTCAATATGATATTTTTTAATTTCATCTCAGCCTCCCCAAAAACCTTGTACACATGTTGTACACGATATCCATGCTTTGGTAAAGATCATTTTAGATTATTTCAACAATATATATCCATATTGTTGAAAGAGATGATGATGAGAATCCGATGTTCTCGAGGGGGCAGATAACGAATTTGGGATAATTTTTAAATCCAGTGTCTATATGTGCCAATAAAGTGTCACGAAAATGTGGGACGTTTTTATCCAAGAAGAGGGAGAGGGAGATTGAGACCGATTGAGATTGAGTGAGAAAGGGCGAACGTAGCATGAAGCACATGGCACCGCTAGTAAGTAGAACAACTTTGTACGTACGCTCGTTTGTCCTCCTATTCCATAAAAAAAAAAAACTTCCGTACTAGAGTTATATCGTACAGGTTCGCGGTCGCGAAAACGTAGAACATCTTCCCCATTAGCTTTGTATCGTGCAGATTTAGCACGCGGCCGTGAAAAAGTAGAACATCTCTCCCACTAGCTTTGTATCGTGCAGGTTTAGCGCGTGGCCGCGAGTAAGTAGGACATGTAATAATTTCTAATATTGACTAAAAACATTTGGTTTAGAGAATAGATTAGGATAATTGATATAAACGAGATTTAAAAAGTAGGTTTCCAAAGAAGTTTCACTTCTGACATGTGTACTTTGTAGGCACGCCATGTTTTTTATCAGTTGACTCATCTTGAAGTGGCCTGGACCTTGGAAAGTGCGTTATTTATTAAAGTACAAATATGCGGGTGGCAAACTTGTATAACAGTATAATACTACTCAAGGCAAGTAACTTCGAGGTAAAGGTCAACAAAAGAATAACGCTGGGCTTAGCGGCTTTTGAGAAACCCCTGGAGACTAATCTTCTATAGATGCAGAACAGACAACGCCGCCCTCCGGCTAGCGACGCGACGATTTACACAGGGTCTCTCCTGAAGATCTTCTATAAATTCATTAGCTGCAGAACAGACAACCGCTGTGTTCGACATGGTCTTGAATGGCGACCGCGACTGGGGTACGTAATGTACGGCGCCCTCCGGCTAGGTGGAGCAACCTGGGTATGGTTCCTGGCAGCTGGATGAGAACAGGCAAAGATTTAAAAGAAACAGGTTTAGTGGCGTACATTGGGAGAGGAGGAATATTAAACTAGTACCGACTGAGTATGAAGAATGTATTAAAATCCATGACGAACGAGTATTATTAGCGTTTCAATAAAAATACATTTTTAACCTGTTGTTTTTCATTTATTATAAAACTACTAATTATATTTACACAAGCTCTATCGCTGATAATATATCATGAAATTAAAAATTAAATTGTAATCTTTTATGATGTCTTATAGCCTTACCTTGTACCTAGGACTTTATAACAGCACACGGCTTAGCGCGATCGCGTCTCTGAATGTCGGCGTCGCATCTACTCACAAATCTTCTATCGATCTTTTTTATAACACTGTACTGACTGAATGTTTCATTATGGATCTTGAATGGTGAGCGAAATTGATGCAAAAGTATTATTATTAAAATAATAATAATTATTATTATATTAATTAAAAAGTATTATTAATCACATGTATTGATATATTAATTTATAGCGCACATCTTGCAGCACATATCGCCCTCCCGCGCTTTCTCCTATAAAACCTCATTTTTACTTTTACGATACCACTTAAGATTAGAATCTTAAATATTAGCTAAAATACCTACCTAGTTTAAATATTATTCGTCAATCAGAAGACGAATGATATATTAATGTATAAATCACAACAATCATTATAATCTATCAGATTTCACCCAGATGATGATGAATAAAAAATTATAATATGATAAGTAGGTACATAGATTCAATGATATTTAAAAGTATAGATAGGTTACGTAGACAACATTCGGTGTTTGAAAATGATACACTAACGCACACATGAATAATTTAACATTGCAATAGCACACTACATTACAATTACACGTCAAAGAATGACAGTAAATGCAAGTATCGCAAGCGAAAAAGAGATAAATCTTATTTGCTAATTGCTTCGTATTTGAATAGATAAATACAGAATCATTCATCAGATATGATTTTTTACCGTACACCGTGATTTATGCCTAAAGTTCATGTAGTAAAAGTTTTAAAATAGTAAAACTGCATTGAAATTAGGTAAATACTGTGTCATTGATTTTATAAAAAAATCAGTTAATATTAATTTTTGTATATAAAATTGATTATATCAATTATTTGAATATAAAATAATGAAAAAGATACAGACGAAACAAGAACAATAAAAGATAACAAAACAAAACCGAAATTTATTTACAGTAAGGGTTAGGACCCTTACTGTAAATATATTTTTACAATTTTACTAACGACGGCTCCCAAAAAGTTTAAAAGTTTAGATACAATTATTATTTTTGGTATCTTATATTATTGATGAATGTGGTTTTGTTGAGGGTTTATTACAATAAGATAATAAGAGAAGAATAAAATTATCCATTGATTCTTATGCAGTTAGCAAGGGATATACCGAAAGGGACAGTATTACTGAAAAAAACTCCTACGTAAGCAAATAGCACTCACTGTCTACGTCCACTACCTACCCTAAAACTTGTTTTTGTAGTTTGATAGTTCAGCTACCTATATACGCACTTGTTTATTATTACATTTCGTATTACATTCACTGTAACAACGTTTTTTTACACCATTTCCTAAAATATACTACTTCGTCCCGAAACAGACAGCATCAATATTTCGCCATTTCTGTACGTTGATCTATGTCCGCACTCGAGACTCGAGTCACGTAGCGGCATTCGGCTTGACTCGGCTTGGCGGCGATCGGCGATGTCATGGCGTCATATTTATTTTGTTAGAGAAATAATGAAATCATATAAAATGTTATAATTCATGATTTCTTTACTGTGGTATGTAAATCTATGATTTCTTTATACTTTCGTAATTACTGCATCTTCCCATAACACAATACGGCATTTTAATGGTGTACCTATATCAAATTTTAAGCAATTCTGTCAACAACAAACGCGTGCATACCATTTTCGTATCGAGGGAGCGACTACGACCAAAGGACCCAATTGACTCAATTTAGGCGATTGATTTTTGACGCGCTAGTGACATATCTACCTCTTTTAATACTGTAATATCATTGATGCAGAAGAATAAAAAATGCTGATATTGCTCGAAAAAAAAAATTAAACAATTAATAACTTGTCAAAAGAACTCATACAATGAAGACATCTTATTTTGTTATGACTATTAAGTATAAATAAAGATTTTTTATATTTATTTATATACAATGTATGTAAATTATATTTTAGCAACTTACGACCAAAGCCAAAAAATAATAATAGTAATAATAATAAAACGTATATTTTCAGATCTATTGTTACTTAGTTAACTTATTATCTAATTACTTACACTAATTATAACAACGAAGGGACATATTATTTATTCTTATTAAATGGCCAACATACGGACAGTCCCCGCTGTCGGCTATCGCCTTCAGCTTCAGCATAACTATTACTGCTGCCACGAATTCGGCGGAGAACAGAAGCCGCTTTTTTACGTAGGACGGCGCTAAAGCTATCCACCTCTGCGTGTGCAAACATAGCTGACGCGCTACAAAAACGTGGCAGCTCCAACAGTACTCTGAAGGCGTTGTAGTAACACTGAAAGTAACGTTGAGGTAATATTGGACTCGCAGTCGCATTATATTATTTCAGGTGTGTTATTGAACAATTTTTCGTGGCCTTACCCTAATAAAACACAAAAGTAACATAATATTTAATTGCGTCAAGATGATTAAGTAGATAAGAACTTGCAGTTAGGTCTAGTTCATTTAGTTTAAATTTTATCTCGTGGCGTAAACACAGCTTCCTATTACTGATGGATAACTTCGCAGTACTTCTGTACGAACCAAATGATCTCAGAATTGTGAGTAGCACTTCGTTCAGCTTCAATATAATAAAATATAATTGTTAATCTTATAATAATTGGCATTATCGATGTATTTTACTGCGCAGCATTTTGGAGTATTCCAGTGTTTGTATAGCGTTTTTGCGTGTAATTTGGCTAAGAAAATACCAAGCTATAAGGATTGGTTGCGTTAGTTTGGATTAGAGTAGAAGTATATGCCATCAAAAACATAACTTGGAAAATAAACCAAAGTCTTCTACCGTAAAAAGTTGTGAGATCCATTTCGCTAACCTAACCGCATCTTCTAGTGACATGATAACACAGTGTATCTCGTAATATATACATATTATATTAGATTGTTAAGTGCGATGGCCAAGTTGATCTATTTATTTAAAACATAAAATATTTTTAATATTGATATCGTCACTAGAAAATCTTGTGAGGTTAGCAGCTATTTACGTAATAACTTAAGACAGAAACACTCATAAGTAGGGACTAAATAAATTGACCGACTTGTTGTTACATTGAGCTCACAACTTTGCTGCAGAACCGATATCCATCAGCGCATTATTTATTAGCATCGTCAACACAATAATCACTAACTAATTACACTAAATATTATTCTAAATAAGACTAAGTGTTATTGCACTTAGACTTAGACTACATGCAAGTAAAACATACATAATTTTTTTATTTTAACAACATAAGAACTAATACTAAGATACAATATAATACAATTATGCAATAAGATACAATACAATTATAAATTAGTTTCTATAAAATGAAAATTAACAACAAAAAAAAATAATTTAATTAAATACGGCAGAGCTAAAATATTACATTAAATGATTTTTGGTGTTATCCAGACTTAGGCCCTGACCTTTGGTAGGCGATGACCAATAAGCTCTATTAATAACTTTAAATTTAGTTTTGACCGGACTTGTTTTTTATTAAAAATGTAATATAAATTATTTTTGTATTTGCCGGATCAATCTTTACTCTTTGCACTGTAGATACCAATAAAACTATTATCTAGAACAAGACTCACGTCAATATTTCGCCCTAACATGACTATTGCTCCTATGCTATGCTATTTGCTCCAAACTTATGTTCTCTTCCAGGCCTGCAGTCATAGAAACATCGTCTTCATATTTTTTTATGCATTCACGAGCTCTTTTTGTTAGGTATCTGGGCCAATATTTGCTATCTACAGCTGTAAGTTTTATTTCGGAATGTGAGAGAGATCTAAGCATTGCAGTCAATGATATTTAAAAGTATAGATAGGTTACCTAGACAACATTCGGTGTATATAAATGATACACAAACGCACACATGAATAATTTAATTTTTGCATTGCAATCACTGCAATCATTGCTATAGCACAATATACAAGCATATAACATTACGATTACACGTCAAAGCAGGATAGTAAATGCAATTATCGCAAGAGAAAAAAAGAGATAAGTCTAATTTGCTAATTGCTTCGTATTTGCATAGCAAAAACACAGAATCGTTGACCAGATATGATTTTTTACCGTAAACCGTGATTTATGCCTAAAATACGATTCGTTCATATAATAAAAGTTATAAAGTAGTAAAACTACATTTAAATTAGGTAAGTTAGGTGTTATTGATTTAAAAAAAATAATTTAATATTGGTTATAATATATAGCCATGTTGATGATATAAATTATTTGTACATGAAATAATAAAAAACATACAGACATATCAAAACAAAACCGAAATGTACTAATAATAAGGGATCCATTTTTACAATTTTGCTAACGACGGCTCCCAAAAAGTTTTAAGTTTGCAATTATAATTTCTTGTATATTATATTATTTATGAATGTATTTTTGTTGAGGGTTTATTTCAATAAGATAATGGGAGAAACAGAAAACGATCCATTGTTAGGGATATACCGAAAGGGCAGTGTTACTGAAAAAACTCCTACGCAAGCAGCTAGCACTTACTGTCTACGTCCACTACCTACCCTAAAACTTGTTTTTGTTGTTTGATAGTTCAGCTATACGCACTTGTTTATTAAAAAATATTAAATTTCTTATTACATTCACTGCAAAAACGCCTTTTTTACATCAGTTCCTAAATTGTCCTAAAATATACTACCTCGATCATCCCGCAGCAGACAGGGTAGTTGCGGTATATTCTGAGCATTATCGTATCGTTCCAAATGTGTCGTTGTCGATATTAAACAACTATCCAAACTAATATCCAAAAAACTAGTTATATAAAACTAGCTGTACATTGCATAGAAACCTTTGTGGGCTCATCACTTTCTTGAACATCATCAACGTCATGATCAAATGCATAGTTTACGATTCTATAAAGGATATACCTACAGACAAACATTCGTTTTTTAAGTGTAGATATACCGCGCCAAATGTCAAAAATGTAGATGCGAATGTTTTTTTAAACAGAGACTTAGTTATGACCGGTGGAATCTGCTATATTTGCTTTACGTTGATTTTTTGCTTGGCATTGTTCTTGATTGCAAATGACAATAACCTTGCGGTTAAGAAGATAAGACAATTAACTTGAATTAACTGACAAAATTACGGCGCGACCGCACGGCTACTTAGTTATTTTCAAAGTATTTACCTAATAATTAAATAATAATGCCATATGGTATATTGTCATGGGGTGATGCAGCCGATATCAACTCCATATTTGTGCTGCAGAAGAGGTATTCGCTATTTCGCTACTTATATAAATCGCAAATCGGTCCTAAAGAATCATTAAGAGAAAAAATTAAAGAAATTAACATTTTAACTGTTGCGTTTCAATATATTCTTGATAATTTCATGTATATACATACATACATAAGCACCTTTATAATACAAACTGTGATAATAATGTTAACACCAGAACCAAACATAAACTTGTTATGCCTACTACCCGGTTAAGTCCAGTTAGTAAGTCTTTGGTTGGGCAAAGTACACAGTATATGATGTACATCTAAATATGTACAAAGCAAATGTTTTACAAAATTCAAAAGAATTGTTAAAATAACGTTTGTGTGATAAAGGTAGCATAAACACACAGTACAAAAGGTAAATACCTAAATTCTCAGTGTTAACAATTAAGAATATAATTTGAAAATGTCTGGTTCAGTTTCCTGTTGTGTAATCAAGGGCAGATGTCCAATGCACACAATTAATGATTTTCATCTTATTTCAGGAAAAAATTCCAGTTCCAGCCATAGACAACAATGGTATGTGCATACGATGTTTATGTATATATTAATAATTATTAATTTTAATGTACATTGGTATGTTTACCGACTTCAAAACAAGGAGGGCAGATACACTATTATTCGAGATTCTAAAAAGACAAATTACAGCTTGATTAAGTATTTTAAAGTTTCAGAAAACATATTTCAGAGCACGCCCTCCTGAGAACGTGCTCTGTAAAGAATTCATATTAATTGAATTGATTATTTTTAACAATTAATAAATGGAATTTTTACTGATAAATATTGAAAAGTGGTTTAAGTTATTAGGTACTATTATTATTATTAAGTTTTATTTTATTTTATATGGTAATAGAGTTTTATATTGTATGTTATACAGACATAGCCTCAAGTAAGAAGTGATTTAGTATTAATCGAAATAGCGCGTAAATACGGTGAATTTCAGAACATACGCAAATACTTCAACCTTCAACCAAATCAATCTAAATATTTCATTTCATAGATATAAAATACATGGCTATAATTTATGTTGTTTTTTTTTGTTACAAGCGTACACACGGGATTTGAATAATGCCTTTAAAAAAAAATATTTGTTATACACTAACCCCCTTATTCATAATAGTCTGCTAACTTAAAGCATTGCTAATTCTCATTCTGTCTTCTTCTATTGACCTAAGTCAGAATGAAAAAAAAACACTCTTAAGCAGCTGTTTAAAGTTAGCGGACCATTATGAATAAGGGGGAAAGAATAAAAGGAGAATTATAAGTGTCTCGCGTCGTTGGAGGATGAGAAAAGACTGATGGTAGGACAGGGCTGAGAGTATATGAATGCTGAGGAATGATGACTAAGGGATAAGAGAAATGAGATTATGAGAGCACAAAGGCATACAGGGTTCGGATATAACACCTCCCTGTAGTAGACTAAACTTGGGGGTTTAAAAACGATGGACTTACTTTTACTGGGATGACAGGATCAGGATTTGGATTGATTATAATGAGAAATAGGTGAGGAAAACAACTGCGAAACTTTATTAGAGAAATTAATTTAAAATTACACTACTGAGTAAAGGCTCTCATATTTTATGATTGGGTTGGGTGTTCATTAATGATTTGGTCAGAACTTTTGCTTATTGAATTTAATTTTATCTTTAATTATATGTTAAAATATTCCAAATTAATATCTTTATATGCATAGGGGACTACTGTTTACAATTTTAAACCTATCTGTATTACAACAAGAATCATTTATTATAATAAAATCTGGATGTATTGTTGACATATTAAATTGTATGTTTTGAAACTTTGGTGTTAATTTAATAGTTTAATATTTAAATATAAAAATGGTTTGATTTGAATATTCTACATATAGTTTATTTTTCTTAGATTGATAATAAATCCAACTATTGTTTGGTAGTAATTTCCAAATATCTATGTCACCGAACATGAAGTAGGTGTGTCACTGTTCTGGTAATGTACTGATTCTATTTGTTATCAGTTCGATTTCACAACGGAGATTTGAACCCGCTCGGAGGACACTCATTATGTCGCGGATGTAAATATGAGCTTATATAATTATACAGTCTTTGAGAGATTCTATTGTGCTCTACCATGACTTATCATTAGTTATTGCAATATATTTAGTACTAGAAACTATGTATCTGAAAGAGTCTGGCTTTATTCCGTTATGCGGAGTGGTAAAGCTATTTAGTGAAATACATCATAAATTTGAGCGGTAACCAATGGAATTCATAATATAACAAACGATCACATTGTTAGAACTATGTATAACTAACTACATGAGATATATATAACAATAAATGTATATTGTATAAACCTAAACTTAAAGGTAATTAAAATCTACTGGCAGATGGATGATACTACCGGAAATTGCCTAATGACAATCTCATTGTATGGTGTGTGGGTGGATACGTCCGGATGCGAGATATTCTTACTACTAAAAAGAACAGAGTTTGTTTTGTCTTCGAGCTGAAACGACAAAGTCAGCATTGCACGCTAAGATAGAGTCGATTTTAATGTTAATGTTTAAATGTGATGTGATTTGAAGTATAGTGTACGTGTCATCAATTGTGACATCGTTAAGGTCTCGTTAGTCTATTACAACTCGCCACTTTTGTACCCAAATTGTTGAGAACGATGGAGAGTCAGATGGTTCAATAACGTTTTGATCTAACATTTATTAACTTGGTTTCGGACTTCAGTCTTATGAACTTCTCGATAACGGTAAGTTTTCGTGTGGATCGGATTTGTATGGGATAGCTTTTCACTGGGAAGATGGAAAATATCAGAATATTCGAAACATAGTTGAAATAGAGCCTCTTCTTCTTCTAGATTCAAATGTAATTGTAATTGTAACACGTAATTGCTTATTATAACTTCTTCTGTTCAAGTAGCGAAGTCGGTTATAGTATTAATACGGTTCACATAGACAGAAGAAAATTAGTTAAGCTCGGAAAGATTAAAATGAGTGAGTGTAAGATTTAGGTTTGATTTCATGGTTTCATGTTGCAGGTTCATCAGAGGTGTTTACTACAGATATATTGATTCTGTTATTATTTTTTACTCGGACTACGCTATTTGCAAATAAAAGGGTATCGGAAAGGTATTGATCAAGGACCATTCCCACTTTTATTTCAGGGTTGTGGACAGAACTTTGCTTTATTAAATTGATATGTTTTTGCAGTTCAACATTTTCTCGTCGCTGCATGGATAGGTATAGTAGGTTTTGGCAAGCAATCATGTAGCGATGCCTGCCTAGATATTTTTTTTAATTTGAGGTGTCGATTTTCCGATTGTATGAACACGCATGACACCAGGACGGACAATTGGTTAGTTATTTTTTCATGGCCGACTGTATCAATACCTTCAGAGTTATCACTCTGAACTATCGTGTTCATTTTCAGGACCTTATGAAGGTTTTATATCAGGATCATTGGAAAGGAAAAGGACATTGTTGGTTCTGGGATAGTTCTGGTCAACTTTTGAACCTATTATTATTGAACTGTCGTTTGCGGCATTGTTCAATAGTAAGCCCGGGAGTCTTGCAAACCCGACGAAAAGAATTTGCTGAATTAATTATTCGGAAAATTAGCGTGGTCGTTGATTTTGAATTATTATGATGCCGGATTTGGAATAATTTGGTCTGATTACTAGGTCTTTGTGAAGTAGACGGAATATGTTTTAGAATCGAATGTTGAATTTTTTCTTCTTTTTTAAAACGGTTGATCTGGTAGTGAAAGCAGAAGAAATTCATCAGCAGCCGTTAGTGAAACCATGTAGTATCCCATTTCCTAGCCCAGCCGATAACCAACTTATCGGAATTGTACTGAAACTCACTTTTGCTTTAGAATGTCTTTGTGTTGACTCTTATGTATCTGTAGGTATATCTCGAGTAATAATTATGCTACTTTTATTGCTCTCATTTATTGTGATACCAACAACACATTATCATTATACAATTATAAATAGAGTACATATTGTGATAGAACAATAAGACTTGGATTTCGTACAGGTGTAAACAGCATTTACAAGTGTGATAAACATAATAATGTTGGACAATAAACTGATACTAATTAAATATGATACTTATACAATTACTTTAATTGCATTTATATAAAAGAGAGAACATAGTATGTATCTGTTTGTTAAGATGTGAAATAGGTATTTCAAATTTATATATATATACAGTATATTCGCCCAGAAGACTCGCGATACACTGGTCACTGATGAGTGATGTGGTGAACATTCAAATAACGAAAAAATAAGTCTTTAATAGGGAATACCTCACTATTATAGTTTATCGATACTTTTTTACCGGGTATTTCGCATCCATTACGAAATACCTACCCAAGGATAGGATACAATAGGATACAAGTATTTTTGTGTTATTCGAATGTTATTATAATTTTAACAAATTATAAATTTATTGAACTTCTAGCAAGTATTTTTTTACGATTTAACTTACGAAATTTACTGTTTTGTGGGTTGTGGGTGACTAAAAGGGTTTTTGATGTGACAGAGTCATGCTGTCGTCCTATGACTACAGTACGATCGGACCAGACTCGTTCGGATTAAGTTCCTCACTCGCACAGAATAATGAAAGAATAATAATATGGGTAGGTGTGTTTGTTGGGGAGGATATCTGCTGTCAACGTTTCGGCAATTTCAAGGGTAGGTTGTACTCTCTGGCTGCGAGTAGATTATGAAGACCACGTCCGGTCATGTCTACAGGTCATCTGGAAGGTGTCAAGGAAGCCAACTTGGCTTCAATGAAGCAAGAGGTCATTAATAGATCACGGTAATACTTCAAGCTGACCTAGATTCTAGCGCTCTCCAAAAGCGCAGGAACACCAGATACTGCCTGTATTGTTTTAACCTCTATGGTCGGACCTATTGCCCGCGTGCAACGCATAGCTGCTCGAATTGTCGGGGATCCAGTGCTTTGTGAACGGCTAGATCATTTGGCGTTGCTGGGAGTTTCCGAATAATGCTTGACCTGATTCCTGCCGCCGAATTCCACTTTTGCACGACTCGCCACAAATTACGATATTATCTCCATCATAAGGAGGTCAGGCGTGAACAGTGTACAGGCTGATTTTAAAGATGATCCCTTTCATCTTACACCTTTCTAAAAGCCCGGAAATGCTCCTGTGATTCCTTTGGTGTTGTAAGAGAATGTGGCGGTGATCAATTAACATCAGGTGTCCTGTACGTGTCATTTGTCCGTTTAATAAAACCTGAGTAGCAACGGGTAAGTTGATACGGTTTTTAAAAATTAGATTGCTTTGTATTACATAAAATGTAAGACATTAAAAAACGTTATTGTTTATTTCTCCTTTGTTTATAATTATTATCTGTTTACTAGTTAAACAAAAAAATAATAATTTAATTTAATTCCCTTTAATTTCGTTTCATTTCATTAAATACACTAAGTATTTAAGTTTAAGTAATTTAGTAAGCGTAGTATTTTAAGGTCACCGCGAGAAGCGAACAGGCAACATCGCTTGTGTTCTATCCGACAAACGACCAGCGTCTTTGAACTTGAAGCACGCGGGATGGCAACATCGCATTTTGATGTGCAAAGATTCAAGTTCATTGAATCATTGAGTGTTGGCCCAGTTACCTCGTGACCCGATTGTATAATGTACAGCATGTTAATATTCGCTCAAAATTAAAAGTCTACATTTCGACCTAACTAGTGCACCGATTTTTTTAATTTTTTGTGTATCGTCAGCAAATGTTATAACAAGTATGTGGCTACATTTAATTCATAGATGTAAAATACATACTGTATACTTTAGCATGTAAAATGTCGATATTATTATTTGCAGTGGTGTCATTGCAAGAGCTCATTAGAATGTAATTAACTTGCTAAAAATTTACTTAATTTAACTGACGTAACGACGTAAAACAACGATTTAAATATATCTTTAAACAAAGAAACTTAATATTATGACTGGCTGGTACCACAGCGGCGGGGTTTTCTGCCGTCAAACAATGCATCGTTGAACCTTGTCCAATTTAACCCCAAGAACACCCAAGTTTGCGCGTTTACACCTTTTTCACTTCCCTTAAAGCCTCGCCTAGTATCGGAATACTGGGTCTCGAAATTACGAGCGATTGTCAATTCCAACGGTCATCTGGAGAGCAAAGCCAAATTGACTTCGAAGAAGCTGGGCGTCACAAATAGAGCCCAGGAATACCTCAAGCCTACAAAGCGCAGGTCTGGCCACATATGGATTATTGTCATCTCTGGTCTGGCGCACCCCAGTATCAGTTCGAACCCTTTGACTGCGTTCAACGCAGAGCTGCTTGAATTGTCGGAGACCCAATGCTCTTTGAACGGCTTGAACATTTGGCGTTGCATGCGTAGAGACGTCGCTTTATTGTGTGTCTTTTATCATGGGGAGTGTTCCTTAAAACTGTTTCACCTGATTGCTGCAGCCAAATTTCACCTACGCACGAAGCGCCTCAAATTACAATATCATCTCCACCATCTGGATGTGCGGCGTTCCTCCACAGTGCAGTATTCAAGCAACTTTCTTCCACGTACAATAAAGCCGTGGAAAGATCTTACGAAAGACAATACGACATGGGTCAAAAAAAATCAAGATAAAAAAGCGCGTACACCGTCCTTAATAGCCAGCAACATTCCTTTGGTTCCTCTGGTGATGCAAGAGAATGTGGGCAGCGGTGATCCCTTAACACCGGGTGACCCGTACGCTCGTTTATCCTCCTTTTCCATAAAAAACAGCGCAATTGCTATGCCGCCGACCTTTGCTTTCAATCAAGGATCCTGAGCGTCACTGCATTGTTATTGGCTGAACCGATCACTTACCACCAAGTGGCCGTGTTCTGTATGTGTCGTCTCGTCATGACTATTTCTCATAAAAAAAGTATTCTTTGTAGCCATCAGTCACACTATGAGACGCTTTTATTAAAATTTCGCTTATCTCATATCAGAATTATTGTAAGACCGTTGATAACAGCTGACTTTAAAAATATAATCCACGGTTAATCGTTGCTGGTATTAACACGTTTAAATAACATACATGGTCGATAAAAGGTCTTAAGCAATGCATCTATTTTGAATTAATAGGCACCTATAAGTATATAAGTGCCGTATATTTGTAATTTGTAGTAAGAACCTATGACAGTTAGACCGGTTCAAGTTCAAGTATTCCAATTGTTAACTTCTTGAGAGCTTTGCGATGTTCAACACTTATTTTAGATTATTATTTAAAAAAATATGTACATAATAACAAATCAAAAAATATTTGTTTTATTATTTATAATTATTTTGTTTTAGTTGTTAAGTGTAAGTCTCAGTGCCAGGTTTGCCAATATGCAAATTCAATGCAACCATCAAATTAAATGCAATGCACTTTTCGATATTTATATTTTAGCCTTGAGTAGGTTATGCGTGAAGCTGAAGATTCTATATACGATTCAGGAAATGATCCAGAACCACAGCTCTTGGTCCACTTCGTTGCTCGTTGAAACCAATCCCTAATCGAATTTTTATCTTACATTGTTAAAAGAAATAATTTCTTGTAAACCACGTAAAATTTATGTGGTTGTTTAATATTTCCTAGGAGTTTAGTTTGGTAACTGTTAATTCTCCACAGGAATTTAAAAAAATTATTATAGTGTCCCTTTTCAGAAGTGCTCATAAAGATAGAATGTGTGGGCATCTGTGGTTCAGATCTGAAGATGTATTCTACGGGTCGGTGCGGGCTCGAGGTCGTCACCAAGGCAACGGTTATGGGACACGAAGGAGCAGGAACTGTGCTCCAAGTAAGTGTCAAAACGTGTGAGAAATCAAATTTATTTATAAATTTCCGCCAACTCGTTCGTCCTGCGATTCTGCTAAAAAGTTACAAAATCATAAATATTGTTCGTAACTCATTTACAATCTACTGCAGTCGATAGCCAAATGGTAAGCATATTGGCCACGTGAATGTGTATACACTTCACATCCCTCATCTGGTCCAGCCATCAGAACCAGAACATCATAACGTTGACAGTTTTTGAATAGCTTAAAATCGTTGAGTTTGGGTGAACCTGTCGGTAATTCCGGCGGGTATTATCATCCTCCCGTTACAGACCTATGTGTTTTAGGTGTTTCGAAAGTTTGTTCACCAAAATGCAAGTACATTATACTTGCATTTGGGTTAGACTAAGTTCATATGATCGCGCGGTACAAGATCAAAGTAAACGATGGTTATCGTCTACATCAACGTGACAATGCGCGGAGTGCTTCAACTCGCTAGCAAAATTTTAAACCGCGAGTCACCGCGCGGATCAACTTACGATTTTCATTGTTTGACATGTTCAGATGATCCACGCGAAGTTTTGAGTTTGATTAATGGTACAACCCATCACCCCGCCCATACAGCACCTATGATATTCTTGATTTATATTTGGTAGGCATATTTTAGTATTTACTTAAGTAGTCTACGCTTTTGAGACTTTTATTCCATGGCTATCGATAGACGCTCCTTTTCTGTACAGGTGGGTAAAAATGTGAAGAATGTAAGAATAGGCGACCGAGTGGCCATCGAGCCGACTCAGCCGTGCCGCGCTTGCGAGTTCTGTCGCGGCGGTCGGTACAACGTGTGCGTACAGCCGCGCTATTGCTCCGTCGACGGCGCCGCGGGAAACCTCAGCACCTACTACAAGCACGTCGCGGACTTCTGCCACAAGTAACAATGTCATTCTTGGTATAATTCGGTTACTCTAACCCTTAGCGCGGACTTACGGTACGCAGACGTGGTCGCTAACTATAGGCCTGATGAGAAAGTGCATGGTCGCTCAGAGGGCAATGGAGAGAGCCTTGCTCAGAGTTTCCCTGCGAGATCGAATCAAATATGAGGAGATCCGTAGGAGAACCAGAGTCACTGACATACGCCAAATGATCGTGAAACTGAAGTGACAGTGGGCAGGGTACATGGTTCGACTGACAGATGGCCGTTGGGGCAGTAAAGTCCTCGTATGGCCACCAAGTACCGGAAGTCGCGATGTTGGTAGGCCTCCGCACAAGATGGACCGAAAATCTGGTCAAGGTCGAATCGTTGGATGAGGGCAGCGCGGGACCGATCGTCGTCGAAATTTTTGAGGGAGGTCTTTGTCCAGCAGTGGACATGTGGGGTAGAGGGCACCAACAGTGCATCACTATCGCAATCGGTCTTGAGCAACTGTCTTGATTTCACTCCACTCCTTTCCGATGTCTTTCACTTCGTCAATGACAGTCCACCTAGGTTTGCTTTGGACGGCCGCGTTTGCGTTTTCCTTGAGGGCTTGCCTCGGTATATAGTTGGGATGCCTCCGGAATGTGTGGTATCCAGCTCCAATTGCGGCGTTTATTGTTGGTCTTCATGACAGTGCAGCGTTGCCAAAGATGATTGTTTGAAATTTTATCGGGCCAGTCGAGTATATTTCGAAGGCATCGGTTAACGTAAACCTGAAGTTGATGAGAGATGGACTTGGTGACCTTCCACGTCTCACACCCGTACAGCAATACGGTCTACACATTGGACTGGAATATCTTGAGCTTAATCATATTACGAATTCGGTGGAAGCTATGGAACGGAGGAGAAAGAGTATGAATGTGACAAACAAAAGAGAATGGAGCTCTTCAATGTAGTAACATATTGTATATGTACCTACCTACTACATACCTAGATATGTATTCCCCAAATATACACGAAGTCCCGGTATAGCTCCAGTCGCTTATATACCTATAGTAATCTGCATCACGGTCGTGCCGTAATGTCGCACTGAGAGTTATGATAGGTACGAGGCGGGCAGCTATTCTCAGGCACAGAGCTGGTATGACCATCGGTATCAGTAAAAAATATTAGAGTTCAGATACTCTAACAATAATATTCTTAATTTTAATTTATGATTATATTTTGTATGATATTTTTTAAAGCGTAGGTACTGTCAAAAGACGTCATTATCTACTATTAATATAATATCTAGCATTATAAATTATTTTGGAGACAGCTATAGTGATAGGTACTGGACACTATTCAAAACGTTCCTGTTTCAGAATACCAGACAACGTGAGTATGGAAGAAGGGGCGGCAGTGCAGCCGCTGGCGATCGCGATTCACGCGTGTAACCGCGCCGGCATCAGACTGGGCAGCACTGTGGCCATCATGGGCGCGGGCCCTATTGGAGTACTCTGTGCTATGACAGCCAGAGCCATGGGGGCCACCACAATATTGATAACAGGTGAATGACTCAATAAGATTCAGATTATATTATAATTTATCTGAAATAGATCACTTTGTAACAATGGTTAGGTATCATATTCTACTGGGGTTTATATATAACGTATTGTTAATTCTAATAATTAGAGCAAATTCAATTTTAATCTTAACTTTTTTTATTACAATAAGGGACAAGACGAGTAGGACGTTCAGCTTATGGTAATAGATACGCTCTTCCTACCTATTTCAATGCAGCGCCACTCAGAATTTTTGAAAAACAAAAAAATCTGAGTGGCGCCACAATTGCGCTCGTCACCTTGAGACACAAGATGTTAAGTCTCATTTATCCAGTAATTTCACTAGCTACGGCGCACTTCAGACCGAAACACAATAACGCTTACCCATTACTGCTTTACAGCAGAAAAAGGCGCCGTTCTGGTACCTAAAATCTAGCCGGCATCCTGTGTAAAGAAGCCCCCCACTGGTTAACTTTAGAAAGCGGGCCAAAATTTCAACTTTATATGACAAATAACTATATCTTTAGGTAACTATCACCATAGAAAGAGAGACGCGTCGTACCTTGCTTCGATTTTGACTTCTTAATTAAGACACAAGCCTCAATTCTCCATATTTGATACTTTGTTTTGTTCCCTTAAGAAAAACGACGGTCTTATATAGTATTTAATAATTGTATTAATCGTGGCGTGTTTCCTGACCTTCTGAAACATAGTAAAATTACACCAATATTTAAGTCGGGATGCTCTTCTGACCCGAACAACTATCGTCCTGTGTCGGTTTTGCCGACCCTTAGTAAAATTTTTGAAAAAATAATTTTAATCCAAATTCTTACTTACTTTAACTCTCATAAGTTACTTCATTGGAAACAATTTGGCTTTACTAGGGGACGTTCAACAACGGATGCAGGTGTTGAGCTGATCAAGAATATTTTTGATGCCTGGGAGGAATCGCAGAATGCACTTGGCATCTTCTGTGATTTATCTAAGGCTTTTGATTGTGTTCAACATTCAACGCTGGTCAGGAAGCTATACCACTATGGCATAAAAGGAACTTCGCTCGATCTTCTGATTTCATATTTAAACAATAGAATTCAGAGGGTCGACGTGAATGGCAGTAGATCTCCTGGGACTCCTCTCAGTATGGGGGTACCACAAGGGTCTATTCTTGGACCGTTCCTCTTCCTTATCTATATAAATGATCTTCCTAATCTTATAGAGAAAAAACATAAGGTAGTATTGTTTGCGGACGACACTTCAATGATTTTCAAAGTGAAAAGAAACCAAGCTATGTATCACGAAGTGAACGATATTTTATCTGACATCGTGTACTGGTTTCGCGCTATTAACCTATTGTTAAATAGCAAGAAAACTAAATTCATTAAATTTACCGTACCAAATGTCAAAAATGTAAATGCAAATCTTTTGTTAAACGGAGAGGTGATAGAACCGGTGGAATCTGCTATATTTCTTGGCATAACTCTAGATTTCAAATTACAATGGGGCCCCCATATTGAAGGATTGGCGAACAGACTTAGTTCTGCAGTATACGCGGTTAAAAAAAATTAGACAATTAACTGACATAGATACGGCGCGACTAGTATACTTTAGTTATTTCCATAGTATTATGTCCTATGGTATATTGCTATGGGGCAACGCTGCTGATATTAATACAATATTTGTGCTGCAGAAGAGGGCTATTCGCGCTATTTATAACCTAGGTCCTAGAGAATCATTGAGAGCAAAATTCAAAGAAATTAACATCTTGACTGTTGCTTCTCAATATATTCTTGATAATGTAATGTATGTTCATAGGCACATAAGTGAATTTGCCAGAAACTGTCATAACCATAATGTTAACATCAGGAACAGACATAAACTGATGATGCCTACTAGTCGGCTTAGTCGAGTTAGTAAGTCTTTTGTGGGGCGATGTATATGCTTTTACAACAAGATCCCAGAGAATGTTCAAAACAAAGGTGTTACGTTATTCAAAAGAATTGTTAAAAAACGTTTGTGTGGTGAAGGTTACTATAACATAAATGACTTTCTTAATGATACCACAGATTGGGAATGGAGCGACCGCCCTCAGGCTATTAAATAATAAGTTTAATTGTACAATGTTACTTTAATTGTAAAACATATTTTTGATGAAAAAAAAAGCCCGCTGCGTTTGTTGCGCCCATTCTTCTCAGGCCTGAGGCATTCACTTTGGAATGGGTGGTAGTTTTTTTTGACTTTCAATAAGTGATTTCACATCCTATTTTGAATAAAAATATTTGAATTTGAATTTTAACTTCAGATGTAGTGGAGTCCCGTTTGAAAACAGCTGGGGAACTTGGCGTCGACCACACCCTCTTGCTAAAGAAAGAAGACACGGACAAACAGATTGTCGATAATATATTAAACATTCTCGGCGTGAACCCCAATATTACAATCGACGCTTGTGGCTTCGCATCTGCACAGCGAGTAGCAATGATGGTAAGCAACAAACTCTCTTACCCGCTGGCTTTTTGATGACCATGATGGAAAAGGGTTAAAGTCATAAATGTTTTATTTTATTGAGCTATTAGAACTGTTCTGATTCATTAAAAGAGATCAGCGCAAACTCTCCTTGCAACACAAGCCGAATAACAACAGACTTTGTTAGTATTTTATACGGTATACTTTATAAAAAAATAACGACCTGTGAGAGTAGTTAGCACAACTTGTGATTGTTAAGATTACATAATTGAGATAAATTATGCCTAAGAGCTGCTAGCTAGTGTAAAAACGTTTAAATTGCCAAAGAAATATGCAAGATAACAAGAGAGTAAATAACAAGTTAAGTGTATACTGCCTTATCATGGACTTCCAGAGTATCACAGACTTTGGAGATTCCAGTCTTTGATGTGTTAGTATACTTTTTCCACAAGTTTTAACAGTTCGGTTATACTGTGTGGAAGTGTGGATAAACGAAACGCTTGGCCTCATAGTCCGGGCGAATGATTAAGGGTTACTTTATATATGTCAGGTGACGCGCACGGGCGGAACTGTGCTGGTGGTTGGCATCGGAGGGGAGACCGTGGAGGTGCCGCTGACTGGAGCTCTCCTGCGGGAAGTCAACATTATCGGCGCCTACAGACTGCTCAACTCGTAAGTTATATTATAGTTCTGGCTCTTCTAGTGGAAATAATTAATACAGAAAAATAGCAATCTTTGCGCCACGTATAATATTTTGTATAAAATTTGTGTAGGGAAAACGAATTCAGAAATTCGAGTCAATAAAACCTTTTGCATTCGACCGACCTTAATGGACAAATATAAGTTTCAATGCAAATAGATGTTGTTAAGCATTGCAGATCATCTATCCCACCAGGTACCCTGCAGCAATATCCGCAGTCTCAACGGGGGCCGTCGACCTGAAGTCCTTCATCACCCACCACTTCCCGCTAGAGAAGGCCAAAGACGCCTTCGAGCTGGCCAAATCTGGCGAAGCGATGAAGATCATTATACATGTCGATAGTGAAAATAAATAATAAATGAGTATATTTTAGGTTATCATATTATGTGAATGACTATGTGGTGTGTTATTTCATCAACTTCCCTTTGGTTGCCCCATAGTAATGGCCTAATAAAAACTTTATTTTTTATTAGGTTATTTCTAAAAATGAAGCAAGTTACTTTTCAAATATGTCTGGATGCAGTAATAACTTAATATGACCGTAATTTAACGTAATGATCCCATTTAGAAAGATGCCCTATCTAAAAAGGGTGGCGCAATAGAACGTGCATATTGCATCATCTTTTTTCGCGGGGTAGAAAGTGCGCGGGCGGGGGGAGTCTGCATCGTTGGGTAGGCGGGCTCATGGAGTTTTAGTCACTATGAGTCACTTCGACGGGAAGCGTCGCGCATTTTACGAGAACTCTCGTTCATACATCGTTACTAGGCGTTTATATTGTTCTGAATATGGACTACGGCAAATTAGTGAAGCTCCGAGTGCTAATTTAATTAAAATATGGGCACAGCGTTTTGAAGAGACTGGTTCAACGTTTAAACTACAAGCAAAAGGTCGTCCAAGAACATCTAGGACCAACGACAATATTGAGAGAGTTATGCAGTCTGTACGAGGAGATCCACAAATGTCTACTCGCAAGAGATCGTCTGTTTTACACTTATCGAGACGAAGTTTGCAACGAATTTTAAACTTGGATCTTAAACTGCATCCTTACAAGCAGCAGTTAACACAAGAATTGAAAGAGTCTGACTTCGGAGCAATGTATGTTTTCAGCAATATGGATATCGTGTCCGTTGTTCTCGAGGGTGCAGAAAACAATTTTGGGATCATTTTTAAATCCGAGATGGCCGCCGCTCAAAAGTATGATAACTAGATTATGGGTATCGTATCCGAGGTTCTCGAGGGTGCAGAGAACGATTTTGTGATCAGTTTTCAAATCCAAGATGGCCGCCGCTCAAAAGTATGATAACTACATTATGGGTATCGTATCCGAGTTTCTCGAGGGTGCTGAGAACGATTTTGTGATCATTTTTCAAATACAAGATGGCCGCCGTGCAAGATTATGATCATAAAAATATGGGTATCGTATCTGAGGATCTCGAGAGTGCACAGAACGATTTTGTGAACATTTTTGAAATCCAAGATGGCCGCCGCTCAAAATCATGATAAGTAAATTATGGGTATCGTATCCGAGGTTCTTGAGGGTGCAGAGAACGATTTTGTGATCATTTTTAAAATCCAAGATGGCCGCCGCTCAACATCATGATAACTACATTATGGGTATCGTATCCGAGGTTCTCGAGGGTGATGAGAACGATTTTGTGATCATTTTTCAAATACAAGATGGCCGCCGTGCAAGATCATGATCATAAAAATATGGGCATCGTATCTGAGGTTCTCGAGAGTGCACAGAACGATTTTGTGAACATTTTTGAAATCCAAGGTGGCCGCCGCTCAAAATTATGATAACTACATTATGGGTATCCTATCCGAGGTTCTCGAGGGTGCAGAGAACGATTTTGTGATCATTTTTCAAATCGAAGATAGCCGCCGCTTAAAAGTATGATAACTACATTATGGGTATCGTATCCGAGGTTCTCGAGGGTGTTGAGAACGATTTTATGATAATTTTTCAAATCGAAGGCCTGAAAATCTGAGATGGCCGCCGCTCAAAATTATGATAACGACATTATGGGTATCGTATCAGTGGTTCTCGAGGGTGTAGAGAACGATTTTGTGATCATTTTTCAAATCCAAGATGGCCGCCGCTCAAAAGTATGATAACAACATTATGGGTATCTTATCCGAAGTTCTCGAGGGTGCAGAGAACGATTCTGTGATCATTTTTGAAATCCAAGAGGGCTGCCGCAAACAATAATGTTGTCAGCTATATGGATATCGTGTCTGAGGTTCTCGAGGGTGCAGAAAATAATTTTGGGATCATTTTTAAATCCGTGATGGCCGCCGTGCAAGATTATGATCACAAAAATATGGGTATCGTATCCGAGGTTCTCGAGAGTGCACAGAACGATTTTAAGATCATTTTTGAAATCCAAGGTGGCCGCGGCTCAAAATTATGATAACTACATTATGGGTATCCTATCCGAGGTTCTCGAGGGTGCAGAAAACAATTTTGGGATCATTTTTAAATCTGAGATGGCCGCCGCTCAAAATTATGATAACGACATTATGGGTATCGAGCATCAGCAATGTATGATTTTCCAATTTTGACTATATCCTTTTCTCAGATGAGGCCCACTTCCATATCAATGGGTTCGTAAACCGTCAAAATTGTCGTTACTGGAACAGTGAGAATCCAAAACTCAAGCACCAGAAACCATTCTGGTGCTTGAGTTTGGGATTCTGGAATGCAGTGGTCTACATAGTCCTAAAGTGACAGTATGGGCAGCAATCTCTGGTAGAGGAATAATTGGACAGTTTTTCTTTGAAAATGCGCGGGGGCAAAATGTCACTGTTAATACCGAACGCTATGTTGCGATGTTGGAAGGTTTTTTGGCTCCAGAGCTTGAAAATTCAAGAATAGTGAATTCTAGGACTTGGTTTCAACAAGACGGAGCTACCTGTCACACATCAAATGACTCCATGGCGGTTGTGAAACAGATGTTCCCTGGCAGACTGATTTCGAAAAGAGGTGATATCCCATGGCCCCCACGTAGTCCAGACGTGACGCCTCCTGACTTTTTTTTGTGAGGATACCTCAAGAACAAAGTCTACAGAACTAATCCGAAAAACATCGATCAGCTCAAGGAGAATATCCGTGGTGAAATGGCAGCAATTACACCAGCATTAGTGAAGAAAGTTTTCAATAACTTCCCTTTGCGATTAGAGGAGTGTAGTCGTAGAGAGGGTCATCATTTAGACGATGTTATTTAAAAAAAATAAACTTCAGTTATTTCTTAATAATACCTCAGTTTTATTTTAACTTTACCTTTTGTATTTATTTTTTAATCAATATTTTAAATATGCACGTTCTATTGCGCCACCTGTATAATTATAATCGTGGAATAGCACGCAGGTAGTTTTAGATTTTGAATTGAATTCTTTATAAGATAAATGACTCAGTGCTTACTAATTGGACATAGGTATATGTTTATACCATGCTGTGTCAATCTGCGCTTTTGATACAAAAACCATGCCTATGGGAGCCCGGAACCCTCGAGTCGGTAGTCAATTGCTCATAGCGACGTGCATACTGATATTGTTCTAGTAATAATATATTAGATAAATGTCATAACATTTTAACATGTATGTGCTTTTTTACGATTATATATATTGAGTATATAATTGTTAAAAGAGATCACGAGTGTGGCCGACCTTAGTCTTCTTTATTGAACTGGAAATACAATCGAATATTCATATATATATATATAAAGTTTGCCTTCAACTTAGTAGTAGGTTTCGTATCGAATCATACTCAACCTAGTATTTATATCTATACATAGTTAAACCATACATAGTCCAGCTGGTACAAAATATAATCTCTCACCTCAAATGCCAAAATTGCATCTTCGAAAACAATATAGATAAGTTAGGGGTTAAAGTATGAAATTGCCGTTTTACTTTTTATTGTAACAGGTAGATACTTCGAATTGACATATACCTTCATGGTTTAAGATTTTCGAATGAAACTTTTTTCACATGGTACCTATGTTGTTCTTATTTTAAAAAATGTGCAACATTCGATCGACTATATATCGACTTTTAGTTGTTGTTTTATTCAGCTTAGACAAAACAGATGGATACGAAACGGATTTTTGAATACGCAGAACTAACGCTGCAGAATCAGCTCGCTATATCAATGTTGAGTTTGGAGAGGGGACTGCTAATAAACACACCGTGCTATTTTGGTTTAAACGCTTTCTACACTTTCTCAGTTTTTCGAATAAGCATAGATCACCACAGTTCTATCGCAAAGGCCTTCCTATTAGATGGCAGCAATGTATAGATAATAATGGTTATTATTTTGATGAAATTAATATAATATGTTAAATTTAAAAAATACGAATTTAAATTTTTCAGTACAAATCGGCAATTTCATACTTTAAACACAGTAGGTGTCACTTACCCGAATGTCCCTTCAAAGAAAAATTATGCACCTATAAAATATTACAGATTATTATTATCTCGATAGCTCCCGATTAAATAAAACAATACATCATGTTCTTCTAATTTATTATTTACAAAACAATTAAAACTTATAACGTAAATATTCAGTAAGAAATTTAAAAATGCTTTAAAAATAAGATGGTGAACGAACTGTCCCTTCAAATATGATTTAAAAAGTCGCGATTGTAAGGCCACAGTATACATATTAGGTAAAGCAGTAAAGACACATAACAAGTCCCCTAAGCAGACATCGCAGTGCTGTTAGTCACACGAGTACTGCACGTGCCTTATATATACTGTGGTAGAGCGTAGAATCGAAGATCAAACATTGGAGTATTTAAACAAAAGATTAAACGTTAAAATATTTTCGGTTTTTAAATATCTGTGTGTAAAACATATTTTCGTTGTTTTCGTGGGTAACGAATTAAATTGTAACGTTCAGAACTAATATTTACAATTTTCGGACAGTGTTCCATTCATAAGCAATGGCTTGGCAATTAAATAGAATGGTAATGAGTTTCTTGCCACTTCTTCTTCATTGAAGTGATGATAAATAATAAAAAAATTACCTTAAAATTTCATACGTGTTATTTTTGACAAGTTTCAAGAGACTGGCGCCTCATTAATCAAATGTAAAAAGTGAGTCAACTTTTTGGCTAAGCGGAGCGTCCGCCACGTGCCGGGGTTATTTGGGGATATCACGTACATGAAACCAGACGTGTTTGATATGCTCTTGCCACAACACGATTTTTGCCATTAAGTGATTTTTTATATCAAATTAGTAAATTTTACCTTGCCATTAGTGCTGTAAATGTAAGGTATTACAAAAAATAAAAATAACAACTGTGATTTCAATACAGTATGTATAAACTATGTTACATTAATAAAAAAATAAACATGGCCAAATTCAAAAAATCTTTAAAAAATTTATTTAAAAGTAGGTATATAGTGTTGTATCTTGCACGATAGTACGGAGCCCTCGTGCGAGAGTCCGAGCCGCACACGATAGTTTTGCTTTGTTAAATACTCTTAAGATGGCGCCTTAGCCCTATTTCATCTCCGCTGTACATTTTAAAACAATTAATTTTACTACAAACTCGGGTTTTAATCACTTTCGTAAGGCTAAAAATTATTTTTAAAGGTGTTTATATTATTTATATACTCTGGTGTCGCCTTATAGTAAATAAGTTATGTAGTCAACAATGCATAGAATATGACAAACACGACGTTAAGTACTAGCGTGCTTCCCTCTAAGGTCAGTGACTTCACCATCGAATATTAGGTTCAGCTGTTAAATCAGTAATATTACATCTAAATGTTATTTAAATCGATGCGTGTACGTTAGTAAGTATGTTGGTATGGACAAAACGGCTGGATCAATTTTGATGAAATTTTCAGTCCAGCCGAGCGTGTATTGCAACGATCAACGGAAAATGGTTTTATCTCTTTTTTTTTGGCAAGGTAGCTGTAATACTAAACCATAGAAGCTAGTTGGCAGTAGAGAGAGGTTTAGAATTTAAATTTAGTGGTGTTGGAGACGCCGGGCCGTGTGTTGGCGACGGCCGTGTTGCCGCGCGGTAGCGGCATGATGCCCAGCTTGCTGACACCTCCTTCAATTATAAAAAAAAACAAACTTAACTATGACTGTTGAACTGGGAGGTACCAGTGGTCAGGAGCGTGTATTGGTGTTCTAGCTAAGTAGCACACACACACAGCTGTAGATACAAGTACCTATTTTTTATGAAACAAAGGGACAAGACGAGCAGGACGTTCAGCTGATGGTAATTGATACGCGCTGCCCTTTACTGTGCAGTGCCGCTCAGAATTCTTGAAAAACCCCAAAAAATTCTGAGCGGCACTACAACTGCGCTCGTCACCTTGAGACATAAGATGTCAAGTCTCATTTGCCGAGTAATATCACTAGCTACGGCGCCCTTCAGACCGAAACACAGTAATGCTTACACATTACTGCTTCCGGAAATAGGCGCCGTTGCGGTACCCATAATCTAGCCGGCATCCAGTGGAAAGGAGCCTCCCGCTGGTAAATACACCAACCACTACCTATATATATATAATTTATTAGTGCAATACCTAAATATCTAACTATTATATATATATATATATATAATAGTTAGATATTTAGGTATTGCACATATAACGCGAAAAAGTTGACTTAATGATTTGCTCTCGGCATATTAAGTCTAAAGATGACGAGCGTAGTTGAAAAACCCAAAAATTCTGAGCGACACTGCATTATAATGGACAGGGCGTATCAATTACTATCAGCTGAACATCCTAGTGGTCTCCTCGTTTATTGTCATTAAAAAAATGGATCCGGTAAATAATTGTTTTATAAATAAATTCAAACGTGATAACATAATCGATGAGACATACTCTCAGGTGAGACTATTCGTAAGTGATACATATATATAATGCCGCTCAGGCACCGGAAAACCTAATTTACCCGCAACATTTTAACTGACCGCCGAGTTATAATACATTCTGTTATTAATAACAATATGTAAATTCGGTTAATATCGTTTTAAATCTTTTACCATGTATTTATTGGTGGTACTGGTGGTATCACTTTATCTATTACCGAGTATGAGACTGACATTTCAATAATATAAGATTATTTAAAATTAGTTTGTGGTTTTATAGGTAATATTGGTCTTAGGCTAAGATCCAGCGTACTCAGACTTTGGAAAGACTTTACTTACGGAAAACTTAGATGAGTGTGATAAAAACGGAATCAAAGATCACGTTAAGCTTAAACTCAGCTAAGTTTTCGTAAGTAAAGTCTAAGTACACTGTATAGCTCTTTGTCTCGTAGTAGCCATCATCAATAGATGCCCATCATCAAGAGTCTACACCATCTCCATCAATAACCCACTCACCGACACTTTTCCCGGCGGCTCTCGTCCCCGAGCCAGCGGGACTCCGCCCCCTCGCCCCGCCCCGCGAGTACGCCCCTCGGTACGCCTTCTTCTTGGCTGACGATGGTCTCTTTCGCTTGTACCTACATACACAATTAGTTAATATTGATACGTCAAACCAATGCATTCAAATTTGCAAGAGCGACATCTCAAAACATTTATTTAATTTTTTGTTTGATTGTATGTTTCTGTGTGCATCATGTAGGAAAAGTAATGAACAACCCATTGGTATCAATATCGAATTGGTGATAAAATATGAAACTTACTTTGAATAACATTTCACATACATTTTATCAAAATCGATCCATACACTCTTGAGATATAAAACTATAATTCAGTGAGTAGCTCGTAACGTCCAGTACAGTCGCGTCGCAACACGCGTGACGGCATCGTGCGGAAAAATTCACTACAACTAGTAACAGCCCTGTACTTTCCCCGGGGCGTAAAAAGAATAGGGGAGCCCCAGGCCCATGGGTGTCGTAAGAGGCGACTAAGGGCTTTTTAGAGTGGGAGAGTCACGCTGCCGTCTTATGACGTCAGCAAAATAAGGCCAGACTCATCCGGGTTAATTACCACACTCGCAGGTTAGTGTCGAGGACCGGAGGCATATAAAATGATATGTTGGACACCTCCAACATACATTGCTATGCAGATGACAGCACTGGTGATGCCGTATACACGGG
Source organism: Leptidea sinapis (assembly GCF_905404315.1). Classification (NCBI taxonomy): domain Eukaryota; kingdom Metazoa; phylum Arthropoda; class Insecta; order Lepidoptera; family Pieridae; genus Leptidea; species Leptidea sinapis. Next base: position 830,516 of record NC_066300.1, on the reverse strand, counting down.
CCATGCAGGTCTCTCTCGGGAAATCGTCGACCAGTGCCGGGAGAAACTTGTGTCTTCTATCGAGTCCTCTCTTGAGAAGGTCGCAGAATGGGGTAAATTGAACCTTATCCAATTTAACCCCCAGAAGACTCAAGTTTGCACGTTTACCACTAAAAAAACCCCATTTGTCGTATCACCGCTCTTCTACAACACTTCCCTTAAAGCCTCGCCTAGTATCGGAATACTGGGTCTCGAAATCTCGAGCGATTGCCAATTTCGTGGCCATCTGGAGGGCAAAACCAAATTGGCTTCGAAGAAACTGGGCGTAATTAATAGAGCACGGCAATACTGAAGAGCCGGCCCACATTCTAGCGCTCTACAAAGCGCTGGTCCGGCCACACATGGAGTATTGCTGTCATCTCTGGCCTGGCGCACCCCAGTTTCAGGTCGATCCATTTGACCGCGTGCAACGTAGAGCAGCTCGAATTGTCCCAGTGCTCTGTGAATGGCTGGATCACTTGGCGTTGCGTAGAGACATCGCTTCATTGTGTGTCTTCTCCGCATTTATCACGGGGAGTGTTCCGAAGAGCTGTTTAACCTGATTCCTGCCGCCGAATTCCACCTTCGCACGACACGCCACAAGTTAGGATATCATCCCCACCATCTGGTTGTGTGGCGGTCCTCCACAGTGCGGTTTTCAAGGAGCTTTCTTCCACGTACTACAAAGCTGTGGAATGAACTTCCTTGTCCGGTGTTTCCGGGAGGATACGACATGGGTACCTTAAAAAAAGCGCGTACACCTTCCTTAAAGGCCGGCAACTCTCCTGTGATTCCTCTGGTGTTGCAAGAGATTGTGGGCGGCGGTGATCACTTAATAACAGGTTACCCATACGCTCGTTTGTCCTCCTATTCCATAAAAAAAAAAACAAAAACAAAAAAGTAACTAGAACTTCCTAACACGTACGTGTTAGGAAGTTCTAGAATGGTTGTACACCATTCTGTAGAATTAGCTTCCTTCGTGCAGTGTTTCGAGGATAACGCTCCTATCATTCCTTTGGTGTATAAGAGTGTGGGAGGTCTAAATTAACAAAAGCAAAATTAAAGGCCAAGCTTAACCGTGCATCCACACACACCGCACTTACTTAAGGCGCTATGTAGTCTTAAAAAGTAATAGTTTTGAAAATCTACTTCAAATACTTCTACAAATACTACGGTTCCAATTTATTGACATGTTTATCTTCATTTCTTTATCTAAATTATTGCTGTTTCGAAAACACGATTACAAAAAAAACTAGATAGATTTATTTTTGAAAAATGGGCTTTTTTATTTCAATTCTTTTATATTATCATAAAACTATGATAGCTATACACACAAAACTTATTATATTCGATATTTTATTTGTACTTTTAAATATTCCTCGTGAGTTTTATCAGTAGGCTTTGTAAATTATTTTATATCATTTTTTTTTCGTAATAAACCAAACGCGACGCCAATGATGGCTGCATCATGCTCGCTCATGCCAGCAGTACGCCATGACCACTGTCAAGGACGGTACTGTGTTCATTTTTCTCGGGCTCGCATTGCGTAAGATTTTAGCAAACAAGTACAAATCGGGAATCACGAAAAAAAAATAATACACTGCCGCATCGGCAGTGTATTATGTTAAAATTCATAGGTAAATGGAATTCGGAAAGTACTAAAATAAAATGTACGTAATATTATTTTCAATATTAAGCCACGCGGGATTTTTGTATGCATAGAAAAATAACGCTCAGAACGATAGCTTCATTCATAGTTCTTATCAATTTAGAAGAAACATTATAATTAATGTGTGCGTGAGCGTCACGTATTTACATTCGCCAACACGCATACAGACAGCCAAATAATGTTGCAAGTGAATAGGCATTCCCCTAAATCAGTAAATTGTAAGAAATAGTAGATTATATGTAATAAAGAAAGAAGCAATAAAATATAAATTAAGAATTTAATAAAAACATCACGACAGGTATTTAAAGTTCACAGAAGTTCTTTAGAATCGTTGTTTTGAAACTAGATGAAACGAAAAAACGAGACGATAGAGGCGCCGTTCCCAGCTAAATCTGAGGTTCTCGAGGGTGCAGAGAATGAATTTGGGATAATTTTTCAAATCCATGATGGCCGCCATACAAAATTATGATTTCAACAACATGGATATCGTGTCCGAGGTTCTCGAGGGTGCAGAGAATGAATTTGGGATAATTTTTTAAATCCATGATGGCCGCCATACAAAATTATGATTTCAACAACATGGATATCGTGTCCGAGGTTCGAGAGGGTGCAGAGAATGAATTTGGGATAATTTTTTAAATCCATGATGGCCGCCATACAAAATTATGATTTCAACAACATGGATATCGTGTCCGAGGTTCTCGAGGGTGCAGAGAATGAATTTGGGATAATTTTTTAAATCCATGATGGCCGCCATACAAAATTATGATTTCAACAACATGGATATCGTGTCCGAGGTTCGAGAGGGTGCAGAGAATGAATTTGGGATAATTTTTGAAATCCAAGATGGCCGCCATACAAAATTATGATTTCAACAATATGGATATCGTGTCCGAGGTTCTCGAGGGTGCAGAGAATGAATTTGGGATAATTTTTTAAATCCATGATGGCCGCCATACAAAATTATGATTTCAACAACATGGATATCGTGTCCGAGGTTCTCGAGGGTGCAGAGAATGAATTTGGGATAATTTTTGAAATCCAAGATGGCCGCCATACAAAATTATGATTTCAACAATATGGATATCGTGTCCGAGGTTCTCGAGGGTGCAGAGAATGAATTTGGGATAATTTTTTAAATCCATGATGGCCGCCATACAAAATTATGATTTCAACAACATGGATATCGTGTCCGAGGTTCTCGAGGGTGCAGAGAATGAATTTGGGATAATTTTTGAAATCCAAGATGGCCGCCATACAAAATTATGATTTCAACAATATGGATATCGTGTCCGAGGTTCTCGAGGGTGCAGAGAATGAATTTGGGATAATTTTTTAAATCCATGATGGCCGCCATACAAAATTATGATTTCAACAACATGGATATCGTGTCCGAGGTTCTCGAGGGTGCAGAGAATGAATTTGGGATAATTTTTTAAATCCAAGATGGCCGCCATACAAAATTATGATTTCAACAATATGGATATCGTGTCCGAGGTTCTCGAGGGTGCAGAGAATGAATTTGGGATAATTTTTTAAATCCATGATGGCCGCCATACAAAATTATGATTTCAACAACATGGATATCGTGTCCGAGGTTCTCGAGGGTGCAGAGAATGAATTTGGGATAATTTTTGAAATCCAAGATGGCCGCCATACAAAATTATGATTTCAACAATATGGATATCGTGTCCGAGGTTCTCGAGGGTGCAGAGAATGAATTTGGGATAATTTTTTAAATCCATGATGGCCGCCATACAAAATTATGATTTCAACAACATGGATATCGTGTCCGAGGTTCTCGAGGGTGCAGAGAATGAATTTGGGATAATTTTTTAAATCCAAGATGGCCGCCATACAAAATTATGATTTCAACAATATGGATATCGTGTCCGAGGTTCTCGAGGGTGCAGAGAATGAATTTGGGATAATTTTTTAAATCCATGATGGCCGCCATACAAAATTATGATTTCAACAACATGGATATCGTGTCCGAGGTTCTCGAGGGTGCAGAGAATGAATTTGGGATAATTTTTTAAATCCAAGATGGCCGCCATACAAAATTATGATTTCAACAATATGGATATCGTGTCCGAGGTTCTCGAGGGTGCAGAGAATGAATTTGGGATAATTTTTTAAATCCATGATGGCCGCCATACAAAATTATGATTTCAACAACATGGATATCGTGTCCGAGGTTCTCGAGGGTGCAGAGAATGAATTTGGGATAATTTTTGAAATCCAAGATGGCCGCCATACAAAATTATGATTTCAACAATATGGATATCGTGTCCGAGGTTCTCGAGGGTGCAGAGAATGAATTTGGGATAATTTTTTAAATCCATGATGGCCGCCATACAAAATTATGATTTCAACAACATGGATATCGTGTCCGAGGTTCTCGAGGGTGCAGAGAATGAATTTGGGATAATTTTTTAAATCCAAGATGGCCGCCATACAAAATTATGATTTCAACAATATGGATATCGTGTCCGAGGTTCTCGAGGGTGCCGAGAACGATTCAGAGATCACAGATAGTGAGCCCACACCCACCTCTTCCTCACGCCCCCGCGCGCGGCCCTCCCCCGCCCGCGGCCCCGGCCCCGCGCGCCGCCCACCCCGCTCATGTCCGCGTCGCGCGCCAGCCCCGCCCAGTCCGTGTCGGAGCCGGACTCGTGCTCATCAAACACGTCTTCCTTCTTCTTCTCCTCTTCTAGCTCATCCTGGTATTGCATCAGAAGACCTGAAATTTAAGATTAAAACCATATGGACAATCTGTAATTTCTTAAAGTGGTGAGAGGTCACGGGGTCGAGTGGCGGTAAATTTTGTTTTCAAAATTAATTTGTGTAAAACTATATGACGTGTGTATAATCGTGTATCATTTAAAGCGTGGTTTTAAATATACTAATAATTTAGTGGAATAGTGACTTTAATTCGAGATCGATTGCAATAGAGCAAGCAATCGTAGAAAAAGAAAAGTGGGCAGACAAAAATTTTTACTCTTATTGACAATATTAAGATAAAATTCAGATGCATTCGCCAGTGAATCGACGTCCACGGCACATGCATCAGGACATTAATATTAATCACGGTGGATATCTATCTATGTGACATTTTGAGATTATTCGTGTTAATTATTAGGAGGACTATTAAAATACTCGCAAAATGTGTGTGGATTGATAGATCTACTGTACTCAATAACTTTTGTAATTACGTATTAATTCACATTTACTTTTTTGACTTAATCGAGAAAAGCACTGAGTATTTGACGTTTGAGTATTTTTGTTGCATCACTTTCCATATATTGTATTCGGTATGGTATTGAAAAAATGAAATGAAAAAAAATGAAAATGAAAATGAATTTATTTCGGAAGAAAAACTGACACATTCACACAAAAAAAGTTAATGAGAACAAAATATATGCTTAATCTAATACTTAACTTACTACAAAAGAAACAAAAGCAAAAGTTGATGGGGCAGTGGTCTTCCAAAACTGGAGTCCACTCAGTTATAGTTGTGTCCATACACTATGAGCACAACACTGATTTTCAGTGACCCCATTGTGTGAAGTTTGGAGCTGAACTGACATATTTTTAAAAGTAAAATATAAATAATTGTGGCACTAAAATAATTATTATGAAAAAAAATATGATTAACAAAAAAAAATGTTACTAAAAATAAATAATGACAATAACAAAAATAATAAAAAACGTATGTGTGTAAATATATAAGGAAGAAAAAATAATAATAAATACGAGAAGCTATTTTATATAATACAATGAAATTTAAACAGTGTTCACCAAGGCAGGAGATGTAGGGAGGTATTGGTCATTAATAAGTATTTTTTGTATTTTTTTGTGAAATTCGAGACTGTATATAAACCCCGTAGCGGCGGTGGTAAATTATTCCAGCACTTGGTGGCATTGTACTTGAAACTTCTCCTGAAACCCGCAGTGTGATGCTTGGGAGGACAAAGCGTAGCCTTTACAATGTTCCTTGTTATAAAATTCAACAACCTGCCCTCATTTGCCCATAACAGTTTCGAATAGAGATATGCTGGCGTTTTTGTCTTTATAATTCTAAAAATCATACAAGCGAAGTGTAAACGTCTGCGACTTACCATGTTCAGAATATTGGCTTCTCTAAGATACGGACTCGCATGAGATCTGTGTGGAATATTCCAAAAAACCGGGCGCAGGCAATTTGCACTCGCTGTATAGTACTTTTGGTGCGGGCTCGTAGTCTAGGACCATACGTAGTGTCATTATAATTAAATTTTGAGAGTACCAAAGCATCACACAACCTGACACGTAGATTTGTATTTAAATAGTTCCTAATGCGATAGAGTACTTTTAAACGATAAAAACAGTTCGCAACAGTAGAGTTTATATGTTTCCCAAATCTAAGATTCTCTTCAAATATTAATTCGAGATTACGAACCTCATGAACTCGCTCAATAACTATAATATTAATAACTATTTTAGGATTGTAACGTTAAATTTTTCCAACGACTTTAGGGGTTCCCAGTATCATAAATTTGGTCTTAGATGGATTAAGAACCAGTGAATTATTTACCGACCAAGTATAGATTTGGCTGACATCTGAATTAATATTTTTTTCTGCATCATGAAAGTTATGTAAAGTTGAATATTAATATTGGTAAAGGAGCTTCTGTTTCCGCAATTAAACCACTCAGTTTGATCCATTTTGCGTGCAGTAATGGCCAGTCACTTCAACCAGCCCAGCTCCTTTCAGAAATTCAAAACACTCCTGGGGTGTTCGCAGACTTTTTAGAGCGACCTTGTATTTACAACTAAGACATTTCATCCATCAGGTGTTGTGAATGTTGTTGGTGAGAGAGCGTATTCATGAACGCATTTGACTGAAGGGCAGCGGCAGGAATGGCAATAGGTCAGCCACTTGGGTCACTGACTTGCAAGTTCATCTGCTGCATCATTCATTACCCAACGAACCACTGTGTCCCATTGCAGAGTTACCCAGTTGTAAGAGGCCACTCATTCCAAGGATTGGTGGCATTCGTATATCAGCGCTGAATTATAGGCGTCGCTCCCCAGCCCAGTCAGTATCCATATTTCTTAGTATCGCATTTGCAGCTTCCTTGATGGGTACACATTCACATTGGAAGATGGAGCTGGGTGAGTCTAAGGGTATTTGGGTGTGTATATTCAGTTCCTGTGAGAAGATGTCAGCTCCAATTCCGGCTACCATTGTAAAACCGTCTGCGTAAATTCTTAGGTCATTTACTCCTTACCGGTCTGGTCCCTCTTCAAACAGTTGAATACGGTAATTCTTTTGAAAGATGTATGTTTTGGGTATTCTATCGCAGGGTGCCTCACAGAGTGGATAATCCTTTTTTAAACTGCTCCAGAGATTTTCTGGATGGCAGTTTCCATTCTCTCATACACCAGTGTTAGCGGTCGCCCCGGGGCAGACGTCGGCGTAGTGCGCATGCAACTCGGTTTGTACAGTCGCAAGCTCAGTCCCGAGCCACCAAGCTAATGCTCCGTTTGCCCATACATGCTCTTCGACTCACCCATCTTCTCGACGGCGTAGGCGGCCGTGATCCGGAGCAGGTCCGCGCCGTACTTGTGGTAGTTGGCGCGCGTCACGTGCGGCAGCGCCAGCATGTCCCGCTCGCAGTCGGGCAGCCTCGCCGCCATGGCCTTCAGCGCGGCCTGCGGCAGCACCGCCGCCAGCGACGCGCCGCGCGCCGCCCCCATCTCCCTGCACACACGCTCATTGTGACGAGACGGCGACACTAGCGGCACGCTATGATGGCCGTTTTGACATATTATAAGAGCGATGTGAAATGTCAATTTATTCTCGAAAAAATATAATCAAATCTATTAGTTTTTGTTGCAATTAGTACCTGATTAAAAAGGTTTAATAAAGCAAAAATATAAATGTTTATTTGAACGAACTGAATATTGGAATGAAAATAAATAAACATACTTTATATGCACATAAGAAACAAATGAACACAAAAATAGACCAAAAACAGGCGTAACAAAGGGCCAGATTTAATCAGATTCGTCCATACTGCTATTTTCACTGTCGTCACTGCTATCATCACCTACATTAATTATAAGTTCGTTTTATAAAATATTATCTATTTTCACATGTATTTCATAATCTTCCCTTATTAATTTAACAGTTTTATTCACAACCTTTTCACAGTCTCCTTTAGTAACATGTTCAGAAGCTTCTTCTAATATTTTTAGCATTTTAGCGTTGTATTAAAAGGGGGTTCTGTATTGCGTCTTGCAGCATATCCCTTAATTTGAGCCCACATCAACTTGATTGCAATATATTCACAATGGTAAGACGATAACCGCATAACTCTGTGCCCATGTTCTAACGCTATTTCCTCAATGACGTATCGCATCTTGGTTGGTTTGCTTTCTTTTAAAAGACGTACTAATTCCTATTTTTACATATTTATGTTTGCATCTACGCCATTTTTTGAAGCCATGCGACCATGTCAACTTTCTTTTGGGATTGAGCAGATGGCTTGTCAATTTGCATCGAGTGGTATGGGGCATTGTCCACAATTATAATAGATGGTTCAGGGACGCTACACAACATTGAGGTAAACCATTCAGTAAACTTTTCTTCATTCATTTCTTCATGATAGTCTCCAATGGTTTTGACGCAAAAGCCATGAAAGAACCTTCAACAAACCCGTTGATGGTTCCGGCGTGACTGGTTTCACTCGTTTTCTCATTTTTGGTGTGTGAAGTTTATTGTCTTCTGTACCAGTCTCGCCATATTTTTCTTTAGTTATTCGTCTAACTACTTAAAATTAGCCCTCCATTTTGAGATTCACGATCGAAATAGTTACAAAGGCGTATAACGAACTCACGTGTCTGACTGTTTAGAACAGTTCTCTGCGTACGTTCGGCCATATCAACAAAATACACAACAAAAGGCGTAAGCAGAGTCCAAATTAACGAGCAAGGGTCAACAGTAATGCAGTATCAATATCCGAAATCCAAAGCCAGGTCAAAACTATATCACAATCGCAGTGCACTCACAATTTGTACTTTTCAAAGCAACTTCAAGTCGAAACTGCTTTGTGTTGCATTGAGCATTGACGCGAGTTTGCCGGATATTGTAGTTGTGCTAGCCAGCGATTCTATGTGACGATCGTATTAGATTTAATTTTTTTTTTAAATTTTGATTTTCGAAAAACAAATGCGGTGTTTTGTGGTAAATAAGTACACAGTAATAATTAGAATCTTATAAAAATAAAAAACGAATACCCTAATATAGTTTAGAAATCAATGAAATAAATAAATTATACATTCGATAATTTTTTGACTCACTGCACGTCGCTATCGACAATAAAGAACAGTAATTTGCACCTTCAATGTAATTATTAATTAATACGAAACTTCATGAGTGGACAAACGTCAAACGGCCATCATAGCGTGCCGTACGTATAGTAACACCGCGTCCAACATTGAACTATTGTGTTCACCACTCATACTTATAGCTCGTCGTCAAGCCAGGCATTTAAACTCGTTTACGAATTCAAATGCCTGGCTTGACGACGAAACTGAATTTTATTAAACTCAGTTTGAAGTGTCATTGGTGAAATCGGGGCTAAGATATTTAAGTAGGGTGAAAGTGTAAGTCACCTGCAAGCCTCCACGAGGTCTGCGTAGCAGCGCTCCTCGATTCGCTTGATGAGCGCGAGTACTGGCGTCTCCTTCTCGTCGGCGCGGCCCGCGGTACCGCTCCGCGATGACGTCACGACGCTGCCCTTTTGGTCCACTTTCATGGGGAACACCACGCGCAGGTTCCCGCTCATCAACCTTAATTAACAAACACATGGGGTGTCAATAATTATATACCAATAATTGACGCACTTCCCCATTCAAAATTATCATCAACATCATCATTTAATAATGATAATAAAAATTATATGCAGCTTACAAACCACTTAGTATAAAATAAAAATAATATTTAAATTAAAATAAAACAAACCATTCATATTAAAATAAGAATAGGTAACCATTAGCCGCAAATAAGCTCAAGCTCGGTATACGGTGGTAAACATATTATGCATACCCAACGCCGATCTTCCGCTTGAGACATTCTGTGATCTGGACGCTAACATATGCGCTACAATTTAATATACATTTTTTTTATGGAATAGGAGGACAAACGAGCGTACGGTTCACCTGGTGTTAAGTGATCACCGCCGCCCAGATTCTCTTGCAACACCAGAGGAATCACAAGAGCGTTGCCGGCCTTTAAGGAAGGTGTACGCGCTTTTTTTGAAGGTAACACCGCACAAAGAAGCTCATTCCACAGCTTTGTAGTACGTGGAAGAAAGCTCCTTGAAAACCGCACTGTGGAGGACCGCCACACATCCATGGTGGGGACGATATCCTAACTTGTGGCGTGTCGTGCGAAGATGGATATCGGCGGCAGGAATCAGGTTGAACAGCTCTTCGGAACACTCCCCGTAATAAATGCGGTAGAAGACACACAATGAAGCGACGTCTCTACGCAACGCCAAGTGATCTAGCCGTTCACAGAGCACTGGGTCCCCAACAATTCGAGCTGCTCTGCGTTGCACGCGGTCAAATGGATCGAGCTGATACTGGGGTCCGCCAGACCAGAGATGACAGCAATACTCCATGTGTGGCCGGACCTGCGCTTTGTAGAGCGCTAGAATGTGAGCCGGCTTGAAGTATTGCCGTGCTCTATTGATGACGCCCAGCTTCTTCGAAGCCAATTTGGCTTTGCCCTCCAGATGGCCACGGAATTGGCAATCGCTCTAGATTTCGAGACCCAGTATTCCGATACTAGGCGAGGCTTTAAGGGAAGTGTTGTCGAAGAGCGGTAATACGGCAAATGGGGATTTTTTTGTGGTAAACGCAAAACTTGAGTCTTCTGGGGGTTGAATTGGATAAGGTTCAATTTACCCCATTCCGCGACCTTCTCAAGAGAGGACTCGATAGAAGACACAAGTTTCTCCCGGCACTGGTCGACGTTTTCCCGAGAGAGACTTGCAAGGCCCGTGTATACGGCATCACCAGTGCCGTCGTCTGCATAGCAATGTATGTTGGAAGTGTCCAACATATACACCATAGCACACAGTCTTGGGGCACTCCAGCGTTCACGGGCTTGGGATTCGAGCAAAAACCGTCGACAACGACTTGTATGCTACGCCCAGTGAGGAAGCTGGAGGTCCACTTGCATAAGCTCTCGGGAAGCCCAAATGCTGGAAGTTTTGAGAGGAGCGCCTTGTGCCATACACGATCAAAGGCCTTCGCTATATCCAGGCTAACTGCCAGGCCTTCCCCCATGCTTTCAATAGCCGCCGCCCATCTTTGTGATAGGTATACCAGAAGATCACCTGCCGACCGACCATGGCGAAAGCCGTATTGTATGTCGTTGATCAACTGGTGAACCTCTAGTTATACTAAAAGCTGGCGGCTAATTATGCTCTCCATGATTTTGAAGAGCAGGGAGGTAATAGCAAAAGGCCTGTAGTTTGCCGGATCCGAACTGTCTCCTATTTTTGGATCGGATGGACAAGGGCTGACTTCCATGAGTCAGGGAATACGCCTTTGGAATAAGAGTGCCGGAATAAACGCATTAGCACCGGCGTCAACTCAGGGGCACACGTTCTAAGCACGATTGGAGAAATGCCATCCGGCCCGCTCGACTTCCTGACGTCCAACGAAAACAGAGCTCGCCTAACAGTTTTCTGTCTGAACTGTACTCAGGCATAGAGCTCTGACACCGCGGGATGGTCGGCGGTGCTTTTCCGTTGTCGTCAAGAGTCGAGTTGGGAGGCGAAAAGATCGCACAGGAGATCGGCTTTCTCTTTTGCCGTATGGGCCAGGGTGTCATTCCTCATATGCAACGGCGGCAGGGAAGGGCTGGTTGAAGTTACCAAGAGCAGCTTTCGACAACGACCAAAACTTGCGTGTTCCGGTCGGGTAACTGGAAAGCTGCTCGCCGATTTTGACGACGTGTTTTGACTTCGCACGGGCGATTTGCCGCTTAAAAAATCTGGAGGCACGGTTATATTTCCTCTTAAGAACTTTGCAGTTCGGATCCTTTGTGCCCAGCGCCGCAACCCAAGTTCGATGGCCTCCGGTCCTCGACACTAACCTATGCGAAACATAGTGGCACTAGGCCGCTACTTTACGCCGGTATTCTGTGCGAGTGTGGTAAGTAACCCGGACGAGTCTGGCCCGATTGTGCGTGACTCTCCCACTTTCAATAAGCCCGTAGTCGCCTCTTACGACACCCTTGGGCGTGGGACTACCCTATTTTGTATGCCCCGGGGAAGCACAGGGCAAATTATTTATGAAGAAGCTTGCGACTTTCTCGGTGTAACCAGTACTCTATATTCAGTAGCGTAACGTCGTATCCACAAGATTGCTCGCTCTGTGCTACGACTCAAGCGTCAACCATCTGTCAACAGTCGGAATAATTATAGGATTTAAGCCACTAACAAATAACAACTAACAAATAAGTAATAACAATAACGTAACATTAAACTTAACATAGGTGTTATCTCATTTCACTGATAGGTACAATTGTGAATTTAAAATAAAACATTACTACAATGTAATACAATTCAAAACAAAGTAAAATAAAATAAAAATACCCAGCACCAGACAGAAAATACCAACAAGATAAATATTAAAATCAACTGTGATTACAAGTAGCCTTAAATAATTAGTTCGGATACTAATCGATAACCTTATTTATGAACCTGAACCTAACCTATATCACACTTATATCTTGAGACAAGATTTCTTGTGCTCTTTGCTCTAGTAAAAGAAATTGTCGTAATTTCGTTTTAAATAAAAGTAGACTTTTAAATTTCAACATATGGATGCCGAGTAACGAAAGCAAGATAAATAAATGACGCCGATTATACTAATAACGTCAACATTAAGCACCGTATTATCTATTTCATTTGGCTTACAAAATATATAAATTTGGATATCAGCATAAAACTGGTATTTGCAATGCCTGATATGGTTTTTGATGTCTGCTGTGTATAAGATAAATAATATTGGGCCCAAAATAGAACCTTGCGGTACTCCATTTACAACCGGTGAAATCTCAGATGTCAAGGTTAAACATCTTTTTTGGGAGAGCTGTACACATTGGTGCCACTAAGGCAGATTGAACCATTTTAACGCAGTAAAGTCAAATCCATAGTAATTTAATTTTGTTAGTATTATACCTATGTTTATTGTTTCAAACACCCTAGATAAATCCAATAGAACAAGAAGACAACAATGATCACTGTCTTGCAAAGAAAGTATATTTTCAGCGGGAAGACATCCATTGGACAAAGGACAATCGGTCCTGTGATGCCCTCATCCAACCTATTCCGGCGATCTGGATCAGATCATCCGTCCATCTTGTGCCGCATAAACACTTTTACTCGTAAAGGATGAGCTCAGAGAAGACTATAACTGTGGTTATGAATGAAAATCAACCCATGGAACAGGCCGGCTTCAGGAAAAACATTTGCACAACTAAAGATCACAAAAAAACGTTATAGAAAAGTACAAGGACTACATAAAATAATTCTGTATATGGCCTTCATCGACTACACTTCGATGGTATCAGTCATGAAGCATTATGGGAAAGCCTAGAATATCAGGGTATCATTTCGTTCCATATCACAATGATTAAAAACAACATTGTTTTGCTTGACAAATTAATACAGCTAGAAATACATTAAGATATATATTACGAATGTCTAAGACTATACCACTCCCCCAGTTGCCCGCACACCCACCATCAACTCTTGTAACTACGGCCATCGTTCAATCAGTACCCTGCGCCACTCACTTGTCGACGTTGGGTCCGAGCGTGACGTAGGCACTCGCGATGTCGTTGGTGACCACCAGCCGCTCGGCCAGCAGCCCGCGCACCACCATCTGCCGCAGGAGACGCTGCGGGTCGCCGCGGGGCCAGCTCTTGCAACTACCCATATTATTTAGTCATATATCAGATATAAAATATTGAATGTACATTATGTGATGCCTAAGTGCTAATTTATTTGTTAAAGTGATATATTTCGTCCATCAATCGCATGTCGCATTACAGACGGCCAATCAATTCATCGATTTCAACTCCTGTGTAAAAGGCAGGTTGTCTGAGTGGTGTACGGCGTCAGATTTTAGCTCTACTTCCCAAGAGGGAGCGTGGGTTTGAACTCCATCTTTAAAAAGGTTTTTTAATCATATTATGTTTTCATTTTATGTATAATAGTAAAGCATAATTTTTATATTTTTTTTTAGATTATTGTTATCATCATATTAATATGTCTGGATTGGCTGGTGAGAAAAGATATTCAGGGACGGAGGGAGGTTAGGTGTCGCGTCCGGCATTACATTAAGAGAATATGCGGGTCGCGGAGCGCTGCGCAAGCGTGTCAGCGCGTGATCCACCGACGAGAAAGAGTCTGAGGTAGGGAGAGAGGGCGCGGGGTGCGGAAGGACGGAGGAGGAAGCATGGAATGTAAACGAGAACTTGACAACTGATGTTGACGTTGACAGTTACAAGTTCGTTCCGACATGAGCAAATGAAATATGGCGACAACATTCTCCCCCGCTTGAACGGTGTTACCGACTGTGATTCATATTTTATAATTCACTCTACGAAATTAGTTATTACACCTAATATTGTATTTAATAATGTGTCAGAGTTTTTAGAATATACATTTAAGTTCACAAATCTTTTATTTATGTTCAAGTACTGAACAAAGGGTTCCCTTCAAAACAAAAATATGAAATGCGAAATTAAAGTTGCGAGAGTTAATTTAAAAATGTGAGAAACACGAAATTAAAAAATACGAAAGATTAAAATTAAGCTAATAAGCTAAACTAAATTAAGAAATCATTAACATGTTAACATTGACCTTGACCGTTTCCCAGTCCCATACTAAGGAAGTTTAAAGGGCATTTATCATAATTGTGTACTACAAATGATTTAAGTTTTAACCAGTATTTATTTTGGTAATTTTTCTACAACTTCAAGCCGTTCTCAGCAATTAAAGCATGATTTTAGGCCCTTCCAAAAGAGGCTCTAACGTATATTAGAAAATTGGAAATAACACATAGTTGCCCTCTGTTTTTTCAGAGCAAGAATAGTTACTTAGAACAATTTTCAGAAACTTTCTAGAAGCTAAGTTTGAGCGAAGGTTCTAGAATTGTGTGACAAGGACGGAATGATATCCGGAAAGGCATGGAAAATTGAACATTGACCGGGCTGGCCTCGAAAGTTCTCGAATATTGTTCACAGGCATATAGAAACGGACTGGAACCCAAAGAGTTCTGTTCAGTTTTGAATGCGGTACCAAGCGAACAACGTCAAAGAGAGTGAGAATATTATAACCAGTGATTAATTATTATGTGAGTGTAAAGTGTGCGTAAATTAGAGTAACTCTCATATTATTCTTTATAATAAATCCTTAGAGTTTAACTACATTTGTATCCACGTTCCGTAGCTCGTATACCCACCGCGAGTGCACGGGGCTGTCCCGCAAGGCCCCCAGCCGCTGCACCATGGAGCCCCGCAGCACGTCGGCCACGTGCAGCAGCGTGAAGCTGGCCCGGCCCGCGTCCCGCAGCGCGCGCACGATCAGCTTGCACTCCTCCGACACGTCCACGGGCTGCCCGAGGGAACACGTCTTAATATATAATAATTGTACTTCACTCAGAGGAAATAGGATTTTTTCATAAATCATTTTATATCACAGATTTTTTACTTTAACACTGCAGAATCATTAATTCAATCTCGAGCAAGATATTCATTTACCCCACGCTACCCTCTCCTCTCCTCGCCTCTCTCCTCTATTTTGCTCATCACAAATTTAAATAGAAAACTAACAAATTTACTATTTTTCAATTCAATTGTGAAATTCCACCCGCATCAAAGTGACGTCTGGCATTCTCAACCGCGCGTATTGCGAGGAACTTCTTGCCTCGCACAGTCACTTTGTGGAATCAATTACTGGCTGCACTTATCCCGAAACGATACAGCTTAGGGACGTTCAAGCTCAAACAAAGGATGGTCGGCGGTATTTTTCCGTTGTCATCAAGAATCGAGTTGGAAGCAAAGAGCTCGACTTTCTCTTTTGCCCCATAGGCCAGGAAGTCAATCCTCATGTGCAACGGCGGCAGGAATAGCTGGTTGAAGTTAACAAGAACAGCTTTTTTTTTCGACAACGACCAGAACTTACGTGTTCCATTCAGGTAACTGGAAAGCTGCGCGTCGATTTAGAAATGGTTCTATTTCGCTTGGGCGATTTGCCGCTTAAAGAATCTGGAGGCACGATTATATTTCCTCTATCGAATTTTACAGTTCGGATCCTTTGAACCCAGCGCCGCAACCCAAGATAAGCCTGTTTTTTGCAGTCAGATGTTGATTTAACTGACTTATCGAACCAGAGCTGTGATCAGCTGCCACCGATCGGTACTACAGAGCTTGGTATAAAAATATCCATGTATCACATAGGCTACTACAACGGCGCAGGCACTGGGAACATCCAAAGGGATACAAACTTTGTCCCAAGGGAAAAAGGGAACAGGTAGTGGCAAACGCGGCGGGTCGCTGGTGGTCTGCGACGTTCAGTAGGTACTACACTCTTAACTGGAAAAGGTCGGACGTTCCGAGAGGGAGAGATCGTATGGTAACTATCGGAATGACTCCGGTCCTCGACACTAACCTATGCGGAACATAGCGGCACTAGGCCGCTACCTTACGCCGGTATTCTGTGCGAGTGTGGTCATTAACCCGGACGAGTCTGGTCCAATCGAGCTGATGTCATACGACGACAGCGTAAATCTCTCCCCCATCTAAAAAGCCCTTAGTCGCCTCTGACGACACCCTTGAGCCTGGGACTCTCCTATTCTTTTAACGCCAACGGGAAACAAAGGGCAATGTAGCCTTATAATAAGCCTGAAGAGGGAGGTCAGATCACCTTGTACTGATGCTTGAGCCGGCAGTTGTCGCACGCGGCGCACAGCCCCGGACGCGGCCGCTCGCCCAGGTACGCCAGCACGGCCGCGCGCCGGCACTCCGACACGCTCTCACACAGCTCCACCATCCGGAGCAATGTAGCCTTATAATAAGCCTGAAGAGGGAGGTCAGATCACCTTGTACTGATGCTTGAGCCGGCAGTTGTCGCACGCGGCGCACAGCCCCGGACGCGGCCGCTCGCCCAGGTACGCCAGCACGGCCGCGCGCCGGCACTCCGACACGCTCTCACACAGCTCCACCATCCGGAGCAATGTAGCCTTATAATAAGCCTGAAGAGGGAGGTCAGATCACCTTGTACTGATGCTTGAGCCGGCAGTTGTCGCACGCGGCGCACAGCCCCGGACGCGGCCGCTCGCCCAGGTACGCCAGCACGGCCGCGCGCCGGCACTCCGACACGCTCTCACACAGCTCCACCATCCGGAGCAATGTAGCCTTATAATAAGCCTGAAGAGGGAGGTCAGATCACCTTGTACTGATGCTTGAGCCGGCAGTTGTCGCACGCGGCGCACAGCCCCGGACGCGGCCGCTCGCCCAGGTACGCCAGCACGGCCGCGCGCCGGCACTCCGACACGCTCTCACACAGCTCCACCATCCGGAGCAATGTAGCCTTATAATAAGCCTGAAGAGGGAGGTCAGATCACCTTGTACTGATGCTTGAGCCGGCAGTTGTCGCACGCGGCGCACAGCCCCGGACGCGGCCGCTCGCCCAGGTACGCCAGCACGGCCGCGCGCCGGCACTCCGACACGCTCTCACACAGCTCCACCATCCGGAGCAATGTAGCCTTATAATAAGCCTGAAGAGGGAGGTCAGATCACCTTGTACTGATGCTTGAGCCGGCAGTTGTCGCACGCGGCGCACAGCCCCGGACGCGGCCGCTCGCCCAGGTACGCCAGCACGGCCGCGCGCCGGCACTCCGACACGCTCTCACACAGCTCCACCATCCGGAGCAATGTAGCCTTATAATAAGCCTGAAGAGGGAGGTCAGATCACCTTGTACTGATGCTTGAGCCGGCAGTTGTCGCACGCGGCGCACAGCCCCGGACGCGGCCGCTCGCCCAGGTACGCCAGCACGGCCGCGCGCCGGCACTCCGACACGCTCTCACACAGCTCCACCATCCGGAGCAATGTAGCCTTATAATAAGCCTGAAGAGGGAGGTCAGATCACCTTGTACTGATGCTTGAGCCGGCAGTTGTCGCACGCGGCGCACAGCCCCGGACGCGGCCGCTCGCCCAGGTACGCCAGCACGGCCGCGCGCCGGCACTCCGACACGCTCTCACACAGCTCCACCATCCGGAGCAATGTAGCCTTATAATAAGCCTGAAGAGGGAGGTCAGATCACCTTGTACTGATGCTTGAGCCGGCAGTTGTCGCACGCGGCGCACAGCCCCGGACGCGGCCGCTCGCCCAGGTACGCCAGCACGGCCGCGCGCCGGCACTCCGACACGCTCTCACACAGCTCCACCATCCGGAGCAATGTAGCCTTATAATAAGCCTGAAGAGGGAGGTCAGATCACCTTGTACTGATGCTTGAGCCGGCAGTTGTCGCACGCGGCGCACAGCCCCGGACGCGGCCGCTCGCCCAGGTACGCCAGCACGGCCGCGCGCCGGCACTCCGACACGCTCTCACACAGCTCCACCATCCGGAGCAAGTTCTCCACGTGGACTCGCTTCGACTCAGCGCTCGAGTTGCGCTCCACTGTAAATTGTGATAACGTGTAGGTACTTCATGGTTGGGAACGTCAATCGACAAAACACTAAACGTTCTTAATTTTATTTATTTCATTTTTTATTAATATTGTTGCGAGCTAGGAGTTCGTGGTCAGAAAAGTCGTTAAGCTCTAAGGATTTATTTTAAAATATAGGGAATTATTTATTATTTATTTATTTATTCAGAAACAGACAGTCTTACAAATGATTTACTAAATTAAATAACAGATACTAGACCTAGAGTTTCCTTAATTAACAGGTTTAATAGCGAACAGGCTATTATAATTATACAAACATATAAAAATACATTAAAAGATCATACAAGTCCTATGAGAATTTAAATAAAATTATTTTAATTTGTTTTTAAAATTTTGATAAACTGGAACAGGAAACTATATCTACACTATAATCATGGTGTAAATTATTATTGTAAAATTTACTCGCACGACGAACAAAACTATTTTCTACATAACAACTAAAACAAAAATTTACACGAAATAATTCGTTTGAATGACATGTGCGTTTTTGAGGGCGATGTATTTTTATGTTTATACATTGCAACAACGAGGGACAATCCATAATATTATTAATTATTTTGTACAAAATAACAGTATCAATAAAGTGACGTCGTTTTTCAAAATCTTCAATTCTATGTCTGTTTGCCGATATGTCATAAGGAGTGTATATATTACCGGTTTTATAATCTAAGGTCTTCGTAAATTTCTTTTGGATCCTTTCAATTCGATCAACATGAATTTTGAAAAACGGGTTCCAAACAGAGGATGCAAATTCTAAATTACTTAATTAAACAAAATTTTATGAGTTTGTGTGTTTCAAATGGCTTTCCTATTCTCAATATAAATCCTAATTTTTTGTACGCTTTTCTAAGAATGTCATCAAAGTGTGGTACAAAGGTAAGCTTTGGAACAAGGATAACACCCAGATCTCGCACTTCAGTAACTCTGTTTAATGGCTTACCAGAAATAGTATAAGCGAATATGATCGGGTTTATCTTGCGTGTATAAGTGATCAAATGACACTACTTATCAGGGTTCAAGAATAGACTATTACCCTTACAATATCCCTCGAAAGAAGTGAGATCTGCTTGTAGTAAGTAGCACTCATGCACATTCCACACAATTTTAAAGATCTTTGTGTCATCTGCGTATATTAGCATATTAGATCCATTCACAATACTAGAAATATCATTAATATAAAGTACAAAAAGTAACGGGTCTAAATGAGAACCCTGCGGTATACCCGAGCTAACGAACTCTGATAAAGTAACGTGGCAAAGCAAGACTTGAAGCACATGAACGAATGAAAATAGGATGAATACCATCCGGCCCTGCACCCTTATTCACGTCAATAGATTTTAAATATTTAAATACTAAATCATGTGTAATTTCTACCGAATTTATATCTAACAAGGCGCAGGCAGGTAATTCACAATTATCTAAAAAGTTACTACTATTATGATCAGATTTTGGAAATGATCATTAAATGCATCACAGATGTCTTTACCATCAGAAATACTTCTATTCTTATAAGTCATATTTTGGGGGATACCACTGTTTGCAGTTATAGATTTAAAATAGTTCCAAAAAAATTTAGGACAGGAATTGATCTTCGATTCAGCAAATTTAATATAATTGTTGTAACATTCTTTCTCTAGTTTAACTACTCATTTTCTTAATAAACTAAAACTATCCAGCCTATTGCCATATTTTTTCCATAAAGTATGATATTTCCGTTTTTCTTTTAAAACTTTTATCAACGGGCGGGTATATGTGCATAGTCTGCACCATGAAAATTTAAAACACTCTTATTAGCCGGTTTTAAAGCTAACTTACTGTTTATGCTACAATCAATGATCAAAGAGGGGTGGTGTCCATCCTCCTGGACTATCACATTTTACTATATTACAGTTTAAATTACTAAAAATTAAATCGAGCAAACGATTATTATGGTTTAGAATAGAATTGTTCTGTTTCAGATTAGTTGATGACATGAATTCGACCAATGACTGTGTTAACATATTAACACTGGGATTGGCAACCAAACTGTAACTATCAAAGAAAGTCCACTTTGTTGCTGTCATATTAAAATCACCACACAGTAAAATTAATTCCGCCGGATTATCAATAATAAGTTGCGCAACTAAGTCAAAAAATGACAGCAGGGTGTCTCGATGGCCTTGCCCATGAGGTATGTGGGCACAACATATATTTAGATTATTGTTCTTACTATCTCGGAGAGGTACAGCCACCCAAACAGCTTCACAGTGCGCTGGAGACGGGACAGGCCAGTGTCGGCGCACAGGGTGATAGTCCCCCCGCACCGCTACCGCAACCCCGCCCCGCACCACTTGCCTCAAATGATCGGTCCGCACGGAACACTACGTAGTTATTATTAAAATATTCTCTATCGAAAAAGTCTGGAGTAAGCCAAGTCTCGGTCAAACAAACAAAATCATAATTAGATAAGGACAGTCGCGCCAAAAATTCATGTGATCTACCACGAAGGCCTCTCGTGTTTTGATAATATCCATGCAATTTATTTTTATCCATTTATAAAAATTCCGTAAGTGTATTATACTTATACTTTATGATAACTATTAATAATACTAGTGACAAATCGGCAAACACCAAGTTATCTATGGAACTATAATTACTATTGCTGTATAAATCAAAATATAAATCTACCCGCAATAATGTAACAATGAACAAGAAATACACGAAGATACACAACAATTTTAACAACAAATGATGAGAAAACGTCACAAAGTATTTGCAAATAATATGCAGTTATTAGCACTGATCTCTCGTATATTATATGTAGAAAAATAGTAATTACCTGTTTCATTATATGAATAACATAGCCATTTAAATAATTGCATGTACGTACTGATTTGAGTTTATTTAAATCGGATGGCTTACAGATATGAATGACTTTAGACTTTTCACACTTACGCATCAGAATCTTACAGTCCCTCACCCACAGGTAATCATACTTAAATTTGCAATTTAAGTTCACGAGCACGCTTCAATAATAGTTTATTCTCGGGTGTAAGGTGATCCCCGACGTAGATGTTAGTGGCAGGACCGGCTACTCCCAGGTCCGCGGTGGTGAGGCCACGCCGCGCACGTACCGCCGACAGGAACTGGTCTTTGTAAAAGCGCCTCGTGAACTTCACCACTATCGCGGGGACGGGAGCCTGACCGTTTTTATCTGATTTCGTATCAAAACAACGCACACGGTGTATGTGATCGATGTCCTTAAGGTCGAGTTGATGACCTACTTTGGCACTTATATTATGTAATATAGTTTGAAGGTTTTCCCCATTCATTACTCGCACACCAGAGATTTCTACATTATTCATCCTGGAGTATTGATCCTGGGCACTAATCGATTCCTGTAAGGTATTTATTGTGTCTTTTGCCGATATAAACTCAGTTTGCAATTGGGAAACCGGCGCCATCCTATCCTCAACTAACAGAAGACGATCCTCAATGCTCGTGAATTTGGCATCCATTTCGCTTAGATATTAAGAGCCTGAATTCCCGCGATGGCATCCTTCAAGCTCTTATCTCTGAAAGAACGTTTTGCATATCAGAGCTGGAAGATCCTACACCGCCAGAACGGCATTGGACGCAGTGCCAGTTCACCCTCCTATCGATGTTCATCTACTTGTAGCTAGCTTCTGTCACTCCAGCACACCCATAGTGGAGCATACGACTACATCCATTACATTTTACAAAGTCGATTAGCACATCACTACAAATTGAACACGACGACGTTTTTATTAATCACAAATTATTTAGAGACTAAAAAATCGACCGTTCGCTATGACACGTCGAAGCTGAATTATTTAAATAACAAACAGAAAATAGACTGGTAACCCACACACTTAATTACACACATTCAATAAATAATGTGACCAATGGGTCACAATATTCTCACTTTTATCTCTTTGAAGTTATTCGCTTGGTATCGCACTAGTAACTGAACTTAGGTCCTAACTCTGCGTTCCGGCCTGCTTATATAATATGCCTGAGAACAATATTCGAGAACTGAAACCTAGTCAATGTTCTACTTTCACACATAAGTTTACAATGTTCTTATCGCACAATTTTAGAACGTTCGCATGAGCTTAGTTTCTTATCTTTTATCTCTTTCTAGACATCATTCCGTCCTTCTGGCACAATTCTAGAACGTTCACTCGAGCTTCTATAAAGTTCTCATCTTCATACTCTCTCGTACAACAAATCTTGTCATGCATTCTCCAATTTTCACTCTAGAATGTTCCTCCGCCAAAGGAGGCTGGTTACCAGCAGTAACTCCTTATTTAAATAAAAATAAAATTTTAATAATGGATTATCGTATGCATTTACACTTTGTTTCGCTTCTTTTCAATATAATAAAGTATAAAGTGCCGCCATATCTTTATAGTAAATTACATTGGTTGAAAGATAATACTAGTGAATACGTCACAAGAGCATCTAAGTATAGATTACAAATGCCGTTACACAGGAGTGCAGCTTTCCGGGGTAGTTTCAAGTTTACAGCCACTTAATGTTGGAATGACTTGCCACCTCCTCTCTGTGACCTGAAAACAAGTCACATCGAGTTTCAAATTAAAATATAAGACTCTTTTATTTCAGAAACAATTAAGCAATCAATAACCCATAAGTCTTAGAAAAAACAGTAACTTCAATTTATAATACATAAAGTAGCAGTACTTGAAACACCCTGGATCTTTACAAATTGAAATTATAATATTTATTCCCATGCATACATATTGCACAAACCGACTATTATTATTTAAAATTACTCTGAAACTATTTGAAAATAAATTCATATTACCTTTTTGTTATGGCCAAACAACGTGTCTATTGCCAATTTATTTTTTCTTTCTTCTTATTCTCTTTATACCCTGTGTCCGCGAAGTTTACATTTTTCAACAATAAACTATGACTGTAGTTGTGTTATAAAAATTAAAAAAACATCAGAATAGTGTCACATTTAATTTATTTTGCTAATATAGATAAAATTTTGCTTTTAGTGTAGAAACATGTATTTAAATTGTAATTGAAGATGTAGGAAGTATTTGCATACCGCAGTCGCTGTCCGTGCTGCGTAACACGGTGCCTACTGAAAATCAGTGTCGAGTCTCTGAAGGCTCGACGTATACTGAGTGGGCCTCCGATTGGCAATACTAAAGTGATTGCACTGCTCCTCAATCGAATTCGTTTTATTTATTTTAATTTTACTAGGTCTGTTTTAATTATTTTTTAGTGGTTTTTATAGTTTAAGTTTATCATTTTGGTTAACTTATAATTTTAATCTAATATTTTATGTTAAAATTACTTGTATGTTTAAGTTATTATATTATAAACTATGACCTATTTTAGCAGTGTAATTATGTTGCCAATAAAGTTTATTATTGTCATTGTCATTGTCGTTGTCGTCGTCGTCGTCTTCATCATCACCACCACCACCACCACCACCACCACTACCACACCACCACCACCACACCACCACCACCACACCACCACCACCACACCACCACCACCACACCACCACCACCACACCACCACCACCACACCACCACCACCATCATCATCATCATCGTCATCGTCATCATCATCATCATCATTATTATTATTATTATTATTATTATTATTACTATTATTATTATTATTATGTTGTCTGGGTATAACCAGTAAAAAGATTTTATTTTGCTGTTATTTGAAAATGGAATGTGAACTTCTAAGATTGCCGAATTTCAATTTTAAAAAATGAACGCTTCATGTCTGCGTACCAGTAAATATCTATGCTGGATTAGAAGATGTTTTAGATGTCACGAGAGAAATGTCGGTAGAAGAAAGAGAACGAGTGTATTTTCAACAGCATGGAGCACCGGCAGACAATAGTCGGATCGCCATAGATTTTTTAAATAACCATTTCCAACAAAAATGGAGTGGAACAACCGGACCTATCCAATGGCCCGCGAGGTCACCCGATTTAACCCTACTAGATTATTTCTTGTGGGGTTACGTTAAAGATGAAGTCTACAAAACTAGCTACGAGACCACTGAAGATCTAAAAATATCCATAGAGACTGTTTTAACCCAATTCACAACTTCAAAGTACAAAACGCCATAACAAAATCGTTACTTAAACGAGTTGACTATTGCATTAAGGAAAATGGTTGCCATTTTGAACATTTACTAAAATAATTAAAATAACATTTTAAAAAGCAATTTCTTTTAAGTTTAGACACAAGGTTTCATAACAACAATCACTTCTTACAACCTAGTGTAGGTTGTAAGATCAACGTGGCAATAAAACAAAAATGTATTTTTTTCCAAAATGACCGGGTTCGATTCCCGAGTCGTGTATGATTTTTTTTGAAAAACTATGAATGCAGTTTTTGTTTTCTCTAAAATCGATATCGTGGTTCCTTGGAAGATATTCTTCTATCTCTTATATATTTTAAAATCCCCATACTGACCGGTTTGGGTGGGCCACCCTGTATATATTGAGAGACGAGTACATACCATCTAAACAAATTTAAACAACCGCAAATATCCCCAGTGGTATAAATTACCTCTTATCAAAATCTTAAAGGAAAAATACAAATTTCGCAAAAAACTCAAAAATTATGGCAATCTTTCCCATTTTAATTCATACGTCACTTTAAGAGATCGTTCTGTGAGCGTGAAATGTTTGAAGAATATATTTAAAAAATTGAGACGAATATAAGCAAACATTCTAGGTCATTTTGGTCGTACGTGAAGTCGAAGAGGGGTTCAAACAACTATCTCGCTGTATTTACATACTTGGGCAGATACTCAAATAATGGTGAGGAGATTTGTAATATGTTCAGAGATATTTTTCGTTCAAACTTTCTCAACAACACAGTTTTAATCGAATTTGTTTGTTTGCACTGAAACACTGTCATAGTATATGTCGGAGCCTACCCAAGTAGATGTCATATACACTGACTTTAAGAAAATATGTGATAGAATTGACCATTCTATTCTTCTTGATAAATTACTACAAATAGGGATTCGAGGCAACTTATATCGATGGTTTTCAGCTTATATCGCCAATAGATGTCTAGTTGTTGTTCTAAATGGTTTTAAATCTGCTACTATGTCTATTCTTTCAGGAGTCCCACAGGGATCCATCTTATTAAATATTTTCGTAAATGACATATCCTCTAATTTTAAACATTCAAAAATAATATTATACACCGACGATATGAAAATACTTTGCCCGGTTAATTGTGTTAGAGGTGCTGAACTTTTACAAAGTGATCTAGATACATTTGTTAGTTACTGCGCAGAACACAAATTAGATTTCAATATTTCATAATGCTTTATTTGCACATATACTAGAAAACAGAATGTCATAAATGAAAAGTACTCAATATCTGGAACATCAATCAAGTATCATCCATTAAAGATCTCGGAGTTACCTTCGAGTCGACCTTGACCTATTCAAGACAACGCCACTTCAATTTAGACGTGAGGTAAATAAAAACTTTTAACTTATATAATATTTATTATATTAAATGTAAGCGAATATACACAATAAAAAGTTATTATCTGTGAAGACTTGTAAATAGCTTTCTGTTTCATAATACATTAATTTTTGTTACGTACCTAGGTGTAAGTTTTGGAAAGTTGTAAAATAAAATAAATAAATAATATGTCGTACGCACTGTCGAGCAGCCTGCGGTAGCGCACCACGTCCCCGTAGCAGTAGTACAGCAGGCACGCGGCCGCCTCGCCGTCGCGGCCCGCGCGCCCCGTCTCCTGGTAGTAGCCCTCCACCGACTTGGGCATCGAGTGGTGGATCACGTAGCGCACGTCCGCCTTGTCCACGCCCATGCCGAACGCGATGGTCGCGCAGATCTGTGGCACAGCGCGCTGTTACTGTTATAACATATACAGTGACGCTAAAACTCGGAAGTGGTTTATTATTTAATATTAATCCTTTTATTATTTTTGTCTCCAAACGGTGGTTTTATAACTTTTAAAAGAATAGCTGAAAAGTCGTACCAATAAAAATAGTAGTTTTGCATTAAAATGCAGTAAATTATGCGGGTTTTTTTATATATTATAAAAAATATGGATACAATGTAATATCGTACATTAAAAATTAATAATTAAAAAGTCTGAGGGAGTCCGCTTCATTCCCAGTCTGTGGATATCATTAAGAAAATTATTTCTTCCCACACAAAACGTTTTTAAACAATTCTTTTAAATTTCATAAAACATTATCTGGGATCATATTGTAGAGGAATTTACATCGCCCAATAAAATACTTAATAACTGTAGGCATAAGAAGTTTATGTTTCTTCCTCGTGTTAACATAATGATTGTCACAGCTTCTAGCAAATTCCTTAATGTACTTATGGACATATAGAACATTATCAAGAATATATTGAGATGTAACAGCAATATATCAAATTGTTTATTTAGGACCTAGGTTATAAATAGCGCGAATAGCCCGCTTTTGCAGCATAAAGATTACCATCTTTGTGCTGCAGAAGATGCTTTGTTAATATCGGCTGCACACCCCGTAACAAAACTATACTAGCTAGGGATGTTCCACCTCAGATGATACTCTCACTACAAAGGCCAGTACAGCACTCACCACTTTGTACTTGTCGGCCACCCAGCCCGCCTGCACCATCTCCCGCTTCTTGTCGGCCAGGCCGGCGTGGTAGGCGGCCGCTTGCACGCCCGCCTTGCGGAGCTCCACGGTCAGGCTCTCACACTCCTTGCGAGACAGGCAGTACACAATCCCTGAATCTCTGATTAAGAATGTGTTGAGAGGTGAGAAAATGTTGCGTACAGACGTCGCTGCATTATGTGTCTTCTATCGCATTAATCATGGGGAGTGTTCCGAAGAGCTGTTTCACTTGATTCCTGCCGGCAAATTCCACCTGGGCACGACACGCCACAAAATTGTATATCATCCCCACCATCTGGATGTGTGACGGTCCTCCACAGTGCGGTTTTCAATGAACTTCCGTCCACGTACAACAAAGCTGTGGAATGAACTTCCTTGTGCGATGTTTCCGGGACGATACGACATGGGTACCTTCAAAAAAAGCGCGTACTCGGTCCTTAAAGGCCGGCAACGCTCTTTTGATTCCACTGGTGTTGCAAGAGAATGTGGGCGTGGGTGATCACTTAAGGTGTTAAGTTCATTTTAGAGGACAAACGAGCATGTGGGTTCATTTATTCTCCCTGCTCTTCCATAAAAAGTCTCGGAAGCACGTCGCGATCCGTGTTACAATGGGCTTCGCTTTGAACCAGTGCTATAGCACCTGCTACAGCATACGCTGAGCGGTTTCCATTTTCACAACACTCATTATTAATTTATTAATTTCATTAAAATTAGTCATTTAAAGTACATATTTATAAGAATTTAATATGGGTATTGACACTGATTACATTGGTTTATTAAAATTAAAATTATTATAATTACTTATAAGATGGCCTCAGTGTTCAGGAGCAGTAGGTAGGTAGGTACACTAATTACGTCTATACCATTACCGTATCATCAACATCCAATCAAGTAACTTCCGTGATTCACGTCTACTCCTCTATTCAATAATAATATGACTCACCTAAAGAATTTCTCCTTGATAATATTAACAACATCCTGGTTAATACTCTTGGGTTTCTTCTCGAGTATGCTGTAGCTGAGATTAGGACGATTGAAACTGCTCAAGAACCATTTGCAATTTGTTACCTGTTAGCCAATTAAAAATTGATTTATATTCCATAATATTTAATACGATTTAATTTATTAACTCCAGTAAAATGCATTCTTAAAGATAATTAAGCGCTTTTGAATTGTCACTATTAATATTTATTTTAAATTACTGGTTTTACCATCGTAGTTAAGCTCGCTAGAAGAATATATAAGAAACCCAACGGCCACTCTTTTCAATCAAATAGAGTATTTTACAATGGCTGTAATATAATACATAACAGATTAGTTTGTAAGGTGCTGCCTCCAATATATGAGTCAATCTTTGGGGGAGGCCTCTGTCCGGCGGTGGACGTCTCCCGGGCGAGGCCGAGACTGGCGTGTAAGTGAGCCTCACCTTGAGCTGGTGCAAGATGTCCATGCGCACGCGCGGCGTGGCCGTGGCCGTGAGCGCCATGAGCGTGGTGGCGGGGAACCGGTCGCGCAGCACGTGCAGCCGCTTGTAGTCGGGCCGGAAGTCGTGGCCCCACTGGGACACGCAGTGCGCCTCGTCTATCACGAACCTGCCCACGATCACCACTAGTATCAACGTTGATGACTTCACGAGTTGAGGTCTATAGTTGTGTTTTCAAGAAAATTTATTCCAGGTACAAATAATGTTTAATGACACTAAGGGACAAGACGAGCAGGACGTTCAGCTGATGGTAATCGATACACCCAGGCCAAATGCTGAAAAACCAAAATTCTGAGTGGCACTACAATTGCGCTCATGCCCAGTAATTTCACTAGCTACGGCGCCCTTCTGACCGAAACACAATAATGATTACACATTAGATTATCTACTGCTTCACGGCAGAAACACGCACCGTTGTGGTACCCATAGACTAGCCGGCATCCTATGCAAAGGAGCCTCCCACTGGTAAATGTGTAAACAATTTCATTGCTAGGTATATTCAGCTCCACATGACATGCTACTTAAAAAAACACACGTACACTTTAAGTACACGGGAGGCGCACCCCAGAATGAAACACGAACTGTCGCTACCGGGTAAAAATACCATAATGGATTTATTGTAAAAAATGGGATTTCTTGTGAGTATTGTAACGAAACAAAATGTTTATATTATATATTAATATATTTTTCACAAAATAATGTGTGAATAAGACAATCTGTTAATATAACATAATTTCTCTTAAAAGAATTCATAGCGTAAAAAATAATGTTTTCAGTATCAAACGACCATTACACATTATTTTTTATAATAATTGGAACAAGTATTAATTTGGCTTTTTTCTTTTAAATACCCGCAAAAAAAACGTACGCACCTTATACGTCTGTTCCGGCTAAGCACCGCGAATACTGGCCGCTTATTCAAAATGGCGGACAATCGCACGTTCCTCGTACCTAGAGCGGCGCGGCACAAAGTCAAGCAGAAATAAAATATTTACAAAAGAACTATGTGGTAAATTTTACCCGGTAGCGACTCCTGCCAAGTTAAGGGCGGCGACGCTCCTGCGATCGGTGTCGCAAACAGAAACATGGCTAGCAGAGATCAATAACCAACCATCAGCTGGTGACCCACAACGCTCGTTGGTATTCTATAAAATCCTAATCCATAAACAACTCAAATACCTGGCAATCTTCCCCCTGGAGTAGAGCATGTCCAGCATACTCTGGAACTTGGGCGAGCCGCTCACCTTCTCCGGCGTGACGTACAGCAACTTGAGCGCCGGCTCTCGCAGCGAAAGCTTGTGGTAGATCTCGTCCGCGTCACTCATCGACTGATCACCAGACAGATTCGCCGCAGGGATCTTATCAAATATTAAAAATACACATTGAGGCAACCGGCACATTCTCTCGATTGACATAAACACATCACTAAAATATGTATTAAATTCAGGGGCGTGCATTCCAAATATGCCAATAGACATAGCCTACGTACCATATTTAGTCTCATTAATATACCTACACTGGATTCCAAGATAATTCACATAAATTAAGATCTTTTATTCTATAATCGAACTTCTATTAAAAACACCCACCAAACCAACAGACCCAACCAGTAAGTATTTCGTTACGCGATATACTAAATACTCACAGTAAGCAGTTCCGATAATGCTTACTCATGCCTAGTAGAATACGTTCAATATCGATAACAAAATTTATTTGTCAAGGTAATACGTCCAAAGCAAAAAATATACAATTACTATGTATATCGTTCTTAAATATGACCATTGCAATATGACATCTTTAACACATCCGGGGTAAGCAAGCTTATGACACTTCGAAATGACAACCGAGCTGTCACGGATTAAACCAACGAAAGAAATGATACCTACATTAAGATTTATGAGTAATTAATATGACATGTTTCGTTCGCTTAGTGTCCGAGTTTCAACCTTATTGCGCTCCCATTAGAGTGTTGACATCGCACATGACGTGATTCATTTTTTTGAGATATAAAATATGACATTTCCGGAAATAAAAATATATTGTTCACTAATCAACACTGACAGCGCCATTTTTTTAGTTGTTGTGTTTCGTCATTCGTGTACTTATACGGGCGTGAATAATTTAGCTAATTACATTAAGAAAAGTCTCGTGCCAGATTTTGGCGAGACAACACGTCCTGAGGATGCCTCGTGTAGAGGCGAAACACGTGTCGAATTGTTTTAAAGACAAATATTGGCGGAATTAACACTAAAGAAAACTTAAATAATTTGTCTAATTACATTAGTTATTTGTTTTGTGTTGATTTGTTTATTGTTAATTATATTTAGTGTTTATATTGGAAGAAGAAGTTGCTGTGTCTTTTGTGTTTAAAATAGGTAACTAGTAAGGAATTAAAATATAATGGAGGAATTCCAGTGTCGGGATTGTGGCGAAAATACGATTTGTTTACATAAATTAGGTATGTATCCTTTTGCACAATTTTCGTTTGTAGATCAAATAAAAATTGTTTCTCTTTATAGAACAATGCAAAAATATTAGTTTAACTCAACAAAAAAGTAAAATTATGAGATATTTCAATACCAAGTATTACGAAAAATACACTTGGCTAGCTGGATGCCGCCATTCCAATTTCTTCCCCTGCTGTTTATTTTCTACAACGAAAACTGTGTGGAATGATACTGGTTACGGTGACTTGCGTAATTTAACAAATCTTGCTGAAAACACGATCAATCTGACAAAACGGCAGAAAAATGTTGGTAAGTGAACTTATATTTATCCTATTAACAGGAACTAATTTTTTTAATATTAATCGTAAATACGACTAGTTGGACTTCAAGTGCCTACCGCGCTGGAAAACCAATGCACGCCACTGATTAAATTCAACCTTGGATATGAATGGAACGCAATAATCTATATATTATATATAAGAGATTTCCACGTATATAGTCACTCATCACGATTTCTCTGGAACCATGAGAGCTAAAGACTTGAATTTTGGTAGGAATATTCTTTTCACCGAGTAGAGGTCAGCTAAGAACGGATTTTCCAAAATTCCATCCGCAAGAGTTTTTTTTATTATGAACAGAACAACGTCTGTCGGGTCAGCTAGTATTTCATAAGTCAATGTGCTATTCTATCTCTATGCCTTAATTTCATAAAAGTATTTCAATTTTAAACCTTAATATGACTTATGTGATAGGTACTGACTTCACAGTTCTTGCTCGTAAATTTTTATCAATGTACGTAGATTTTAATAATAATTTATAATTCAACACTTTAGTACCTACTTACCGAAACAATGACACTTTCCCTTCTGAAACCTTGCAAATTGGAAATATTTGTGCTAATTGTAATGCTACTTAGAGGTATTCAGTATAAAGTATCATCAAATTTTATTTTCCATAAACATTTCATGCACATTATAATAGCACTTTTCACAATACAATTTAAATTAATATCATAAAAGTCCCCACACGCTCGTCCTCGCTAACAAAAACTTAAAACATCGTAGCGATCATTTTGAATTGCCAGCCATGACGACTATTCCAAACGGGCATTTTCTTTTTATTTATAACAATGTATATAGTTTTTGCAAAAGGTGACAAGCAGCATCCATGGTCACGCAATAAATTTTATTTTTTTAATAATAAAAATAAATGACTAATAACAATAAATAATAAACATAAAATGTAGGTATTTATTTTTTAAAGATTATTGATTTTATTTATTATGTTGACTTTATTAACATATGTTTTTACTTTTTTTTAAGGTAAATACTTACCTAATTATACAATCATGCCTCGGATCAAGATCAAGGATCACGCAGGTCGCAAGTATCTGCCAAGTCCGTGCGAAGCCGGGGCGGGTGGCTAGATTAGGTATATAAAATTTATAACACTCACGTCCAAAGACAGCAACTTGTTGACCTGGTCAAGGATGAGCGACTTCAGAGGTGATATAACAATGGTAACTCCCGGCGTCAGTATCGCAGGGAGCTGATAGCACAGTGATTTACCTGAAAATATAAACTTCTTTTGTAGCAGGAAAATTTCAACTTGTTTTTTAATAAAAAAAATAGTGACGAGACGAACAAGACCAAGATGACCAAGATTTACATATCATAAACCAAGAATATGTAAAATGTTTACAAATAGACATTTTGCTTACGAATGGTTTGTTCGGACGTATAACGTTTCCCGCCTTTATTTGCAAGGCAGCTTGTCATTCGGAAAACTTCAGAATTATCATTGTATTGACAGTGTTTTCAACGATATTGTAATCATTTTGCATTTTCTTTGTTTATCATCAGTTATAACTTTATACTAAGTTTAATTGTAAGGGCCGTTAGGCTAAGCCCCAAACACAGCTGCAAAGAAATTCAAAGGTTATGTGATATAATATGATAATACGTATGAAATAGACCAAACGATCCCGTTTTAGATAGAATAAGAAAATATGTATATAATAACCTTGTATATAACCATCAGACTAGACTATATTATTGACACGGGAGTGGGTCAGGGATTGGAAATAATACTCCGCTTATAGGAACGAGTCTTTATTTGCGTTCACTTTTTCTGAACTTGCACTTGCCGGTCTGCCGCTGTTCCTTTTGTGGACGGCAGTACCTTCAACGCGTCACACTGCACCGAACACTAGGTCTCTTCTATCTCCTTCTTCTTGGAACACTTCCACTTTTCACTACTTCTTCTTTTCTTCTTCTTCTTTACACTTTCGAGTCAGAACTAGAACTGCCGTAGGCCACGCTTAGTACGGCTTATATACCCCCGGATCTGTTCCATTCCATCTTTAAATTTAAATTGTACTAGAAAATTCTTTTAACTATTTTTATCCTGCTTACACATTTTCCATCCCTTTTTTTCTGTTCGATTTGATCCTGAACTTACTAGAAATTTCCATTAACTTTACAAAACCCAAAAAATTCCATACACTGGTAGGTGTATCGAACGTGGTGTAGCGAAAAAGGGATAAATCTAATTTGCTAATTGCTTCGTATTTGAATAGAAAAACCGTGATTTATGCGTAAAATACGATTCATTCATGAGTTCATGCTATAAGTTCTAAAGTAGTAAAACTGCATTGAAATTAGGTAAATAAAGTGTCATTGATTATTTGTACATAAAATAATAAAAAACATACAGACATAACAAAGCAAAACCGAAGTGTATTTACAATAAGGATCCCATTTTTACAATTTTACTAACGACGGCTCCCGAAAAGTTTTAAGTTTACAATTATTATTTTTTGTATCTTATATTATTTATGAATGTCTTTTTGTTGAGGGTTTATTACAATAAGATAATGGGAGAAGAAGAAAACGATCCATTGATTCTTCTGCAATTAGCAAAGGATGTACCGAAAGGGATAGTGTTACTGAAAAATCTTCTACGTAAGTCAAATAGCACTGTCTACATCCGCTACCTACCCTAAAACATGATTTTGTAGTTTGATAATTCAGCTACCTACATACGCAATTTTATTATAAGTTATTACATTTCGTATTACATTCACTGCAAAAACGACAGCAATATTTTTACCTAAAATATCACCACCTCGATCATTCCGCAGCAGACAGCATCAAAATTTCGTCATCTCTGTACGTTAACCTATGTCCACACTGCGACTCGAGTCGCGTTCGGCTTGGATCGGCTTACATTGGACACGCGATGTCATGGCGTCATATTTATTTTGTTAGAGAAATAATGAAATCAACAAATAAAATTTGAAAATCAAAATTTTATGAACGATACGAGACTCGAACCCACGACCTCTGGCGTTCCGTGCCAGTGCTCTCCCAACTGAGCTAACCATTCGAGTGACGTATCGTCATGAAATCTTGTATGCTTTGTTCAACTCTCAGGTTGTGGCTTCATTCAGGCGCAAATTTTATGACAGTTGAGTTATAAAGTTTGGGTTAGTCAGATTATCAACTGTAAAGTAGATCGTGTAGATGAAGCCAAATTATATACGCCGCAGCGAAGCGGTACGACGAGCGACTGCGGCATCCTAGTAATTCATGATTTCAAACTGTGGTATGCAATTCTATGATTTTTTTTTACTTTCGTAATTAGTGCATCTTCCTATAACACAAGACGGCATTTGAATGTTGTACCTATATCAAATTGTAAGCAATTCTGTCAACAACAAACGCGTGCGTACCGTTTTCGTATCGAGAGAGCGACTAAGGCGGCCAATTGCCTCCATTTAGGCGATTCATTTTCGGCGCGCTAGTGACATATCTACCTCTTTTAAGTTACTATAATATCATTGGGTTATCTGTACCTACATATTCTTAATAATTTTTAGAGTTTTGAAGGACTTCAACTTACACATCAAAGTACCTTAAAATAATTAAAATATGTATTATAAAAATACTTACCACCACCGGTAGGCATTAGCACAAAGCAGTCATGTCCTAACAGGGTAGCATTAATTACTTGCAGTTGGTTGGGACGGAATGACTTCAGACCAAACTTCTCTTTGAACATTTCCATCATCAGCGCTGAGTGAGGGTAGTTTAGACCATCAAACTCACCTAGGGCAAAGTCAAATTATAATAAGCAATGATCTAGTAACTCGTAAAGAAATATGACTTTAAATCAAAACAAAAATAATTTATTTATTCTATTTATACATACACATAAATAATATTTACCAGTAATTCCATCATTTTGTGTTCCCTCATGAAAATCTCCCATACCTTCATATTTTGAGTTATTTACAACAGACTGGTCTATTAAATTTATTTCATCCTTACTAGAGTTATTTGCTGTTTGAGATATATCCATTTCATCTTCGAAATCCTCAGGTCTGTACTCCGGCCAGCCATCATCATCCAATGTGAGAGGTTTATCATTTACAACTACCACATTACTCGTACTTGCAGTGGTGTCACTGATATTAATGACACTATTTCTATTGTCTTGTGTTATATCTGTTTCATCATCAAAATCAATAGGCACTTCATAGTTGTCACTCTCATCAAATTCATCATCATTTGGTGTTTGCTTAACAACAGGTGACTCTAAAGTCTCAGACTTATTAAAGTTTATTAAAGCACTTTTACTTAACTGTTGTGCTTGGAAAGGCACAGAACTATTAGTAATCGGTTGGTATTGTTTTGGCATTTCTTCATTTACAATTGGCTGCAATTTTGATGAAGCATGTTTTAATCTTTCAAATGTGTTTGAAGGAACATCTGCATTTGAAGTACTTTGATTTAATTCACTAGCTTTTGATGGTCTTTTGAAAACAAACTTTCCCTTCCCTTTATTAGTACTCTCTGATATATTTAAATTTTCTATATCTGATGTGACACTATTATTGTTACTATTGGTAATAGAATTTGGAGATTCAAACTGCAATGATTTCTTTTTCATGAAATCTGAATATATTGTTTTAGTAGGTTGATTCTTATCAAAGTTGACATCAGGTGTTGATGTTTCTATTTTATCCCTTCTTGCTTTCACTTGACTAAGATCAAAGTCATCTAAATCATCATCATTTGGAATGTGCAATATTGATGGACTAATCCTTCCATTTGTTTCACTACTTGTATTTAATTCTGTTGATAAGTTCAGATCTTTTGCTTTCAAGTTTATAGTTGATTTCAATTTAGCTTTCAAATAATTTATCTTTGAATATGTCTTTCCATCATAACCAGGGAACTTTTCCTTTATACAGTTTGGAATTCTATTAAATGCTTCACTTATTTTCTCTAATAGTTCTATGTACATTGTTTTGCAATTATCAATGTCGTCAGGAGTCAAACTTGCTTTATCCTGCAAAATAATGTACTATGAATTGCTAAAACCACCCTGAATGTGGGAGCTGAACTTTTATTTAGGAGGAGTACTTATAACTGTGACAAATACTTTTTCTAAATAAGTTGTATGATACACTGCTTGCTTCATATATGCAATCTGCAGTCTGCCTGCCATAGGTATTTAGTATCTAGCATACGGAAAAATCCAATGAGTGGGTGTTCAAAAGAAGTTTGATAATTAGTAATGGAATGAAATTAAACTAAATCAACTTAAAAACTAGTGGTATATTTATTAAGGTTCTAAATGAGGTAGGTTTTTTTTTTATATGAGGCAAATGGGCAAGAGGCTCACGGGATTGGGAGAGGTGAGGCAACCGCCCATGGACATCCGCAACAACAGGTGTGTCAAGAAATGCGTTGCCGGCCTTTAAGGTGGGAGTATGCTCTTTTCTTGAAAGTCCCTAAGTCATATCTGTTCGGGAAGACCGCTGCCGGTAGTTGATTCCACAAAGTGGCTGTGCGAGGCAAGAAATTTCGGACAAAACGCGCGATTGTGGAATGCCAGACGTCTACGTGATGCGGATGAAGGTACAGGCTAATTCCTTATATAGTATGTATGTACACCCCTGTTGTTGACCATTTATAACTCTGTACTCCTACTTATGTAACAAATGCAAATAACGTAGTGAAAGACTAGGTCCAATAAAACCTACTTCAACTTTGAAGATTTTAAATGGCATTGGCAGAATCTATCGTAGACATATAAAATTTGCTTATAACAACATACCTTATCTCGTTTTTTCAAAGCTGGGTGGTTTGATATAGTAGCAAGAAGACCGGAGATAGATCCATCCAACCTTAAATTCTTTAATGGATCCCTATCTTTTCTGGGACTCTGTTTAGTTGGTGTCTTTAAGTCTCTTTCCTTTGTTTTCTCTAGATTTTTGGGTGGTGATGGTGTTGCACTTATCCTTATTGAGTTAACAGATTCCAGTCTTTTACTTTTCTGCTTTTTATTAAAGGCACTTGGAAATTCATTCATTTCATCCTGAAAATTTTATTATATCAAAAACTATGTGATATTTAAATAATTGATCTAGTAAA
The DNA here is from genome assembly GCF_905404315.1 of Leptidea sinapis. Lineage (NCBI taxonomy): Eukaryota > Metazoa > Arthropoda > Insecta > Lepidoptera > Pieridae > Leptidea > Leptidea sinapis. The sequence goes on along the minus strand of NC_066300.1, from coordinate 792,980 downwards.
CAGCATTCTTTTCACTTTTTAATTTTGAATCAGCATTATGTACAGCAAAATATTGACTTTAATATTATATATTATGTCATACTATTAAGTAGTAAGTAGTACTTCTAAGAAGCTGTATGTAAAGTTACTGTTATCACACTGAAGTATGATTACAGTTTTTTCTGACAAACACTGTCCTGTCCTTTCCTGTGACACCCTGACAAGAACAGACAGTGATCACAGCTTACCATGACATGTACAATAAAACATTATATTGTCTATAGGATGCTCAACTCAAATCATGAATGTGACATAAGGGAAAGTGTTTTTTAATGATTCACTTATTGATAGCACAATAGGGATGTGTACCCCTATGAGACACAAGTGTGAATAAGACAACGGACTGACTTAAGACATAGCTAGCCAGAGCATGATTCTCCAGCCAATTATTCCTTGTACTTTTAGTTTTTCTTTTGTATGTAAGAGATAGCAAACATTTTTGAACAAAGGCAAGATGACCTTTAAAATCACATTATTATGTAACTCTTACAAAGAGGAACAATTTAATTTTCATAAAAATAATTATCTATATATACTCTTATGGATTTAATTCACTTATTTATTTTAAAAATAGAAAATATAGAAAAACAAACAATGCATAATTGTAGTAAAAAGAAACAAAGTATTTTATAAATCTTACCACATCCATGTCAATGTTGTTTTTTTTTTTATTTTCAGTAGTAGTAGTAGAAGAGTCTTTTTCGTTCACATAATCTTGAGAAGTCTCAAATGAAAACATATTTGGTGAGTCATGAACATCCCCTTTTGCAACATTCTGTAAAATTGTCTAAATTAAATAGTAAAAAAAGCTAAGTTTATATTTTTACATATTATGTGCACTAGACTTATATTTTAATTCTGTAATAATTCACTATTTATTAGGTTTTTACATACAACAATATATTAAATTCATTAATTGGTGATATAGCTGTCTTCAGATATATCAAGACAATAAATAATGAAAGTATAAAATATTCAAGTAATTCAGTGAATTTCCCAATTTGGGACTGGTAGTTGTATCACAAATATTTTGTTCCACTTAAAAACCAGTCAACTATGGAATGTTCCTTGCACCAAGTTCCTAAGAAGTTATTGCTTAGGACTATAAAAAGTGTATTAGGAAACTAGCTAAAAGGCTGGAAATCTCATATGATTCCTATGGTTTTCCAAGAGAGTATGAATGGTAGTGTACATGTGTCCTCCTAGTCCATAAAAATAAAAATGCAAAAGAATAATTCTAATCTGTACGGTAATCACAGGTATTTTTTACAACTCAACAATAATGAGCATATTTTGCTTTTGAAATTGTATTTTAATCATTAATATACCCTTCGGTTGATTAAATAGTTTTTAAGATTAATATTATGACTACATTTACCTGCCTTACAGCTTCTTGGTCCTTTATAAAAGGTGGTATGACTGAAAATAAGGATAGATTATTAAAATGTTTAATCATATCTAGGTTACTTATGTATAGGACCAAGTAATACTTTAAAATTTTATGGAAAACTTACAAGATGAACTCGAAGACTTTGATTTCCAAACAAATTTTGACTTTTTTTCCATACTTGCACTGAAAATTATTATATGAATAATCAACTAAATCGGATGTTTTTTATTATTTTACAACTTGCACTTGCCCACTTACTTTGCGGTAGAGTTTCTTTCATCTTTTTTAATATAATTCATCAGAGAACTATGTTTATTCGTATTACTTTTCTTTTTCGAATCCATCTATGCAAATTGCAATCAGAAAAAGTTTCGTATTTTTCCCGCTACAGCTACTACAGCAGTCGAATTTTTTCAAGCAGTTGTTTTCTTTTTCCGTAGTTTTCTCGTTGTAATGTTCATCGCTGTACTAATTACTACCTATATCTATAAACCTATTTAGTATTTAATTTATGGAATTAGGCTTTATAAAAATTATTTATGTAGGTATCATCACAATGTTTTCATTTCGATTTTTTATTTGTAAAATATTTTTTATTTCTTCCCTTTATTGGGGAAGGCAAAGGCAGAGGCCATGCAGCCATCGTCTAAGCGAAATTGTGACAAAATAAAATGACAGTGAAAGTATTTTAGGCTTTTGACAGTCAAACTATTCTGTAGTAGGACCACGTCCAACGCGGCGATTCTGGCCCACGTGCGTGCCACTCATCATGCACTGCCACCACCAGTCGTTGCGTTCCGCTCGCGCGGAAAAAATCACGCCAACTGATCGTTTCGCGCCACGCCGCATCCTACCTGCGGCTAGAGGTGGGCGTTATAACACACAACACATTATATATTACAATATATTTTTACAACAGTATAACACATTATAAAATTTGCCACTAGACTGTTATAATATAATTATATTAATTATTTCCGTACTATTAAAATTCGTTTGAAATTTAATTACAACGCCATCTATGTACACGAGCGGAAAGGTTCGCGTTTCTTTTATTATATTAAAATTTTGTAAATTTAATGTTTTTTAAAAGATGGCCCTTTTTCTAATTCGCTTTAGTAAGTCCTTAGTATTCAAAGTAATGTGAACACTTCGCATATCACAATAAAAGCTATTTTTACTTGCGACGAACAAATATAAAATTATAACACTTGTTTTAGATTGAAAAGTATTGTAAACACTCTTGCTATAAACATTAGAGCTATTTCTACTTGCGATGAAACGAAGATAAATAACATTTTGGATAAAACAACACTTTCATTCATTAAATGTTTGTAAAAACTTTAGTATGAATAGTAAATTAAATGGATATGTGTAATATATAATACGTCTTGAGTTATTTTTATTTTTTATGTAAATAGACAGTGTTAGTGTAAAATTAAAAGTTTTGTGAATAGTGTGAATATACGTTTAGTTAATTGTTCTGTGTATGTACACAGGTAAAATAAAGGTTTTTTAAAAGCACACCACAAAAAATTCCATCTACCTAGTACTTTGTGTTAAAGTAATTATTCCTCTTCAAATATGTTATATTATAAAACTAAATAACTTCAAACCGCAACAACTACAACTATCAGCGTAAATAATTTCGATTAAAATTTATAACATCTAATATATATTATAACAGTTTACAACAACAGTTAGAAAAATATAACACAACAGTATAATAGGCATGATGACAACAAGTAAATTTCATTGAAATAATTTGTGTATATTATTACAAAATTCCTAATTCTAAAACTCTGATTCTTTTCATAATTAAAAGCAAGATGAATATAATAATCGATAAAATAAAATCGCTAAATACGGCAATCCGCCATGAAATGTTGAACGCCAATCAGAGCGCATGACGTCACGTTAGAGTTCTTTCTCTTTGTTTACATTTGAATTAGGTACTTAAGATAATACACACTCGCTCGCTTTTTTAATTGAATACGCCGTTATTGTTTTGTTATTAACTTCAATTTCTTTTGTGTAAATTGATTGCGCTAAATTGAGTCATGGAACAAGGATTTACAAAGGCTTCCAGCGCAAATTTACCAAGAATCGACTTGATAATGCTAGGAACGTTTCTGGCATCAAACAAAGACTGCTGTTCAGCAGAATTTAGAAATGTTAAAACTTCCATGTAAGTATTGTGTATTAAACAGTTAATTAATTATTTAAACCATAAAAATAATTCGTTGAAAGCATAGCTATTGTACCTATTTCAGTATAACATTCAATATTACAATTTGAGGTTATGTTTATGTTAAATATTTCTTTTTGCAATTAAATATTTACCATGGCTTTAATTATTTCAGGTCTGCTAGGGCATCTTATGGTGATGATGCTGTAAGCTATGTTCAGGTCAAACGTGAAGGAAATTTGTGCACAATAAAAGCTAAAATCTGCCCAGAACATAAAGTGCATGCCAAGTTGTATGGAGTGTCTTTGGTAGTCGACGAACAAGAAGAAACAGTTAAGTTAGTAGAATGTCATGATTGTGTGGCTTCTCAAGGAGGCTGCAAACATGCCATGGCATTCTTAATGTGGGTTCATCGCAGAAGTGAAGATCCATCTTGCACATCCATAGAATGCTATTGGAGGAAATCCAAACTTTCTAGAGTTAGGAGTACCCTTAAATACATAACTGCTACGGAATTATCTAAGGGTAGCCCTAGCTTACCATCTGATACCGAAGTATTCAAAAAGTTTGTAGAAGAAGGGAAGAGAAGAAGGTTAACCGACTGTGAATTAATGAAATACCAAAATGACCATGTTTTTGATAGACTTTTAAGTCTATCAATGGACAATTTAGTGTTGAAATATAAAGAAAACTGTTGTAATAAATTTTTGAATAGTGTGATATTTTCTGATGCTGACATCAACAATGTAGAAGAAACAAGGGAGCAACATAAAAGTAAGCTTTGGTATGAATTAAGGTATGGCAGAGTGACCGCTTCAAGAGCATATGAATTCAGTAGGTGTAAAACCAGTGACGGCACTCTGATGGCAGTAATAATGGGTGGAAAAATTCCAGACACAACAGCTATGAAACGTGGTAGAATTTTGGAGGATGAAGTGAGGAAAACTGTAAGTGCCAACCTGGAAAAGAAAATTAGAAAATGTGGGTTATTCTTATCTAAAAATTATCCCATGCTAGCGGGTTCACCTGATGGGATCTGTGAAAATAGTATAATAGAAATTAAGTGTCCTATGAGTCAAAAAACAGTTAAAGCATATGTAAAGAATGGGAAGCCAACCCAAAAGTTTTATGTGCAAATGCAACTTCAAATGTTACTAACAGGACATAAAAAAGGCTACTTCTGTGTAGCTGACTTCAACTACAGTGCCAATAAGAAAGTAGATATAATGGAAATTATGTATGATGAAAAATATGTATCAGATTTTCTTAAGGTAATAGTCCCTTTGTGGAAGGATAATGTATATCCAGTGTTATATAAAAGTGTAATGTTATAAAAAAAAAACAGTTTATGTAAAAATGTTTTTATTTGTAGGATAAACCTCTGATGATCTTCACACATTATATACTAATTTACAACACTATATAAATATTCATTTACATTCACTTATATCAATGTTTTATGTTAGACTAGCTCATATTAAACAAACGAGTTTAAGCAAAGTAACAATGAACTTCGAAATAATACTGATTCTTTGTTTAATTATCTGCATAATACAATAACTTGCACTCAAAATTGTACAGTCAAACAGGATTTCAGAAACTGAATCTAACATTATTCTGAAACTGAACTGGCATATATTCTTGATCAAGCTGATTGATTTGATCTTACAAGATTCTTTGATCAAACAAACATGTATATTTATTTGATCAAAGAATCTTGTAAGTTAATCAATCCACAGGCAATGGTTATAACATCATCTAGCAATTTGACTAAATTAACATTTACACATGCATGCGGCTTTAACATACAGAATTCACGTAGGCGTCTAATCACTCTCTCCACATGAATCCTTAAGCTTGCAATTTGTTTTGTTTCCCTTGCCTCATGTTTTGATAGCTTTGTACCAGTTGCAACACTTGGAGGTCGTACTAAGTTCACTCCCTGTTTTCTTAAATATTGTTGTACATGTTTGAAACCTCTGTCAGCCATCACACGCATACCTGGTTGCAAACACTTTATAAAATCACAAGATTCGACCGACAATGTGTCAGTAATTCTTCCTCCATATCCTGGAGAAATGTAATTGATTAGTCCATTAGGAGTACAAGACACAAGATACTTTATCGTATTAGCTTTTTTGTATTCTGACCAGGAGAGAGCCTGGTTCACTGCTTTTGAAGGCTTTTCTATCTCAATTTCTAAGCAGTCTATAATACAAGTTACATTGTAATATTTATGCCTAAAGGCCATAGGCAAATTTTTTCTTATGGAATCTTTATCTAAGACAACAAGAAAAGGTCGCATCAAACTAGCTATTAGTGGTATATTTTTCAGAAATATCTTGCTGGCATATGTCGGATCAATAGAAAAATCATCAGAAAGCTCTCTGAAACTACTATTTAATTTAATTTTTTTCAAGCACATTATTATATGGTGTGTGGGAATATTTAACTTTTTTTCAATTAAATCTATAAGGTAGTAACAACTGTTAGGAACTCCAATGTAAGACCATGGGTTCTTTTTTATTTTCTGCACTGTATATGCCAAGATTCTTGATGCCTCTTGTTTCTTATCGTCTTCAATTAATTCACTGCAGTCTGAAGACGATTTAATTTTTAAATATGTCACTGATGGTGATTCACTATGTGCTACAGATGGTGTGTATGAAATATCACTGTCAGAATCTGCCTGAAATCCTATTTTCTTGGAACATTTTTGTATGGTGGATATGGATGGCTTGGTACTTGTGATTTTAAATGGTGAAGTAAAAGCAGAACGACAAAAGGGTTTCGATGGTGAAGTCATCTGATCTACTGATTTTATTTCTGTTTGAACAGCTTTACTTCTGAACTTATTTGTTCTATACACTTGAATGGATTTATTTACCATCTTAGGTGCATCTTTTGTAGTACTTTCCTGCATGGCTGATGTTCCCGGCGTTGGGTCTTCAAGTTCTAGCTGTTCTGTTGCAACAGAACAAGTTGTAGTTGTTTTATTTTGTAATTCTTGCTCAGCTTCTGCAACAACTTCTCTTCTTTGCTTTTTCACACTATATTTCCTTTCGTTTGAGTCGGAAGTTCATTTTCTTCTGTCAGGTTGGCATTCAAATTTTGAGAGAACGCACCCAGGTTTCATGCGAATCTGCGACACTGACCCCATCACATGATACTCCATGTAGTTTGCCATATAATTTGGTAACTGAAAATGAAATAAAATACCTTTTTAATAGCTCATTCATTGAGGATTTGATTATAATAAGTAACAGTGAGTAAGAGAATCATAACCTCCAAAAAGTTTGTATATCAATGTTTACTTCTTCCCATTAAAATTAGCTTATAATGAATTTAGCAACAAAATTCTACAAAATAAAAAAGGAAATACTTACGTCAAAGTGATCTTCACAAAAATAAAGCTGTGTAGTGGGTAATATTCCTTCCAAATCACGTCTTGCAAGTTCAAGCCACTTCTTTCTTAATTTCTTATCGAAAGGAACGAAAATAAATAACTTCTCAGGAGTTTTTATGGACGTATTAGTACACAGAGGGACGGAACACCACCGATATGCTTTCGAAGTCATGTTTTTAATGTAAAAACTAGTAAAATGTCCAAATTAAATATGAATTAGATAATGTTTACATATACCGAATGTTCCTTGTACTCTAAAGTGACGTAAGCAAGCGACGCCATGACACTTTGACGCGTTTTGATGCAAATTTTAAATTTATGAATCAAAAATTATTTTTTAAGTACTAAACCTAAATTTTCCGCAGAAATATCATGTTTATTATAATTCATATATATTTCCAAATATTATAGAACAGTTTCTCAAAATTTGTCATCATGCCTATTCATTGAAATATTATAACAGTTTAGCCCACCTCTACCTGCGGCCTTTCACATAGGCCACTTCAATTGGTACCTATCGACTGTTTATTCTTTTAGCGCCGCATGAGATCCGCCGCGAAGAGCCGCGTCCAGATCGCTCACGTAGGACGTTGCATAAGAGCCCGCGCAGAGAACGGTCTGGAATTCCGAATTCAAAGTTCTGCATTCTTTATAATCTACTGTGTCCTAACAACAGCGGGCAGTCAGAATGCGGTGATCAAAGTGTAGTAGATTTAAGTCATGCAGGCTACAAAAACTATTTATTGACATGAGAAAATAAATAAAATTAAGCAATTCATGAAATACCTACTGCTAAATTCGCGTTGTGTTAATTGGGTGCACTCAAACCTTTTTTTCAAAGCTTTTAAGCTCCACAAAAGGGATGATTTTATCGGAAGAACAAACGAAACTAAAACGTGTGCCTATGTTGGAAATCTCGGACGGTCAACGGCTACTAGACCGCGAAATTGGAGCCGATATCTGACCGCTCTCTGTTGTGTGGGCTCTTACGATAGTTTAGATTTTTGCGTAAATAACGGGTTACCCAATGATTAAGAAAATATTAAAATTATTTATAAGATGGTGTTAATACTCCTTGTCAGAGCCGCTATATATATATGCATTCTGAATCTCGGAAACGGCTCCAATGATTTGAATAAAATTTAGTATAGAGGTAGTTTCGGGGGTGAGAAATCGATCTAGCTAGGTTTCAATTTAAAAAAATGTAGTTTTATCCGTGTTTTAATGAGAAACAGCTACAAATACATAGGTAAATTTCGCTACTAGATACAAGACTATAATAGCTCATTGGGTGATCCGGAAAGCAGAAGACCGCGGTTCGAATCCAGATGTCCAATTAGTTTTTTTTTGTTCAAGTTTTGTACATTCCTAAAAATCCGAGCAAGGCTCGGTCGTCCGGATATTAGTGTTAATGTAACAATCAACAATTTTAAGAGATTGTTGCAGAAGTAATGAAAAGATTCTAATAAGATAAAAGATTCTGATAAGAAGTAATGAGAAAATTCAATCTTCATTCAGGCGCAAATTTTAATTATGTATTAATCCTAGATGTGAGGGTCATCACTTGAAAAACATAACAAATTGTTAATGAAAAGGTTTTATTTATGACCAATAAACCCTCACATATTTCCGCCCCTAGGGTGCATTCTCGTATTTTCAAAATAGTTGACGTTAAGTTCCGATCCTACCTAAGTTTTGCTCGAGAATTGTATTTTGCTATTTATTCCCCCTAAAGTTAAGTGAACCAAACGACAACATATCGAGATATGTTTCCAATGTAGTTCTACAAAAGGAATATACTTCTACCACTATTATCCGTTAAAGGATTCGTTATTTTTAGTGATAAGCCATGTCCATTCTTGAAATAATCATTGGGTTAGAGCAAAATATTTCATTTGACAGACTTTTGGCGGGAACTCCAAACGTGGCAGTCGATTTAATTATTTTTACTGTTTTTCATTAAAATATCCTTTGTAAGTATTACCAAAACTTATTTTAATTACTTAATTAAATAAAAATGTAATAAATTGTAAATAAAACAGTGCCTGAACCCAACTTAAACCAAACTCAAATTGCAAACAATAAGAATATTCTGATGGCAATGGTCCAAACTTTAGTTGAATTGGGTAATAAAACAGATAATGAACCTGTGACTACACTGTTCATTAAAGACTTACTTTTTAAAAATCTGTCACATTAAAGGACAGTACAGTACACAACATACAGCAGTTATGTAATAGCAATGGTTGGGCGAACATCTGTTATAATTTTAACAAACTACACCTGTTAGTTTTATTTGGAAATACATCAAGTTATTTAAACGAATAAAATGCAATAATAGAACATATAAAGACGAATTTGTTGTCCCTCTCTTATAAAAATTATCTCAAAATAGATGTAGGGTTATTGATAATCTAGAAAGTTATTTTCAAATTAATAATATAGCCTTCAGAAGTCCAGTTTCTTCATAGAACCCTTTACTTGGAGTGGGTTTGTACAAGTTTACTATCCAGGCGAAACATAACCCCTGGTTTAGATGATTGTCCATACATTTTGATCAAAAACTTAAATCAGTCCGTTCAAAAGCAACTATTAGCTAATCTTAATGCTCTTTGGCACTTAAAAAAATTAAATCCTGAATCTTGGAAAACACAGTGGGTAATCCCTTTACTTAAGCTTGACAAGCCACCTGAGAGGGCGAAGTTGTGCTGACAGCTTCATCTCTCTCTTGCCAGATCTGAAATATGCCAAAAATAATAATAAGTCCAGTCCATTTTCTGGATGTTCAAGGTGCGTTTGATAATGTAGACCCTGGCATTTTTATTTATGTTCTTTCTGACATTGGTATACCAGGCATACTTTGCCATTGGTTATTTAATTATTAACCCACTTCAAAAAAGGAGGAAGTTCTCAATTCGTCTGTACGTTTTTTTTATTTATGTTTGTTACCTCAAAACTTTCGACTGGGTGAACTGATTTTGATAATTCTTTTTTATTAAAAAGCTGGTGCTTCCCGTGTGATTTATACGTATGTATAGCAAAGTGGATGATAAATTTACGAATAACTTAATATCGCGCCAACCGAATTCGATGATCATTTTTATTGGAAAGGATATACTTCAAAGATAGTTTGGTTACGTTCTGATTACGGAATCCATGACAAAGTACCGGAACTCTTCAATCCATATGAGCAACATAACGATACTCGGCCGAATCTTTTTTATGCTATCCGGATATCATCTACCATAACATAGTTATGGTCAAGTTATTGTCGTAGTCGAATATGATGATCAATGGGTCCTTAACGACTTAAAGTAAGGGTGCGATCTGTGGCAGAATTTCTAACTGTCTGTAATCAAATTGCAACGCGCTTACGTTCATTGCTGCATTGAAAAATTTAGTATATCTACACATATTTAGACAAATTGTAAGTTAGTGTTCAAATTCACTAAAAATAAAAATTAAAATTAACAAAATAACAACCGACTTCAAAAACACTATTCTAAAACAATAGATATAATAAAAAATAAAAGGATTGTGTGGTTTTATGAAATCACGGACAAAGTGAAACTTTTTTTCACATTATAGACATTTAACTAAAAATTTTTGGAATAATATTCCATTATAGGGTATAAAAATCGCTTTATCAATCTTAATTTTATACTTGGAAAATTGGAATGATAATGGGAAATTATAAAAGTAGACTAAGTCTCCAACTAATATTTTTATTGAACTCTGTGTCTTAGCCCTGGTTAAAAATATTGATTAAAAATGATGAAATTTGAATACTTTCAATTCTTTTTCATGTATGTATACAGTTCACATGGGGTGACTGATTCCCAATACTTTTCAATCAATATTTTTAATTAGGGAGAGTGCGACATACATAATACTTAACAATTATTTAGATAGCAACAAAATAGCGTGGAGGACTGGCACAAATGATTAATTTGACGTTATTGCGAACCCACCACACTCACCCTGATGAAGGACCTCCGAATGGTCCAAAACTACTTAGTCGGTACCGACACCGACAAAAACGTGAGTAAAGACGTATTAATAAATAATTTAATAATGACTCACGAAAGTTTTAATAATTTAATCTAATTCTAGTTACGAATATTGTAATTTTTGGAATCGGTGTCATCCAAAATATGTTTGTAACTACATATATAGTTTTAGGTGAGGTGTGCTTGAGTCGTGAGGAGGCGAGAGGCGAGAGCGAGTCACGGCGGAGGGACACTGAATCCAAAAATAACACTAATCGTAACTTGAAATAGATTAATTAATTAGATTGTATAAAAATACGCAATTATTTTTATACTTTTTAATGCATATTATATCTATTGATTTGGAATAGTGTTTTTGAAGTCGGTTGTTTTTTTGTTAAAATTTTTTTACCAGATAGAACTTTGTATATAAGGCATAATAATATTATCCATGGTCCCAGAAGGGTCTCCAATATCTCCATTGCTGTACAATGTATATACTAGTCAAAATCTTAATTTTGTAAATATAGAAGGTGCAAATATTTTACAATTTGCGGATGATCTTGTAATATATTGTACAGACCATAATGTAGATAGAGCTGTAAATAGTATAAATAATATTTAAAATATTTTGTATATAAATATATATAAAATATTTATTTATTATATAAACTTGTAAAATTACAGTTTTACCCAAAGCGTTTACAAGCTAGTCCCAAAAATACGATTAAAATAACAAAATTAGATTTTAAATTAAAGGTAAAAAAATAATGATAAAATAATACAAAAAATGTCAAGTTATATAAAATCAAATAATGTCCATAGAGCCAAATATTCATATACAATTAGCCCAAAGTTTTAAGTCAATAATAAAATAAAATAAAATAAAAAGTTATTAACATTTTAAATAATTCAAGTACCATCTAACATAATATGCATGTCATTAACATGCGTTTGAAATTAGTCCGCAAATAAATCAATGTAACATTGAGTGAACAATTCGACGATCAGACGTAGTGCTCGAATAGTAGGAACGTTCTCCGCAAGTCGAGTGCGCGTGACGGGGCCGCTCCAGTAGACGCGGCCGACGCCGCGGAGCCATCGCCCCCGCCGTATCACAGGAGATACGATTTTGTGCCAATAAACCAACTTGAGCTAGATTTTGCAGACACTCTAATTTATTACGTACTATGGAGAGATAATGCACCACTAACAGCATCTTTCTCCTGAACGAAAGCCTCTCAAGCTCTACCATCGCATACACGAATAAGGAAGTGTATAAATATTGGTAATATCCGAAGGCCTTCTTATAGAGCCAGCGGGCAAATTTACGCTGCGTTTTCTCAATCAAATACACGCTTATTAATTATCCTCAGGATCCCAGATAGAAGTGCAATACTCAAGTTTGCTCCACACGTAAGCATTAAATAATTTCTTCGCCACTTTGATATCGCGAAATTGAGAAGCATTTCTCATAATGCATCCTAGTGCTCTATTCACTGTTTTACAGGTCGTTAGAATATGCAGATGAAAATTTAAAGTATTATTTAATGTCAGTCCTAGAGCGCAATTTTTTTTTTTTCTTTTTATATGTCATAAATTCTTTCCATAGGGGCGTCAAATAAATTATAAGCTACGGTGATCGGCGGTCGTTTCCTTGAAAAAGGGAACTTTTCAGAGTTGAACGGGAGGCGATTAGCCTGGCTCCACAGAGATACGGCATCAATATACGCTTGTAGAGATTGGGTATCACTGCTATCTGCAATACTCTGAAATAGTTTGAGGTTGTTAGCAAACATTATAAGCACCTGGAGTTATAGTCTAGTATAGTTCTAGTCATTTATCATTATTAAAAATAACGTTGGTCCAAGGGTACTTGTCTGACTTACGCCAGACCTCGTGTAAAAGTATTCAGATTCGTATCCATTCACCTTTACAAATTGCCGCCTATTGCAAAGATATGATGCAAATAGTCTGAATAGGTCCGTCAGTAAACCCCATTACATCTAGTTTACGTAGTAAGATGTCATTATCAACTAGATCGACGGCTTTTCGAAAATCAAAATAGGCAGCATCTACTTGTCGACCCGCATCCATTTCTGCATAGACATAGTCTACTATAAGATTTGTAATTGTTGACCGAGCTTTCCGAAACCCATGCTGAGCATTGCTAAGTTCCCTTCCAACCTGGCTGATAATTTTATTGTTAAGAATAATTTCAAAAAAATTTGCGAAAACTGATAACAGTAGTAGTAGTCATAATTGTCATAAAATATTAATTTTAAGGAAACTGTAGGTCTAATTTAGTACTAACATCACTTTGTAAATCTAAATATGTATGTGACTGTTTGTGTCTAAATAAATAAATATTTTAATTTCAGCCTATAAAGCAAATTTTTCAGTTTATTAATAAGTAAAATAATTAACGAATCGCAATGGCCGGACAAGTCATGTAATTATATTTTATAAAGCAGTAAAACTATATTAATAAACTATTTGAGTAAAACTGACTGACTCTCAAATGAAAAAATTTTTTTTTGGCGTTTATAGTGGAGAGTAGCTCCTGCACCTTCTGCAAATTCTGCTGGTGATATCGAACATTTCATATTTTTATATGAGTGATTTTCGTTTGATAGATTGATTCTTGTCAGTGAAATTAGTGACATAGTCCAAATCAATTGACAGTGCAGTCCCTCCCACCACCTGAGTGATATGTTAAAAAATAGATTCTATTACGTGCCTCTATATAAATTCATCAAAAATACAATTATAATAAACCGAATAAAAATACTCAAGACGGCCTAAAAGTCTAGGTACCAGGCCATAAACTCCTAAAAAAAAATTTCATTTGACAGTCAGTCAGATTATCGGAAATTCGGAATGGAAAAAAAATTCAATGTTATGACTTTTCTAGTTTTTCTTCGAAAACATTGATGATTGAATTATATCTGAAGAATTAGAATGAATTGATAAGGTTCACTGTAAAAGTAAAATTTTAAATAAAAATGTCCCTCAGAAAAGCATTGTATTTAACGAGGACCGCCTATTGTGCGGCTGCAAAGTATCAAACAATTAATTGCGTGCGGCAAAATATGTGGCTTCTATCAGCTGGGTCCACGAGATTTTATTCTGCCGACAACTTAGGTTAGTTGATTCTTATAAGAATAATCTCAGGCTTTATTGCTTTATAAAATATATACACGAATTGTCCAGCCATTGCGATTTTTTAATTATTTTACTAATAAGTAAAATTATTAAAATATTAAATTATTAATAAATAAACTGAAAAATTTGCTTTACAGGCTGAAATTCAAATATTTATTTATTTAGACACAAACAGTCTCATACCTATTTAGCTTTACAAAGAGATGTTAGTACTAAATTAGACCTACAGTTTCCTTAAAATTATTATTTTATGACAATTAAGTCTAAAGTACAGCAGAAACAAATAAAAATACAAAATAAAAAGATTTACTAGTAAAAAAAAAAGTTAACAAACTAAAATTACTAAATTACTTGTTCACTAAATAATTCAAATGTTATTGTTAAATAGTTATAATCATTCAAATCTCACTTTTTCTTAGTTAGAACATTCTTTTTAAAACTGGACAAGGTTTCTTTAAAAATATCTAAGTCAGCAAGTTTTCCATTAATAAGTCAACATGTCTGTCCCCCTTATATAACTATTTCCAGCATAGCATGTCCTACTTTTTTTAACTTCAAACAAGGGTTTACTTTGAAAAGTATGTATGGTTCTCTTGGGAAGTATATGTAGTAAGAAAGGAGCATCAATGTGGTTATTTACGATTTTACAAAGTAGCATTGCATCAAAAGAGTTTCGGTGATCAAAATAGTGGTGATATAATATGAAACCACTGCAAACCTAAGTCAGCAGAAACTGATTGCTATGATATATATATTGATAATATTGTATTATCTTTTTATATAGCCTTTATGGTGCATGTTGTGTTTTAAAGTCATTTTTTACAAATTGGGGAACTACAATGTTTGTTAAATATACTCTGCATCATCTTTGTCTATTATCTTCTATTTGTTTTAGAGTTATGGTTTTTGCATATAATATTTATTTAACAAAATTTGCATACAAAAAAGTGAAAATATGTTTGACTATAGGTTGAAGTGACTTAAAGTCTAAATTATTACAGGTGATAAGAGCAAAGAACAAAAGAATCCAGAAAAAGTAGACATTTTGGGCAGATTCTTCCCTCAAGGCCAGACTACTACAGATCCTCAAGATATAAAGAAAGAGCAAGAGAAATTTGAACAAGAACAGAAAGAGAAAAACCAAGAAAATGAAAAAAGCTGGCGAAGAATGAAAATTGGGTAATTTTTTTTTAAATTTTTACCTTATCTATATATACATTTTTATTGTACTTTATGATCCACAAGTACACAAGTGCATGGGGCCTATGCTACAAAGTTATTACATGGCACATACAGTTTGTTCTTCTTCCTGAATTGAATGAGTTCAAATCACATTTTTTGTTGATTTCAGTAATGTTTTTCTAACATACATTAATTTCATTATATATATACTACGTATATGTCACAGGGAAATGATAATAACAGAGATTTGTTCAATTCCCTAAGTGATTTGATCAAATCACAGGACATCTCCCTCCCTCCCCCTTCTCCTCTCACACCTTTCCACCTGCAACATGATACTAAATTCTTACCGAATTAAGTCATACCAAATAAACCTTACAAATACCAAAGTAAATATTTTTTATCATTTCACGGAACCAACACTGGCATTTGGTCAAATCACTAGATTTGTTTCGAAAAATGATAAAACCGTGTTGTTATTTTAACATCCTCCGAGATTTGATCAAATCACTGTTATCATATCCTTGTGACATATATATAACACTTCTCTAACAATTTAGGGAAGGGTTGTATATACATATGAAGTGAGATAAGCATGGATGAAATAGTGAAAGCATTGAAAAGTATGAGATTAGGCAAGGCTGCAGGGTATGACAGGATTAGTGTCGAGATGCTGAGGGCTGGACAGGGCATAGTGGCAAGCCAGCTGTACCACCTTTTCAATTTGCAGGCGAAATGGGCAAGTACCAGGAGAGTGGTGCAAAGCTGTAATTGTGCCATTGTATAAGGGAAAAGGATCACGGCATGACTGCAGAAATTACTGTGGTATAAGCCTTCTCAGAGTCGTCGGTAAATTGTATGCGAAAGTGTTGATTGAAAGGGTTTTTTTTTTATGGAATATGAGGACAAACGAGCGTACGGTCACCTGGTGTTAAGTGATCACCGCCGCCCACATTCTCTTGCAACACCAGAGGAATCACAAGAGCGTTGCCGGCCTTTAACGAAGGTGTACGCGCTTTTTTTGAAGGTACCCATGTCGTATCGTCCCGGAAACACCGCACAAGGAAGCTCATTCCACAGCTTTGTAGTATGTGGAAGAAAGCTCCTAGAAAACCGCACTGTGGAGGACCGCCACACATCCAGATGGTGGTGATGATATCCTAGCTTGTGGCGTGTCGTGCGAAGGTGGAATTCGGCGTCAGGAATCAGGTTAAACAGCTCTTCGGAACACACACTCCCCGTGATAAAGGCGGTAGAAGACACACAATGAAGCGACGTCTCTACGCAACGCCAAGTGATCTAGCCGTTCACAGAGCACTGGGTCCCCGACAATTCGAGCTGCTCTGCGTTGCACGCGTTCAAATGGATCGAGCTGATCCTGGGGTGCACCAGACCAGAGATGACAGCAATACTCCATGTGTGGCCGGACCTGCGCTTTGTAGAGCAAATGTCAAATGGTTGTGAATGAAACAGACGAAAAAGTATGGGATGCACAAGTGGGATTTTGAAACGCGATGGGTTGTACGGATCAAGTCTGTTCCTTGCAGTGCATAGCGAAAAGTGTTTGGGCTAAAAACAAGAAGGTCTATTGCGGGTTCGTAGATCTAGAAAAGGCCTATGATAGAGTGGTGAGGAACGTATTGTGGTCAGCATTGTCCGCGAATGGTGTAAGCAATATCCTCATACGAGCATTGCAATCTCTTTATAGGGATTGTAGTGCTTGTGTAAGGATAAACGGGGCATACAGTGAATGGTTTAATATTGAAAAAGGTGTTAGACAGGGATGTGTAGCGTCACCGTGGCTGTTTAATCTATTCATGAACAATTGCTTGACAGATTTAAAAGAGAATGAGAGTAGGATGAGAATGAATAAGTTACTCGTCAAATGGTTTCTCTATGCTGATGACCAAGTATTCCTTGTGTCTTCGGCCGAGGAGTTGCAGAAGATGGTAACTGCTATGAGTGGAGCTGAGCCTGCTTTACAACTTTTTGAAATGTATGGAGTACTTCCTTACATAATCGTTAAATGTTTTATCATGAGTATAAGTTAACTTTTTATATAAATTATATGAATTGTAGTGATTGCGAGAGATGTGAAAGCCAGAAGTTGCAAGATCCCACATAGTGAGCCCCATGTTTTAGCAACTAATCCCAAGAACATAGGATCTTATTATACAGAATAACTTATGAATGGACAAGATAGTAATTTGTTGCTTATACTATCAAGGGTTATATGATAAGGGTTAGATAGAAAATCAAAATCTAAAGGAATCAAATTTGAGAAAATAAATGTCTTTTGTGCCATTATTGACGTATTTCAAATTTTGATTTTTTGTGTTTAGTTTTGCAGTGTTTGGTGGCGCACTCACAGTTCTGGGTGGATGCATGGTGGTAGAAATGGGAGCTCCCAAGAGAGGTGATGATGGCAAACCAATAGAAGATGAGTTCTCTCATTTACCCATAGTTCTTCAATATTTCAAGCGAACTTGGAAGGAACTAACATTTTTTGAAAAGGTAAATAGTGGAAAATCTTTAAAAACCGTTTCTTGTCACATTATTGTCTGGTTCTGCGCAGGCCACTTAAAATTGTATAACATTATATTAAATTGGCTAAGTTATTATATGATATAAAAGATGGACTGGGATCACTTTCTTATCAGTTCTTCTCTCCATGTCATCCAGATCCTTACTGATTAATCATTAAACAATACATTACTTTCAGGAGCTGGGTGGAGGATTAAGTGAGATAATCTTTATTTATACTGTTTTAAATAGGGATATAATATCAGATAAGATAATTGCACAATGAATATATCTATGGTTAAACATGATCAAATATATATAGATTAGCACTTTTTATTTTTACATTTTATATTTATCAAATAAAAGAAATGTAAACAAGTGCCTCTATATATTTCAGATGATTAAAGAGCCTTCCCGTGAGCAGCTGCTCCCAGATCCTCTCCCTCCTCAGTACCAGCCCACTTACACATTGGTGCTGGAGTTCACAGATGTGCTTGTGCATCCTGACTGGTCTTATCAGACTGGGTGGAGGTATGAGATCATTATATTTGTGAAGTTAGTGTAAAATGTAGCTTTTATGTAAAGGATTTAACTTTATACAATTGAATTAAACTAGTAAAGTAATTAATACTTATAGTGAAATAAATCATCAAAGATATTCAGATATCATCAACAAACTAAAAAAGTGACCAGTTTCCACCCTTATTACATTGTAAAATGCCCATTTTCAGTCAGATCAAGCCCTTAATCTGGTCAGAAAGCTGCTTTAAAACGTGTTTATAGTATAAAAGTTTCCTTCCTTCAGTTGACTCTTCTACTAATCAGCATCCAATCACCTGGAACAAGATAAATAGAGCATTGGCTTCAGAACTGGAAATCTGGGCTATTCTTTTTTTAATTTAGTAATATGTTTATGAGCGTATAGGAGGTTCTCGTATATGTACTGGCAGTGTACTGTCATAATATTTATTTCACTAAACTTTTCTCTCAATTAATCCCTTGATTGCATTTTATAGACTGCTCGAATTGCTCTCTTCTGCAGCACAAATATGTTTTCAATATCTGCAGCCCTACCCCACAATATAATTCCGTAAGACATGACACTATGAAAGTAGCTGAAATATACAAGTCTAGCCGTTTCAACATCTGTCAGCTGCCTAATTTTTTTTATCGCAAATACTGCAGAGCTAAGTCGATTACATAAGTTTTTTATATGAGCACCCCATTGTAGCTTAAAGTCTAATGTAATGCAATAATGTAATAATGAATGTTGTCGTTTCTACTACATCAAGTTTGTCATTATTAATTTTTATAGGTGTTGGTTGGTGCTTGATTATTGACATTAAACCAATTTACTACTTCAGCAATGTCGTCGTCAACCTGACAGAATTTTTTTTGCTGGAGTTTTATTTTAAATAACAAATTTGTATCGTCAGCAAACATTATAATATCATGTTTATTTTGATTATTAATGGTGATTTTTTCAGGTTCAAAAAGCGTCCAGGTGTCGACCAGTTTCTTCAAACAGTAGCCAACTCAGATTATGAAGTAGTTATATTTACATCGGAGAATGTTTTCATGATCTGGCCGGTTCTCGACAAACTGGATCCCGAAAATAAGTTGATCTCATATAGACTGTTCAGAGATTCTACACATTTCATTGATGGGGTCCATGTCAAGAATTTAGATGGGCTTAATAGGGATTTATCTAAGGTATTTCGAATGATATAGATACTATTTTTTTTAGCTAAATGGTATACTTTTATGAGAATAAGTACGAAGATCAATAAGTTGGGCATTTTTTTATGGAAAAGGAGGACAAATGATCATCGGGTCACCTGGTGCTAATTGATCACCGCCGCCTACATTCTCTTGCAACACCAGAGGAATCAGGCTTTGCCCTCCAGATGACCGCGGAATTGGCAATCGCTCGAGATTTCGCATTAGTATTCATATTCCGATACTAGGCGAGGCTTTAAGGGAAGCGTTGTCGAAGAGCGGTGACACGATAAATTGTTTTTTTTAGTGGTAAACGCAAATAAGCATTAACTAACTAGGGTCATATTTAGATCATCCTCTCATCTTCGCACATTAACTTATGTGTCTAGAGCAGTGATTCCCAACTTTTATTAGCCAGGGACCACTTCGAATTCTTTAGTGTTAGCAGGGACCGCGATGTACTAGAAAATTAAAAGGAATCCGAAAATAAACTTTAATCAAAAACTAGAATTTTAAAATGTTTATTTTTTGTGACATATCAAATCAATTTTAAATCAATGTGATTTTTGATCTTTCATGTTCTGAACAAATTAAGTAATCCTAGGACTACTAAACTTGCTCTAATTGCCTACTTTCAATAGATTCCTTGCTTTGTTTTTAATTGCTAACGAAGCAATCTTCTACCAGTGGGAGGCTCCTTTGCACAGGACGCCGCTGCTAGATTATGGGTACCACAACGGCGCCTATTTCTGCCGTGAATCAGTAATGTGTAAGCATTACTGTAGCGGGCGCCGTATCTAGTGAAATTACTGGGCAAATGAGACTTAACATCTTATATCTCAAGGTGATAAGTGCAGTTGTATTGCCGCTCAGAATTTTTGGGGTTTTTCAAGAATGCACTGCATTGTAATGGGCAAGGCGTATCAATTACCATCAGCTGAACGTCCTGCTCGTCTCGTTCCTTATTTTCATTAAAAAAAAACAGAAAACCTATGCTCAGAAAAACTAAGTGAATTATTCAAATGCATCCTTACAGTTCCTATAATTTTGAAATACTATGTGTTTTTCTTGGATTTCTTCTGTTACTTCATCATACTAAAAGGGTTGCGAATCAGTTTTCGATAAACTTAAGCTTCTGGGAATATTTTGGGAAGTAACGATTGAATTTTCAATGACTCTTAATGTCTTCTTATATTTTGCCATGTTTGCGACGTACTTTTCATTTCGTTGAATAATTATTCTCCCCAACCATAACTGAAGTTTGTAAATAAAGGCAATAATAATAATATATAATATAATAATAAATATAATATCTTCATATAAAAATACATTTGCAACGTCTTCTAACTTATTGTGTCCGGAACCTTGTATTTGTAACTTTTATTTATTTATAAATATAAACAAGAAAAGAAAATGTCAACAAGATAAGCCAAATTCATCTGAAATGTTCGATCAGAAAACTGCTTAAGCAACTCATTCATTTTCTTGTTAGTCAGCTAGAAAAATTTCAACCTCTGCCCTGATTTGATACAATCTTCCCAACATGTTACCCTTCGATAGCCGTCTATCATCTGTGTGAAAGAGAAGCGCCTCATAGTCTCCATTCCAGTGCATCGTTTTTTTAAAAAGGCGTGTATTTAAGGCGCTGCTTTTGATAACATTTACCACGTTTATGGCGATTTGCATTGTATTCTTAAGGCAGCCAGGAAGAGCCTTCGAAGCTAACCACTGACGGTGTATGATTCAATGCGTTGTTGTTGCCTTAGGGTTCTTCTGTTTTACTAACGTCGCCAGACCGGAGCGTGATCCCAACATTGATGAAGCGCCAATCATAAAATCAAAATAAATCAACTGCCAGTAGGTACTGATGCACTTCTTTGTTAGTACAGGTAACTAAATAGAAACACTGACACCGTTTAACTTAACAAATAACAGAGTGTACGACGTGTGACCGGCTCAAGCGACAATACAATAGCAATGTACATTATATTCCTATATTCTCTACATCCGGCGGCCCCGCTACCTAGCGCGCTACCCGCACTCTCGCCATTTACAACGTGCAGCGTGCACGAATGTATCGCCCGCGAAAGTTGTCGGTTAAAAATCGGTTCGTGTGTTATACTGTTTTGTTAAATTTTGTACCGTATAATTTTTTCACTGATAAGTTTTATATTCCTAAATAACTTTAACTATTTCAGGTAATAGTTGTAGATTGGAATAAGGAAACCACTAAGTTCCATCCAGCGAATGCACTCATATTGAAGAAGTGGAAGGGAGCAGATGACGACACCACTCTGTTAGATCTTGCTAATTTATTACAAAGTGAGTCTAGTGTGGAATATACTTACGTATAGAGGACTTGACAGCCCTATAATGGGTGACCACTTTTTGTTGTTTAAAATTCAACATAATAAGGAGCTAATTGCAAGTGTGGCAAATTATTTTTTCATTCTTTGTCTATATGCTAGTATATTGTATTTCTATGACCTAGAGTGTACCATCGTTAGGTTTTAATTTTTATCAGATATTCTATGGTTCCTCCCGAGTTATAAGAATACTCACATTTTTAAAGTTATATGGATAACTCCTTATTTCCTAACTAATAGAAATGCAGGTATGCTCACAAACCGTAAAGTAATATTACGTAGGAAGCTTAATAAATACAGAGTTGCTTCTGTTGGTAAACGAATTTTATAAGATTTTATAATCTAGATTCGCATTTACCTTAGATACCTATACGTAGGTCACACTAAAGGTTTTGCGTAACTTAAAAAAACAACATGCTATAACCAAAATATTATGTTTATTGCTTTTCAAAATACTCTCCTTTACATTTTTAACATTTTTTCATGCGATCGAACCATTTTTTAAAACAGGAGGACCACAGAATATCTGAAGGCATGTTTTCTACGTGCTGATTGAACGCTATCACTGCCTCTTCGGAATTGGTAAAATTGAAACCTCTCAGCACATCTTTGATTTTGGGGAAAATACAGAAATCACAGGGTGCTAGGTCGGGGCTATGTGCAGGATGGGTGACGAGTTGTACTTTTTTGGAAGCTAAAAATGACTTAGTTTTGTTGGCCGTGTGGGAAGAAGCGTTGTCATGATGTTGGAGAACGCGGCTTGTGCGTGGTCGTCTTTCGCGAACTTTTTTTTTTAACACCCTGGGTAAACAAATGGTAGAATACCACTCGGCATTTACACTCTTTTGATCTTCAAGTGGAATTGTGCAGATGGGACCCGTAGCTGAGAAAAAAATGCGATTATTTTTTTACCAACGTTTCTCGCCTGCCTCACCTGTTCTCATTTTCAAACACCCATTCACAAGATTGCTGTTTTTTTCGGGTTCAAAACAATAAATCCACGTTTCGTCTCCTGTGATAATGTCATAAACAGCATTAGAATGTCCGTGGTCGTACTTCATTAGCATCTGTGAGCACCATTCCACACGAGCCTACTAATTCTGCCTTACGGTCAGTTCATGAGGGATTCAACGACATCAAAGTTTCCGAACTTTCAATTCTTCGTGTAAAATTGTCTGAATTTGGCTCATACCAATCCCCAATAGTCCTCGAATTGTCTCATAGGTAATCCGCGGGTTTTCTTCAATTAGCCGCTTAACAGTAACCACATTATATTCGTTGACAGCAGTTGAAGGTCGCCCTTCACGAAATTCGCCATGTAAAGAAACCCGACCCCTCTCAAATTCAGCAAACCATCGCCTCACGGTGCTCAAGCAAGGTACTTCTCTCCCAAGAGCATTTTGAAGACGATCGGCACAGTCTTGAGGAGAGAGAGAACTTTTAAAATCATAAAAAAATCATCGCTTTAAAATCTTTTCGACTTAATTCCATTTTCGTTCCGTACGTAGAACTTTTATCTGTGATAAAAAAAAACAATTGACAAATGATTTCCCGCCAATTGTTTTTTTTATTACTGAGATGGTTGAAACGTTTCAAAAAATGTAACATTCGAAATTCAAATAGTTCCGATTAGCTCTAGCTATAAGTTCTAACTTAGAAGTGCAAAACTTTTAGTGTGCCCCATGTATTCTAGGTTTTATTCTCTTTGTGCTCTGCTTCGTACCCCCTCCACTGATGTTTACCAAGTTAGTAGTGGTGTTTTGTATACGTGTACGTATTATAAGTTTGTAGAGTTTTTTCATCATTTTTGAAGGTTTCACATCTACTGTCTGTCGATGCAACTTACTATAGAAAAACATATGTTACGAGCGTAGAAAAAGGGGTCCTCAATGATGTTCTATACATATAGAAAGATCACGTCGTACTAAAAATAAAGTCGAAATATGGAACATATCACAAATTATATCATAATAGGCTTGGATTGCTATATCTACACATTGCCGCATTTACTCGATTTGTTTAAAATATTCTTGGTCAATAAGCAGCAATGATTTGATTCGGACAGTGGCACTTGACACACGACTAAGGAGTAAAGTGTGCTAACATTGTCTTTAAGTACACTTTTGCCGTTCCGCTATCAGACTGGGAATGATACGCCCTTATATGTGTATAGAACGTCATTGGGTGTCTTAAATAAATGAATACGCCATTGTTATCTTAAATTTCAGCGATAGCGATGTCAAATGTGTCGGACGTGAGAGAAGTGCTGACGTACTACAGCCAGTTCGAGGACCCCATCGCCGCGTTCCGAGACAACCAGCGCAAGTTGCTCGAGCAGATGGAGGCCGACAAGAAGAAGGAGTCCACTGAGCCCGACCTGGCGCGCGGCTGGCTGCGAACCTTCACCAGGCGCTAGCGCTAGGTGCACTAGGTGATCACTTTCTGTTTCGAAACTTAATCCGCTTGCCATTGACGGTCAATTAACAACTACTCACAATCAGGCTCAAAAATGGTCTAAAGCAAAACTCTGCCTATACATCTATTAGGCAGAGTTTTCGTTCGGTCGTGTTTTGACAGCGCTTTTTGTTCAAGTATTTAAGCACTCTCGTAATAATATGAATGCGTTGTTTTTTGATTTGGAATCGCGAATAGATGATTTTTGAAGTTCTACGTGAAGCTACCGCTCGTTAAAATTGCAAAATGACTATCTGTACGTATATATATAAATATACACAATAATTATAGAATATATACACAAAACTAACATCAAGCACCTCACGATCTTTTCATAATAAAATAGATTCTTCGTCCGGTTGTAATATCAACGTCCTTAATTTAAACTTATTGAAAATTATAATTATTTATTTTTTCCTTTTTAATCTTATATCGATAATAATTTCGTAGCAATGCATAATCGACTTTCAGTGTGCGCATATCTTAGCATGCGCGTTGGTCTTTGGCAATAAGGCACTCACTACCAGGTATTGGAGAACAAAACATTGCTAATCCTGAAGATTCTGGTAGGGGTAATAGGACACGATTGTGTGCATCAGTTTTTAGATGCTGGATGAGGCTAAATTTCGGGTTAAACAGTTATATAAGATGTATCCTACGGTTATAAACTAACTGATTTTTATAATTAACACAAACCAACACACCCACAAAACAATGATACTTTACAGATTTTTAGAACACAAATTTTTAGTAACTGAGTACCTGAGTACAAAATTCCTCCATAACTTATAAAAATAATTGCTTAACTCTTTATGTCACATTTACTGTTAAGAATATTGAATGAAGAATGTAATGTATTATTTTGTTTTCAGATACCCGTAGCAGTATCAGTATAGAAACCACTGTTGATTGTTTGGAGTAAGTCCAACACATAATAAAATTCTACCGTACTTAATGCAGCAACCTGAACAAATTTATGTTTTCCAACCCCAATATATACTTTAAAATATTATAGTATTATAATTTAATAATAATATCGTATTTACTATTCGCGGACGAATATTCTCCACTATAATCTGTTCTATTGTACTTTACTGTGAACTAGTCTTGAGCGGAGTAAACTAAATACTGATAAGAATTAATTACTTACCTATATATTACCAGTAGGTATACTGGGTCCAATGTATGTTGTTTTTAAACCTACCCATCAACTTTGAACTCGGTAAACTGTTACGATGAACAGTTTTGAAAAGTCATAACATATTTATGTTGAATTGTAATTTTAATTGTTTATTGTACAAAATAGAATGTTAAACTGCAACTTATATATTATATATATAACAAGCAGGACCAAAAATGTATGATGTTTGACACAAACTTTGGGTTAGGAATACGCAAAAAACTATCGTATCTAAGAGAATCGTGAACAGTAAGAATTTTCGGTCATTGACCTCGAGAATTTCAGTATTACGAACGACTTTTTGTTTCGATGCAAGATATTTTCTCATAAAATATGTTATTGTATTGCAAGTTGTATAACTTGTTGATCGTATTTCTGGTTTTACGAGATACGTCAACCGATTTCGGCAATAATTGTAGTAGTAAAAGAAATCTTGAAGTACCTACCTAATTTACTGGAACCTACTAGTACACAGTTAAAACAAGTGGAAGTGCCCTTCCTTAGTATGGGAACCAAGGTGGACGACCCAACGCCTACATATTAAAATAAAGTTATTTGAAATACATACGAAATAAGTGCTACTGTAGCAAAAAGCTTTAGAGTTCTTTGAAATTAGTTAAAATCAATAAGGACATATTACCAACTTACAATCTAATTCTAGCACTAAGCAACAAGTAGGTCAACAGCCTCTAAAAGCTGTAACCAAATTTCTATATATTTTAGCGCTTTAGCAGTAAACTATTTGACTTTTTTTTAAACGTGTGGTGCGGTAACAAAATTACTGTACGATTAGCACATTTAAATTCCTTACAGCATGTGTCATTTTCGCATACAACTAATATCTAATAATAGGTTATATTTTTCATTACGATCGACACATCATGTCACGGAAAGATGCTAATCGCGATTCGCGACCGAGCCAATGTTGCGGACCTCAGCATAGTTGTGAAATACTCGCGATAGCTGAGGGGCACTTCCACATGTATCTTCTATACCGTGTTGTGAGACCCTTGCCCGTGATATTGACGTACCAATTGGGTTATTCATTGAAACATGTGTGTATTCAGTTGGAGTTGTCTATTATGACTCCTTATATTGTTATGTACATGACGCCCACACCCTGCCTTTGAGAAGGGTATAATTAATTATTAGAATGAAATAATTTTAATTTCATATTAGAATAATTATTCGCGTTTGAAGCGCTATATAATACATTCTGTTTACATAGAAGCTCGTTTAATTGTGCATGCAAATTCCAACGGTTAAACTACGTTCAAAGTCAGGCGAAGCCGCTCTGCGCCAGTAACTCCGGGACAAAATGGACTGTCTCATACGCAAATTTAGTCGAGAAAGAGAAGAAAATGGTTGGATGAGCTGAGTAATGATAACTATATATTTTGAGAGTAAATCCTTCGCTGTAAGTTGACACGATCAGCGCGAGCGAATTACTTCTGGAATTCGACTCAGTTTTAACATCAGTCAACAACATCGTCATTTGAACACTATGAATACAGCTTTTAAAAATAAATATATTATATGGAGCTACAAAATCGTGTGTTGCTTAAGTACCTACCTTAAAGCAGATTTGAATTTGTTGATGAAATAACTTAATGACTTTTATTAAGCCAATTACATAGTCATTTGTCGAAAAACTTTACCTCATGGATTTGTAAATGAAACAAGACTTTGTCGCCATACTTCTGATATTTTGTTACTGCTGATGATGTCCTATTTGTATAAAATATGTATGAATGTGTTTGTTGAACTGAGTGTCTGTGGTGTGCTCGAGTTGGCGGTTAGTGAATAGATTTTAATAAGTTAATAGTGTGTTTTATTTGTGACTGCCCTCGTTTATAAATTGCATGTAATTTGATTTGCAACTCAACTGTGCCACAACATGGATGAGTGTGGAGCTACTTCATTGATCCATCAAAACTTGATAATTTGTTCACAAATATACATATAGGAGAGTGTTGGTGGTGAAGATCATTTTACCATCATGTAACCCTAGTTAGTCCTCCTATTCCTAAAAACAGCTAAATAATTATATTTGACTAAAAGAGGTGGTGGAATTAGTTTTACCACAATTGGAAATTAATTTAATTAAATATAATATCACAGACATTTAAACTACATCAAGTGGATTTTATTCTGACACATCAGAATCTTGTTGCTCATAAAATATATTGGTTTCGTCTGCTTCAACCGCTTCTGTCAGTAGGTCGCCAGTCCAGGCGTACTGTAACGTCGAGTCAACTTCTTCATTTTCAAACGCATCTAACACTTCTTTCTCATCAAATTTTACATCATCAACATCACTCATAATCTTCACATCATTTGGAATTATTTTCATGTCTCTCAAAATAGATCCAAAATCAACAATTTTCGAAACTTCAAATGGTTTCTGAGGCACAATGTATGATTTACTCCACTCATGCAGCTGCTTTGGCCCTTCATCCAGTACAAAACTGTGGATGTGTTCTGGATATAACGAGTGGTTTATTATATCGCCAAGGGAATTGAGCAGAAGAGTTTGATATGTATCACTATGCTCAAGCACTAAGGTACCACAAATGGAGGTTGTGAGTCTGCCATCAACTGAATTATATATATCAGAACAGAGTAATTGTTCTCGAGCCTCTGCTAGGACATTTAGTATGCTTGGTGGTCTGTATGGTAATGTAAATCCTTTTATAGGATCATTTAAAATATCTTTAGCATAACTCGGTATTACACACATATCTTCGACCCATTGACTGCTCAAACACATCAATTCCTGTTTCAAATCATAACTACATGTGTTAATATAAACAGGGGGACAGGACATTCCATGAGTCCATCGCCTCACTACTTCGGGTTTGAATTGGGTGCAAAATCTTATATCTAACAAAAACATATGATGATCTGTAGCAAAATGTAAGTAGTCACTATTGGCAAACTGCCTGGCAAGAGTGATGCTGTCACAACCAGCCTCATCAACAACATCTTTTACACCTTTCCAAACATTAATTAATTCATTTGAGTTTTTATCATACATACAAATTGCATTTTTCATCACATGAATATAACAATTTCGTTCAGAACTTATAACTGTGTTCCAATTGTTTACCAAGGATTTGGATTTGCCCTTCAGTTGTATCTTTTTTCCAAGAAACATGTCCATGTTAATAATTTGAAACTCTCTACTTAGTGTCATTACATTCAGTATATTTTTATGATAACCATCAAATGATATACTTGTGTAAGGTATATCAGACACTAGTGTTGTTAATTTAATTAAATTCACTTCATTGTCTTCGGTTGATATTTTCAGTATTAAAATTTTATTTTTTAATCTTAAACAGACTATATTATTTGTTGAGCAAATAGTTTCAAATATGTTACAATCATTCCCACAGTTGTAACTGGCAATGGCTTCAGATTTTATCTTAAAATTATTTCTGTCAAACTCTTTTAAATCTGAAAATAATTTCAATATTAAGTGGTGTTTCTAGATTTCGTTCAGTATAATAAAAATGTTCCTTAACAATGGCAAATTACAAAATGGCTGTCATGCCATGCCACACAAAACAAAATGTTTCTTTTACAAAAGTATTTTAAAAGTACATAGTTGTATATCTTTTATCAAGGTTTGGAACTCTTCATATGAGAGTTCCTACTCTGACTTGACCACTTTTAGGAGGACTAACTACTTTGTGGTACATATGATGCTAAGTGATCACTGCCCCATGCTTTCTTGTTAGACCACAAATTACAAAAATAAATCCTATAATGGGCTAAGATATTATGAGTTAAGAAAGTTATCAAACAAGCAGACTGAAGACTGACAAGAAGCCAGAGGAATATACAACAAATGCCCCATTTACAAGTATTTTTTTAAATTACAAATACTTACAAACTGAACTTAAAATACTGTACAGTATATAATCTGTGCATTCAATGTTAATCAGCTGCAAGTTTCCGTTGCCGGCATAGAACCAATTAAATCTACTATTGAAGTATGGTTCCGGATCACTGTCCAGGTATGCGGCTAGATTTACTAAATGTTTGGGACATGTCAACACTTCTTCATTGAGCACCTGCAACTTGTCTACTGACTTATTTAAAGCTGCAAAAAATACTAAGTATTAGTCATTTTAATTTTGCTTGATAATTTTAAAATATTCTGACTTATATAGTATGAACTTATATTTGCCAGTTTTTTATACACAGGTACTTAATTATTATAGTAGGTATAATAATTATGAATTATAAGTAGATCAATCACTCTACCTATACTTTAAAAAATCTTGTGTGGATGTAATAGAACTATGGAGCACTGCCATAACCTCCAACATAAAAATCTTACATAATACTACATACTATTTCAAAATATAGCTTTACTATCAATACCAGCCTCAGGGTGGTTTGTGAGATGTTGGAAATCTTCTACTGTAAAGGGAGATCCAGGAGCTATATGAGCACAGACTATTTGAGATCTAAGTTGGCTAAGAACCTCCTACATAATATTATGCCAACGATTTATGGTTTATTAAGTTGCATAAATATCTAAAAAAGATGAAAGATTTTATACACATAAAAAGTGCTGATGTTTGTTCAATGGAGCCACACTGACAAATTGTTTTATATATAAACTACTAAAACTACATCTGATTATGGCTGGATAAGCCAGTTGCAGATAAGTATAGGAAAAAAACAAATACAATACAAACTTAACTTATTTAACTTAATATAGTATATAACAGGGGAAGTTGGATAGGTCAACTTAAAGAAGAGCCAACTCATAATTACTTAAGAAATTTATAGTAAAAAATTAAAAAAAGATATAGCAAGCATAACTTCTTCAATTTTAGCCTCAAAATTTCTTGTATGTGTTTATACTTTATTACTTTTCTGCTGATCCTGGTTAAGACATAAGACAAAAGTAATGAAAATATTTTCTTGTCATGAAAATTTGATTTTGAAAGAATTTGTTACACAGATACAATCAGAGTTATATTTGACAAAGTT
Source organism: Leptidea sinapis (assembly GCF_905404315.1). Taxonomy (NCBI): domain Eukaryota; kingdom Metazoa; phylum Arthropoda; class Insecta; order Lepidoptera; family Pieridae; genus Leptidea; species Leptidea sinapis. Next base: position 762,369 of record NC_066300.1, on the reverse strand, counting down.
CACAATTTATTATTTTATGGTAGATTGACACTCAACTTTAAAAACAAGATTTCATTCTGACCACAAAAATAGAAATCTTTTGATAAATTACACACCCAAATTAATATCTATTACCTGATATATATTTACAGGCATAGGTTATTTTTATATTGTAAAGAGCATTTAAACTATGAACATATAAAAGGTATGTCATCTCATTGTTTTCTATAAATAATTAACTTCTGCATATTTATTTTTTCAATTCAATTCATAATATTATTTAGTATAGTGTCAATTATTTGTTGGTCTATTGCTAGGTTTCCCGAGCTATATGCTAAATCTACTTACTGGCTGAAAATCTATTTTTCTTAGCATTCTTCAGCCAGCCATACTTTTTCTTCATGAATGCAGTGATAGGATCTTCTATATCTATATTACTGATTTCTGTTATGATTTTTGGTGAGCAACTTTTATAGCCAAAATTTTCAAATAGATCCAAGCCATGATCTCCATTCCACTCATAACAGAAGTTACTCAAGGGGTATCCTGGTCTATCTGTGTGTACTGCATGTCTCCTATAGAGGTTTCTACCATAGAATTTAAAAGCTTCAGGATTTTTGTGTCTCAGCTCATCCAATATTTGTTTGATAGGAGCATTGTTGTCTAAGTCCGTAGTAATATTTTTTCTTTTCTAAAAAAGAAAAAATCAAATGAAGTAGTTTTATATAATATTATATATGCACAAATTAACTTATTTAATTTAAGAAGTTTTAAGTAAATAATAGTTACCAAGTGAGCCATCCCTAATTGCCGCACTAATAAAAAATAATTTTAGGTCCACTTAAAATATTAAGCGTACAATACTGATTCATTCTTAGTGTAAAATCCTGTGGTAAAATCATAGAATCCTATTATGAATATAGTGCATTATGAAATTTATCATAATGTTTATGAAATAATTTCACACAATATTATAAAGGATCTGTATAACCTATACCCGAATTTAAATTTTAAACATGAGTAATATTTTAATTTAAGTAATAATTTATTTTTAATAACAAAGTAAATACAAAAAGTAAAAACACATGTGTGATCCTAGACCAGGGACCACCTGTGGGACAGTCGCCAGAGACGTTTTCAGAAAACTGTAGTGCCATCTGATAGTTGGCCCCAAAATTAAAGCTTTGTCAGCTGTCACTCGCTTTGAAACCTGCCCACTGGTCATAAAATGGCGGCTACTTCTAGCGTTTGCACTTTGCGCATGTATGTAGCTCTCGTGTACCATTTTGCATATTTTTGGTATTGAAATCGAAGTGTAAGTGCGTCGAGTCGAGCCTTGTGTTCCTCCGCCTTGCTGTTGCGAATTCACTCCAAAAATCTCCTTATTCTGTGTATTTCTACTTTTTGTGATAGAGACACTTTTGTTTGTGGAATTTATGAACTTTGTTGTAATGCCGAGACGTTGTGCTGTCGGTTGTGCGCTCCATGGTAAGTAAATTATTCTCTTAAATCTTAATAGTATATTCTATAGACTAATATTTCTATCTATTATACACAACTAAACCATAAATAAAAACAAAATTTTATAATTTTAAATTTTGTGAGTAGTGTCGGTATGTCTTTTTTTCTATAATGGTTTTGTTTGACAGCTTATTTCAACTTGTGATTTAATTTGAGCTCTAGACTCTTAAGAAATGCTGCCCTGGTTCTACAATTTCTGAGTGCTACTTCATTATGATTTGATTTTTGGTTTTATTTTTATTTTTCTCCATTATCGTCTGATTGAAATTGACAATTGAAATGATTTGAAAAGTATAGTTAAAATTCACTCTGACAAAGTGGGCAACAAACTACATAAGTATTATTTCCAATTTCAGATGCATCTTAAGGTGCTTGATGCTGGAACATAATTATAGTTTTATTAGCAAGCCTAAAAGAACAGCTGGAAAAGGTATTAATATTATTATACTAATATTACAAATGGGAAAGATTCTAATTTCTTTTGAAAATATTGTTATTATACTTTGTTATCCAAAAAGTGCTGAATAAATTTGTATGAAATTTGACATAGTTTATGATCTTTTGTCTAGGTGGGCAAAGTAGTTCCCTCATAATCCCGGAGCTGGGGACAAAAATCAGCAAGATTCTTGTAATGGCCCATCATTTATTTTGTAGTATGTGAGTCAGCAAAGTTAGGGAGTAGCACACCTGACAATGGCGGGCTTTGATATAATATTACAACACTCATAAGAAATTAAACATAAAAAGAAATTCGAAAGGTCTTTATTTAACAAACATTAACCATAAATGTGACACTAATTTTATAACAGCAGATTAATGCATGACATAACATAAGACTATTGAGCCAAATGCCTTTTTTGATGAAGGCTGCATTGGTACCTGATAGGATTGAGAACAGCTAATGTCCGTGTGGGAATGAAATTTTGAATATATTTTTATTCATTACTAGCTGACCCGACAGACGTCGTGCTGTACATATTAAATTCTTCTTCTTATCAAAACCTTTACTGGACTTCCACAAAAAATTCAAGACCGAAATTAGCCAAATCGATCCAGCCATTCTCAAGTTTTAGCAAGACGAACAGCAATTCATTTTTATATACATAGACTTTAAGACTGAATCCCTTTTCATATTGTCCATTTATTTAATACCATATAATACATATATTATACAATTTCAAATTTCAATTATACTATACAATTTGTAAATTAAACATTCTTTCACAGATCTAATGGCTCCACAGCGCACAAAGATCAAGCATCTTCAAGCAGAAATTTCGCGCTTGCGAAAAAAAGGACAATCTTTCAAAGCAAGGTTAAAAGGTGGTGCAGATCGATCAATCGACTTTTGTCAGGAAAATTAACATATGTGGGTTAAGACGAAACAAAAACAGCTGCCCAACAATATTATGATAAACATAAACATTATAAAAATAAAAAATAATATGCAAACATTGCTTTTTATTTCTCCCACCCAATTACTTGAATTACTCATACCAACACTACTAAATCCTATCCTTTATGTTCTATGTTCTGGCAAAATTAAATAACTAACTCTACACGCAATTTCAACATGGTAAAAAATTGCAATACCTACATTAAAAAGTAGAGTTAGTTATTTAATTACGTCACAACATTAAAAATGAATTTCATAATTTCGAGCTAATATATAGTTATTTTCGGGCCCAATATTCAGATGGCGCTAGTTTTCAAATAGACAGCTCATAATGCGTAGAGAGGGCTCTCTTTTCCCTATATATTATTATACTCTTTGTCCTAGACACAGAACACTATTACTGAAGCCGAAGGTAGTGTTTAAATTCTCTTTGACTATTACTCTAACGAGATCCTAGAACAAAGATGAAAGAAAGAATATATTTATTATTTATCAAAGCAAATGAAACACTGTTCAATTACCGTTCACCTCAGATATTTACTCTACAAGTCTACATACGCAGTGTTAAGTTACTCCAAGTTTAAAATTATTTCTCCCTCTCATTTAAAATTCTGTAGCATAAACTTAGTATTCTACCGTAATAGACAAACACTCTCCTCATTACTATATACAGGATGTCCCAGAAAGAATGGATAATCCTTGAACCCCGCACGGGACAGCTCTTCAGCGTTCAGAAAAAAATAATTCCAAGTGATACCCAAAATATGTTTTTTTAGAAAAACATACGTTTTTTTACTTTACTTCACATTCATGTGCACAACGCACACAAATCTTCGTCTTAAGTCTTAAATCGTCATCTTATTCCTGATAGACTATACTACTAGAAATACATTAAATAATATAAGTATCTATGATACTTTTATCAAAAACAAAATAAGAACTTGAGGTTTTAACGTTTGAGAGTGTTTCATATAAAAAAAAGTATGAAAACGTAAGTGGCCAGCTATTTAAAAAAAAATGCGCAGTTCATACAGTTTACAAAATGGTTAAAAACATAATTTTATTTAATACTTTAATACCACGGCGAAGTTATTGCTATTGAGATGCAAAAAGAGTAAATACGACTAAAGACAGAAAATTGTAAAATGATATTTTATCTTGTCTTAAACGGTAACATTTACAATAGCGTTCCACAAAAGGGTCCCTTTTTATTGTACTAGGGATGGTTACTATTTACTACCTGAGCGTGGCCCAAGCCCATATATTGTTTACACGAGACAAGAATAGGTTGATTTTGTAGAGTATGAGCGAGTGAGAGAAAAGACTTTTTTTCGCTCGGTACACCGGTTTGGGAATTATCGGATCGGTTTCAGATACATTTACTTAGTTTAGTTATTTAGTGCGTCTCTCGACTTGTTCGGTATCGCATGTGTGCATTCCTTTCGCATTTCTCCATGAGTTTGAATCAGTGTTATAACGATGATTTCTGGCTATTTATTGGACTACTCGTTTTGCTCACTGATTTGGACTTTGTTTGGTGATTTTACGACGACTTGGCTTATATTTGGACTGATTCAGTGAATCAAGATGCCGCGGATTCAATATACGGCACAAGAATACGCCAACATGCACTTCATCTATGGTGAGTGCAGGAGCAACGCAAGTGCTGCTGCAGCCCTTTATAGAGAAAGATATCCTAATGCGCGTCATCCAGATTAGCGTGTATTCGTGAGAGTCCACAGATGTTATTCCGAAGGCAGAATACCTGGCAGTGGCATTGGTGGTACGAGCTCCGGAAGACTAGCGAATATCAATACTCAAGACATTTTGCTTGACATTGAGAATTCAGCGAGACCCGTCGACTTCTGTAAGAACAATATCACGGCGTACTGGAATCCCGAAAACGACCGTGCACCGTGTACTGAAAATAAATAAATATCATCCTTACCATATTAGACGCATCCAAGCTTTGCAACCGAGAGATTACAATGCGAGATTGTTCTTTTGTCGAAAAATGCTTGTAAAATAGAAGAAGATCCACAATTCTTTGGAAAAATTCTAAGGAGCGACGAATCAACTTTAAAAAAACACGGATACTTTAATACGCAATAATAATACGAGGTCGCAATGCCAGTTCAAAGTAAATTATTGGACTCGTATATTAAACAGGATAATTATTGGTCCTTTCGAACTGCCGGAAAATTTATCTTCTCATAGTTATTTATATTTTTTGCAAAATGATCTCCCGAACTTAATGGAAGAAGTGCCTGAGGAGGTAAGGGCTATTGGCTACAGATTGATGGCTGCCCTGCACATTATGGTACAAACTTCCGTGCTTATTTAAATGCCACGTATCCATATAAATGGATTGGTCGTTTGGGTCCCATTTTGTGGCCTACTCGATCCCCGGATTTAAACCCACTGGACTTTTTTTACTGGGGCTGTCTAAAGGAAAAAGTGTACTCGAAAACAATTTCAAGTTTGGAGGAATAACGCAGCCGTGTTCAAGAGACCGTTCCAAAAATAAATGAACGACGCTATGCACGTTATCTTAGTAGAGCCTTTATTAGAAGATGTCGAGCGTGTATTAGAGTCGGTGGCAGATAATTTGAACACGATTTATGTAAACCAGATGTTTTTATTATTATTAAAATTTAATAAGACTTATCTTTTCTTTTTTAGTCGTATTTACTCTTTTTGCATCTCAATATCAATAACTCCGTAGTGGTATTAAATAAAATGATGTATTATACCAATTTGTGACTGCAGCAACAGTCCGTAATTAAAACGTGATTAGATATCAATAAACTTACACACAAAATTTAGTGACCGTGCTACTAACCGTTGAAAAGTTCCGTATTGAAGAGATAACCCTGCCTGCAAGGGCAGATTATGTATAATATCATATTATTACATTCTCACCGAAGTTATGTAGGTGTAGGTGTTCAAAATTTTAGCTCAATTAGATATCGTGTTAGAAAGTGTTATTAACGTTTCTTTCGGAGTTAGAATTAAAACAAATACTGTAATAAATACAAGGCTCAATACTTGGACTATTTTTATTCTTAGTATACATAAATGATTTACCACATTTTGTGAGGGACGATAATGAGGTTGTGTTTTTTGCAGATGACACGTCACTTTTATTTAAACTTAAGCGACAACAAAACGTTTTCGACGATGTAAACTATGCAATCTCGAAGGTAGTAAAGTGGTTTTATATTAATAATCTTCTACTTAATGAGAATAAAGCAAAGTATATTAGATTTATACTACCAAATGTGAAACAAGTAAAAGCTAATATTATTATTAAAAACGAAAAATTAGCTCTCGTGGACACCACTGTATTTCTAGGTATAACCCTCGATAATAAGCTTCAATGGGGCCCTCATATTGATACATTGTCGAAGAAGCTCAGTTCTGCAGCATAAGCAGTCAAAAAGATCGTCTCTATACAGATGTAGCCACAGCTAGACTAGTCTATTTCAGCTACTTTCACAGCATTATGGTATACTGCTGTGGGGAAGTGCTGCAGATATTAATATCATCTTTGTGCTGCAGAAGAGGGCTGTACGTCCAACTTACAATATGGGTCCCAAAGAATCACTCCGTGAAAAATGTAAAGAGATAAGTATAATGACCGTCACTTGTCAATATATTTATGAAAATCTGATGTATGTGCACAGGAATATTAACTTGTTTCAGAAAAATAGCGATAGTCATAAGTTTAATACTAGGAATAAAGATAAGCTTGCTGTTACCACTACCAGGCTCCATAAACTCGATAAATCATTTAAAGGGCAATGTATACGCTTTTATAACAAACTCCCAAGTGATATGCTTAATTTGACAATAAACAAATTTAAAAATTGAATTAAAGGGAAACTTTATAAAAAAGCTTACTATAAAATAACGGATTACTTAGATGATAAAAATGCTTGGGAATGAACATGCTCTAACTCTGTCTTAATAAAACAAAATATGTTTTATAATTTTCTAGAGTATAAGTATATGTAGGTATCAATTTTACAAACTACATTATGTAGCTGTTATTATTATAAGAAACCTTAAATTGACGATTCAAAATGATCAAATATGATTTCAATGAATAAAGATATTTTGACTTTGACTTACATAATTATATATCAACTAACCGATAACAAGACGTGTTAAGTAAACCTTGCAATAATAATAAAATGGTGAAAACATACCGTAATTAATCTCTTCCCATACACAAAAAGATCACACAAATATAAATATCATCAAATATTTACTTACCTATTATAGACCATTGGATAGTCAACATAATATCTTATATTTTTTATTTTTTCTCGTATTATTTATGCATACAATACAGTAATCAACCTACTACCTACCTTACTAATATATAACCTATATTAATAATATTATAATATCACTTTGTTAAAATATTCAAGCTTGCAATTAATAGAACAATACGTGTATTGCGCTAACTCTGGTCAACTGTCTGTGCTATCGTCAACCGGTTATAACCAGTTTCTCCGCGTACGCAACAAGAACAAGCGGTCAGTGGACAATTGCAATTGCCGTATATCGTGGTTGTAGAAACCAAGCCAAGTCTGTCCAAAAAGTCATCAAGGTCCTCCTGAATACGGACAGCGTCAGATGGACAAGTAACTTTTTTGTACAGCTTTAAATCGTCTGCGTAAAGTAAATAATGACAATGTGTAAAGTACTGAGATATGTCATTGATAAAAATCTGTTTATTTTTAAATGATGATGATCACTTCTGGGATTAATTACACAAATTTAATTTGAAAACAAATTTATGAACTTTGCGGGACTCGAACCCGCGACCTCCGCGTTCCATGCGAGCGCTCTTCTACTGAGCTAACGGTTCTTTCAACATGTCTTTGTTCAACTCTCAGGTTGTGGCTTCATCTACAGAGTCTACTTTACAGTTGATTGCTCAACTTGGGATATTTGCATATTAAGAAATTGACACGACATGTCGCTTTTTCAAATATAAACAATTTGGCGTTGCGTAAAGAAGTCGCTCCATTGTGTCTTCTATCGCAGTTATCACACGGTGTGTACCAAAAAGCTTTTTGACCTAATTCCTGAAGCTGAGTTCCACCTTCGCAGGACACGCCAAAAACTGCATATCATCCTTACCATCTGGATATTTGGCGTGTCTACAGTGCAGATTTCAAGGAGCTTTCTGCCACGCACGAGTGTGTAATGAGCATCCTTGCGCGGTAAATGGGTACCTTAAATATATGAGCAAACGTCTTTAAAGGCCGCGATAGCACTTTTGTAACAACTCAGGTCTTTCGAGTGTCTTCGGTGGTAATCATGGGTCAGCGGTTATTAGGTGATCCGTACGCTCGTTTGTCCACTCCTTCCATGAAAAATATAACGAAGTGTCTAGTCGATTAAAATTAATTCGTCCGATTATCTGATGAATAACATTGAAGGCCGCTTGGCGGACGACTAAACACTTCGTTAATTTAATTTTATTATCCGATAATCGGACGTCTAATTAATTTAAATAGCAAGTCAAAATATAAAGTGATCTACCTACAGCTCTACTGGTCTAGGGCACCCGAACACCTTTGTTATTTTTTCATATATATTTAGGAAATTTTCTTTAAATGAGTAAGAATAAAAAATAATACGTTTTTATTAATAATTTAATTAGAACAATAGTATGGACATCACAATTATATTATTCCTACATTCCCTTGATAAAAATAATAATAATAGGTATCTATCAAGTATTCACATATATTGCAAATATTCGGGAAGGGACAAGGCAGCAAATACAGTTAAAACAAATAATGAATAAACAGTCACCAAAATGTCTCTCTTTGTTTTTAGCATTTGATCAGCATCTCTGAAATTATTAAGCTGCATTGTATTATTCTCAACTAACTTTTTATCGATAACGGCATCCTTTAACGCAAGTTGCAATCTAGACGGATTTTTTTGAGGAAGTTCAATAATTTTGTTTAATGTTGAGTTCGAATAAAGTGTCTCATAATCAGAGGAAATTAAAGAGAAAGTAGAAGAATGATGAGAGGGTTCATTCAGAATACTATCAACAGAATTCGCAACACATATACTCCGATTAGTAAAGCTTTGGAAGAAACGCGATGGTACATCGGTAAATGTGTGCACAAGTTCGAGAGCAGGAATGTCGACAGCAACCTCTTTATCTGCTTGGAGAGGCTTAGAAATACACAATGAATAATCATTGTTCGAGCTCGATGCGTTTGTCGAACCATAATTCAAGCAAGGTGGTGTTTCAAGAAGTCCCTGTGAATCTATGAATTCTGAACTATTTTGATTAGAGGTTTCATTATGCATTAACTGATTTTGTCCTATATTGTCCCTGTCATAATATGAACTTCCGTCCTTTTGAGTTATGTGCGTTTGACATGAAGTTATGTTCTTTATTTCATTTAGCAGACCAACAAGTATATCTAATGACGTCACATTGTGTAATTTCTTAATGACATTGTCTTCATTACTTTTTTCAGCTCTAGCAGCCAAAAAATCTTCATTTTCTGTATATTTTTCATTTGTCTGAATACCATTTTGCTCATTATTCTCTAACGATGTGTCGAAATTAGTGTTGACTATTTCAGATAAATTAATGTAATCATTTTGCGAAGCGACTTCGGGTTTTCGATCTGATCTGGTGTGCTTGGATATAGTTTTTTGAACCAACTTCATGCCATTTAATATGTTTTCAACAGAAGTCTCAGGCAAAGCATATGCTACGGTGGCAACTTGCAATGGGCAATTCACGAAGCTCCAGTCTACGTTCGAATGTTCAGTTCGAATGTTTAATTCAGACACGGTTTGACCTTTCTTTGAAATACAATTAAAATTTTGCGAAACTGTTGATCTAATCATAAGCGGTCCAGCATCACCCGATTGCAATACAAAATTTTGCTGTGAGGAATGTTTCGGCGTCAATGTCAAATTTTTTATTCTCAGGCGTTTACTGAAATTACCTCCTGATAAACGTCGGTATAATGCAGTCTCTAGTCTCGCTAACTCAGCTGATGAGTTAAAAGGCTGAATACCAAATTGTATTTTGCTAAAATCAGAGTTATAGCTAGATACAGCTGTTGCTATATTTTTATCTCCAGAAACGTCAATAGCAAACTCGGTATTTGATATCACATCACCGTCTTGTTCTATATTGTCTGAAAACGTTTCATCAAAATTTTGCACGTCTAAATTTTTTGATCGACCTAGATCACACCTCGCTGCATTGGTTCCATTTAACATTGTATAAATCATAGAATGTAATTGTGTCCCAAGTGTTTGGGATTCTTCTGGAGCCGGGGATGAAGGTGAGGAGCCTGAATGAACATAAAGTCAAATAATAAGATGAAAAGAAAAACTTATGTCACTAAAAAATTAAGAGATAACAGTAAGTATAATTTGATTTTACATTTCGATATGTCAATAAAGCTCAATTACTTTACAATATCACAGTATTACAATTTAATACAGTACTCAAGAGCGCAACGAATGTACGCAGTACACGTATGAACATTACACACGGTGGCTGTATCAAGTGTAAAGGCTGACGTATACGTAATGTGAAAATTCTACATAAATCGCTAAATACAATTAGCTATACCTGTAACAATATCTGTAGGAATCAGTGGAACACGTGCAGTCTGTGCTCTGTCTTGTAAATCCAATTCAGTCGATGGGGAAACACGCCCATAATGATTGTTTACGTACGATTCCACTGCTACCATCTTCGTCTCTCTGTGTGCGGAAATTTTTAAATTATTAAAGATTATTTGAATAATACAAACTGAAATTAATAATGAAAATCATGAAAAAAAAACTGAAATGAAAAAATGTATTGTTTAATTAAAAACGGTAACTAACAATGGTGTATCTGGTACGTTATATTTAAAGGACGTTGCGAAAGCTGACACTGGTGAGACTTTGCGGCTTCTGACGGGGCTGCTGCTTGCTGACCGCCGAGATCCTAGTAACAATTATTAATTAAAAATATTTCTTTACACAAAAATTTAAGCTTTTTCTATTTATAATCACGATACATTAAAAATTCACCTTTACACACCTAAACGTGATATTATACTGGATTGAAATTTCTGATTTGAGACTTCATTTTCTGTTCTTTTTTGTTTTGATCTTACATTTTGTGTTACGGATTTTTCAGTGGCCGCTGGAATAGGAGTGTTTACTACAATTTTCGGTTTATTTGGTTGTGTAATGTTTTTAGTGGTCCGACTTTGATATTGGTCATGACGACTTTGAATGTATGATTTCTTTGGTTGAGCCAGACTGTCTATTCGTGATGCAAATTTAGGCGGTCCCCTGATTGCCTCACCTTTAGCTTCTTTAGCTTCGTCTATAATATCCGATATTTTACGTCTATTTAATTTATCATTTTGTTTTTCTTCAAAAAATTTTGTGTTTCGGTATCTCAAAGCTTGAACTGGAGGACTTGGCAATTTAGGTCTTCTCTCATAACTGTTAGTTCTATTAAGAGTCTCGTTTTCTTTCGTATGTTGATCTGCTTCCATCGGCTTCTTGAAAGAAACTTGTCGACGATAACTTTTGCTATATATAGGAACATCAACTTTTTTGTTTTCTTTTGTTTCTGGAGCCTCTTTGTGACGAGACTTCTGGACACTTTCAAATTTGTGCAATAATTGTGAAATAGCTTTCAGTGGATTTTCATTCACTTTTCTTGGACTTGTGATAGACCTCTTATCTTTTTTACCTTTTTCCTCAATGGGTTTTGCAGCTTGTGTTTTACTGCTTATTATGACTTTTGGAGCTACGGTTACTTTAATATTTTCATCTTTTTTGACAATATTCTTAAGCGAAGCGTTATGGTTCGGCGTTTTATCGAAACTAAAGCAGCTTGGTATTGAACTGGTTATGCGGTGTTTGATACTGGTACCACTATCACTGGGCTGAATAATAGAATTAATGCTTTCTTGATCTTGTCTTGCAGAATTATCCTGAGTGGTCATATTCCGCGCTTCGAGGGACCTTTCATCATTCTTTCCAAATGTGTTTATGAGATTATATAATTTATCTATACTTTTTCTACATTCCACTGACGTTGTGGTTGCAGTTATATTAGCCACATCTAATTTGGGTGATAGGATACGACCAATATTCGCAATATTTTTAGTACCATTATTTTCTGACAATGTCACATCTTCTGGCCTAAAAATTATAAAATTATTTATGTTTATAAATTGCTGATTAAAGTTTAATATAAATAGTACTAGTAGAGTACAAATGAGTATAAATTTACTGTGATGTACTTACTCCATGTATCTTAAATGTGTGGTGCTAGAATTTGTGTTTATAGTACTCTTGAAAGGAATTGAATTATTACTAAAACGGGATACCACCGACGTCGATGTTGGGCAAGCCTCCCCCGAGTCGTTCATTTCCGACTGTTTGATTTGTAAATGTTGAACTTGTGTATCCGCATCGTCCAAGTAATAACTATGATTTATGTACTTTTCTTTATATGCATCCGTTGTTGTGGACCTATTTAGAATAACCTCTTCACAGCTATCTTGTTCCATCACGGTAATCAGATCCTTTTTATTAACTTTTTGGTTTTTATTTAAAACTTTTTCAGTATTCTTGGCCTGGCCGTATATTGAATTATAAAAAGACTTGTTAGTAATAGAAAGTTTAGTCACAGAATTTGAAGCTTGGGCCATTATTGCAGTATTACCCTTCTTATGTTTAGATATTTTAGTATATTCATTCAAAAGTTTTTTTTTATTTTCACGATGTTGTCGTATTTCTAAAAGTCTCCTCCGCTTCTTTTCCTCCAGCAACAGTGAAGAATTTTCGTATGGTGATTTAATTCTTACTCTCATAGGTGACTTCTTACTAGAGGCGGGTATTATATTTTCTTCAAGCACTGGAGGTTGCTGGTTTACACTTTCCACATTACATTTTAACTCATCAGGGTTCAGCACACTTAAGTTAGCCTCCGTTTGCTCATCACTGTATAATTTATTTCTAGAGCCGTATTCTATCGTATCATATCCACTCAAGGTACGGTATCTTTCTTCGCTATATCTTGAAGAAATGCTTTCATCGGTATCAATACCAATAATAGACTCTTCATATATATTATAATTTGTCGAATTCATGCTTTCTGGCGTCCCGTCACTGATTGTTAAAACACCGTCATTATCTAGTTCTATAACTCTACCATCCGCCAACTCTTGATTGACTTCATTTTCATATTGCGATGACATAGTAAGTACCTTTAAGGGATCTGAAAAAATATTTAAATGTATACATAAAACGTGTGAAAAGAAAATATTAATATAAAAGCTAATCAGTTCATACTTTCAATGTAAGGTACCAAGGCTGTACAGTTTTGCAGAATCGTTATAGAATTAAGTTTATTTAATTTTCCCGATGCTGATCTTTCTAATTTTAAAACAACGTCTACGCCAGATTCTTTTTTGTGGTTACCAAGAGGAGATTCCTTCTTGCAATGAATAATAAGATTTTCATTGCTCTGCTGGTCAAACAATTTCAAAGAACCACAAATTATTCTTGGTATCTCTAATACAAGTTTCTTTTCCAATATTTTGGATAAATATCTAAAATCTACTTCAGAATGTACTCCGTCTTCCCAAGTTGTTTTTGTGCTGCATAGAAGATTTGTTTTTCTATCAATGCGTATTGGAATACTTATGGAGTTACATAAAACAGTTTTAGTAACTTCTGCGATGTCATTCACCTCCCTCCACTTTTCCTTTGCTCGGTCGGTCAAATAGTCGCCATTACTTATTCGTTTCAGGTGCTCTATAGTATTCTGCACATATTTTATTATGGTATCCATATAGAAATCACCATTGTCTTCTAAGCGTTTGCAACAGATGTAATCTAATAATGAGCTAGGAAACAAAAAACTGTCATTTTTATATCTGTCTGTGTCAGATAGAAGTCCTCTTATCTGGTCTCGAATAAATGGATCTTTGAAAATAAATTGATTGTCATAAGCCTTGGCTCCCGTGGACGATCGCATATCGACCTTACAAAATTTTTGAGAAAGATTGTTTATTGAAGTGTTGTTATCAAATAGGTCTATTTGTTCACTGTTTATTATGAACATATCGCGAATGTCATCAGGATTGTTGAGGTCTCCAATCTCAGAGTCATCCGACTCCACGTCGTCTTTATATACTATATTTTCAACATATTGATTAGAAGGTCTTGTCTGTGAAGCCTTCGCTTCTGTCATAAGCTTGGTTCCAACGTCGAAATTTTTGTATAACACTATCAAATCGTTCTCTGTTAGTTTATCACCTGTAAGATTTAATGACTATATTAATTTTATGTCCATATTTTCATCATTAATATCTCAATAATTGAAATACCTTGAAATGGGTGCGTTTTCGCCATAGTATTTAACAGTTCGTTCGCAGGCTCATAGTTACAAATATTATTTATGGCTGTCGGTTTAAATACTTTACGGCTTAGTGAGAGAGTATCGTCAGATTCCTCGGATGATTCACTGACCAACATGTTTTATTTACCAAAGGGAAAGTAGGATGTATGTTTAAAAGCGCTAATACGAAATACAAGAAAAAAACCTTTATACAAAATAATCAACAAAATTGTAAATTTTAAGACAACGTTGCCAAACTGTGTTAAGATCTGACAACTATTCAAAGTTCGAATCAGATTGGTTGAAACTCCAAGTAGGTACGCTGTACGTGTAAAAAATATAAGTTTTTTGATTAGGTACCTTTGACATAGAAAATATAGACATCGCGCCCACTAGGCGCTACAGTCTATTAAACAAGGACACACATGGGTAAGTACATGCGCGATAATATTTACGATCTCTTTACTATTTATTACTTAACACAGTTAGTTATACGTAGACCACACTAAAAGTTTTGCGTAACTTAAAAAAACAACATGTTATAACCAAAATATTATGTGTATTGCTATTCAAAATACTCTCTCTAATCTTTGATTTCGGGGAAAAAACAGAAATCACAGGGTGCTAGGTCGGGGCTATGAGCAGGATGGGTGACGAGTTGTACTTTTTCGGAAGCTAGAAATGACATAGTTTTGTTTGCCGTGTGTGAAGGAGCGTTGTCATGATGTAGGAGAACGCGGCTTTTTGGTCGTCTTTCGCGAACTTTTTTTAAAACCCTGGGTGAACAAATGGTAGAATACCACTCGGCATTAATCGGACCCGTACCTGAGAAAAAAAATGCGATCATTTTTTACCAACGTTTCTCGCCTGCCTCACTTTTGTTAGCCTGTTCTCATCCTCAAACACCACACACCCATTCACAAGATTGCTGGATTTTTTTCGGTTTCAAAACAATAAATCCACGTTTTGTCTCCTGTGACAATGTCATAAACAGCATTAGAATGTCCGTGGTCGTACTTCATTAGCATCTGTGAGCACCATTCCACACGAGCCTACTAATTCTGCCTTACGGTCAGTTCATGAGGGATCCAACGACAACAAAGTTTCCGAACTTTCAATTCTTCGTGTAAAATTTTCTGAATTTGGCTCATACCAATCCCCAATAGTCCTCAAATTGTCTCATTGGTAATCCGCGGGTTTTCTTCAATTAGCCACTCAACAGTAGCCACATTATTTTCGCTGACGGCAACTACCGTGGGCGACCTTCAACTGAAGGCCGCCCTTCACGAAATTCATCATGTAAAGAAATCCGATCTCTCTCAAATTCAGCAAAATATCACCTCACGGTGCTCAAGCAAGTTGCTTCTCTCCAGCTGCTTGACATTTTGAAGACGTAGCGGCATAGTCTTGCGGAGAGACTATTAAAATCATAAAAAATCATCGCTCTACAATCTATTCGACTTAATTCCATTTTTGTTGCGTACGTAGACTTTGATGTGTGATAAAAAAACAATTGACAAATTATTTTTTTTATTACTAAAAAGGTTGCAACGTTTCAAAAAATATAACATTCGAAATTCAAATAGTTAGCGTTTCCGATTAGCTTGAAGTGCAAAATTTTTAGGGCCTTACAAATAAACTTCGTATAAAGTTATACCTCAGAATAAACAAAGAATATGCAAAATGTTTACAATATCGTTGACAACACTGTCAATAGAATGAATTCTGAAATTTTTCGAATGTCAAGCAGCTTTGCAAATAAACGCGGGAAACGTTATACGTCCGATTAAACCAATCGTAAGCAAAATGTCTATTTGTAAACATTTTGCATATTCTTGGTTTATGCTAAGGTATAACTTTATGCCAATTTTATTTGTAAGGCCTTTAGTGTGCTCCATGTTGCTATAGATAAGACGTGTAATATGTACTGGTAAGGGAGACGACATCTGCATTTGGGAAGGTATTTTCTCATATAGTCTGGAGTCTGGAGACTCTAACGAAAGCTGAACCTAGTAAAAGGCGGCAAATTCAAAAAATATTCATATGGTATTACCAATAATTTTGATACTTATCTTATTTTTTTTTTATAATTCCTTACCGGTTATTATGAAGGTAATGGTTTTGGTTTTTCAATTTTATACAGTCATTTATTACATAATTCTTGTACACACATTATTGAGCCATGAGTTCTTTGCAGTAAAATGTATTATTTAAAATTGTTACCAGATATTATATTATCAGACAATTGAATTGAGTATTGAAGAGGTAACAAATTCCTACACTGCAAGGAAAATATTTAATGTAAACCACTATGAGCATAAAAATAAAAGCCATAAAGGAAGATAAACAGATTTTATTCATTTTAATCAAAAGCTTATTCTAAAATTTATATTTCCAAATATTCGTCTGTACTACTACTGGAACTAACATCCTCCACACTTATGATCAATGGTTTTAGCTCTTCTATTATTTCATCCATGTCATTGTCTTTCAATTTTCTGGTGTTATACTTTCAAAAGCATATTTTACGACTGTTTCCATATGAGCTGCTGAAATGTATGTATCGTCTAGGTATATTATTTCTTTTCTTGGTTGCAACTGTCATCAAGATTAAATGAAATACAATATAATATTCGATACTTTCTAGTGAACTAAATTAATGAACGCAAATGAACATAACACAGAAACAATACCGTGCAAGTAGTATGTTAATTATGTGGAACATAAGAAACATAAAATTTTGAATTACCATCTTAAATCAAGTATCAAATTCATAACGTCATGGTACTAACCTACGAATTCAGTCAAGACATCTAAACATTTATTTTTTTGCCAGAACATTGCTTCTTTCTATTCTTGTTCTTGCTTTAATTTATTCAACATAATAAATAACACTCGCCGCACGCCACTATTTATCGTTTTACCCATGTTCGCTTAGAAATATTCAAGAAACTCAATGTAAGCAAACTCCAATGTGACAGCAAGACACAACAGATTGATTGAAATTGTCATAATGATATTTTTTTTTATTATTGCCATTCCTATAAATGGCTAGGTTCAGCCAAAGAGAATTTAAACACTACGTTCAGGTTCAGCTTTCATTAGCCAGACTCTAGTAAACACAACGAGAGTGAGGGAAGGAATTCCGGTCTGGTCCATTATGAACGGGCGCTACTAACTTGTGGTGCCTGGTCGGTTTATCGATAATAAGATTTATCACTTTTTTTTCTTTAGTTACACAAATTCAAATATTTTTATTCAAAATAGGATGTGACACCACTTATTGAATGTCAAAAAACTACCACCCAATCCAAGAATTCCAAAACGTTTGAGTAATAATTTAGGTATATCACTTTGTATAAAATATAATGTTACATGCTAAAACTGTAAATAGATATATATTAAAAAGAGTGGCAATGAGTTTCTTGCGAGTTTTTCTCATTTACGCTCAACTTTTCCGAAATGGTTTCTCTATTCTTTATGGGGTCATTGACATTCATAAGTCATTTTCTTCTTCTTCTACTACTTTTTGCACAAAGCATTAAGGACATAGATTACAATGGAGCAATTTACACAAAACAAATGATCACAACGGATTGTAACACTTTCGTTTTATTTGCAAACCTGTTGCTTTCAATCGTGTGACTACTAATACTAAGGGTTGGAGTATCAGATTAAAAAAAGCGAATCGCCGGTCAAAATACTCTTTCTATCTACGTGCGTCGGTTTATGGATAGCGTCAGTGCTACTAGCACCCTCCTGATGTTCTTATTACAATTTCAAACCCATATTTATACTCAGTCCTCGATATAGCTAGGCAGATATTTTAATCTTAGTTTATACGCTACCAGCTGTTCCATATCCAAATTCAAATATTTTTATTTAAAATAGCATTCAAAACCACTTATTGAACGTCAATAACAACTGCCACCCATTCAAAATGCAAATGCAAGACTGCCTCAGACTTGAGAAGAAAGGTTGCAAGAAACTCAGCGGGCTTTTTTCATATATAAATATATAGATTACAATGTAATTTAATATGATAATAACATTTATAATGAAAGAGCCTGAGGATCTCATTCTCATAATGATAATAAGTCTGTAGTATCTAAGAAAATCGTTTATGTTAGAATAACCTTTCCTATACAAACGTTTTTTAACAATTATTAACATTTGTTTTGTACATTTTCAGGAATTATAATATTGTAAAAGCATATACATCGCCCAATAAAAGACTTATTAACTCGACTAAACCGAATATTAGGCATAACAAGTTTATGTTTGTTCCTCGTGTTAACATTATGATTGTCACAGTTTCTAGCAAATTCCTTAAGATGCTTATGAACATATAGAATTATCAAGAATATATTGAAATGCAAAAGTCAAAATGTTTATTTCTTTAAATTTTTCTCTTAGTGATCTTTAGTACCTAGGTTATAAATAGCTCGAATAGCCCTCTTCTGCTGCACAAAGATGGTATTAATCGGCTGCACTGCCCCATAACAATACACCATAGGCATAATACTATGAAAATAACTAAAGTATACTAGTTGCGCCGTCTAATTTTGTAAACCGCATGTACTGCTGAAGTAATTCGTCAATTCTTCAATATTCGTAATTCCCTATTGCGATTTGGAATCAAGAGTAGGGGAGACCGGGGTTGGTTGTGACATATTTTTTACAAACTGTCAAATTTTTTGATTAATTTGAGTGTTTTACCTGAATATAGGTTTTTTTGATAGAGTAACTATACAGGATCTTTATTTAAAATAAATTTTATGTAGCAGTCTGATAGTAATGTTAAAATGTATAAATTCTGAAAAAAAAAGCCGTGTAACTTTCAACCCCGTGCTCGGACCTGGTTGTTACACAAAATGGGGCAAATTGTTACAATAGAAAATAAATTTATTATAAGAGTTTTTATTAGGAGCAATCATCACAATCAGTTACTTTCTTAATTTAAACATCTTAACATTATGCCCATAAAGCAGTGTTCTGCGCCTTATTACAACGAAAATATAAAAATCTAAAATAAAACTAAACTACAAACTTAATATTTGATCCAAAAAAACGTTTGCACCTACTAAACGAAGATAAACTATACTTGAACTTTAACTTGAAGATCATATCTTTAAGGAACGCCAAGCAGTTAGTTGCTGTAGTCTGAAATGTCACAGTCACCTTTGTAAATTCTAATGCAGGCGAACAAAATAGTCCCTGTATTTAAATCGAAGGAGGATAAACATACACTGCACCGAGTTCCCCACTGCATTTACTGCTACTCAGAGACTTACAAGAGTCCCTCTGACTGCTTATGTAATGGAACCAACTTGTTTAGATCCTTTTATAGCTAAATTCTATCTAGCTTTCACTTGTTTCATCTACATTGCAAAACGTCAGCTAATTTTGAAAATAATTTATTAACATTCGTTTTAATAAATGACTCTGCTCAAGCTAGTAGCTTCTGGTGTTCATATATATGACGACTGGTTGCGTTGTAATGTTGCTAGCTAACCAGATCCAGCGTCCTTTTTGTCAATCCACGATTGCGGTATTACAATGTTGTGCTTAAGTGCGCAAGAAAATGCCAGTTGCTTGACATCCTTAAACGTCAATCCGTAGCAATATTGGCTGCATTTAATAACGTAACTCACCACACCACAACGGGCTCTTGGTCATCGTTGAAAACTTGTCTTTTTTTTCTGATAGCCGACTGTGAGAGATTCCACAGGTATGTCCTTCTCTTCTGCATCTTTTCTTTTCTTTAAATATCTTGTTAGCGACATATGACATAATCCGAAGTCTTTCGATTTTTTCCTCCTCCATAATAGCTGCTGCTTGTTCGTCAATTTCTTTAGATATTTTGCCGTGCTAAATTTTTTCATATTTTTATTTTTTTTATTTAATATTTTTAAGAAAGCCAACAGCTGGTTTTACATACATTAAAATAATTAACAAACATAATTCGTTCGAGCTAATAATAGGCTTCCACATGTACATAGGAACAAGTATAATATTATTAAATGTAACATATTAATTACAAACAAACAACACAAGTATAATTAAAAATTATTAAATAAAACTTCATAAAATTATTAAATAAATTCTTCTCGCACTCCTATCGCCAGTTGAGAGCATGATCAAAAAAGAGTAATTTCATTCCTAATGTTAATTTGTTAATCACTGCTAAATTGTTTTACCAAATGGGCTCTAATTGAATTAATACTGGAGTTAAAGACATCAATATTATCCGTGTCACAAAAATGATTGAATGACTGCATAGCTCTTAAAATAAATGTGTTCCTTCTATAATTTGTGCGACAGAATGGTACAGCAAAGATATGCTGTTGTCTTAACATTCTACTAGGGGCTGCCAGACAGACTTTGGTCAGTAATATAGAACAGTCAATCATACTTCTTAGTATTTTGATTAAGGTGATTATATCAGAAATATCTCTACGAGCTTTGAGTGGTAGAAGGTGGAAGCGCTTGCAGCGTTCTTCATAGCTTACATTAGGTATTTTAAACTTAAAGCCTAGATATCGTGTAAACTTCCGCTGAACCCTTTCAATTCGATTAATGTGTTCAGCATACATTGGGTTCCAAATTTGTGAACCATATTCAAGATGGCTGCGAACGAAAGAACAGTAGAGAATTTTTAATGTTTTCATACTTTTGAAAGGTTTGGCTGTACGTATTATGAAACCTAGTGCTTTAGACGCTTTAATGATAGCCTGATCAATATGTGGTACGAAAGTTATTTTGCTATCATGGAAAACACCTAGATCATTTGTTTCGTTTACCACAGATAGAGGTTCCTGTTTTAAAATATACGTATGAGGGAAAGGGGTAGGCTTAGTAGTGTAATGCATGTAGAAACATTTGGATACATTTAGGTCTAATTTGTACACGGTACAATAGTCATCCAGTCTATACAAATCTTCTTGAATGCGTAATGCATCTGTCTTATTATTTGCTATACCAAAAATTTTCATATCATCTGCAAACAAAAGGTAATTCGAATTTTTAATGAATCGTCCGATGTCATTTATGAAAATTATAAAAAGCAGAGGTCCTAGTAATGATCCTTGAGGGACCCCAGAGGGTATATTTTTCCAAGAAGAGCAGTAACCATTGAGAACAACAGCCTGTTTTCTATCAGAGAGATAAGATTTAAACCAATTGTATAAATCGTCACGGATACCAAGTGCTGTAAGCTTTTTGAGAAGAATACAATGGTCAATTCGGTCGAATGCTTTCGTATAGTCCATGTATATAACATCAACTTGATTACCCTGTACCATTTGTTCAGATATGTAGTCATTTAGCACTGCTAAGTTTGTGACGGTAGAGCGTGCTTTTAAAAATCCATGTTGACATTGATCAAAAGCCGAACTAAATGTTTTGTAAACTTGCGTGAACACAAGTCTCTCAAGAACTTTTGCAAATAAGCTAAGTTTGGATATTGGCCTGTAATTTTCTACATTTTCCCTTGAACCTTTTTTATGTATTGGAGAGACATAAGCAGTTTTCCATTTGAGGGGAACCAAACCTTCATTGAAGGATCGCTTAAACAATAATGATATTGGTAATGACAGCTCGAAGGCACATGCCACGATAAATTCAGCTGGTAAATGGTCAGGTCCTGAAGATTTTTTCAGATCTAATGACTTAAGGAGTTCATATACTTGTTTGCAACTGACTTCTAGGTTCCCCAATTCAAAGGCCGGATTTGATGATGGTGGAGGCATTTGAGAGCTAGGCGATGAGTTGGATAAAAAAGTAGTATAAAAATAGTCTGAGAACAGCTCACTAATATCATCTCCTTTAGTACAACTTTTGTCTTCAAATGTCATTATGAATGGAATGGTACCACGCTTACGCCTATCTAGGACGTATGAAAACATTTTTTTGGGATTAGTACATATGGATTGCTCAATGTTGTTCATATAATTATCATAACATTCCCTTTCAGTTGCATCAACACGTTCTCTGAGAACTCTGAAAGAGGCTTCGTCTGATTTGTTTCCATAGACTTTGAACTTTCTAAAGAATTTGAATTTTTCTTTAATCATTCTGATTAGAGATGAAGTATACCACGGGGGATATTTAACATTGCGCGACTTACATTTAGGGACAAACTCATCTCGCAATTTATATATTATTTTGTAAAAAGAGTCAAGTGCTTCATTAATGTCGCCTGAACAGACAATTTCCTCCCAGTCGACCTCTGACAATATTTTACGGATTTTGTCGTAGTTGGCACGCTTGAAACAGTAAAATTCGGTTTTTTGAGGTGATAAGGGCTTAAAATCCAGGGAAGGCACTACACATATAGCTTTGTGAGGCGAGTCCTCAGGTACAAGCGGAGTAGCACACTGGAATACTGATACAGAGTCATTTGAAAGTACGAGATCAAGTATACGGCCGATATTGTTTGTTACGTGATTATATTGTTTCAAACTACACATATTAATATTATCAGCAAAATCGAAGTAAATCTGTTTGGTTAGATTATGCGGAATAAGTCCATCCTCAGAAGATGAAGAAACCCACTGAATTTCACTTAGATTGAAGTCACCTAGTACTAGAAATTTGTCATCTTTGTAGGTGTTAATAAGTGTGAGTAGCTGGTTTTGAAAGTTTGCTAACTGAACATTAAAGGAATTACCTTCCGCCTGATTACAGAGGTAGACTGAACATAAGTGAATGTGGGTGGCTGTGGTTGTTCTAGTACGAGGTATAAATAACGTAACCCACAGATCTTCAGCTGATGAACTCCAGCTCGGGTTGCCCCGGGCATGTATTGTGTTCTTAACAGCAATGAGTACACCTCCACCCTTTGTTTGACGAATGAGATCGTAGTTACGGTCGTTTCGCCACACATTATACGTTTCATTAAAAAGTTCACTGTCACAAAACATATCGTTGAGCCAAGATTCAGTTAAGACGATAATATCATAATCGCTCATACAGACGTTGCGATAAAAAACATCCGTCTTTGTCCGCAGTCCTCGAACATTTTGGTAATATATTTTTAAGTTACCCATTTTAATAGTAAATTATAATAGCTGTATGACACAAACTCAAATAAGGTGTTAATATAACAGACTAATGCAATAATAGGAAATACAAATAATTTACTATAATAATAACAAAACTGGTCACTGACAACTAGGTAAATAGCACGATCGTTAGTCTTGAATGGTAAGTTGTTAACAAAATAAAAAGTCATCGTTAAGTGTAATTTAAGTTCACTATCTGATTTATAATCTGACCGAGTGTTTACGACACACGAAAACTCACTCAATGAATATAATAGGTATAAAAGTAATTTCAGATTTAAATTATATTTACGGATAAACATCACATACACAAAGAAGCACCCAGAAAATAAATTAAGAATTGTTTGTATTATTACGAAGTGATTAACAAATAAAGTGTCTATCGTTAGTGATTGAATAAAACTTCGATAGGAATGCGAGTAGTCATGAAGAAAAGAGTTACAATGTTGGTTATTGGTTACTATACACAGAATTAAATATACTAATTGATTTTTGATAAGTCTTTCTCTGATCTTATATGTAAAGGGGGAGAACTGTCGGTGAAACGCACCAGTATTTTGCCATGCTGTACCCAAATATACTTGTAGTTTTTTTCCTTTGCTAGTGCCTTGGTCTGTGAAAGGAGCTGTTTATTCCGAGCTGTAAGATGGTCGTTAATAAAGATGTGCTCCTTTCCTTCGAATCCTACGTCCGATATATTAAGACCCTTATAGGCACGCCCGGCTGCAACGAAGTCTTCTTTAGCATATCGGTTTATGAAAGAAATAATAATTGGTTTGTTTTTGGTGTTGTTTCCCTTGCGTACTGGTACTCTGGTTATAAAGTTAACTTTTTCTTTGGACACTGGATACAATATTTTAGTGCCAATTTTTCCTAATAAATCATAAAGATTTTCGTTCGGCTTTTGTGGGACTCCTTTAATTTCCACATTATTGGTTCTTAGCCATTGCTCTTTAGAATTGAGATCTGTTTCCAATTGGAGAACCTTCTCCTTGAGGTCTTTGATCTCGGAATGAGATTTCTTCATATCGGAGATAGATTTCTCAACGGTCATGATCCTGCACTCAAGCCTATTTACTTTCTCAGTGTTATCATGGACAGTTTTTTTAATATCAGATATGTCCCCTTTGATGCTCTGAACCTCGGACAGAAGGGTAGTGAGTGGAACTAGTTGAAGCGCTAAGCCATCGAGACGTTCCATTATCTTCTCTAGACTTGGAGAACTAGGAGACGAACACATATTGGATTTGCAATCAGGGCAGCGCCAAGTCTGTTTTCTTTCCCCCAACTTCCTATATCCCGTTTCGGTTATTCCTGAGCATTGGAAATGAAAAGTTTTCTGACAAGCGCTGCACTTAGGTCCATCCGAAACATACTCGTCGCATCTTCCACAGTTAACCATTTTTGCGCTCGTTAAGCAAAAGCAAATAAAAAAAAAGAGAAAATATATATTGGACTTTGGGTTTCAAACTACGGATCACTCGGTGATTTCAAGTGTATATTACTCGTACCCAGTTTATAACGTGATCAGCTATAGCCGTAACACGTCACTATGCAATGTTACTAAAGTGAGAGTTACCCTCAATTTTATTTTATAATAATATCAGCTGTTATACACAAGAAACTAATTAGTTGTTCTGAATGTGAGATATTTAGTAATTGTGTGTTCACTTGTTGGAAAGTTATTGATATGTGTTATATTTGGATTTACACTCAAGGTTTGTAAAAAAAATTCATATCACTTACTACCAGCCTATTGTTCTTTTTTATGAGAGTGGCGATGATAACACTTTGAGATCACTTTTAGAACACAAATCTAGACTTTTTTATTAGCATAACAATTTCACGAATACTTTTAACACTAATCAACTTGTTTACAATAGTATATCGTAACTTTTCTCAATATAATTTAATTAATCAATAATAGAATAACGATTATGATGTTACTATGAGCAAGTACGAAAAAATACTCAAAATATATATATTATTCGTACAAAAAGAGACAAAAGCTTGATAAAAAAATGAAGCACAAATTATCTCAGTTGGCAATCAAGCACTACGGGGCAGGTAGTGACAAATCACAACCTGCCCCGAGGAAATGTAACTTTTAGCCCCAACGCCAAATCTGACCTTTTAAGGTTATGCTGTGAAAACGTCAATAAACATAGCTGTATAAACGTAGATTCATTGGAAAACGAACGCATTAGGGCGTAAAAATCACAACAAGGACAATTCTGCCTTTATGGAACATAAGTTGCAAACCAATATTACTAAAAGTGTAAAATTTTACTAACCTACAATTTTAATGGCGACACGTCCGGGATCCTCTCACAAAAATACTTTCTCCGCTCGCTCTCGTGGCGTGGTAGCCAGTGGTGGCGGGATTATTAATCTCTTTCTTTCGTCAGAATTGCGTTCTCTGTTTCGCGACCATTGTCACTGTAACTACCTACCCCTGTCACATCCAGCCCCGGTCTCCCCTAATGCCAAGAAATATAGCAGATTCCAGTGGATTTACCACTTCTCCGTTTAATAAAATATATACCATACCTTGCAGTACCACACCAGCAACAGCGTCAGCATCGGCATCTGGATCACCCAGCGAAAAACAGATCCACGGGTAGGATGCAAAAATATACCGCATCTCGTCCCACTCTGCTGACCTATAGTGCCACACGCGGCGACAGCCTAAGAAGCGGGGAATATTTCCGAAATATTCAGTTATTAGGGTGCTGCCAAGCGACATTGCTAACCACTTATGAAAAAAAATGCAAATTATATTTTATAACAAAATTTATAAACATCTACAATATACATAATAACCATAAAATAATTTAATCAATCTTACATAATAAATGTTATGTGTATTAGGGTATTTAACCACCTTCCAAAGAATATTAGAGAGATACCTAAAACATTAATGCATAAAAAATTTAAATTATGGCTAATATATAAATGCTTTTATAGTTTAAAAGAATTCTTTAGCCAAAAATAATAGTATTAAATGTAATTTTTTGAGAGGTACCTACAAACTAATATTTATTTAATATTATATTATAATTAAAACTATGTAAGTAATGTTTATTAGTGACGTATAAATATAAAAATTCCAATATTGACAATCAAATATTTGTATGCCGATATATTGGCGAATTGTGCTGTACACCAATTAATTGTTAACAACTATGCTACCACGATTCATACAAATAAATCATTTCATTTCATTTACATTTAAAATACGGAAAGTTAATACAAAATGCTACTTATTCTTATTAATACTAAATTGAATTATTATTCGAGAAAATTTATAATCTAGAAAAAGCGAAAAATTTGCACGGGTCTCGCTGAGTATGGTATCTCATGTACATACCCTATATATTACATGACTGTATATTTTTTTTTTGATATTTCAATTTTTGGATCTGTTTTATATTTTGAGTGGCGTGTGTATATATAACCTGTATAGCCTTAAGTAAGGCTTACTATCACTTCCACAGCTGATGTGAACGTGGAAAGAAATCAATCTAAAGAGCACACGATAGGACTGACCGATAATTCTTCTTAGTTATTTTTTAATTATTCTATTAGTTCTAGGTTACCAGACAATCGCACCAAATGTTAAGTGTAGTTAAATATGTCGGGATAAGGCTGCTAATGATATAATGGGCCAGATCCCACTATCTACTCTACACCATATATACCAAACATTTGTTTTTATTCAGCGGCTACAATGTACGGCACAACGGACACCAAACACTCACCGCAAAATACTGTTTGTTAAGTACAAAGTTGTGTAAGATGTCGGAAATATACGTGTGTCTGTGAGGGAATTAAGTATTAAATAAATAAATCTAGCCTTTAATAAATAAGTAAGGGACGTAATAATAATATACTAGGGGGCTCTAAATAATGATTCCAGTAGTTCTGGCTCGGTGAGATCCTTCTTGTATTGCTGCTGTATCTCTTGTATGAGATGACGTCTGCGGACGTGCGGCGGCTGGTACCTGGGGAAATGATATTGGAACTTACTGAGGTGTTGGGTACAATTTACTTCACCTACCAAATTATTTGTATGTCGGAGACAGCGACGCCCCTTTGACGTACATTGGTTTTGCAGTGTTATGTTCTCAACGTCGAACACTTGTGCGATAACTAACCAAAGTTAAAGTCAAATAAACTTTATTAAATTAGGCTTAAACTGAGCGTTTTTGAACCGTGAATATAAATCTATATATATATAAACGTAAAAGTCCAGACTGACTGACTGATTCACTCACTTAAATCAACGCCCAGGCCAAACCGTTCAACCTAGATTTTTTCAAAACAAGTATCCACTAAGAATTTTTTAAGGGATTTAATTATTTTTTAAGGGATTTTTGAAAATTCCACCCTTAAAGGGGTGAAAAGGGGGTTTAAAGTTTGTATGGGGATGGAGTAAAATTTTAAGTAAGAGACTTGAAACTTTGCGTATCCTTATTACAATACAAGAAAATGAAATTGAGCATTTTGAAAAAATTCACCCCTAAAGGGGTTAAAAAGGGGTGCAAAGTTGTATGAACCGATTTAGATGAAATTTTGTATGGAGATAGTTTGAGACCCGGGGAAGGACATAGGATAGTTTTTATCCCGGAAATCATCCCCTAAGGGTACAAAATGGGGGGTGTGGAGGTTTGTATGGCGCTACAATATTTAAACGAGACCCACGCGGTCGGAGTCGCAGGCAGAAGCTAAATAGGGGTGCAAAGTGTGTATGGGGAATCTCTTTTTTTGAGCTATAAAAATAGGGGGTTAAATAGATTTTTTTGACATTTTGTTACATGTATGGTATGGAGTGCCCACCTCAATTTTTTTAAGGTTCCGTACCCAAAGAGCAAAAACGTGAAAGTATTACTAAGACTCCGCTGTCCGTTTAAAAACTGTCAACGGTATCCTCCATCCAACATTTCAATTAGCGTGTAACACCCTTGGACTGCTAGAGGACGATAAACATTGGAACACAACTTTAGAAAAAGCTGCATTGTGTGATTCTCCTTTCAAGCTGCGCGAAATGTTCATAATAATGGTAGGTTTTAGTCAACTTACTGATCCCTTAAGCCTTTGGGAAAAATATAGGGATAGTTTTTCGGACGACATTAAACGGCAACTTGAAAGAGAATTGCAAAATGGTGCGGAGTTATTCATGAATGAGGTGTTTAACAGATAATTGATATTGATCGAAGATGTAGTTTTAGCACAAGCTGGAAAACATTTGGATCAATTCGGTTTACCTAAACCAAAAAGATTCACAGTAAACCTGGATAATCGCGAATATCTACAAGAGACAAATTATGACACTTGCGCCCTGGGAGGGGTAGTATCGCTTCACGAGGGGGCGCTTAGCAGAAACCTCCAAGTGTGGGCGGGGGCGTCGCTCCGTAAAGAAGTGTTACCCACAATCTTAATGGAGCGACACTCACCACCCCGGTGCGTCCTGGTAACATTGGTCAGTGATTGATAGTTATTGTGCTGCGATTTTCACTAATCGCTGTGCAATGGCTGTCTTTTGCTGGCTGATGGCTAATATCTGCTCTACTCTTCCGGCGGTTAGTGGATGCCAACCGGAAGATCTTATAGCGTCCACCTGCGTCTAGGCCTGTGCAGTCGATCGCCGTACGCGGGGATGACGGAATCCTGGGGAGTTGAACGGGACAAGGGTCGGGGTTTAGTTACCCCTGTAACGCAATACGCTCCCTTTGGCCCTGATTTCACGCTAAACGGTAGCCCCGTGAGTAGCCGCCACGTGGGTAATGGTCTTGTGTCCCTGCTTCGGCAGGGCCACAGGCGAGGTTCGGCTGGGATCGGTGTCCGGCCATGCTGACGGGGCAAGAGTGGGTGGAGGACCTGGTGGAACGGATCGATCCACCAGCCACTCATCTCGAACTCCTGACGTCGCGCATGTGCATCACCCAGTGGCGCCTATACTCCCGACGCAACCCTGATGAACTGCTGTCCAAGATATCAAACTATCAAACAACGATAACCTGACGGTCAAACATATATGGGAAGTGCCCAACCGCATAAGATGCGGCATCCTTCTGCCTGGTGTTTGGAAAGACACCAAAGCAATCGGCGGAATGCTCCGGTTTCAAAATTCTTGGGCCGACGTAGATAGCTGGTTGCTACACGCACTTCACCAACATAATGACAATACCTTCATTATAATCAGCGTACCAGAGGAGAAAGTCCCTACAGTGATGGAACACGAGCGCCGTCTATCTTTCATGCTGGGCTCGGTATACATAAAGTTCCAGGGACCGGGGGCAAAATTTATTGAAGTGCCTCCCTCCAAGCCTACAAACCAGGAGGACTCTTCTGCTGAGAAAACAGACCGAATGGAAGCTGCACAGTCAGAACCGATGGACGCTCAATTAGAGGACCCCACCGCTACCGGTGCGCGCGTCTTGAATTCCACCTCAGAGGAACCGCTGGTCACCCTGATGGAGCTCGAAGACACACTGTCGACGGGCTCCAAGGATGACACTGTGTGCACCAAGGAGCTGGAAGAGCTGTACATCGGGGACGGCGAGGAGGTTCTGCTATCCAAAGATGGCATCCCCTTCTCATAAGTGCAGCATCATACAAATAAACCTCCACCATATTGAAACCGCAACGGCTCAACTCCGGAAATGGTTGGAGGTTTACCCTACAGCACTCGCTCTAATCCAGGAGCTATGGGTTAGACGAGGCCGCATATGTCAGCTCTCCAATATTGGAGATAAGGTTATCCACTACTCATGTCCAGAACACCCTACGACCTGTATATACCTTTCAAACAACCTACAGGTGCATCCACTAACAGATTTTTGTTCCAGGGATATATGCACATACTATACAATTACTGAACAGGAATACAAATGAGCCACCGATGGTGATCGCCTCGGTGTACATGCCCGACGGTACAGATCCACCACCGGATGAACTCGTGAGACTGGTGAACCACTGCGAGACCGTCATATGCGAGTTGTTAGTGGCTGCAGACTGCAACGCGGACCACCCGCTGTGGGGCATGCAGACACCAAACGAAAGAGGTAAGCAATTGGCTGAATATCTCTTTACTACTAACCTAGATATTATAAACACAGGGTCAGAACCCACTTTTATCAATAGGAGGAGCAGTACAATTATTGACATTACTCTGGCATCGGAAGGAATGTCTAATATTATATCCAACGGGCATGTGTGGCAGAAGCATCCTGCTCAGACCACAGATGGATACTCTTCAACCTTGAGGTAAACACTATTAAATTATCTCCTCGAAGGAACCCCCGCAGAACGAACCTCGTCGAATACAAGTTCGCAACCAACCAACAAGGAATCGCGTCTGAAAGAGGGGACGAACCCAGAGAAGATATTTGGAGTAGGAAACATTGAAAAACAGGCAATAAGAATTAATGAAATCATGATTACCTGTTATCATTCTACATGCCCCCCCACCCTTGCCAACTCAGTCAAACCAAAATCCCAACCATGGTGGGGCCTGTAATTTGAGAGACTTAGGAGGAAGGTGAGGAAACATTTAAACCGGGCAATGAACACAGGCCATCAAAGCGATTGGGATAGCTACAAAGACACTAAGTCTAAGTAAAAAAAACGCATCAGATATAGAAAATCTGAAAGTTGGCGGAAATACTGCAACGGCATTGAATGCCAAAACCAGGCAAACAGGGTAAGAAAAGTCCTTTCTAGTCAACTCAGACAAATTCTGGGTTCCTTGCGATAACCTGATGGTACCTTCACTAAGTCACCAGAAGAGACGGAGCAAATCCTTATAGAAACACACTTCCCTGGCTGCAAAATCATGCAAAAAATAGAGTGGATGGATGAATACTCTTCTCCTGAAGAAAAAGACTAAAAGTTGCCCCCAAGGAGGTGTTATCTTGCCTCTTGTGTGGAACCTCGTTGTAAACGATCTGATTACCACCCTCAACCAAAACCTATACTATACTGTAGGTTACGCAGATGATCTAACCATTATAATATGCGGAAAGTTTGCTAATACAGTATGCGAAGTAACAAATGCAGCATTGAACATCGTGGAAAAATGGTGTAAAAACAACGACTTATCAGTTAATCCAACAAAAACGGAACTGATAATGTTTACTAACAAACGAGTTCTGGGAAACTACAAACTACCAAAACTGTTTGATACTGAACTCCAACTAACAAACGAGGTAAAGTATCTAGGAGTATTACTGGACAGTAAGCTGAATTGGAGTGCCCATATAGAGGCGAAAATAAAAACGGCTACTTTATTTTTCTGGCAATGCCGTAGAATGGTAGCAAAGTCATGGGGTCTCGCCCCATATATCGTACTATGGCTTTACACAACGGTAATACTGGTGGCCACGCACTAAACTTAAAACCACATGTAACAAACTACAACGTTTCCAAAGACTAGCCTGTATGGCCATTACAGGATGTATGCGAACTACACCTACTGCAGCTTTAGAAGCCATGCTGAATCTTCCAGCGCTACACCTATTCATAAAACAAGAGGCAGCCTCCGCTGCGGCAAGGTTAAAAACACTAAATCTTTGGAAGACCAATAAATCTGCTTCTTCAGAGGTCCTAAATGAGGTGATTATAAAGGAACCACTGCTGCTGGCTGTAAGTGACAGGTCTCCAAAGCAATTTATTTTTGACAAGAAATATAAAATACAGCTGCATGAAGAACCGAAAGAGTGTCGTAATGGAAAGGAGCTCTGGATCTTCTCTGACGGCTCGAAAACAAGGTCTGGAACGGGTTACGGAGTGTTTTCTGAAGATCTAAACATAAACATAGCTGCAACACTTGGTGCTCATAATTCTGTCTTCCAAGCGGAATACATGGGCATCATCGAAGCGGCTACGGCGACTCTGACACGTAAGGTAAAGGATTACTCCATCCGGATCCTTACGGACAGCAAATCAGTACAACAAGCCCTACAAAGCAATATTATCACCTCAAAGCTGATATACAACTGTTACTGTTCCCTGACGGAAGTATGTGATAACAACAATCGCGTAACTCTGCAGTGGATCAAGGGTCACAGTGGCTCCAGAGGTAATGATGCCGCTGACGAATTAGCAAGGAGGGGCTCAGAGATGATAGCCATTGGACCGGAACCAATAGTCCCTCTCCCCTCTGGTTGGCCCACATCAGTCATAAGGCAGCACACCAAGGAGCTACATAATAAATACTGGACGGAGATGAGCGGATGCAGACAGGCAAAAGAGGCTCTACCATGCATAGATCAGAGGCTCTCTCGTAAGCTGGTGAAACTCACACGATCAAGATTACGTAAGATAACTCATGTAATAACGAGTCACGGCCCCTTTAACAAACATCAGTTTAATATAGGTGTCACTGACAGTCCCCTGTGCAGGGCTTGCATGGAGACAGAAGAAACGGCCACACACCTCATCCTGGAGTGCTGCGGTGTGGCCCCATACCGGGCCAAACGCCTGGGGTCACCGAGAACTCTCCCCTAGGTTATGGGTGACATCAGAGGTTTAAGTAACTTCCTTGAGGAGTTGGGATGGCAAGATTAGCAACCCTATGACGCAAAATAGGCGCACAGCAGTCGTCGAGTTGCGGAAAGTAGCCCGTGAATACCTATACCTACCTACCTATCGCTTCACGAGGAATTATTGACAGACGAACAGGCAAATGTTTATCAACAAATTCTAGCCAGCATTGAAAGAAAGATTGGGGATATTTTTTTCTTAGATACTCCTGGTGGCACTGGAAAAACGTTTCTTATAAATTTAATATTAGCAAAATAAGAAATAATCGGGGTATCGCTTGAGCTGTCCCGTCATCAGGAATCGCTGTCACAGTAGTGTGGGGAGGCAAAACTGCTCACACGGCTTTCAGGCTGCCTCTTGAAATATTTTCTTTACTTACAGACTTATTAAATCTTAATCATACTGAAACTGCAATATCCCAAAACAAAGCAACGCAGCACAAGTGTTGCGCGATTGCAAAATTATAGTTTGGGACGAAAGCACTATGTCGCACAAGGGGGCATTTGAAGCGTTAAATAGTACCCTAACCGACATCCGAGGGAACAACTTAACGATGGGAGTGGTCACAGTTTAATAAGCTGGAGACTTTCGTCATACTCTGCCCGTAGTGCCGAGGGGAACTCGAGCTGACGAAGTCAAAGCATGCATCAAGGCAGCAGGCGCGGCGCTACTAACGCACCGTCCGCCAGCACGTGCTATATGTATGACACTTACAGGTCCGTGTTGAGCCGCGCTCGACGGGCCAGGTGTCGCGCCGCACGCCGCAGACAGTCCGGCAGCAGGCGCGGCGCTACTAACGCACCGTCGGCCAGCACGTGCTATATGTATGACACTTACAGGTCCGTGTTGAGCCGCGCTCGACGGGCCAGGTGTCGCGCCGCACGCCGCAGACAGTCCGGCAGCAGGCGCGGCGCTACTAACGCACCGTCGGCCAGCACGTGCTATATGTATGACACTTACAGGTCCGTGTTGAGCCGCGCTCGACGGGCCAGGTGTCGCGCCGCACGCCGCAGACAGTCCGGCAGCAGGCGCGGCGCTACTAACGCACCGTCGGCCAGCACGTGCTATATGTATGACACTTACAGGTCCGTGTTGAGCCGCGCTCGACGGGCCAGGTGTCGCGCCGCACGCCGCAGACAGTCCGGCAGCAGGCGCGGCGCTACTAACGCACCGTCGGCCAGCACGTGCTATATGTATGACACTTACAGGTCCGTGTTGAGCCGCGCTCGACGGGCCAGGTGTCGCGCCGCACGCCGCAGACAGTCCGGCAGCAGGCGCGGCGCTACTAACGCACCGTCGGCCAGCACGTGCTATATGTATGACACTTACAGGTCCGTGTTGAGCCGCGCTCGACGGGCCAGGTGTCGCGCCGCACGCCGCAGACAGTCCGGCAGCAGGCGCGGCGCTACTAACGCACCGTCGGCCAGCACGTGCTATATGTATGACACTTACAGGTCCGTGTTGAGCCGCGCTCGACGGGCCAGGTGTCGCGCCGCACGCCGCAGACAGTCCGGCAGCAGGCGCGGCGCTACTAACGCACCGTCGGCCAGCACGTGCTATATGTATGACACTTACAGGTCCGTGTTGAGCCGCGCTCGACGGGCCAGGTGTCGCGCCGCACGCCGCAGACAGTCCGGCAGCAGGCGCGGCGCTACTAACGCACCGTCGGCCAGCACGTGCTATATGTATGACACTTACAGGTCCGTGTTGAGCCGCGCTCGACGGGCCAGGTGTCGCGCCGCACGCCGCAGACAGTCCGGCAGCAGGCGCGGCGCTACTAACGCACCGTCGGCCAGCACGTGCTATATGTATGACACTTACAGGTCCGTGTTGAGCCGCGCTCGACGGGCCAGGTGTCGCGCCGCACGCCGCAGACAGTCCGGCAGCAGGCGCGGCGCTACTAACGCACCGTCGGCCAGCACGTGCTATATGTATGACACTTACAGATCCGTGTTGAGCCGCGCTCGACGGGCCAGGTGTCGCGCCGCACGCCGCAGACAGTCCGGCAGCAGGCGCGGCGCTACTAACGCACCGTCGGCCAGCACGTGCTATATGTATGACACTTACAGGTCCGTGTTGAGCCGCGCTCGACGGGCCAGGTGTCGCGCCGCACGCCGCAGACAGTCCGGCAGCAGGCGCGGCGCTACTAACGCACCGTCGGCCAGCACGTGCTATATGTATGACACTTACAGGTCCGTGTTGAGCCGCGCTCGACGGGCCAGGTGTCGCGCCGCACGCCGCAGACATTCCGGCAGCAGGCGCGGCGCTACTAACGCACCGTCGGCCAGCACGTGCTATATGTATGACACTTACAGGTCCGTGTTGAGCCGCGCTCGACGGGCCAGGTGTCGCGCCGCACGCCGCAGACTGTCCGGCAGCAGGCGCGGCGCTACTAACGCACCGTCGGCCAGCACGTGCTATATGTATGACACTTACAGGTCCGTGTTGAGCCGCGCTCGACGGGCCAGGTGTCGCGCCGCACGCCGCAGACAGTCCGGCAGCAGGCGCGGCGCTACTAACGCACCGTCGGCCAAAACGTGCTATATGTATGACACTTACAGGTCCGTGTTGAGCCGCGCTCGACGGGCCAGGTGTCGCGCCGCACGCCGCACACAGTCCGGCAGCAGGCGCGGCGCTACTAACGCACCGTCGGCCAACACGTGCTATATGTATGACACTTACAGGTCCGTGTTGAGCCGCGCTCGACGGGCCAGGTGTCGCGCCGCACGCCGCAGACAGTCCGGCAGCAGGCGCGGCGCTACTAACGCACCGTCGGCCAGCACGTGCTATATGTATGACACTTACAGGTCCGTGTTGAGCCGCGCTCGACGGGCCAGGTGTCGCGCCGCACGCCGCAGACAGTCCGGCAGCAGGCGCGGCGCTACTAACGCACCGTCGGCCAGCACGTGCTATATGTATGACACTTACAGGTCCGTGTTGAGCCGCGCTCGACGGGCCAGGTGTCGCGCCGCACGCCGCAGACAGTCCGGCAGCAGGCGAGGCGCTACTAACGCACCGTCGGCCAGCACGTGCTATATGTATGACACTTACAGGTCCGTGTTGAGCCGCGCTCGACGGGCCAGGTGTCGCGCCGCACGCCGCAGACAGTCCGGCAGCAGGCGCGGCGCTACTAACGCACCGTCGGCCAGCACGTGCTATATGTATGACACTTACAGGTCCGTGTTGAGCCGCGCTCGACGGGCCAGGTGTCGCGCCGCACGCCGCAGACAGTCCGGCAGCAGGCGCGGCGCTACTAACGCACCGTCGGCCAGCACGTGCTATATGTATGACACTTACAGGTCCGTGTTGAGCCGCGCTCGACGGGCCAGGTGTCGCGCCGCACGCCGCAGACAGTCCGGCAGCAGGCGAGGCGCTACTAACGCACCGTCGGCCAGCACGTGCTATATGTATGACACTTACAGGTCCGTGTTGAGCCGCGCTCGACGGGCCAGGTGTCGCGCCGCACGCCGCAGACAGTCCGGCAGCAGGCGCGGCGCTACTAACGCACCGTCGGCCAGCACGTGCTATATGTATGACACTTACAGGTCCGTGTTGAGCCGCGCTCGACGGGCCAGGTGTCGCGCCGCACGCCGCAGACAGTCCGGCAGCAGGCGCGGCGCTACTAACGCACCGTCGGCCAGCACGTGCTATATGTATGACACTTACAGGTCCGTGTTGAGCCGCGCTCGACGGGCCAGGTGTCGCGCCGCACGCCGCAGACAGTCCGGCAGTAGGCGCGGCGCTACTAACGCACCGTCCGCCAACACGCCGGCCGCGGGGGGCGCCCGCACCCGCACCAGCCCGCTGCGCACGCCGCTCACGCATAGCGACCACACCTCGTGCCGCCGCCACGGCAGGCCCGTTTCGCAATGCGGGAGCAGTTCATCTGCACAAATGCCACGCTCAATATTATATTTACTCACGCACTACGAAGGACAATTTGTGGGATAGCTAGATCAGAGGAACCAGAGGAGTAAATATAAAGTCTATCTATCTATTCAAGAAGTCACTTAATGAGGGCTATGTCCTAGTGTCTGGAAACAAGCCAGGTTAAGCCCAGTTCTTAAAGATAATTCGAGTCCTAATAATGAAAAATATCGTGGTATGCTAGCTAAGCTGTCTCAGTTCCCAAAAATTCTTGAGAAAATCGTAACTGACCAGATCTCTCTGGCTGTCATAACTATTATTATTCCTGATCAGCATGGTTTCTTTCGTGGTCGTAGTGTCGACAATAACTTATTGACATTCACAAACATAGTTTTAAATGCAATGAATGATAATCATCAAGTTGACGTGGTATACACTGATTTTGCCAAGTTTTGACAAAATTTGTCATAACACCCTATTGCTCAAGCTTTGGCGACTTGGAATCCATGGTGATCTCCTACGTTGGATC
Organism: Leptidea sinapis; assembly: GCF_905404315.1. Classification (NCBI taxonomy): domain Eukaryota; kingdom Metazoa; phylum Arthropoda; class Insecta; order Lepidoptera; family Pieridae; genus Leptidea; species Leptidea sinapis. The sequence continues at coordinate 725,041 of NC_066300.1, read as the reverse complement.
AAATCTTATATAGAAAAAAGGACTCAAGCAGTTGTTGTGAAGGGCTTCGCATCACAATATAAAGAAATAAGTTCAGGTGTTTCTCAAGGATACCACCTTGGGCCGTTATTATTTAATCTGTATATAAATGATATATGTTCTATAGCCCATAACACTAATATATTACTTTATGCGGATGATACTAAAATCTTTAGAATAATTCAAAATCCTAAGATTGCGAATTACTACAAAATGATCTAAAAGCAGTTTAAATGTATTTTATCGATAATAAAACTATATGGATAGACCCTTCCCTGGATTTTAAGCCCTTATCACACAACTAGAAATGTAGTTATTTAGTACAACAGCTTGAGAACGATTATCTATGTATGACGAGAACCACCTTAACAAGTCGCCCCGTATTCCCGACTGAGATAGCTTACATATTAATGTATTGTGGTCGATTTATCAAACGCCTTACTATAGTCGGTGTAGATTACATCGACTTGCATACCACTATCCATAGCGTTTGTAATAAAATTGTTGAGAATCCATGTTGGAAGGGACTAAAGGTGTTTTTTAAGTTAGCATACAATTGCTTATATATGACCCTCTCAAAGACTTTAGCAATGATGCAACGTTTTGAAATTGGTCTATAATTCGTAATTTCAGCCCGAGACCCTTTCTTATGTACTGGTGTAATAAATGCCGATTTCCATAACTTAGGGACAGAGCCAGTAGAAAGTGATTTACTGAAAAGCATGGAAATAGGAAGAACAATAGTGGAAGAGCATTTTCTAAGAAAAAATGACATATCCGTGGTCGTCACCTTTCCCGCCTTAGCCGCTGCGATGAAGCCTTCTTTTACATATCTGTTTAAAAAGCTGACGATTATCAGCTTTTCCTTTGAATTGTGCATAGGAACCCTAGATATATAGTTGATTTGAGGCCTAGGCACAACATGATTGATCTTCGTGCTGGCTTTGTCTAGGATTGTGAATAAATTTTCATCCTTTTTGATAGGGATACCCTTGATTTCCACATTATTAAGACGCGATCTTTGTTCCATCGTAGATAGTGCGAGCTTCGTCTTAGACAACTCACTCTGAAGGCAGATTACCGTACCCTGTTATTTTTTAACACTACTGACTCTGGATTTAACGCTCGTTATTCTACCACTCAGATCGTCTACTTTTTATCTCGTGTACACACACGTGTCGAGATCGGACAGTTCCTTTTTGATGATTCGTATATCTTCTCTCAACGCAAGCACGCTGGACAGCTGGCGCTTCATATCACGGAGCTCCTTCATGATAGTTTCAAGAGAAGCAGGTTCGGTGGGCACCGGCGTGGTGGATGATAGCCCGCGAGTCGCGACACGTTGCACATTTCCATTGCGATCTTTTTTCTGATCCATTGCGCCTCCATGTGGTTTTCACACCCCAAAGCGTAGTTGGTTATGGCAAATAGAACACTGTACCCCATCATTAAACCTTTCATTGTAAATTGCACACTCAGACATATTGTAGTAGCAAAATTTTGAAACAAAAGTTGAAAATATATATTATTCCGCCGGTATGTTGGAAGGACGGTAACAGGCGGTATGTGTAAGCTTAGCGAGTGTTCACGCGAGACTGAAAAATTAGTATTAACATTGAAATATAGACTTAAAAAGTCTATATTTCAATACTAGATGAGGCACTGATATATATAATACCATTAGTTATTTTCTTGTTGAAGCATAACACATAAAAATACGTTTTTACATTCTCCCCACTGGTGGCTCTCCCTTGTGGCTGAACTGGTAGATACATATTCAAATGTCAATTTCTATGTCAACGTCAACACAAAGCTTACACATATATAGATATGGCAAATAGTTTTTTAGGAATGTTTAAAATACAAACTTGAATCTTCTGGACGTTAAACTGAACAAGATCTATTTACGTTCTACCGCGACCTTAACAGACGAGATGTCGATACTCTTGAGTGTCGATCATTTCAGTCCTTTTCTCTATTCAGTCTATTATATATTTAATAATCTTCGTGTAGCGTCAATTTAAACTGTTCAGAGCTCTACTATATCTATTAGTTGAAAAAAGCAAATGGTGCATTTAATCACATATAATAAATTGCAACATACCAATTGGTAAATTAAGATGATCTTCGAAGTCTTCCAACCAGAAAATAAGAATTTTTGGTGTGAAATCTCTGTTTCGTCGACCGCTTCCTGGAATAATAACATCATGCATTCAGATTTTATTGATATATCGGCGCAAATACTACAACACATCTATTATAAAAACCAGAATTATAAAGTTTAACAATTATACACTAAAATTAGTTTATAAATCATCGTCTGATTACATTGTGATGTGAGGCATTCGTGCTCCAGCTATCGTACGATACGGACGTCTCTGGGAGGACGTTACGCTGCCCGTGGAATATACGAAGGTAATCAAATACTCATGCAAACTGCACTTTCTATGATCTTTCGTAGATCCAATTATGAGTGATTAGCAGCAAGTCAACAATTGTGACGTCAGCAATGCTGATATCACACCTTTTAAAAACAATACGGAGGTTCTTCCTTCGTCGGTCAGTAGAGTGACACTTAGAGATAGCATAAAGAATTATAAAGATAAATAATATTCTACTTAAGATACGCTATTGGTTTCTTATTGACCAGTGCTGCAATGTTAATATTGAACGAATTATCTTGGAATTTTAATGATGAGCAGTGAAAAGTATGTACTTAGTCTCGCCATAAATACTGTTACAATTAAAAATAAACAAAATATTATATTTGAATTTGGAATCTATAACTTTTATAATATGATTGTTCATTGAGTTTTCTCATTTTGGCGCCAAAAATGGAGTGGGTGATAAAGAGAACCGAATCGCTGTGATTGCATTACACAAAGTAGGTATGGAGCCAAATGCAATTTTTAAAACTCTCCATACGCTTGGTGTTCAGTAGCGGTGAGGAAAACAGATAAAATACTATGGACGACTTTTTATTATGAACTTTTGATGAATAATGAAATAAAACATGCGTTAACTTCTTCTGCGTGTTCGTACGAAAAAGGTGGTCAAAGCAGTAAGGGGAAGAATTCGAAGATCGTGTACGAAAGCAAAATATCTTATCTCGGGAGATGAAGCTAGAACCATGTCGCGTATTTTAAAAGATGACTTAGGACTTGCAGCCTATAAGAGAGGTACTGGTCATTTCTTAACTGATAATTTAAAAAAGAATAGGGTACTAAAATCGAAACAACTACTGAAGCGGTACCAAAAGGTAGGTCACAGAAAAAATTTGTTTACGGGTAGTTATGTTCGGACGATCATAAAAGGTCTTTTTAAAAATTATTATTTATTACACAAAACTAATTACAATGATATTAAAAATATGACGTGTTACTTATAACAAGACTGGAGCGAAAGTGAATTATAAAAATATTAAATTATAGACAATCGAAGTTCAGCGTCAGCATCTATTCTCTTGTTCAATCTGCCACTCAGCTCTTTCACACCGATGGGGCCTCGGTAACGCCTCCCCCTTCAAGATGGAAGCGCAACTTGCAGCTTCCTCCAGCGTCCTCGCTGGCTTCTTCACTGGCTCTTGGGTTAGGCTTCATCCGCTTGTTCTTAAGCCATTGATGTATCTTTTTGGATATTATCACGAAGCCTATGAAGTATAATATTACTGTAGTCCAACTCGGAGTCGCCATTATGAGGGGCAGATTAACTTCATCTGGATCTTCCACCTCTCGTGCCTGGTTAATAAGACCACGGATGTTGTCTAATGATATATCCTCGATGTGCAAAGTGAAATCAGCTGGTGATTTATATGAATAGTCTTATTGATGTGGCAATGGTATAATTTCATTCATATTTAAAAAAAATCTATGAGCTTGAAGTGTTCTATTCATTATTTGAACCACGCATCCTTCTGAAATAGTAATGATTTGGGGTCCCTTTATTTTTTCGTAATGAGTCCTTCCATCACACATTTTCCTCACTAGCTCTTCCGTTGTTGGAATAACAATCCAGCTGTTGTCGTTGATCTTCTGAATTTTCCCACTACGCAAAACCATTTTAGCTAGTGTGCAACTGGCAGGTTTGTGTTGCACCAGTGCGATGATGCAGTCTTCATTTTTCTTTATAGACAATTCATTTAGTTGGCTGCATAGAAGTGTAGTCTCGGAGATATGCCGGCATCCGTCATCAAGGTAAGCGTACCCCTCACTTCCAAGTGCAAGGTATTTGGATTTTGGGATTATCGTAAGGTTTTGTTTATCGGGGATGGAGTACAGGTGAATAAGGTCATAAATCTGGAGGTCAACCGAGGGGATTTCTAATATAAAATTTAGTGTGTGCATTGTTTTATAAGCTTTAACCACCACAGATTTCTCTATATCATCTATTGTACGTATACGTATTTCCGAGATTGGGTTGAGAAAATAGTTTTCCTTGATACTTAGTAATTCATTAATTAAATTATGAGGATTAATTATACTAGGATGCATGACTTCCATTCGGGCAAACGTAATTGCATTTTCTAATATCATTAGCTTATTTAAAATTAATTGTAAACTAAAACTTAATTGGACGTATATATCTAGAAAATGTAATTGATTATAAACTAAATTAGAACTATTAGAAACATTATTAACTATCGAGGCTAGTTTATTCTGATTCTTATTAATCTTTTCTAATTCTGAGGTAAATTCTTTAATAGTATTTTCAGCCAAAAAAAATGATTTTTGTTGCTTGTTTTTAATATTATTAACGGTATTCTGTATAGAACTAATTTTTTGTTCTATTTTTTCTGCGTCATTATTGTCCAAATTTCCAGTTATTGCTTTGACTATTGAGCCAAGCCCGTTTACTAATCCTCGCTTAACTCTATAATTATTAGAATAAGATCTAAATAAGCTAAGTTTCTTATCTACCAAAGTAAAAGTGTAATTTAACTGATCTTTGTATGTTTAATGCGAATCTCCGGATACTGTATTTACTTCTAAAGACTTTGTTATCATAAAAAGTGAAAGTAATTTCAGTGACGAAGATTGAAGTGCTGTAATATTGTATACACATACTAGGCTGAAGGAATCGATCTGCTTAAATACTTGCCCTTCTTTAATAAGTACAATGCCATTTGTATTATCTATTGAGTCTATAACTACGTCAGCTGATGCGTAGAGCACGAGGGCTCCTGCGTAGAGCATGAATGCTCTTGAGATGAAGATCCTGTAACAAGATGAGGCCGTCTGAGCAGCTTGTAATGAACTCTTATCGATTTGGCATTCGGATGACTACCAATAATTTCGGCTATATTATTAGGATGCAAGTGAATTATTTTATACGGACCTTTATAAGTAGGCTTCGTTTTGTCGTCTCGCGCCGTTTTTGCCACCTGTTTGTAAACAGTTTCACCTACCTTGAAAGCCGCTTCTTGTGCTGCCTGGTTCCTCTTGCTAATTATCTACTCCTTATTTTTAGACATGTATGCTGTAACGCACTCTTGTACAGCTTCAGCGTTATTTTTATGTTTTAGAACATAATTTTGATAGAATTCCTTCGGGTAATACAGTTCAAGTGGATTCCTAGATGCTGTATGTCCAAACATTGATTCATGTGGTGTATACCCAGTACTGGAGTGAATTGAATTATTATAGGCGATAAGTGCATATTTCATTAATAAAGGCATAGGATCGTCTTTATTTGTCATTCTCTGAATTCTTATTATTTCAGCAATAGTGGAATGGAATCGTTCTATGGGAGAATTTGAGTTAGGGTTGTAAGGGGTTGTGAAATGTATGTTAATATCATGTAATGCAAAGATCTCTTTTATTAAATCATTTTCAAATTTCGAATCCGAATCTGTAGTGATTTTGATGGGTAAACCGAAAACAGAAAATATTTGTAATAGTGCATCTGCTACGTGAACGCTACTTGATGCAGTTAGGTTGATGGCTTGTGCAAATTTTGAGAAATTATCTATAACTGTTAAAAAAGTTGCCCCACCTGTGGAGTATAAGTCCATGAAGAGATGCTCCATAGGTTTTGTAGGCGTGTCCGTTAAAGCCAAAGGTGGTCTCAGTGGGTTTCTTTCATATTTAGCTCGCAAACAAACATCGCATTGATTGATGTATTTTTGAATGCTAAGTAACATATTTTGCCAATGATATTTTCTACGGAGTTCTTTATATGTCTCTTGTATTCCCCTGTGAATTGTTTTTCCTATATGATGTTGTTTTATTAAATCCTCCTGTTTGGTTTTATTTTCCACTAAGGTTACCCGTGATGTGCACTTAAATAATTTTGGACCTCTGTCGTTAAATACTGTTGTATACACACGTGAAAATGCAAGGTATAACTCTTCATTATGAAAAAAACAGTGAAATACTCGATCTGCTACAGTATGTTCCTTTAAGAATTTAATTATTTCCTCTTCTGTATTATTTACAGGGATAAACACATCTTTAATTACTTGCCTAGAGCTTGTTGACCTATTTTCTATGCGGTAAGTTGATCCTGGGGTCGACCTAATATGAAATTGTTTTTGTTGTCTATCTATAGCGTCAGATATTATAGGTATACCCCTGTTCTCATTATCTGGCTGTGTGTGATTAGTGGATACGAGTTGTTCAGGGTCATTTGCTACCGTTATATTATCTCCTTCTGTGACTATAATTGATGGTGTGACGTTTTCGTTTACTTCAAGGTTGTCCGTTTGCAGTTCGCCTGCCTGTTCCCTACGTGCATGTTCAAATATTCTATTTATTTTTTCATCATCATCATTATCATCGAAGTTGACTGCTAACGAATCTATACTATTATGAAAAATTTTTGCCCTTGACAATGCGTCTGCGTTAGTGTTTTGCCGACCCTTCTTGTAAACTACTTGATAATCATATTCTGCCAACTTTAAGCGCCAGCGTGTTAATTTTGAGTTTGGATCTTTAAGTGACATTAACCAAGTAAACGGACGGTGGTCGGTGTATATGGTAAACTTCCTACCATACAAATACGGCCTAAAATATTTTACTGCCCATATGATCGCTAACAGCTCTTTCTCTATGGTAGAATATCTATTTTCCGTTTCAGAGAGAGTTCTAGACGCGTACGCGACTGGTTTATCTGAACCCACACGTCCTTGGGACAGTACTGCACCAATTGCTACTTCTGATGCATCTGTCGTAAGGATAAATGGTTCATCAAAATTTGGATATTGTAATAGAGGTGCATTTGTTAATATTTGTTTACATTTGTTAAACGCATCGATGAACTGAGGTGAATGAATGACTGAATGATTTTTCTTGAGACATATGGTCATAGGTTTCGTGAGTCTTGCAAAGTCTTTTATAAATTTTCGATAGTATCCAACCAAACCTAGAAAACATTTGACTTCCTTCTGCGTTATTGGAAGTGGAAAGTCTAGCACTGCTTTAATTTTGTCCCTATTTGGCTTTAAGCCTTGGTCTGTAAGTTCATGGCCTAAAAATGTCACTTGTTTTTGGAGAAACTCTGACTTATCTAGCTGTATCTTGAGATTATGCATTTTAAAACGTTCAAAAACCTGTGTTAGCTTATGTATGTGTTCTTGTAATGATGTAGAAATTATAATTACGTCATCGAGGTAAGTAAATACATTTTCTACACCTCGTAAAATATGGTCCATAAGACGCTGAAAAGTACTAGGCGCATTCTTTAAACCGAATGACATCCTAAGGAACTCATAATGACCTCTTTCTGCTGAAAATGCTGTTTTTTCTACGTCACTCGGGTCCATTTCCACCTGATGGTATCCGCTAGCTAAATCAAGCGTTGTGAAATATTGTGCTCTACCTACCCTATCTAAAATATCATAAATATTTGGAAGTGGATATTTATCTTCAATTATACAGTCATTGAGTCTTCTATAATCTATTACAAGCCTCCATCCTGATGCATCTGGTTTTTTTGGTACAATATGCACAGGACATGACCATGGAGAAATGATTTCTCTAATTATTCCTTGTTTAAGGAGATTATCTATTTGATTACGAATCTCTTGGCGTTGTTGCGGAGACTGCCTATAACTTCTAACATATACAGGTGTTTCATCCGTAAGCCCAAGTTTATGCTTCACTGAATGGTTAAATGTTAATGGAATATTTTCAGAGTGAAATAATTCCCTGTACTGATAACATAAACGTGATATTTCTCGCTTTTCCTCTTCGTTCATGTGATGTGTTCTAATTTTCTCTAAGTTTTTGCAAAGTTCTCTATCTATCTCTGATCTAGTAGTAATTGAATGAAGCTCACAAGAAGTTTCCGTACTATTATTATAATAAGGCTCTAACACGAACGGAGCTGTTGATTTTATAAACCCTTTTTCAGTATTGAAATTTAGTACAGACGTCCGAAAATAACCATTCTCTACTTTAATAATTGCAGCAGGAGAAATTACACCATTATTCCAAAAGTAATCTTCGTGCAAATATTGGCCGTCTACATAATTTGTTTTCACCTTTATTAATTTTTGACATCTTGGTTCAATACTAATATTGTTTTTTGGGTAATCGAAATTAATAGGTATGGTTGCGCTTGACGTACATAATACTTTATTTTTTATATCTATATTACTGCATAAGACCTTAAGCAAATCTAGCCCTATTAGACCTTTATATTTAGGATCAAAGTCAAAGATTAGAAATTTGTGGAATAATTCATTATTAAAAACCGGTGGTAATGGAAGGTGAGCTACTAAGTCATGTCTAGTAACACCATGCGCAGTTTTAACTTCAAAAGGTTCATGATCTATACAATGTTCAAAAATTGTACCGATTATAGCGTCGGGTGATATCATCGATCGCGAGGCTCCTGTATCTATTAAAAACTTACCTTTATATTCAGGTATCTCGATATAGGGCAAATGATCTTTATAGTGATGATTCAGTTTTACTAGCTCTGGTTGTCTGTGTTGTTGCCATCCCGAAAATCCAGCTCATCACATGAGGTAATTGCCTGATTTTCCCGAATAATTTGTTCATGAATTTCTTCAGAAGGTGGCTGCTCCTCAAAATACTGGTGGTGATCATAATCAATTGGGTTACTTACCTGAGAGTAGTCGTTCGGGGTGTAGAACAACTCTTCAAAAGCAAATTGTGGCTTCTCTGGCTTACTGACGGACCTCATACTTACATCTGATACTTTTTGAGTCGGATTTATATTTTGTTGAGGCATATTGGGTTGATGTCCAAAATTATTACGTACATTACCTGAAGTCTTGTGACCTTGGTGAGAATTCTTCCAAGGCAGGCTGGACTGTATCCACTGCTGTCGTTGTTGTGAATTCATATTATTTTGTTGGGGTACAAAATTAGGATTGAATAATCGTGGAGGGTTATTATTAATAGAACGCAAATAATTATTTTGTGGGAATAATCTAGAATGATCTGTTTTCTGTCTTATTTGCGAAGTAGATGCAGTATTTGTACCAGGATTTGCTTGCCTATAATAAATTAGTTTAGCTTCCTCCTGTCTAGCCGCAACAATCGTAAGCTCTAACGACGTGGGTTTCATAATCCTAACACCTATTCCTACGTTAAATTCTAACTGACTTATATAATGTTCTATTACCATACTTTCATAATAACTTTTATCGGTATGTTTTCCGACTGTAAATAATGTATCTAATACGTCCCTAAGTCGTTTTCCAAATGTTTCGGCGTCCTCCGATTTAAGGCGACGCATTCGAGTAAGTTCCTGCATTACTTGAATCTCGTTTCTCGTTTCTCCTAAACGTCTTAATAACGCATGTTTAACCTCCGGCCACGAGTCCAGTGAGTTTTCGTACGCTATAGCATCTATAGCTGCGCCACTAAGCCTACTCTTAATTAAACTTATTAACACGGGGTGCGCTTGCCAGCCAGGCTCTATTAAACTAATAACGCTCTCAACTTCTCGTATATAATAATTTAATGTTTTGGGGTTACCGTTATATCTCGGAATTAAATCACCCATAGTCTTAATAACACTATCGCAATCTTTAAGAGACATTATAGCTTTCACTGTACCCTAGCCTTACTTAACAATGCAATAATTCTACGAAGTATCCTATATTCGTGTGAAATCCGTGGCGATTTTAGCCTAACGACAACACACAATAAAATATATGTTCATATAAAATTCAAATTATTTTCCAATTTGAAGTAATGATTAAAATAATAGCTAAAAAAAAAATTTACGACAGGAAATAGAGCAAAGGAACTTGGAAGTAAAAGAGTACTTACCGAAATCTCTGCATCTCCCGCCGGACTTTGCCCCAGAACAGGATTTTCAATTTTCCGAAATTCCCGTTAATCGTCCTTTTAGGTTCTTATATCCCGATCGCGGTTATTACGATTAGAACCGTTCACTTGATTTTGAAAGTGCCGCGATCCTACCGACTGCGCCAGTTATGTTCGGACGATCATAAAAGGTCTTTTTAAAAATTATTATTTATTACACAAAACTAATTACAATGATATTAAAAATATGACGTGTTACTTATAAAAAGACTGGAGCGAAAGTGAATTATAAAAATATTAAATTATAGACAATCGAAGTTCAGCGTCAGCATCTATTCTCTTGTTCAATCTGCCACTCAGCTCTTTCACACCGATGGGGCCTCGGTAACGGGGTGCGAGAATTTTTACAATTGAGCTCCATTTTAACAAACAAAATGGCCGTATTTATGCTGAAAGCTCTAAGGAAACTTCCTAATTAGTCGACAGAGTGCAACGTGGGCACTATCCGACTTCAATGATGGTTTGGTGGGGTAGGACCTATAAAAATGCATCAAAACATCGGCACAAGTGTAACAAGATACCAATCTTGAAAAGGTAGTGAAACCCCTTAACAACACCATGTTCAATAACCAAGAATGGTCTTTCCACTAAGACTCGGCGCCGGTTCATAAAGCTCGGTCTACGCAGTCTTGGTTGGAAACGAACATTTCGGACTTAATCAGAGCTGGAGACTGGCCGCCGTCTAGTCCCGGTCTTAATCCGCTGAATTATGATTTATGGTTTCAGAGAGTAAAGCTTGCTCTAAACACCATGATAGTTTGGAGTTCCTAAAACAATCTGTACGATTGGCAGTGAAGAATTTTCCCATGGAAAGAGTGCGTGCTTGTTTCACAAGTTTCCACGCCTGTTGCACCGCGCGCGGTTCTCCAACGGGCGACACTCACCAGTGTGTGTAAAGGACGCTGCAGCCTGCTTGTCGGTGAGCGAGAGCGCCCGCTTGTCGGAGAGCGAGCTGCGGGCTCTGGTCTGCTCACACTCGCTCACGCTGCGCTCGTACGAGAGCGCCGACCCGCTCGACACGTCCCAGCAGGACTCTGAGCCTTTGTCTAAGCTGCGGCTGTGAAACACAAATATGTCATTATAGACGGAAGTGGTATGTAGCGTATGTGTGTATGAGGGAACCGATTGTTTCATCTAAAAACTATGATGTCGAAAAGCGGTAAGTGGTAAACGAGCAGGCTTGAGTCCTGTGGGGGTAATGTGGACCACATCCATTTTACTCCATTCCGCTACCTTTTCAAGAGAGGACTCGATAGAAGCTTTTTCCGGCATTGCTCGACGAGTTCCCCAGAGAGAGCTGCATGGCCCGTGTGTCTTCAGTATTGTCATCCGCATAGCAATGCTGTTGGAGGCGTTCTAAATATAATTGATATACACAAGAATCAGAGACAGCACACAGCCTTGGGGAACTCCTACGGAATATAGTTATTATAATAACTAACGATAAAAGCTTAATTTTATATCACCCGGCATTTAATTTCAATTGGCAAATCCATAAGAGTGAATGTAAAATACTCACAAAATTTTTGAATGATTATAACTGCTTAACACGCGACAGAGCGCTACTGCGCGCGTGTGTGCGTATGTCAAGTAACTAATTTCATATACAGCCTATCATTTATATATTATTAACGTGGCACGAACGAAAAACTTTTGTACAATAATCAGATTTATTTTATAAAGTTAAAAGTTACTTAATTAAAACAAACCACCAATAAACCCGAATACGTATTTCACAATCATACATCGATAAACCTGCAACTGCTCGATTAGTAAAGTTCTCACTCAAGAGAGACTCACTTGTTAGAGAGACACGATCCGTCAACATCGCTGACCTCCGCATCGTTCACCTCGCGGCCCGAGGGCACGATGAAGGCGATCTCATCCGTTGAGTCCGACCAATACAGAACCTGGAACCAGTAAAAGAATTTCAATGACTCTTAATGTACAAAGAATACGAAATAATCACATTTCATATTTTTTAATCTCGTCTTACCAGCGCTTTTCCATGCCACCTGCACTAATAAGATTCCTACATTTTACAGGCCGTTCTTCTCAGGTCTGAGTTAGTCTTTTTTGAATGGGTGGTAGTTTTTGATGAACAATAAGTAATTTTGAATCCTATTTTGAATAAAAATATTTGAATTTGAATTGATAATCTTTATTAATGAAACAGGTCGTCTTATTATGTCGTTTGTTTAATGTCCGTTATTGTAGGTGCGTTTTTTAAAAAAAAGGTGTAGTAATTCTGCTACTAGCCATTAAATTGTTTTATGAATGAAAATATACACCATTTTATTTATTGATTTGATTGAGACGCTTAAGGTATTTATAGCTTCATGGGACTACTACTAATTGATATTGATTTGAACTTGATTCCTCCACGCACGAAAATTCTATTAACTGCAATTAAATATGCGAAAACAAAGTGGAAAGTTATTGGAGGCTTCAAGATGGCGTGTTTTTTTACTGGAATGCAAGGTCTTACTTTACACTCCTGTTATCTTTCCCTGTAGAATAGTAGAAATTACGCCGCTGATTCATGATTCGAACAGTTTTTTCAAAAGCTTTCAGAAGCGAAACTTAAAGCAGCAATCTTTGTAGGCTTTGTATCGCTGACATGATTACGATTTTTTCTATAATCGGATGTAGAATGTCTCTAAAGATGCGTAGTATGCGACATTCTCATTTGAAACAATTTAACGCTTGCATCAAGGTATAATGGAATTTGAGAGACGTTACCAAGGCCAGTATACAGAAAGCATGATAGGAGAATATATATATATATATATATATATAATATATTGGGGGTTAATAAGAGAAAATGGATGTTTGGCATCTTTTAATAAATCACCTCTATGTAATTTCATTGATTTTAATTTTCCCATTTTTTACTCATAAAATGCAGGATTTTTTATTCTTATTCTTATTTCTAGATATAGAAGCATTAAAAATAAATTATGTATAACCCGTGCGCAAAAATGCCGCAGACCGTTGTTGTTACTATCTTGAAGTCGAATTTATGCAAATAGGAACGTATCGGAACTGGCATTATGTGAATGTGAAATGATGCAGTACCATCTCATGATAAAGCAATTCATAGTTTGGAAACAGCTCACAATTGGTTTGAAAAACAAACAGAGAGTGATACTATGAGTTTTCTACTACAACTGAAATGAATTCGTGATAATAAAGTCAAATTTAATAAAGTTTATTCAATTAGGCTTATACTAAGCGCCGAGGGAAGTAGTAACTTGAGGGAAGGAGACGACCCGGCACACGACGCCGCCGCAAGCAATGCCATTAAGTGAGCATGACGAACCATGTAATAGCAGCAATTAATGACAATTCCGTTATGTAATCTAACAAATATGTGCGTACTAGTGATTGGCAACATCGTATGTTGGAAAATGTATCTGGTAATAAATTGCTAATGTCATAATTAATAACATTATGTACTAGGACCAGAATATGCACAAAACCCACTTTTTCTCATACATTCGATTATAAGAATGCCTAATGACATCAAGTCGGCAAGTGAAGGCCGGCAACGCTCCTGTGATTCCTCTGGTGTTGCAAGAGATTGTGGGCGGCGGTGATCACTTAACAACAGGTGAGCCGTACGCTCGTTTGTCCTCCTATTCCATAAAAATAAAAATAAAAAGTCGGGTTAATCGAGTTTCTATGGTAGATACTGATATCTTAATATTTTACACTCGGAATTCGTCTGTTACATCATTTTTGCGACAGAATATTCACGAACGCATTAAGCAATTTGTTCCGTATATGACTGTTTAGTTTGAAGGGTCTATTATCTGGTCTTCTTAGCCAGCGACATTATCCTATAGTCGTTATTTTTAAAGAACCTTTGTCAGATCTGTTTAAATGTATTTGCTGCTCTGTGTACTCTCAGTACTGTTTGCTGAGAGTCCCGGTCCAGTTATTGATTGATTTTTTCTGATACAGTTCGCGACCTCGCAGAATGGCAACCGTTAAATGAAAGGATTTTTATGGAAGAGATCAGGTCACCTGATGGCATATGATCATTGATTCAGTAAACCCTTTCAACTCTTTGGACCCCTCCCCTCATTACTGAAAAGAATAAATACTTTTCCTAACACAATCATGGTGGTATACGCACCTGCTCTCGTCCGTCGTAGAGAGCGGGAGTGGGTGCGCGCGCACTTGCATCCGCGTGCGTACTGCTCCGTCCGTCGAAGTGCGGGCGCGCGTCGTAACTGCTGGCCACGTGGCCCGTCCAGCCCGCGTGGCCAGCCACCGACACTGGCTTGCCCAACCTGACAGCACCAACCAACACACCAATAATTTGTTAATAGAAAAGTAAAACTACGTAGTACAAAAACTTTCTTGATTAGAAAAGCAATTATGCGAAAATAATCAGCATTTTTTTTATTTGTAAAACAAACAGTACATTAGGACTATATAAATAAAAGAAAACCATTTACATATCTTGGCATAATATGTTAAATACACAGCACTAAGAGCACAGAGATGGACAACTGTCGATTACTTGTGTGTCAGGTGCCTGGGCCGCAGCGTAAGCAGCTGACAGCGTTTATGAATTATATTTCTTTTATATTTATTAGGAAGACCAACAGCTATTAGCTACATTATATGTTAATTTACATAACTGTGAGCACATAATATGTCTCCACCAGTAGTGACAGAATAAATAAATTCAACGATACTAATAAACACTAAAGTATACTACTAAAATACAATACAATAAAATAATTACATAATTAAGACAGTTAATACACAAGCAAAGATTCAGTGTCATTACAGAACTACTTTTAACTACTATCTTAATACTTATTAAAGAAACGCCGGCTTAACATGCTCCTCGCTGACATAAAGTTAGCCTGAAAAATATCGATTGTATTATCGATTGTATTATATATTATATGAGTCATAGGATTGATCAGTGCGGAAGCATAGATGGCGTACAAACCTTATCTGAATGTTTTCTAAACGGTTAACATAAGTAGAGTACACATCCAAACCTCAAATGCATATTCCATATGGCTGCGCACAAATATGCAGTACAAGATTTTAAGTGTCTTAGAGCGTTTAAAATCTTTAGAATTTCGCAATATAAATCCTAGTGCCTCTAGCGCCTTGGCTGTGATGATGTCAATAAGGCTGTCAAATATTAATTTACTATCATGGTGCACCCCAAGATCTCGGATGACATTCTATCTTTTCAGTAAATGACCTTTTAGCTTATAATTGAAGGAAATGGGGCTGTGCTTACGGCTAAAAGTTACCAAATTATATTTGGTAGGGTTAAGATCCAAACAATTCATATCACAATACTTCTCCAAACAAGACAGATCATATTGTAGTGCTTGTGCATCTGATTCAAAAGATATAGTGGCAAAAAATTTCATGTCGTTAGCGAAGCAGAGAAGCTTGGGAGATCGGAGACATAGGCAGATATCGTTTACAAAAATAATAAAAAGTAATGGCCCGAGTGGAGGACCTTGCGGGACTCCGCTGCGAACGATTACCCAGCTAGAAATGTAGTTATTAACCACCATTGCTTGAGAACGATTATTTATGTATGATGTAAACCATCTAAGCAAGTCACCACTAATACCAATGTCACAGAGATTCGATAAAAGCAGGTTATGGTTATTTCTATCAAATGCTTTGCTGTAGTCTGTGTATACGACATCGACCTGTCCACCATCCTCAATAGCCCCAGTAAGTGAATTGTTCAGCAGCACTAAATTGGAAACCGTTGAACGCCCTTTAAAGAATCCATGCTGGTTGTAGGTACGTAATTCTTTATTGAAGGATACATATAACTGTAAACAAGATTTTCGAATACTTTAGCTATTCTACACAATTTGGATATCGGCCTATAATTAGTAACATCATTCTTTGGGCCCTTTTTATGTTCTAGCGTGATATAAACACGCTTCCAAATTTAGTGTAAAACGCCTTTAGATAATGACCTGCTGAAGAGTATTGATATTGGGACAGAAATAACATCAGCATAGGCTATAAGAAAGGCGCCTGGTAATTGATCAGGTCTGGCTGATTTGTAAGGACCAAGATTTTTTAATTAGTGCGCGCACCATATTGACATTTACCGGTATTGTGAATATACCCGACTTATAATCTGCTCTACCCTCAACTCTTAGCCTGATAGAGCGGTACTGACCCGCGCAGCATGGCTCGGAAGCCTGCGGGCGGCGTGGTGTCGGCGTTGGCCAGGACCTGCGCGGCCTGGACCTGGCCCGCCCGCACACAGAACACGTGCACGGTGAGCGGCGCGCGGCTGCCCGTGGCGTCCAGTCGCCGCAGGGCCGCGCCCAGGCCCGGCGCTGAGCCGTCCAACTCCTCCAGTCTAGATCCCGCGTTCTGAACCCACTCCATTATATAACTTTATATTCCATATTATTATAACTCGAGTGTAGCGAGACCAATGATATGAGAATTAATAAATAGTAATATATTAGTACGTAAGTGTTATCGAGTTAGGGAAGGTGCATGCGCTTTTATAATGTTTCCATGTTTTATCCTCCCGGAAACACCGCACACTAAAGATCATTCCATTGTTTGATTGTACGTGGAAGAAAGTTACATGAAAACCGCCCGTCGAAGGAACACCACACATCCATATGGTTAGGATGATATTCAAGTTTGTGGAATGTCGTGCTAACGTGAAATACGCCAGCAGGATAACGTTAACTAGCCCTTCCTAACTATCTCTGTAATAAATGCGGCAGAAGACACAGAAGACAAGTGATCAAACTGTTCATAGAGCATTGGATCCCTTTTCATTTCCCTTTCAATTCAGGCAGCTCTGCTGAATTCTCCATAAATTACTTCTGAGGATTTAATTGAACAAGGTTAGTTTTAAAACATCGCTCGACCTTTTCGAGAGAAAATTCACGATACACGTTTCTTCCGAGGGAGGGACTTGCATGGTCGGTATATAGGGCATCTCTTGCACTGTCACCGGCACAACAATGTATGAAGACATTCCAGTCGGCTAACAGATTTACATTATCATCATCCATGGCGTAGGCGAATATTTCATTCACTTACATCTCTACATTGCACGACGCCAATTGCTAGTAGAATAAAACGAAACATGTCTGACCTTTTTATCTCCAGAAATGTTGAGATATCCGAAGTGAGACAAAAACATTCGGGCCGTTTGGAACTCCGTGACTGGTTCGGGAGGGACATACTCTTCTGGTACCTGTTAATGAAATGAAATAAAGTCAAATTTGTGTCAACCATCCGCGCCGAAGTTTCCATAGCAAAATTTTAGTTACGTGAAAGTATTTTTGAGGATTCATGAAATTCATCTATGAAAAAATTAAAGATAAGCAAAACTACCATTCTTCAATATTCTTATATCATAAATATTCAATTTCAGTGCAGCCACCTTTCATACCCTTGGACTGATGACTAATTGTACGACCGGTTTATATAAATTTGTAAAGTCTTACAATGTTTTCATGCGCCTGCGCGGCGCGTTGCTCTAGAGTTGCCTGTTGCTCCAGTAATTTGAATAGCACGTGCGCGTCGGGATCGTTGAGTTGACGAAGTACCGCCTCCAGGCTCGGAAACGCAGCTTCGCTATTGACACAATACAATTTTTATAAGCATCGGTCTAGAAAATTGACAACGTGGTCTTAGAACGGGTAACGTCCGCACGTAACCTTGGAGTTGTACTGAATGGTGAACAAAAGTTTGTGGAACACGTGAATACTAAAAATAGAACAGCTTTTTTAATTAAAGGCCTTGTATCAAATTAGAAACTATCTTAAAGAAAATTTGCGTTTACTTCTGTGCGAGACTATGGTACTATCGCAGTTTAATTACTGTAGCTCCGTCTATGGGCCGAGGTTGACCGCTAGCGCAGGGAGGGCAATACTGAGAGTGCAAAACTCATGTCAAAACGCTTTTGTTTCAACAAACCCAGGAAAGCATATATAACTCTCTACTTGAATAGCAAGGGCATCCTGAACATGAGTGCAAGAAGAGAACTTCACTATGCTTGTTTAACTCAAAAGGTTATTTGGAACAAGAAGCCTGAATATTTATTTGAAAAGCTCCGTTGGGTTAAAGATTTCAGGGTACAACACATCTTGCGTGCAAACTGACAACTCGGCCTGATAATCCCTAAGCACAAAACAGCTCGGTTTAAGGGATCTTTCAGATTCTCTGTAGCAAAAATATGGGATGACTCCTCTAAAGAAACAAATGAGTAATGAGTCCTTTAAAAAAATATCGCTTTGCTCTACTAAAAAAGCAACTTGCTGCGGAGAAATTGAATCACTTCCACTGGGAATATCTTTCTCTAAAAGATTTTTTCTGCGTACGGACATAAACACGCTCACACTCACACACACTTACATACACTTGCAAGGGTAATCAGAACACTTTTTTTCTAATATTACATTTTATAAAAAAAATAAAGCTTAAGTAGGTAATCGGGGAGCCACAATACATCCACTCCCACTCAACACCTTAGGGATGAGGGGATGGCTGAAAAACAGCGCTGCATGGAAACATAAATCCATGATTCCATGTCAGGTGAAGCTGAGCCTTTTCCTTTTGCCTTTTGCTTCATCGCGTATCCTAATTGTTCATTTTTTATTTGTTATGAGACTAAGTAGATCACAGCACCATCTGTAGACTTTTTAGCCCTGAAACCATATTGGTTACTTGCTATCTGGTTATGTTGTTCAAGGTAACTTATCAGTCTTGAAATAACCACCTTTTCCAATACCTTACTCAAGGCTCTTAGTAGTGAGATAGGCCTGTAGTTTGAGATGGACAGTTTATCTCCGCACTTGTAAATTGGAACGACTATCGCTTGCTTGAATAATGATTATACCCAAATTCGCATAAAATAAACCTGAATTGAAAAATATCCTCATTTAAAAATCGGAGAAATCGAAGAGGGCTGTGTTCGTTTAGGATGTGTTGTTTCATACTTTTCGCGACATGTTGGCCATGATTTTTAGACTTCAGAGGCTGACGTATACACTTGTAAATGTATACACTTCTACAATAAAGTCCCAGCCACTGTTCAGGCATTATCTATAAATAAATTTAAATGTTTTATAAAGAAATGGCTCTGTCGTAAATCCTATTACTCCACTGCTGAATATCTAAATGATCGGACAGCCTGGGACTAGATTGTGATTATTTTATAGCGACTGTACAATATTGTATATTTTTATTGAAAAGAGCGCAGAAAAAAGAATGCTGGGAGAGTTTCTTGCGCCGCTTCTTCTCTCTCAGAGCGCCATTTGTTTCCGAAGCGGTAGTAGTATCTAGTAGTATAAGAAATGACATCAAAAAGAATTCTAAAGGAATCAATTTTGAGAAAATAAATGCCTTTATGCCTTTATGACGATTGCTCTTCTTAGTGCTCTTATGTTTTCTCTACTTAAACAGAGCGCCTAGCAGATGCCAAAGTATTTCAAGCAAAGCTTTTAGGGAGTGCCTTTTTATAGCGTTGGCCCTCCGTAGGTACTGTGCAAATCATGTTTTTTTCTGACGTTCTGCAAGATGCTGAGACGAAAGTGCTAGCAAGTATCTAGAAAACTGTCAAAAATAACTCCAAGCGGTTCCCGCGAAATAAAAGACACCGATTCTGAGCCAGCATGCCGTAAAAACGGTGTAGAGAAAGACCTAAGCAAGAGTGGCAAGAACTCAACCTGATGGAGAGTCCGTAATACAACTATATATATTTGTACTATATACAACGTGAACCAGAAAGGGTATAACATCCCTTCAATGGTACGTTATTTGGGTCATATGCAATAGTATGGTGATGTTTAAGTTTTAATAAATAAATAAAAAAAAAGAAAAAGACTTCCCTACGAAATAAAAATATTATTTTTCAATTTATTTTCTGAGACAACCCTAAATTTAAAGAGACTGCCAGTTTTAGGCGGGGCCTTTGTTTATAAACAGAATGAGGTCACCTACCTATGGACTTAAACATAAACAATAATCTATGATTAAGGAGTATGCACACTACATGAAATGTGGCTTGTGTCTATGTTATTATTCATTCATTTTTACTTCCTGTTATTAAAACAAATAAACAAAATAAGAAATTACATAACATTACACAGTTTCACGTCGGTATTCCTGAAGGGTTAGAGGTGTATTTTTTCCACCCACGTTTCACTATGTTTAATTCCCACGTACTAGGGGGCGAGCATCTACATTTCTGAACTATGGGCTGCTAGTGAGAAATTTCCTACGAAAAACTCAATAACTGCCCCATTCCATACCCAGGCCGGGTACAAAACCCGGTCCGGGAAAGGAGTACATATAATAATATGTACTGGATGGTCAAAGATATATAATATATAAGAATATGTGACAAAAAAAAATGCGTGAAGAACAATTTCTTAATTGGAGTCTATTAGAATTATCTTTATTGGATAAAACATTTTTGAATTAAAATGTCAAGACTCATTTGCCCAGTAATAAGAACAGCTACAGTGTCATTCAGACCAAACCATAATAATGCTTACACATTTTTGCTTCACGTCAGAAAAAGGTGCCGTTGTGGTACCCATAATCTACAATTACAAATTTGGAATTATTTTCACTGTAACTTGAAGAAAACTTCAAATAATTCTACATTGAAGTATGTGTATATGCCTTTAGAATAGACATTTATACATACACAGAGCAGTAAATATCGTGTTTCAAAGCACAATTCAATTAAGAGCAGTAAGTATTAACGCAGACAGGCCGATCTTTTCAACCTAACATATTTAAAAAACACAAAATGTAAAAACACAGTTACAATTACACTAGTTTTTATCTTTTAAACGTGTTTTATTTAAATTTGTAACACTCGCGGAAATCAGAGTAAATACTAACATAACATAGTTTCATAATAAGATTAGAATTTAAAAAATCTTTATTGGGTAATACATAACTACAGTAAACACAAATTTAGAAGTATTTTCAAGATCAGCTAAAGCAAATGCACATACAAAATAACTTTGTCTTCATGGCAAAATGAGAACACAAATTGCTTCACAGCTGCAATGAATCGTAGGCATTTTACTATTGTCTGATATTATGTCACATCTACGTTTTTCATCTGTTTAAGGTCAAAGAGTTCAAAAAACAGCTGATTAGGGTTGAGGGAATCATACTTTTTGCGAAAACTTAGCACTTTAAATATTGTATTAAATTATAATGCTAATTCATTTCTGACTTCACATAGTCATTAGAGATGACCTAAGGAATGTCTGGTTCAAAGCATAGTATACCCATTTAGTTTCACCTTGTATATTTGTAGACCGTGAGTAGGCCCAAGCGAAATGAAGCAGTTACAATGTGATTTCGTTTAAGACCACATACCTTTTCCGCCGCGTCAGTGTCAAATTCAAAAACACTTTATTCATGTAGGTCACGGAAATGATACTTCATCACGCATGGGCATGACGCATGGGCCAGCCATTGCCTCCCTCGACAATATTTTAGGGAAGGGAACGACCCGTCCCACATCGCCGCCACAAGCAGTGACATTTAAGCGAGCATGATGAAAACTGTCACAAGAACTCAACCAAATAACAAAAGACAAGAATGTTCATCTAAAATATATTCAATAACACTCACTCACCCTACTTATAATTTGACCATTTTGCTTTCAGTATAAATTATTCATTTTTCAAAAATTATTCATAATTATAAATACTATTATATTTAATTAAGGGTAACTAAAGCTCAAATCTTTTAGAGCAGTTCATACCCATGCTTTCTTATCATCTAAATAATCCTTTAAATTGTTTGAACTTGTTGAGGGACATTTCCATTATTTTCTCAGGAAGCTTATTATAAAACTAACGGAATTGCCGATGAATGACTTATCGAGTTTACTAAGCCTAGAAGTGGGCATTAACAGTTTTTGTTTCTAGTATTACATAGGCTGCACTGTTTCTGTCATATTAAAATCTTTATAATTGAAAACTCCTTGGTTTTTAAAATCGAATACCATTTATTTATTTAAAAAAAGATTCTCGGTCTTGTCACAAGGTCTTGCCAAACTTGTTTAGTCGTTGAGAAAATGGAATTTTATTATATTTATTGTAAAATTTCTAGAGCGATGATTTATTATGACTTTCGAAGTGGTTTAACACAAAAACAGTGTGTTGACCGGATGATTTCTGCATTTGGTAATGAAGCCCCATCCAAAACCACAATTTATCGCTGGTTTGCTGAATTTCAAAATGGACGTGTCAAGGTACTGACCTTGACGGGGATCATCACTGATGATCCCCGTCAAGGTCGTCCAAAAACTGCAGTTACCAAAGAAAACGTTGATGCTCTGCGTAGGCTGATTGAGGAAGATCGACATGAGACATACCGCGAAATTCAGGCAACTTAAAACATTGGCATGAGTCAAATACAAATAATCTTGCATGAACAATTAGGTGTAAAAATGTTGCTTTCCCGCTGGATACCGCATTTGCTCTGTGAAGAGCAAAAAGCAGCTCGCGTTACTTGGTGCGTCAGAAATCTCGAAACGGTGCGGTGACGAATCCTGGATATACGCGTACGAACCCGAAACAAAAAACCAATCACGAGTTTGGGTGTTCGAAAATGAATTAAAGCCAACAAAATAGTTCGTTCACGGAGTGTTGCAAAAAAAATGGTGGCCACGTTTGTCTCCAAAACCGGCCATGTTGCGAAATACATTTTTAAATAGTAATGTTGTGTCACTTCCTTGATTCCCGAAATTTTCAGTGCCGCCCTCGTAATATTATGTTTTTCATATACCTTTTGAAATTAATTGCCATTTTTATGAACATACACTAAATTTTCATATATATATTGGTTAGAAACAGTCATAATTTTAAAATCTTTATATTGAGATCTAAGCGACTGTTTTGTTCCCATACCATAAATTGCCCGAACAGCTCTTTTATGCAGCACGAAAATAGAATCAATATCAGCAGCACCCATAATAATATACCATATGACATAACGCTGTGAAAGTAACTAAAATATACCAATATTGCAGTTTCAATATCTGTTACGGAACGAATCTTTTTTACTGCGTATGCAGCAGAACTTAGTCTACTTGATATACTTTTCTATATGAGGGCCCCATTGGAGTTTGGCATCTAGCATTATTCCAAGAAAAATAACGGTATCAACTATATCTAATTTTTCGTTTTTAAGCTGTATATCGATTGACACTTGCTTAACATTAGGTAAAGTAAATTTAACACATTTCGTTTAATTACCATTAAGTAACAAGTTATTAGCTTCAAAACAATGAACAACTTTAGTTAAAGCATTGTTAACAACATAAAAATTTGGTAAGCAACGGTGTATTTTGAACATGAGTTATGTATCATCAGCAAACAACACAATTTGATATTTATCCTTTAAGGGAGATCATTTATATAAATAAGGAATAGAAAAGGTCCTAAAATCGAGCCCTGTGTAACCCACATTTTAACTATTGATCCAGAGGAATGCTTTCCATTGATATCCACCTTTTCAAATCAAATCAAATCAAGTCATTTAATTGCATAGATTGAGTGGGTACATTGGTGTTACATTATAATCATAGCTGCTAACAATCTGCCGGGTAGGCATGCAAAAATAATATTTTACAATTCTTACTCTAAGTTTACCGTGAAAAACATACAACATAAAAACCAAATTATTCATAAAAGTCTATCCACCATAATATTATAAAAATGTGAAAAATAAAAATTTGCTTACTAAAAATGTTAATTTGAAATATCTGAATTAACTTATTCTAATGACTATACATTCATGTCTGTTAAATATTCTTTAACTGAATAATATTTCTTCGTCATTAAAAATTCCTTAATTTTATTTTTAAAAGAGTTAATATTTAAGTTTTGGTCCGCTAATGATGCTGGTAGTTTATTATATAGCTGAGGAGCCATATTAAATATACTATTACCAAAAAGTGCCGTTGTATGCTGCGTGAAACATATTTTATTTTTTCTGCGTTTACTATCAGAGTAACTAAATAGTTGATCATTTGATCTAATGAATACTAGCACTTCATATATACTATTACCAAAAAGTGCCGTTGTATGCTGCGTGAAACATATTTTATTTTTTCTGCGTTTACTATCAGAGTAACTAAATAGTTGATCATTTGATCTAATGAATACTAGCACTTCATATATACTATTACCAAAAAGTGCCGTTGTATGCTGCGTGAAACATATTTTATTTTTTCTGCGTTTACTATCAGAGTAACTAAATAGTTGATCATTTGTTCTAATGAATACTAGCACTTCATATATATATAGGCACGGGAAAGTAAGTATTTTAATTTATCAAAATATGGTTTACAGGAATCAGTAGGGCTTAAATGAAATATAGATCTTATACATTTTTTCTGACATTTAAAGACTCTATCCTTATCTGTGGAATTTCCCCAAAATATGATCCCGTACCGAATATTTGATGTGACATATGCGTTAAAAGCTACTAACACTGCGGACTGGTTTACTACTTTAGACAGCATGTGCAATGCAAATGAAAATCTATTTAGCTTCATGCACAAATTTTCAATATGGGTTTTCCAATTTAGGCAATCATCAATATGTAGGCCCAAAAATTTTGTTTGTGTTATTTCAGATATTTTTTTACTTAGATAATTAATGTTCAATGCTATCTTATTGCGTCTATTTACAAATGTCATTATGCTAGTTTTGTCAAGATTTATGATTAAATTGTTACATGTCAACCAGTTTATAATATTGCCTATAGTATTATTAATGTCACTTTCAAAAGAATTTAAATTTTCACCTATAAATATCACTGTGCTGTCGTCAGCAAATAAAATCATCTCATGGTTGGTTACCGTAGGGAAATCGTTTATATATGTTATGAACAACAATGGACCTAATATACCTCCCTGCGGTACTCCAGTGGTTACGGTTTTTGACTCCGATATATATGGTGTTTCTGTTTTATCATGCCGTACTAACCTCGCTATTTGTGTCATTTGTTGCCTCCCCGTTAGATATGATTTTAGAAGTGATAAGCTGTTTCCTCTAACCCCGTACACGCTTAGCTTATTCAATAATATTTGATGGTCGACATAGTCAAATGCCTTAGTGAGGTCCATATAAAGTACGCATACATGCTTTCTTTTATCTACATTAGTAATGACTTCCTTCAAGAAATTGTATATTGCTAAATTAATTGATTTATTTTTTCTAAAGCCTTTTTGCTTTTCGGTTAATATTTCATTCTTTTCAAAATAATCGTTTAAGTTATTACAAATATACTTTTCTATTATTATTGAGAAAATTGGTATAAGTGTAACTGGTCTATAACAGTCCATGTCTTCCCTATCTTTTTTTTTAAAGAGTGGTTTCACAATTGAAGTTTTTAAATTATCTGGATATACACCATTCTCTACACATAGATTTGTAATATGACACAAAACTGGCGATATTATATCAGATACATATTTTACTGCTTTGGTACAAATTTCATCAAACCCAGTGCTATTTGTATTTTTTAGTGTTTTTATGATATTATTTATTTGAGTAGGCGATGATGGTTTCATAAAAATTGAATTCGGCTTGTTCCAGTTAGCGTTTGCTCTTTCATTAGTTGTTGACTAAATTTTACGACTAAGAAAATGTTCATTAAAAGCTTGTGCAATCTCTAAGGGGTCACTTATTATTTCGTTGCCTTTTTTAATACGTTCAATTTTGTAATTATTGAGTTTTAATCTGTTTTCATTTATTATGTCCCATGTAGTCTTAGATTTGTTATGCGAATTTCTTATTTTATAATCATTTTGGGATTTTTGTGGTAGTTTGATGATATTTTTTAAACGTTTTCCATACACTTTGTAATTTTGTTTATTTTTATTATTAGGTTTTTTTCTATATTTCCATAGTAACTCTCGTTTCCTTTTGCAACATTGTCTTATTCCTTTTGATATCCACTTTGGTTTTCTAATTGACTGTATTTTTATTTTAATGTAAGGAAAGCAGAGATAGTAAAGAAGTGAGAACATTGCGAAAAATCTATTGTATGCTTCATTTGGTTCAGATGTTTCATAAACATCCGAAAATGTAATACTACTTAGGTATTCCTTAAATTTACTCAAGTTTTCTTCGCTAATGTCTCTTCTTAAAATAAACCAGTATTCTATCCGACTAAATTTTTTAACAGTAAAGCTGAAAATTTGTGCTGTATGGTCTGATAGAGCCAGTTCTTCAACAGAACAGCTATAGCTCCGAATATTGGTCAAAAAGTTATCGATACATGTGCCACTTACTAAGCGCGTTGGCTGTGTAAGTGCTAATTTAAGATTAAAACCATGTACTAATTCATTAAGGGTTTGCGTAATTTTATTATTTTTTAACACGTCTATATTTATATCACCACAGATAATGATTTTCCTTTTGTATCCTACAATTTAAATAGGATGTCATTAAGTCCAATGCTTTATTTTTAATACCGGAATGGTGAAGTTTTCTAACTAATGTTTCGTGTTCAACACAATCGAACGCCTTGGATAAGTCACAAAAGACGCCAAGTGCATCACGAGAATCCTCCCAGGCTTCAAATATATTATGTATCAAGTCAATACCAGCTTCGGTAGTAGAACGACCCTGGGTGAAATCAAACTGTTTGGAGTGCAATAAATTATTATGGAAAAAATTACGAAGCAATTGATTTTAAAATTAACTTTCCAAAAATTTTACTCAAAGTGGGTAGTACAGATATTGGTCTATAATTAGTAGGGTCACTGGTACAACCTGATTTAAACAGTGGAACTACTTCAACGTCATTTCGTCAACATCCAGGACAATTTGTGCGCGAAATTTAATTGAAAAATGACTTACTGTGCAGTGAAAGGGTGTCTCAAAACGTCTTATAATAAAAATTATGGTTAGAAAATCACATTTCACACTTAAATACTATTTCACAACTTTTAATTTAAGCTAATACATTAAAAATGCCATCTATGAATGTACTATATACCCCGAGTTCCTCCGCTTGGTCGACGAATGTTCTACGAGGTCTCCCGCGGCCGACTTGCCCACACACACTTGCCTTATAAATTTGATGCGTCATTCTTTCTTCACTCATTCGCTCCACGTGTCCAAACCATTTCAGCATTCCTTTTTCAGTCCTTGTCACAACATCCTCTTGCAAACCACAGCGCGCTCGTATTACCGCATTCGGAATTCTATCAGTCAGTCTTAACTCACACATACTACGCAGTGATCGCATCTCAACTGCGTTAATTCTGGTTGTATGCTTCTTCTGCCATACCCAACTCTCACTTCCATACATTAACGTGGCGACAAGCACTCCATTATGTACAGCCATTCGCGCTTCTATTGGCACAGTCTGGCCGTTTATAAAGGCATGCAGCTCTCCATTCACACAGTTACAAGTTGGAGGCTCCTTTGCACAGGATGCCGGCTAGATTATGGGTACCACAACGGCGCCTATTTCTGCCGTGAAGCAGTAATGTGTAAGCATTACTATGTTTCGGTCTGAAGGGCGCCGTAGCTAGTGAAATTACTGGGCAAATGAGACTTAGCATCATGTCTCAAGGTGACGAGCGCAGTTGTAGTGCCGCTCAGAATTTTTGGGGGGTTTCAAGAATCCTGAGCGGCACTGCATTGTAATGGGCAGGGCGTATCAATTACCATCAGCTGAACGTCCTGCTCATCTTGTCCCTTATTTTCAAAAAAAGTTACCCGCAGTCACTCTCCTTTCAATATCACCTTCATATATCTTCAATCGTAATAATACACCCAGTCAACCTTTCATCCTTCTCAAATACCATCACTTTCGTCTTTCTTGCATTCACTTTCAAACCTCTCGCTTTAAAGCTCCCGTTCAAGCAGTCCATCATTTGTTGCCTCTAACTCATTTACCGATGAAAACATTACTTGATCATCGGCGTACAAGACGCACACACAACCCTTCCATATTGATTCCACGTTGCATTTCTCTCACATCATTCATGCATCTATCCATGAATAGGTTGAACAACTAAGGCGCGGCTACACAACCTTGTCTGACACCTTTGGAGATATCAAACCAGCCCGTATAGGCACCATTGATAGGACCACAAGTTTTTTGTGTTTATTGGTAGATATTGATAGGAGGCTATAATGTACGATGCCACATGATTATACTTATAGTATTCAAAGTCAAAGTCAAATAATCTTAATTCAATTAGGCGTAAACTAAGCGCTTTGAATAGTCACTTAAAATATTTCTTTTAAATTACTGAATTTACCATATGCTCGAAACAAGTTGAGCTCGTGAGAACATTAACGGCAACTTCAAAAAAGGTGGAGGTTCTCAATACATCGGTTGAATGTATGTTTTTGGAGTGAAACTTTTTTATCGATGTATGAGAGATATTTTTATAGCAAATCGTCGCGATTTTCGGTTACGCGAAATTTTGTTTTGTAAATCCAAGATGGCCGCACGCAAAATTATGATCCATATTGTTGAAATCATAATTTTGCACGGCGGCGGCGGATTTCAAAAATTTCTCAAATGTGATCTCTGTACACTAGAAAACCTCGGATATAACAGGGAACGGCGCCTCTATTTTCTCGGCGTCTCGCTTTTTCGTTTCATCGAGTTTCAAAAAACAACGATTCTAAAGAACTTCTTTACTTACGCTTCAAAAATTGTTGCAACAATAATTAAATACGTGATATTTTTTATTAAATTCTTAAATTTTATTTTATTTCTTCTTTCTTATTAAATATTAATCTAGTATTTCTTACAATTTACTAATTAATTTATGTATTTAAGGCTGCTCCAACAACACATACCCAATACACTCTTAAATTTAAATATTGCACAAAAATAATTCCAATTGACTCATAGTGAATTACAGGTGCACACAACATAAATGAGAATCATTTCTATTGGGCACTTATATAATATAAATATATAGCACTTATATATAAAAATATATGATGTAAGTAATTAAAGAATCACTATACTATAGTTGCAATACCTTACGTTTAAATGCTATGAGGCTATCGCAAAATGGATCAGCCCCGGATGTCTCCAAAATATTATTTAATGAATGACAGACACGATATAGTGGCGCGTTGCTGCCAACGTTAGTTCTTACGGTGGGTAGATGGTAGAAAAGTTTGTGTTTGCTTCTTGACCCTAATCTCGGTATGTTTAATGTTATTTTGCTCAGGATATTGGGTGTATCTAGCATGTTGTTTAAAACTTTATATAAAAACGAGTGGTCAAGTATACGACGTCTATCAGAGAGCTTATTCATTTTGAGAAATTTTAATCTTTTTTCATAGTTGCTTGTGTTGCTTATATTTCTATTCATAAAACATATGTGCTTGGTAAATGAGCGATTGATTAGTTCAATGCGATCCCTGTGGACAGAATACTGAGGGTTCCAGATAACACTACCGAATTCAAGTGTGCTGTGGATCAAGGAATTAAATAACACAATTTTAGGTTTTGATTTCTTAAAACATTTGGTTGCTCATTTTATGAACCCTAACATTCTGGAAGCCTTACTGATTATATTATTATAATGTGGTATTAAGGTGAGTTTCATATCTAGTGTTATACCCAAGTCTCTCACCTCAGTGACCTTGACCAGTTGTTCATCATTAATAACAAAAGTTGTGGGTAGAGGATTTTTTCTTTTGGTAAATGTTATATGGTAACATTAAGACGCGTTCAAGCACATTTTATTTAAATTACACCACATCTGAACACGCGTTATATCACTTTGTAATAATGCCGTATCATCAACATTACGGATTTTTTAGAAAGTTTCATATCATCAGCGTATAAAGAATAGGTACTGTGTTCAATAAAAGAGCCTATGTCATTAATGACCATCGCAAATAGAACCGGGCCTAGATGGGATCCCTGGGGAACTCCTGAGGTAGCAATAAATGGTAGTGAGTCGAAGCCATTGATTGATACAAACTAACTTCTTTCTGTTAAGTAAGAACCAAAACACTTAAGTAACTCTCCACCTATTCCATATAAACAATCAAACTTTATTAGCCAGATTGGATGACTAACTTTGTCAAATGCGCTGGAGAAGTCTGTGTAGATGATTTCAATTTGATAACTCTTGTCAAGTGCATTTGCCAAATTATTGACGTGCTCAAATAGATTGGTATCGAGAGACCTTTTGAAACAGAAACCATGCTGTTTTTCATTTAAGTACTGTTAACAATGTGATGCAAGAATCGGACAGAGGAGGGATTCAAAATCTTGAGAATGTGTTCAGTATTGAAATAGGTCTGTAGTTTATACACTATATACAGTGTACTGTACTCACACGGCGCAGGCCGGCGCGGCGGGCGGCGCGCGGCAGGCGGGCGGGGCGCGGGGCGGGGGCTCCGACATGGGCACGGGCCGCGCGCACGCCGCGCCCGCCCCGCGCCCCGCGCACCTCGCTGACCCGCGGCTACTCAGTGACCACGCGAAGCGGCCCCACGCCGACCGGATCACCACTGTGGGGGCACGGTGTGGTTGAAAGTTTCCTTAATTCTTCTCACATGATTTATTTTAGACCTACTTTTTAATATGAGACCATATTGGCCTTTCTACATTGGCTAAGAAAATTGAAAATTTTCAAAAATACGAGAAGTTATTGGTTTCACCCCTTCTTCGAAAATCAAGTTTTCGTCAGATCTCGACGTTTTAAGGTCCTAGGAAACTTCCCTGACTATTCCCGCTATGAAGTCCGTACGTCTACATGTATGTAAATTAATTTAATTATGTATGTAAACCTCTTATAACTTTTAAACAGCTCGACCGAAATCTAAAAAAAAAACTACGAAAAATTTTTTTGAAGTGAAACTTCTTTAGAAACGTGATTTCAAACTCGATAAAAGGAAAAAATAAGTCCACGATGGCCGTCGCGCAAAATTATGATTCCAACATTATGGATATCGAATCCGAGGTTCTAGAGGGTGCAGAGAACGAATTTGGGATCAATTTTGAAATCCAAGATGGCCGCCACGCATATTTATGATTTCAACAATATGGATATCGAATCCGAGGTTCTTGAGGGTGCAGAGAACGAATTTCGGATGAATTTTGAAATCCAAGATGGCCGCCGCACAAAAATATGATTTCAACAATATGGATATCGTATCCGAGGTTCTCGAGGGTGCAGAGAACGAATTTGGGATCATTTTTGAAATCCAAGATGGCCGCCGTGCAAAATTATGATTTCAACAATATGGATATCGTATCCGAGGTTCTCGGGGGTGCATAGAACGAAATGGGATCATTTTTGAAATCCAAGATGGTCGCCGTGCAAAATTATGATTTCAACAATATGGATATCGTATCCGAGGGTCTCGGGGGTGCAGAGAACGAATTTGGGATAATTTTTTAAATCCAAGATGGCCGCTGCGCAAATTGATTTTTTCAACAATATGGATATCAAATCCGAGATTCTCGAGGGTGCAGAGAACGAATTTTGTGTCATTTTTAAAATCCAAGATGGCCGCTGCGCAAATATATCATTTCAACAATATGGATATCGAATCCGAAGTTCTCGAGGGCGCAGAGAACGAATTTGGTATCATTTTTTAAATCCAGCGTCTATATGTGTCAAGAAAATGTGGGACGTTTTTATCCAAGAAGAGGGAGAGGGAGATTGAGACCGAATGAGATAGGGTGAGAAAGGGCGAACGTAGAATGAAGCACATGGCACCGCTAGTAAGTAGAACAACCTCCCTACTAGAGTTATACTTTACAGGCTCAGCGCGCGGCCGCGAAAACGTAGAACATCTTCCCCACTAGCTTTGCATCGTGCAGGTTTAGCGCGCGGATGCGAAAAAGTTGAACATCTTCCCTACTAGCGTTGTATCGTGCAGGTTTAGCGCACGGCAGCAAGTAAGTAGAACATCTACCCACCTAGCGTTGTATCCTGCAGATTTAGCACTTTACAGATCGATTCCAAAAAATAATCAACTCATAATATCAAACAGCCACGTCGATCGCCACCAAGATGGTCAAAATCGGTTGATCAGTGAAATGTTGACGAGAAAAGTTCGATCAATTGATACTCAAAGATTTATTGTCAAAGCTTTATTATGCTCTATAAGAACTCAAAAAACTCGAATACCGCTAACCAAGTGAAAATCGGTTCATTTATTTAAAAGTTATTGTGCAAAAACATAGAACAGCTAACTCTGTGAGCTCAAAGAGCTCAAAATAACACAAATTATATTTTTGAGATCGAAGAGCGGTCAAATAATCGATTCTATATTATTTTGCATATACAGTTTTAAAGAATACAATTCTAGACATGTCTACAATTCTAGTCATTTCATGTCTAAGACAATGCGAGACAGCAGTCGTGGACAATGTAGTAGACGTGAAAAAAAGATAATTTTAAGGTTTAATATATAGTTTCTTTTAATTTGCCTTTGTAACGTAACAAATGAAATCTGTTTTGTATGCGCTCTATACGATATAACATTGGTAGTGTTGGTTCCTAACTAGTTATGCTTCAAAGTCATCTATCTGAGAAATAGCACTAGTGATACAGGCTACTTGGTTTTAAGCTGAAACGGTGTGGGAATCAGCCACCGCTCGTCCAGTGTGAACTGACCATCACAACTTACCTACAAGCGTCGGCTGCGGCTGTTGGCTATTAGCCAGCGGCTCCTCTAGCAGCGACAGCACGGTGTGGGAATCTGCCGCGAAATGCCTCAGTCGCCCGTGTCCGAGAGCGCTCAGCCACCGCTCGTCCAGTCTGCACCAACCACCGCCAATGTTGCCGCCACTCTTGAAGTGAAATACTTACATATATCAACACAGAAGAGTATCGTCAAACGAATGTCTTTGATAAACGGCACCGCTACGTTAGGTTTCTTTAACCAGCTATTTAGTTCTCTATTACTACAACAAAGTAATGATTGGCTATGTTGTCAATGCTAGTCACTCATTAGCTGAGCATCACATAGTGGCAATAGATCGGGCGCGTCAAATTGTCACATGACTGCTGCATGGGATGAAAGTGGACAAATTATGAAAAAATATAGCAATATTATAAAGAACGACCAAATCTTCACGTTTAAATTTCCAAACATGGCTCATGCGAAAATGAAGGCGCTTTATTATTATAAACCTATTGGTTGGGAAATGCTTTGCTATGAAAACTACGATATGAGTTCTAATGTATTATTTATTATAAAGATACACTATGTAATTTATTTATTTATTTATTAAGGACAATCAACGGGTTACAAATATTAATTATTATTAAACAAAACAAAATAAGGTACTTACATATTATTGTTAAATTGTAGACCCATTAGAAAATCGTCGCTAGGTGAATGATCAAATGTTTCTATTAAAAATTTTAAATCACAAATTAGACTGTCCCAATATCCTAACCAAAATTAAATTTTCTATGAAACGAAATACAATAGCATTTATTATGATTCATGACCATTTTGTTAGCAATACACCAGCGACTTAAACAATTTAAATCATCCTGCAACAAGAAGGAGACCTTTACAGAGTTGATCGCACTAAACGCTTTCAGGTCATCGACGTAAAGCAAAACTTCTGAATTGACAAAACAATTTACTATGTCATTGATAAATATGTTAAAAAGCACTCCAGAGCGCGCTGGTTAACAATATTTCCGACGAAACAGTAATACTTTAGCTTGTCAATAAGAATGTTGTGGTCGCCTAGGTGGAACGCTTTAGAGAAATCCGTATATAGTCCATCTACTTGTATATTTCTATCAACTTGAGATGATAAATTTTCAACATAAGAGATTAGATTCGACGAAGTGGATCTTTTTTTATAGAAGCCTGTGGCCACCTCATACACACAACCAATATAATATATAAGTAAGTATACAACATATCTAACATTAAAATATATCATTATACATAAATAAAGCATTTACACAATACACAATACAATAACACTCCTATTCACAATATAATTTACATATATAATATTTATCTAATAATATCTATCAAGTATATTTTATTTATTATTCACACGGCGGAATGTATCATTGGAAACGCACCGCCGCGAACCAGTTGCTCATCTAGCTACCTCCGCCGCCTCGTCCCGCAGACCGCTGCTAACAGTGAGGTAGCAGTCAGCCGGCGGCCCGGCGCTCGCGCATTGTAGCTTTGTAGTTTGTACCTACAGGCTACTGCCTACTAGTTTCAGTAACTTGCCGGCTTCCCAACATAAAACCTGTGTCGCTTGTTATCGCTACTAATCGCTATTGCACACGCATCTACGCGCTTACTTAGTTACTAGCTTACATCATATTGTTATTATACCCATTCTTTCTAATATATATTATTAACAGCTTTATTATGTATACATATTGTATTAAGGGAGTGTTCGGAATATAATATTATAAACAGTTATCTGAAAGTGCCATGTGTTGTTTCAATATAAACAAACTCCCTTATATGGGGATATAGTACACCCGAACCCCATAAGCCATGCTGCCTCATGGTTAAAATAGACTTCATATGCCAGTTAATATGAGGGCAAACAAGTGACTCAAATATTTAAGCCAGATTTATTTTGTGACGTCCCTTCTATCACCATCTTTAAAAACAGGTACGATAAGACCAACTTTCCATATCGTAGGGAAAACCCCCTCAAATAGCGATCTATTAAATATGATAGTAAGGGGAAACGCTAGAATCTTAGCACAGTTTTTGATAAAAAATGGTGAAACTTGATCTGCTCCGGCACCTTTATTTATGCCAATATCTAAGAATTTTTTTTTTTAACATCTTCGACAGAGAAAGTAAAATTATCCACAACAGCAACGTTAATAAAATTATGCATGCTGTCTGATATCTGGTCAGAAAAGGATGAAACTTCTGAAATAGACATGCTATATACACTGGAGAAATGATTCACAAATTGATCGCATATACCAACCGGTAAGAGTTGAAAGATGCAGGAAATTCACACTTATTATTACGACGTTGCTTCAGGTAGGTCCAGAAATATTTAGTGTTTCACTTTATACTAGCTTCTACTCTGTCGGTATTACTTTTATAGCAAGAATTTATAAGCGTTCATCAAGCGGATTACCAATTTTTTTAAATCGAATTCTGTATTTCTCTTTGTCCTTGACTTGTTTGATTAGGTTTCTAGTGTACCAATGTGGATATTGATTACTTTTGATATGTTTTAATAGTATACGAGTTTTTATAATATCCTTAATTACAGAATAGGAACATGACACCATGCCATTAACGCCTAAACTGTTGGAGAGTTCTTCGGTCCAAGTAATATTAAGTTAATAATTTTTATAGTCTTGAGGTAATAACGTGATATTTGTAAGTCCAACAGAGTTGGTTCATTACAATTTTTAACACAGTTTGACTATCAGGGAATTTGCAAGTAATGCGTATTAAAAATACTTGAAAACCGTACCTGTTCTAAGATTAACATCAGCAATGACTCCGCCGCGTCTCGGACTCTCATAGACACGGGCTTCAGTTCTTTCTCGTCCTTCATTTTGACTGGTTCGCCTGGCTTGCCTGTATTTGATATTACGTTCATAAATCGCTTGGAGACAATATTAAATATAGGATAAAGTTAACTAAAATTAAAGTGTTGAATTCATTTCGAAGTAAAATATTTGTCGAAATGAAAAAATGGACCACTTCGGAACAGATTGAGCTTCAATGAGAAGAAGTGGCAAGAAACTCAATGGCAACATTTTTAAATTTTACAAATTATTTTAAGGTTTTACAAATTATTTTAATAACAATCTATGTGAAGTGATGCAATAAAAAAAACTACGTTTAAAAAAACCGTCTTCGTCCACTTTCACCAGGAGACGGCAAAGTCGGCCCTTCTCTTTTTAACCGAGACACATATATCCTCTCTGGCTGATTCATCTTACCTTTCATACCCGGGGTATCATTTGGAACACTCCTTTATACCACGGGCTGGCGTGTGCGTTTACGTCAGGGAGGATGGGTGTTCTCGACGCTTGAGTTTTCTTGGAGGACAGGACCTATCAATCATCTGGCTGCGTGTAGACTGCGACGACCATCCGCGAATCTACGCATGCCTGTAGCTGTAGCATAGCTGTAGGTTCCATAGCAGTAACACAGAGACTGACCGGCTCATCGAACACATCCAAATGGCTATAGATTCCGTGTTGGAGCAGATCCCCACTGCAGAGATCGTGTTTCATGCCGATTTTAACGCCCACCACACCGAACGGCTAGGCTCACGTACCACCGATCATGCAGGGAGATCTGTTCACGACTTCGCCTTAGCATATGGTCTGACGCAACTGGTTATTGCGCCAACGCGAATCCCAGATGTGAAGAATCATACACCTTCACTGTTGGACTTTCTGTTGACCTCACATCCGGACGGCTACCTAGATTCTGTTGACCCTCCTCTGGGATCGTCGGAGTACTGCCTTATCCGGAGCACCGTGCCGATCACGCGCCTAACACGGCCCCGCTTCTTAGGCTGTCGCTGCGTGTGGCACTATAGGTCAACAAAGTGGGACGAGATGCGGTGCTTTTTTGTATCCTACCCGTAGAGGCAAATCTGTTTTTCGCTGGGTTATCCAGATGTTGCTGCTGACGCAGTTGCTGATGTGCTACTGCAAGGTATGGAACACTTCATTCCATCCTCCTCTGTGCCTATCGGTGGCAGGT
Source organism: Leptidea sinapis (assembly GCF_905404315.1). Taxonomy (NCBI): domain Eukaryota; kingdom Metazoa; phylum Arthropoda; class Insecta; order Lepidoptera; family Pieridae; genus Leptidea; species Leptidea sinapis. The sequence goes on along the minus strand of NC_066300.1, from coordinate 687,990 downwards.
CCCAACCATGGTTTGACCGCTCCTGCAAAATGGCCTCCGCCGAAAGCAGAAGTGCTATCAGGCTTTGGTCAATGCGGTGGTATGAATGGTGGATGTGAATTCCAGCGAACTTTAAAAACACTTCAATCTTGCCTCCAGGTCCCTCAAAAGAGTTATTGCTGACTCGAAGTCGAAGCACATTGGCAGAATTGGCGAGAGACTTGCACGCCTTCCCTCGGGAACTCGTGTGTTCTGGTTGCTCACCAAGGCTGTCCAAGGAAACTTCTGCCAGCCAGCCATTTCTCCACTGCACAGGGATGATGACTCGCTGGCCCATGACGCGAAAAAGAAAGCTGATCTCCTGGGCTCCCTGTTCGCGTCCAACTCGACTCTGGATGACCAAGGTGCACCACCGCATATTCCGCGGTGCGAGTCATACATGCCGGAGGTAAAAATTCGGCATGGCGCCGTGCTAAAGGCGCTTCGAGCGGGCCCGATGGCATTTCTCCGATAGTGCTGCGGACTTATGCTCCGGTCCTTACCCGTCTTTACCGGCTCTCCTACTCATCAGGCGTAGTCCCAAAATTATGGAAGGCGGCTTTAGTGCACCCGATCCCTAAGAAACGTGTACACTTGGATCCGTCCAACTACCGCCCCATTGCCATTACCTCCATTTTCTCCAAAGTAATGGAGTCGATCATCAACCGCCAGCTAATAAGCGACTGCCAGTACGGTTTCCGTCAGGGTCGCTCAGCTGGTGATCTTCTTGCATACCTCACCCATAAATGGGCGGCTGAGTCGAAGGGAGAGGCGTTGGCGGTGAGTTTGGACATAGCGAAGGCCTTCGATCGGGTGTGGCATAAAGCGCTTATAGCGAAACTGCCATCCTATGGGCTTCCCGAGAAGTTGTGCAAATGGGTCGCTAGCTTTTTGGCCGATCGGAGCATCAAGGCTGTTATCAACGGTGCATGCTCCGACTAAAAACCCATAACCGCTGGTGTCCCGCAAGGCTGCGTGCTATCCCCTACACTGTTTTTTCCGCATATCAATGATATGCTGCAAATCAGCAGTATTCATTGCTATGCAGACGACAGCACAGGGTATGTTTCCTACACCGGCCGTGCCAACATGACCCGGGATAGCGTCGACGAGAACCGGAACAAACTTGTGTCTGAAATCGAGATTATGCTTTGCAAGTCTCGGAATGAAGGAATTTTGTCCGATTCAACCCCAAGAATACACAAGTTTGTGCGTTCACCACTAAAAAGTCTCCCTTTGTCGTATCCCCTCGATTCAAGATCACTCCTCTAACTGCCACAGCCTGTATTGGCATACTTGGCGTCGATATATCGAGCGACGTTCAGTTCCGTGGTCACTTGGAAGAGAAGGCGAAACTGGCCTCTAAAAAGCTTGGTGTACTCAGTAAGGCGAGACAGTACTTCAATAAAAGCCACCGCCTGCAACTTTATAAGGCGCAAATTCGGCTTCAGTACCAGCTTCTTCCATTTGACCGCATACAACGAAGAGCAGTTCGAATCATCGACGATCAAGCCATCTCCGATCGGCTTAATTCTTTGGCATTGCGTAGAGATTTGGGTTCTCTCTGCATTTTCTACCGCATTTATCACGGGGAGTGCTCAGAGGAGCTGTTCGGGTTGATTCCCCCGCATCACGTAGACGTCTGGCAATCCACAACCGCGCGTTTCGTTAGAAATTTCTTGCCTCGCACAGCAAAGTGTTGTGGAACCAATTATCGGCTGCGGTTTTCCCGAACAGATACGACTTAGGGACCTTTAAGAAAAAAGCATGCGTTGCCGGCCTTTAAGGTTTAAAGGCTGGCAACGCATTTCTTGACACACTTGTTGCTGCGGATGTCCATGGGCGGTTGCCTCACCTCTCCCCTTCTCGTGAGCCTCTTGCCCGTTTGCCCACTCTTATATATAAAAAAAAATCATGTACCTTCACTCTTGGCGCCGGAGATGCCCAGCTCGACCACGTCCAGCAGCGCGGCCAGGCAGGGCGGCGCGGCCAGCAGCGGCGCCGACAGCCAGGCGGCCAGGCTGCCGTACGCGGCCACCACGCACATACAAGATCATGTACCTTCACTCTTGGCGCCGGAGATGCCCAGCTCGACCACGTCCAGCAGCGCGGCCAAGCAGGGCGGCGCGGCCAGCAGCGGCGCCGACAGCCAGGCGGCCAGGCTGCCGTACGCGGCCACCACGCACATACAAGATCATGTACCTTCACTCTTGGCGCCGGAGATGCCCAGCTCGACCACGTCCAGCAGCGCGGCCAGGCAGGGCGGCGCGGCCAGCAGCGGCGCCGACAGCCAGGCGGCCAGGCTGCCGTACGCGGCCACCACGCACGAGTGCAGGTCGCGCGAGTGCGCCGGCGGCGGCCGCCCGCACTGCGCGCTGATGTACTCGCACACCCACGACACGGCGCGCTGCCGGTCGCGCCCGTCTGGAGTGGTCGTAACAATGAGAACATCATAAAAGATAGTTTATATGGGGATACTGTGCTCTCTGTATGTGTGTGTGTGTGTGTGTTAATACACTAAAACACTACAACACATATATTTAGTGTTTTACTTGGGTACTACGAGGGCTGCACTAAAAGTATCGGAAATGGATTATTTCCACTGTTCCTGTCATATTAAAATCTTTTTAATTGAAAACTCCTTGGTATTAAAATCAAATACCATTTATTTACTTAAAAAAAGATTCTCGGTCTTGTCACAAGGTCTTTTCAAACTTGTTTAGTCGTTGAGAAAATGGAATTGACTCGAGAAAATTCTAGAGCTATGATTTATTATGACTTTCGGCTTAACGCAAAAACAGTGTGTTGACCGGATGATTTCTGCATTTGGTGATGAAGCCCCATCCAAAACCACATTTTATCGCTGGTTTGCTAAATTTTAACGTGGACGTGTCAAGCTCAGTGATGATCCCCGTCGGTCGTCCAAAAACTGCAGTCGCCAAAGAAAACGTTGATGCTGTGCGTAAGCGGATCGAGGAAGATCGACATGTGACATACCGCGAAATTTAGGCAACTTTAGACATTGGCATGAGTCAAATACAAATAACCTTGCATGAACAATTAGGTGTAAAAAAGTTGTTTTCCCGATGGATACCGCATTTGCTCTGTGAAGAGCAAAAAGCGGCTCGCGTTACTTGGTGCGTCAGAACTCTCGAAAGATTCCACGCAGGATCCTCAAATGCTGTATACAACATCGTATCAGGTGACGGATCCTGGATATACGCGTACGAACCCGAAACAAAAAACCAGTCACGCGGGTGTTCGAAAATTAGTTAAAAATTGTTCGTTCACGGAGTGTTGCAAAAAAAATGGTGGCCACGTTTGTCTGCAAAACCGGCCATGTTGCGACTATTCCTCTTGAGGGATAAAGAACGGTTAATGCAGAATGGTATGCTAGCATTTGTTTGCCACAGGTCGTTTCTGAACTCCGTAAAGAGAACTGCAACCACCGCATCATCCTCCATCACGACTGCGAGTTCTCACATCGCGCACAGAACAAAAGAGTTTTTAGAGCAAGAAAACATAGAATTATTAGACCATCCGCCGTACAGCCCCCACCTAAGCCCTAATAATTTCTATACTTTCCCTAAAATAAAGAATAAATTGCGTAGTCAGAGATTTTCATCACCTGAAGAAGCTGTGGGCGCCTACAAAACGGCCATTTTAGAGACCCCAACTTCCGAATGGAATGGTTGCTTCAATGATTGGTTCCATCGCATAGAAAAATGTGTCAAATTTCGCGGAGCATACTTCGAAAAGCAATAAATACATTTTTAAATAGTAATGTTGTGTCACTTCCTTGATTCCCGAAATTTTCAGTGCAACCCTCGTATAAGTAGGTTTTATATCACCATATTTTTACGTGATAAGCGATTACAAATGAATAGACAGTTGGGCGTGATCTCAATCTTAGATAATTTATAGGTTTAGAACGAATCTTGCTGTTAGACAACCGATGAATACAAGCCTGGAATATTAGTTTAGTGTGCATGACCAGCTTCGTCTCACACTCGCGATTTGTATGACAATTTGTGTTTGTGTGCGTGAATTGCTCAAAATAGAGATTAGTTCTAAATTCAATTTTTTTCGACGTTTTCACAACTGTCATAGTCTACACGTATAAATGATATAAGGTCTGAAATAATATATTTTTAAAGTGAACTATGATCTAATGTTCAGTTCGATAAGTGCCAAAACGTTAACGAGATGACAACTGTATTTTACCGTATTTTAAATAATACCGTGGAAACATACGTCCCTGTTTCGAAGCTAAAAAAAAAGCAGGTTCCATTCATGGTTTAGTAAGTCTCTGATAAGAATAATCTTGGAAAAAGAAAGTAAGAGAAAAAAGTATATGAAATACAAAAACCCATGCGATAGGTTGAAGTATGAATTGCTCCGTGAGCGTAGTATAAAAATAATAGACGCATGCCTACAAAATTATAAAAAACGGATCGAGGGTAATATTATCAGGAATCCTAAATGTTTCTGGAACTATATTAAGGATAGACGAGGTGGTCAAACTACTTTACCTGCCCGCAATGACCCTTGATGAGGTTACTGCTAACACTAGTACAACAATTGCAGAACTATTTGCCAAAAATTTTTCATCAGTGTTTAGTAACGTAGTATTGCCTGATAGTCTAGAGCCCGCAGCGCATGGTCTGCCATTTTTGAATTTAATAAAATTCAGTCAACGTTAAATTAAATGTGCCATTAAAAATCTAGACAGCTTCAAAGGTGCCGGCCCAGATGGGATCCCTCCCGTATTTGTAAAGCGCTGCGGCTCTACTCTTGCTCTGCCACTGTCACTCCTTTTCAACAAGTACTCCTTTTCTGTGCATGACGGGGTATTTCCTGAATTGTGGAAAAAAGCTAAGATCGTTCCAGTGTACAAAAAAGGTGACAATAAAGACGTCAAAAACTACCGTCCTATATCCATACTTTTCTGTATACCTAAACTGTTTGAATCCCTTGTTTGCCCAATTGTCACGCGTCACTTAGAAAGCCTGATATCAGATTGTCAACATGGGTTTCGAAAAAGACGTTCTGTCACAACGAACTTGGTGTCGTTGATGTCCCATCTCAATAATGAAATAGATAGTCGACAACAAGTAGACTGTGTGTACATGGATTTCTCGAGCGCTTTCGATAACTCGTTTTTTGTAGGTACATTGAGAGGGTCTGGTGTGGGTGGGACCTTGCTAGAATGGTTTAAGTCATACTTAGCAAAAAGACTTCAGTTTGTGGTGCTAAACGGTCACATATCAGATAAGTATGTTGCGTGTTGAGGAGTACCACAAGGATCCCATCTGGGCCCTGTTCTCTTCTCGGTGTTTATAAATGACATTACCTCTTCTATACATCACTATAAATACTCACTTTTTGCCGATGACTTAGAAATATTCAAAACTGTTAGTTCGAATAGGTATGTGGAGCTCATCCAAGCTAAATATGTGGTGTAAATTAAATGATATGGTTATTAACACAAAGAAATCGTGTCACATTAAGTACCCAAAGAAAAAAATACAATTTCCATCATCGTATAATTTACAGTCCGATAAGTTACAAGAGGTAACTGAGATTCGAGATTTGGGCGTGACAATGGACTCAAAATTGAAATTCAAAGTACACATGGACACGACAGTAAAACAAGCTGCCAGGATGTTAGGTTTCCTTAAAAGAAGTACAAAAGGATTTGTTTCTCCTCAAACCAAAATAATTCTTTATAACTCACTGGTTCGCAGCAAACTAGAATTTGTATCAGTTGTGTGGAGTCCCCAATATGCAGCACCTTCTCAAGGTTTAGAGAGACTACAAAGATCCTTTACTAGATACTTGGCATATCATAGTTCCGGCATCTTTCATAAGGCCACGTACGATCTGCGGCTGAAACACTTTAAAATGTTGTCACTCTACCATCGCCGCATAATACTGGATCTAACATTCCACAAAAAGCTATTATCAGGACAGACAGCGTGCAATGAATTGCTGGATAAAATAGATTTCAAAATCCCGTTCAGATATCCACGAAATCCGATTACTAACATACTTGTGGAACCAGTAAGTAGGACAAATGCCCTTAAACATTCTCCATTATCAAGGATGTGTTCTGAGTACAATCTATTTTCCGCGTCCATAAAAGATTTTGATATGTTTCATGACACAGCGACAAGTCTGAAAAAAAAACTAACCGCACATTTCTGTTGGATCTCATGTGATGCTTGTCATTGTAATGGTTTTCATGTAATGCTGTTGGTGTGTCAATAAATAAATACCTATTTCTAATGATCTATTTTTTATAATTTCACTAGTCAAAGAGGTCTTACCTATTATAATTTCTGCATCAGCATGGAAAGAGAATAATTATTAAATACATTGTCTTTATATTACAACACTCTATATAGACTAAAAATGATTATTACCATTATTTGATATCCGTTCCGTCCGAACGCTCTTACCAACTGAGCCTTACTGAGAACTTACTCGGACAGTTGGATGGAACCCGAGAGGGGCGAGCAGGTTCGTGTTCCACATAGTCCGTGAGTTTTGGTATAAATTAACTTTCTATATTTAATCCCAGGAGTGAGGGATATCACTTAAACATGATAAACTATTTATATTTTGATATATCGCGGACATTAAAATGATTTCATAGTCACCAGGTCTGGAGGAATGCAGCTCAGCCAGGCCTGCTAAGACATCCAATGCTGCCAGGGACACCTGCAGCTCACCCTTCCACGAGTAGATCAGCCGCTGACACACCAGCTGGGTAGCGCGTACCACGAGGGAGGCCCCTGGAAATATGTTATACGTAATAATTTCTAACCTAAAGTCTTAATTCAATTACATTTAAATCTTATTACGACCCTACAGGGCATAGCTTGAATAAGATTTAAAGAATAAGGCGTATTTTTTACATACACTACACAATTCCTAATCAACTTAATGATTTTACTTAGTTTATTAAAAAATAACTGTTCAACTCATTGAACAATATGAACATTGAACTTATTATGTTATATAATGTATAAATAGGATAAATACATAGGATTGATCGTAATTACAACTGTTAAAAATATATTACTAGAACGAAATACTTATTAAAATGTTGTAAAAAATAAATGTGAACCAACCAAGCTTTAACTTAACAAGCAGTATGTTGAACTGTAAATGTAGGTCGCTTATGAAACAATTGAATTTAGGATACACGTATAATATTTTGTGATGTATATTAGTTTTTGGCATTAAGCAAGCAACCTTTTCAAATAAACACTGCTGCACACCGACAGCACACTATTGTAATCATTTTCGGTATAAATAATGTAGATTATCGTAAATAAAATCAATTGGAATCAAGAACTGAGTCGAGTACCACTTCCCTCCGAAGAAGACACAAGAAGTACCTAACAACAGCTAGAAGAGCTAGTGCAGCTGGAAGAAACGAGAAGTCCCTACCACCCGCTAGAAGAGCTAGTGTAGCTGGACGAAACGAGAAGTCCCTACCACCCGCTAGAAGAGCTAGTGTAGCTGGACGAAACGAGAAGTCCCTACCACCCGCTAGAAGAGCAAGTGTAGCTGGACGAAACGAGAAGTCCCTACCACCCGCTAGAAGAGCAAGTGTAGCTGGACAAAACGAGAAGTCCCTACCACCCGCTAGAAGAGCTAGTGCAGCTACTCCATGCTTTGACGCATCCTCTCACTGCGGCCAGGAAACCTTTAGCCGTCAGTCGATTGGTCTTGTGAGTCCGCTTGACCAGCAGTGAGAAAATCCATCCTGTGTACATTGCACGACGTACACATACCCTCTCTCCTACCCACCTACCGTCTGTCACCCTAGGTCTCCTGGTGACAGACAATCCCGTGCTTATTTATATATTTTGTTCGAACCCTATGGTTATTTTTATTAATTAGGAACACGATAGCTAGGGCCCGTAGGTACACGATTCGGCTAGGTACACACGGATACACACACGCACCAGCTAGGATACGTGCACAAGGATCCAGATCCAGATACGCACAATTAGGGATAATTTACAGGGTAGGTGTTGGGGGTAGTTTAGTCTCGCTTTTTTCTGTAAACGCATCCTGTGACTGCACGGCCGCGTACACACTTCGCGTAGGGTACGGTGTAACTCATCAGGGCGTTTCCAATAACGAAAATAAACTCTGATCAAAAATATCTCTGTCTATTTAGCTATTTCATTTTATGAGCGACACATTCTTGTGGTTGGATTATAAGACGAGGTTTTGATGTCCGGCCTATTTCAAGTTGGAATGTAGTACTTTGTGGAGGGTGAACAAATGTTGTCGATCGACTAAATCGATTCAAAAAATGTCTTTGTACTCAGAGCACAGTCATTAAAATGCCAAAAAATTTAAAAACGGGTTTTCAGGTGTATGTTGTCAAATATGTACTTAAACGATTGAGGTAAATGTCGCATAATTATTCTAGAATATAAGAATTATTGATTATACTTATGAGACGTTCCGAAAAGTCTGGTAGATACATATTAATTGAACGAAAATCATTTTTAATTAAAAGCCAAAAGGCATAAAAGGCATTTATTATCTCAAAATAGATTCCTTTAGAATTATTTTTAATGTCACTTCTAATACTAACTTGCACCGCTTCGGAAACAAATGGCGCTCTGAGAGTGAAGAGCGGCGCAAGAAACTCGCCCAGAATTATTTTCATTGTATAAAGAATATATTCTTAAAACAATCACACAGATATTCAGCTGTGGAGTAGTAGGATTTACGACAGAGACATTTTTAATAAAACATTTAAACTGAACAGTTGGAGACGAAACCCATTCAAACGAAGTACGTCCATATCGCAGAATTTAACTTTTGGTATTCTGATTTATTATCTTGGGTTTTGGAACTCTGTCTGTTAAAATACCTGGGGTAAGAATAACACTAAAAATAGATCAGACAGCTTAAATTATACACATAATGAAATCTGATGGAATTACAAAGATATCAAAAAGCCAACAAAATAAAAGACGTTACTATAACAATACCAAAACATTAATCTAGTATCTTCAAAGTCGAATAAACTATATTCAAATAGGCTTAAACAAAATTAAATGTATAAATATAAATTATCGTATATTGGATACATCAACCTTTAGAGCTTGATCTGATTGTTTGTATACGGATGCTTCGTGAACACGAGGGTCGTGATTACTATCACTATTAGTAATTGCATCCAACAAATCATCAAAAAATGATCTAGTTTATCCTTTAACTATAACAGGTCGACCTGGTACCACAAGTAGCACCCGTTCACGATTTGTCGCATGGACCAGCCATCGTTCCACATTTGCACATATTTGAGGGAAGGAGACGACCCGGCACACGACGCCACCGCAAGCAATACCCTTCAGTGAGCATGACGAACCATGATACACACCTATGCATAATAACTAAAAATTACAAAATGAATATGCAACTCAATACCAAAGTTAGGTGAGGTGGGATCCAGCTCCCGTATATCAGCCCCGTCATCCGCTCCACTGTCGACACTGCCCGGTACACTGCTACTCTCGGACCGCGCTGAAAATATCTTATCCTTTATTTCTTAATTTAAAGTAAACAAAATTTATGAACGATGCGGGACTCGAACCCGCGACCTCTACTAAGAAACTACGAGCCTGAGAGTTGAACAAGACATACCAAGATTTATGAATAATACGTCATTCGAACGGTTGGCTCAGTGGAGGAGCGCTCGGACGGAATCCGAGAGATCGCTGGTTCGAGTCCCGCATCGTTTAAAAATTTTGGTTACAAAACTAATTTAATTAATCCAAGAAGTGAGGGATATCACTTTAAAAATAACAAATTGTTTTTTTATTTCTGCTTTCCTGAGGGATCGGCAGATATAGGGCGCTAATTTCATCCACTCACATCATCGTGTTCATGCCAGCTTCGTCTTGACCTGGCCCCTTTTAATTACACGCCCTGCGGGCCTACCTACTCTTGTTGCGATTCAATTGACAACCTGAATTGAACTGCTTTGTTATTTCGTACCACGACGTGATTATAGCTATCTAATTTAGGTTGACGTCAAATCAACTGATTTAATCGCAATGATGTCAATTGAATGTCAAAAATGATATCAACTGAATCGCAAACTGATTTAGTTCGTTCATTCATTCGTACCATGAGGTAATATTTCAACCTAAACTGGATAGCTTATGTGTCAAAGAGAGTGGTTCGAAAAAAGTTCCTACTTCTTTAGAGGAAAGTGAATTGTGTTGTAACTTTTAAAAATACAGTGAAAACATACAGAAAAGGAAAATTTTATTGTTGAAAGATGAGGTGAGAATACTTTATCGGACTTTTTTGTAAAACAAAATACTGAAAATAAATACTAAGGACGAGGCAGTAAGGGCCCGGACTATAACCTGTTCGCAGGAACGAATTAAAAAAATGTACTCTGTGGTCCTGTCAAATCAAACATCAATGGAGGTGCGTTCATACCTCGTTATTTTTACGAAAACACCTTAGCAAAAATTTAAATTGTAATTCAAAGAACTACATTTATTTATATTACTATTATTTAATCAGTACAAAAAAAGGCTTATTGGTTTATAATTTGAGGCTATAAAGCGCATATTAAAATGTTTATTTAGTATTTTCTACGCAAAAAAACCGCTAAAATCATCATTTTGGGTTTCGAAACGCAACGCATACGGTTCGAGTAAGAGAGACAACCTTATGCAACGACTGTAGAGCGTCATCTTTTTCTCACACTGCGGACCATAGACAAATTTATTTCGTTCATTCGTCATAGGCAAACCAAGCGCCATTCAGTAAAAGGTACTTCATGGTACGAATTTTAGTGATTCAGTTTAGGTACCTAAACTTAACTGCTTCGGAATCGCATCGTTTATTAAAAGTTGGTTGTAGGCCCTCTGGTCGATCATTTTAACGTCACACATCCACTCCAGATGACCAAACCACGATGTACGTTGTTCTGGTTGCCGGACAGATTAATTTTTGTTTGGTTTATAAATTAAACGAGACTTAAGTACAATAATTGGTTTATTGAACAAGTCTACTAAGTCGGTTATGAGCACACGCGAACCGATCGATGCTCGAACGTGAACTGGGGGAAACTGTGGAAACACGGCACGCGCCAGCGCTACCGCTGACAGGGCGCAACGTGATGTGCGATGTTCCACTCGTACACACCCCATATTATTGTTCACTAAATATTCTACAATGCATCTTAACTTATGAAGCTTGTTAATGAAGCGAGTTTCGGCTAATAAAGCGATTAAGGACGCGTTCTCAAAACAGAGAGGTATCGAATCGCACCACCACACTCACACCGCTCAAACACATACACGTACTTAAAGCTAATAGCGGGAATCAAATGAATTTGATACTTTAGCAAGTTTGAATTTTGTTTTTTTTTTAATACATATGTATTTTTGATAATTGGTTGGTGTATTCATTTATTAGTTTAATATTGAAACTTTAGATGGCAGTTTCGTCGCATAACATCGTGTGCAGTAAACGCAGTTTTTTTTTTAAATCAAAGATGGCCGCCATGAAAAATTATGATTTCAGCAATATGGGTATCGTATCCAAGGTTATCGAGGGTGCAGAGAACGATTTTGGGATCATTTTTGAAATCCAAGATGGCCGCCGCGAAAAATTATGATTTCAACAAAATGGGTATCGGATCCGAGGTTATCGAGGGTGCAGAGAACGATTTTGGGATCATTTTTGAAATACAAGATGGCCGCCGCGCAAAATTATGATTTCAACAATATGGATATCGTATTCGAGGTTCTCGAGGGTGCAGAGAACGATTTTGGGATCATTTTTGAAGTGAAACTTCTTTGCCCGCATGAGAGTAAATTTTTTACGGATGAAACGGAATAAAGTGTCACGAAAATGAAGGACGTTTTTATCCAAGAAGAGGGGAGGGAGATTGAGTCTGATTGAAATAGAGTGAGAAAATGCGAATGTAGTATGAAGCAGACTTTACCGCTATGAAGTAAAACAAATTCACTACTAGCATTGTATCATGTAGATTTAGCGCACGGCCGCGAGTAAGTAGAACATCTTCCCTACTAGCTTTGTATTGTGCAGGTTTCATGAGTAATAATAATTAGAAAAACATCTAATAATTTCTAATATTGAGAAAAATAAATTGGTTTAGAGCACAGATTAGGATAATTATTAATATAAACGAGATTTAAAAATTGGTTTTCACAAATAAGTTTCAATTCTGACATGTGTACTTTGTACGCACGCCATTTCTTGTGTTGTCTGGTGCTTTGGACGTAGCTTCCTCCCTAAGGACACCTCCACTACAAGTGGAGTTGAAAAAAATACTGGAGACTAACCTTGTGGGGTATCGTTGGATAGGTCTTTGAAAGTTAGATTCAGGTTTGATACATGACATTTCCTTTGGTCTTTTGAAAATAATGCGGGATTAAGGAATATATACGTTACATTTATGTAATAGCTTATACCTTATGAATACAATATCTATTGAAATAACTCTTCTTGACATAATATGGTGGTAATAATTGATAAGAAGGGTAGAGCTTCTTGTGGTTAAAAAGAGGATGAAATTTTTTTTTGCATGTAGGGTATCATTACATAGGTCTTTCAAAATAAAATTTTGAGATTTTTTAATTAGATTGGTAACGGAATGTGATTTGTAAATATTGTGGGTGAAAAGTCGAAACGTAAATATTTATATATTTCGGGAATGAAGAATTAGTTTAGCATGTGGGATATGGTTAAAACTTAGTATCCCTTAGCACGAATTTGGATGTAAAAAATATTGTAGTTGATAGAGCTTTAGTCCACGATTACAATGATACCACTCTTATTACAAGGTAATGCACCGTTTTCGAGAAAATAACGAAAAAGATTCTAACCTAAAACAGATAAATCACGTAAATAAACACTACTGACATCGCGGCGTGAGGCTAGAAACATAAAATGATTTTGGTTTCTTCCTAAAATATTTGGACAGGCAAAGGGTTTAAGCCCATACAGCCTATAAATTGTATGAAAAACAGTGAAATTAAATGTAAAAAATAGTCTATGACAGATTAGATGGCTTCATCAATAATTATTTTTAGATAAAAGGAAAACATTTATAAAAGGGTTTATTGCTCATGTTCATCAATCCCCAAAACATCTATCGCCACTGCCGCGGCACGCTACGCTCGGCTCGTGCGTTGTTTTAACTGTTCTAACATAACTTAACCTAACCAATTTTAATCAATTGTAGTTGATAGAGCTTTGGTTCACGATTATAGTGCTACGATTCTTATTACAACGTAATACACAGTTTTTATGAAAACCCAAAATAAAAGTCGACCCTCACCCTTCCCTAATTTGTTAATGGGGGGAAACGCCTACAATTTGGTTCTGGCACTCGTCAGCCGCTGCCGCGGCACGCTGCGCTCGGCTCGTGCGTTGTTTTAACTGTTCTAACATAACATAACCTAACCTAACCAATTTTAATGAATTGCAGTTGATAGAGTTTTGGGGATTTATTACTTTTACTAATTTATGGCTGTATGAGCTTGAACCCTTTGCCTGTACTTATATTTTACTAAGAAACCAAAATCATTTTATGACAGTTTGTAGCCTCCCGCCGCGTTGGCAGCGCTCATCTAGTGTTTATTTACGTGATTTATCTGTTTTAGGTTAGAATTTTTTTCGTTATTTTTTTGGAAACGGTGCATTACCTTGTAATAAGAGTTGTATCATTGTAATCGTGGACTAAAGCTCTATCAACTACAACATTTTTTACATCCAAATTCGTGCTAAGGGATACTAAGTCCAACCCTGGGATATTGTTAGACAGGCCTTTTAAAATAAAATCTAAGTTCATGAATTAATTCTAATTTTGACGATGTAAATGACACCAATGAAGAAAATTTTGTAGATTTCATAGGCGCCATCATGGATTTGGGTTTTGGCCCGATATTCGTTATTGTTGACCCCGAAAACAATGAAAACGACACCCATGAAGAGAAGTTAGGAAATTTCATAGGCGCCATCTTGGATTTCGATTTTGACCCGATATTCGTTATTCTTGACCCCGAAAACCATGAAAATGACACCCATGAAGAGAAGTTGGTAAATTTCATAGGTGCCATCTTGGAATTGGATTTTGACCCGATATTCGTTATTGTTGACCCCGAAAACCATGAAAATGACACCCATGAAGAGAAGTTGGTAAATTTCATGGGCGCCATCTTGGATTTAGATTTTGACCCGATATTCGTTATTGTTGACCCCGAAAACCATGAAAATGACACCCATGAAGAGAAGTTAGGAAATTTCATAGGCGCCATCTTGGATTTCGATTTTGATCCGATATTCGTTATTCTTGACCCCGAAAACCATGAAAATGACACCCATGAAGAGAAGTTGGTAAATTTCATAGGCGCCATCTTGGATTTGGATTTTTTTTATTTTTTTTTATTTTATTTAATGGATCACCAACATAAGAGTACTGTAAGATAGTTACAGTTTTAATATTTACATTGCATTACTTATAAAATTTAACTTTTCCTACAGTTAAAGGTAATCACAGCATGCTTTCTGTTACAAAAATTATTAGTAAGGAGAAATCAAAAGAAAAAAAAAATATTAATTAAAATTAGTAAATTACGAGCTATTTATATTAATTATAAATCTGTGAATGCAGTATTCCAATCAATTTATTATATAAGACTATCTAGGTATTACATTCTGAGGCTGTAGATAGGTCACACTTAATAAGCTTTAATTTAAAGTTGTTAAGACTATCAAAATTAATGTCGATATTTGGACTTTTCTTTGTATAGTCATTATAGCGACGAGAAATGCGTACCACAGGTGAATCACGTCCTAGATTGGTTTTACAGAAACTTGGCTCAAACAAGTCACATAGATGTCGTGGTATTCTGGCAGGAAATTTAAATTTAAGTAACAGAGCTGGACAATCAATGCCGCCGTTTATTAACCTATGGAGAAATAACATGTCGAGATGAGATCGTCGCGAGGATAGCTGCTGTAATTGAAAGTGCTTCAGTTTGTCTGCATATGTCCTAACTGTATTTGGAGTCTTGAATCGGTACGATAGACTACCAATTAACTTTTTCTGTACCCTTTCCAGTCTATCTATATGCACCTTATAAGTCGGGTTCCAAGCTGTACTACAATACTCAAGCTTGCTCCTAACGTAACAGTTATATAATTTAATTACTGTAGCTGGTTTTTTGAAGCCCTTTGTACTTCTTAAAATAAAGCCCAGAGATCGATTTGCTTCAGCCGAGATTTTATCAATATGATCCGAAAAACGTAGCTTGCTGTCTACTTGGATACCGAGGTCTCGAATACTTGGTACTTCATGTAGTTTTTGTCCGTCAATGAAGTATTCGGATTGCAAAGTGCATCGCTTTCTAACATACTTTGTTGTTATGTTGACATTTTATGGTGTTTAGAAACATTTTGTTCTTTGTGCACCAATCATGAATTTTGTCAATGTCATTCTGAAGGCATTTCACGTCAGAGCTGTTTCTCACTGTCTTGACCAACTTGAGGTCGTCTGCAAAAAGATAAACGTCGCTGTGATTTACAGATCGTATTATGTCATTGATGAAGACATTGAAAAATAGAGGCCCCAGAATAGAGCCCTGAGGTATACCAGAAGACGCAACAAATGGTTGAGATTCTTTTCCATCCATTACTACTCTCGCCCATCGCTCAGAAAGGTAGGAAGCACACCATTTAAGAAGGTTATCAGTTATCCCGAATCTGTGTAATTTTCCAATGAGAATTTTATGGTTAACCTTGTCAAACGCTTTTGAAAAGTCAGTATAGACCGCGTCTACCTGTATGTTTTGATCTACAGTTTCTTTCAATTCGGACATAAAAAGTGTAAGATTTGTATTGGTCGATTTTTGTACATATGAATAAATAACGTTATGCACCAGTGATTCAAATACTTTAGATATTGAAGATAGGATAGAGATTGGGCGGTAATTAGTTATATGGTCTTTCTTTCCGTTTTTGTATATAGGAACTACTCTTGCTTCCTTCCAGACATCTGGGAATGTTCCTGACAGCAGGGATTCTTTGAACAAATATGCGAGGGGAAAGCCTAGCATATTAGCACAATTAACTAAGAATAGTGGATGTATATTATCTGGAAAAAGGCAGAGGGCCTTTAGTGATATCTATAATTTTAAGCTACTTTGCGACTTCTTCAGGTGTGAATTTAAAATGTCCTATGACGTCTAGTGGTTCAGTCCATGATTCTGGATTTTTTAAGTCGTTGTTGATATCGCTAATATCATTTTCATATACCGAAGAGAAATGTATTCCAAACATGTCTGGTATATCGTTCGGATTTTATGATACATTGTAGTTTAGGGTCATAGTGTCTGGATACAACGAATTATTCTTTCTCATGTTTTTAATATGTGTCCAAAATTTTTTCGGATTCTTCATAAGTTCACATTCGAGTACATTGATGTATTTGACGTAACAGTCCTTTATCAGTCTTTTGCAATCATCTCTTAGGTATTCAAATTCTATTTTGTCCAAAGGATTATTGTATTTCTTAATTTTGTTAAAATAATTATTTTTTTGCTTTAGCAGATATATTAAGTGCTGAGAAAACCAGACAGGGTAAGAACAATTTCCAGATTTAGTCATTGGAACGTACTTTTTAATGGTCTTTCGTAATATTTCGTAAAATTTCTTTACCATTTCATTTACGCATATACACGATTTAAATTCATCACTCCATTGTACAGATTCTAAGTATTTATTAATTTCTTTATAATCGGCTTTAAAAAAAATATGTCAACTAGTGAGTGGTATGGTATATCTTTTCGTTTTAACTTATAACAAAATCTCAAGAGGAGGATGTAATTTATCAACATTTCTTACAGGGTGCAAACATTCAGAAACTTGTAGAAGATCTTCATTACATAGTACCAAATCAAGAATTTTATGTTGCTTGTTTGTCACAAAGTTAAATTGTTTGAGGTCATTGAGCATCATAAAGTCTACGAATTTGCAAAGCAGTTCACGGTTTTCATATCCTGAAGGTTTTGTATAATTCAATATTTCGTCATTTTGATTTGATAGCCATGTAATTCCACTCATGTTAAAATCACCTAAAATCAAACTGCATTGGTAATTGGTGCAGGTTTCCAGATTTACATTGACTTTGACAACGAAAATTTTTAGACTGTCATTGGTGATTGGCGGTGGCAGATATACAGCACATAATAAAATTGATGTAGCACTTTTGCCTGGTCGAGCTCCAGCAGTAGTAACTGACACCCAGAGATCCTCACAATTGCTTTCATACTCATTGATTCGCTTAGAACTCAGTTCATTGGATACTGCTATCAGCACCCCCCCTCCTCTTATGGAACTAGTAACTGAAGAAGTTTCGCGGTCCCGCCTGTATACTAAATAACCTTTTTCAAAAATTTCAGCATCAAAACATCCACTATTAAGCCAAGTTTCTGTAAATATATAAATATCATAGTTATTATTTAGCATTTATTGACGTACCTCAGCTGCATTAGAATTCAATCCTCTTACATTCTGATAGTAAATTTTAATGTTATCAGTTGACATACAAATTGGTAAGGATAATTTGTGTATGTATTTAATAATAAATATGTAATTGACCAAGACAAAGATTGACTAAAATTAAACAATTAGCAATACTTAATTATTATACTTAGTAAGAATTACTATTTAGGTTATTAAATTGAGATAAGGATATGGTCTAGGTTAGTTGGGTTAGATCTTCAGCACTTTTAATTAATTTGTATTCTGATGTTTCGGTTTTACGCATGAAAATCCTTCCTGACTTTACCCAGACAAACTTGTAACCAAGCTCCTTTGCTTTATTACGAGACGCTGCGTGGAGGGCTTTTTATGATGGTGAGAGATGTTCAACAACGAATACAGGTTTTTTTGTACCACTGATACCAATGTGAGATGTGTTAAGCTTATCAATTGCGTTGCTTGCTTTTTTATTAAATCTGAGTGTCGCTGCAAGAAAATCGTCTCTAATTCTAGGAGAACTGAATTTTACAATTACGGATCTAGGACGGGGACTTCCACTGTTTATTTTAGCAACTCTTGTGCATAGATGGATGTCCGCCTCGTTCAACTTATAATTTGTTACAGAAGCAAGTTGCTTAGCAATAGTAATTAGGTTCTCAGATTTGTGCTCGGGAATGTTCTGTATTTCTAGATTACTGGCTCGAGCGTGCTGTTCCATGCGAGTGATCCTTGAGTTAAGGTCTGAGACCGTATTCCGTAACGTCCCGTTTAAAACTGTCCAGTAGATCTTTGGTTTGCACTTCAAATTGTTTAAATATATTCGTTTTAAAATTGTCTGATATATTTTGGAGTTCTTCGCGGATAATTTGTCGAACACTCTCTATTGATATTTCTGACGTATTGTTTTGTACTCTTTGTCCTCCTCTTCTACAATTGATATATCTAAATGACTCCGGTGATTGGTGATTTACGGCTGATCGAATTGGTGTGTTGGTATTATCCGATTTTGGCTGCTTACTATGACAACCTGGGCATATCCACTTTGACTTAAATTCCTCCGATAAGTCCTTTAATCCCTTGTTAATGTTGACACAGTTTAAATGAAATTTGAATCTGCAGGAAACACAGTTTAAAATGTTTGATGAAGAAGTCTGGCGTTCACAACATCCAAATTTTGTTTTATTTTGCGACATAATATATTTTATCCGATCAGATTATAAACTTACTAGCACGAAATACGATATTAAACGGAGCTCGGCGTCTGGCAAGTTGACTCGCTCGTTTGAACACAGCACTGCACGGTGAAGATGACTCACGCACGATGACAGACGCGACGGCACAAACAAGTACGCTTATGTATAGTTTTGATTGTACCGACACACGTAATTTAAGTTTGAATTTTAATCACTGATTACGTTTTATTAAATTCGTATATTATACATATGATTTCAACAAAAATTAGATCGTTTCACTGGCTACTCAAAAATATGTAATGTTACACTATTTGACTATTATTTCGGAATTAATTATTTGCAACAAACAGTAATACATGTGAATTGAATGGAGCGCGCGCGGTTATTTTGACCCGATATTCGTTGTTGTTGACCCCGAAAACCATGAAAATGACACCCATGAAGAGAAGTTGGTAAATTTCATAGGCGCCATCTTGGATTTCGATTTTAACCCGATGTCGATTTAATATGGACCTTATATTTAGGGATGAACTTAAAAATCACTAATTCTACAAAAAAATAAGAAACATAATTTTTAGAAAATCTGACTGCTTACAAAATATGTTAAGTATCAAAGACAGTATTGTATAGCTTATACTAAATATTCATGTTCGTACAGCGATCTTTTCGAGTACGAGCTACTGCTTACAACTGACACAGTGTCTACCCACGACGGCGGCCGAGCGCGGACTGACGTTGTTTCGATAGATCTTTCTGTGCAATGCGTACGGAGTGACAAAATAAAATAATAATAATTTACCTCAATACCTCACTTTAAAACTCCTAAAATATATGAATTTTAGACGATTCATTTATATTTTTTTCTGAGATTATTTATAACATATTCATTAATTTATTTCCCGTGTTTTTGAAAATATTATATCTGCATTCCTTACGTAATTTTTAAGAGACAAAATTATGTAAGTAGTAGCAGAAAACTGATCCTGAATGAAGCCCCATTTCGTCAATTTTGTGTGAAGAGGTAACGGATAATCGTATTTACGACATAAAATATCAAAATTTCAAAGCAAAAATTTCCTGCTAATTGGAGATAAAGAAGTAATCTATGTGTGGCAATTTTTGTTTTGTTAGATTTAGTTTCATTTCATCACAAACTCTACCGAAAAATATCTTATTTTTGTCGGATTCGTAAACGCGTCCTTAAAGAGAGTCGTTAAAGTAACGAACTTTACAAAATAGAGTTTCATATTTTTTTTTTTATGGAATAGGAGGACAAACGAGCGTACGGGTCACCTGTTGTTAAGTGATCACCGCCGCCCATACTCTCTTGCAACACCAGAGGAATCACAGGAGCGTTGCCGGCCTTTAAGGAAGGTGTACGCGCTTTTTTTGAAGGTACCCATGTCGTATCGTCCCAGAAACACCGCACAAGGAAGTTCATTCCACAGCTTTGTAGTACGTGGAAGAAAGCTCCTTGTAAACCGCACTGTGGAGGACCGCCACACATCCAGATGGTGAGGATGATATCCTAACTTGTGGCGTGTCGTGCGAAGGTGGAATTCGGCGGCAGGAATTAGGTAAAACAGCTGTTCGGAACACTCCCCGTGATAAATGCGGTAGAAGACACACAATGAAGCGACGTCTCTACGCAACGCCAAGTGATCCAGCCGTTCACAGAGTACTGGGTCCCCGACAATTCGCGCTGCTCTGCGTTGCACGCGGTCAAATGGATCGAGCTGATACTGGGGTGCGCCAGACGAGAGATGACAGCAATACTCCATGTGTGGCCGGACCTGCGCTTTGTACAGCGCTAGAATGTCTTGAAGTATTGCCGTGCTCTATTAATGACGCCCAGTTTCTTTGAAGCCAATTTGGCTTTGCCCTCCAGATGGCCACGGAATTGGCAATCGCTCGAGATTTCGAGACCCAGTATTCCGATACTAGGCGAGGCTTTTAGGGAAGTGTTGTCGAAGAGCGGTGATGCGACAAATGGGGTTTTTTTAGTGGTAAACGCGCAAACTTGAGTCTTCTGGGGGTTAAATTGGACAAGGTTCAAGTTACCCCATTCCGCGACCTTCTCAAGAGAGGACTCGATAGAAGACACAAGTTTCTCCCGGCACACGACGATTTCCCGAGAGAGACGTGCATGGCCCGTGTATACGGCATCACCAGTGCTGTCATCTGCATAGCAATGAATGTTGGAGGTGTCCAACATATCATTGATATGCAGAAGAAACAGCGTAGGAGATAGCACACAGCCTTGGGGCACTCCAGCATTCACGGGCTTCGGGTTCGAGCAATGTCCGTCGACAACGACCTGTATGCTGCGCCCAGTGAGGAAGCTGGAGATCCACTTGCACAAGCTCTCGGGAAGCCCAAATGATGGAAGTTTAGAGAGGAGCGCCTTATGCCATACACGATCAAAGGCCTTCGCTATATCCAGGCTAACTGCCAGGCCTTCCCCCTTGCTTTCAATAGCCGCAGCCCATCTATGTGTTAGGTATACCAGAAGATCACCTGGCGACCGACCATGGCGAAACCCGTATTGTCGGTCGTTGATCAACTGGTGACCCCTCTAGGTATACCAAGAGCTGACGGCTAATTATGCTCTCCATGATTTTGGAGAGCAGGGAGGTAATAGCAATAGGCCTGTAGTTTGCCGGATCCGAACTGTCTCCTTTTTTTTGGATCGGATGGACAAGGGCTGACTTCCATGAGTCAGGGACTAAGCCTTTGGAATAAGAGTGCCGGAATAAACGCGTTAGCACCGGCGTCAACTCAGGGGCACACGTTCTAAGCACGATTGGAGAAATGCCATCCGGCCCGCTCGACTTCCTGACGTCCAACGAAAACAGAGCTCGCCTAACAGTTTTCTGTCTGAACTGTACTTCAGGCATAGAGCTCTGACACCGCGGGATGGTCGGCGGTGTTTTTCCGTTGTCGTCAAGAGTCGAGTTGGAGGCGAAAAGAGCGCACAGGAGATCGGCTTTCTCTTTTGCCGTATGGGCCAGGGTGTCATTCCTCATGTGCAACGGCGGCATGGACGGCTGGCTGAAGTTACCAAGAGCAGCTTTCGACAACGACCAGAACTTGCGTGTTCCGGTCGGGTAACTGGAAAGCTGCTCGCCGATTTTGACGACGTGTTTTGACTTTGCACGGGCGATTTGCCGCTTAAAAAATCTGGAAGCACGGTTGTATTTCCTCTTTAGAACTATGCAGTTCGGATCCTTTGTGCCCAGCGCCGCAACCCAAGTTCGATACGCCTGTTTTTTGCAGTCAGATGCTGCTTTAACTGACGCATCGAACCAGGGCTGTGATCTGCCACCGATCGGTACTACAGAGCTTGGTATAAAAATATCTATGCCCTGTAGTATCACATCGGCTACTGCAACGGCGCAGGCACTAGGATCATCCGAAGGGAAACAAACCCTGCTCCAAGGGTAGGATGCAAAAAAGGAACGCATCCTATCCCAATCTGCTGACTTGTAGTGCCAAACGCGGCGGGTCGCTGGTGGTCTGCGACGTGGGCGTCGTATAGGCACTACACTCCTGACCAGGCAATGGTCGGACGTTCCGAGAGGGGCGTCGACAATGACCTGGTAACCATCGGGATGTGTAGTCAGCAGAAGATCTAATAAAGACGGCATGTGGCTATCCACATCCGGGAGCCGCGTTGGCGACTCAACCAATTGGGACAGATCGTACGCCAATGCAAAATTATGCACAGATCGCCCTGCGTAGTCTGTTGTACGTGATCCAAGCCATTCGGCATTGTGCCCGTTGAAATCACCCAAGACTACGATTTCAGCGGAGGGGATCTGTGCAAGCACGTCGTCAATTTCCGCTTGAACGCAGCCCATGAGATGATCGGTTTCTGCGTTACCACTATGGGACCTGTAGACACACGCATAGATGCGGACGCGGTCCTCTAAATCTACGCGGAGCCAGAGAGTGGACAGGTCCCTACCCTCAAAATTGCCGAGACGGCGACAGCAGATATCCTCCCTAACGTACACACATACCCCGGCATGAGGCAAAAAATTGTGCTCAATTTTGTACCCGGGGTACGTTAAATATGACGTATCGCTAGGTCGAGATATCTGCGTCTCCGTAAGGAAACACAAGGCCGGCTTCGCCGTCTCAAGGTGGTGGTGGACGGCGTTTAAGTTGGAGTGAATTCCCTTGATATTGCAAAAGTCCACGTTGAGTGTGGAGCGGGGTGCCGTATATTTTTAATTTAGATTGTGCTTCCATCGTCACCTTTGTGTTCGGCGGGCGGGTGCGCGTGCGTCACGTGGCGCACGCACAGGTACAGCGCGCTCAGCAGCGGCACGGCCAGCGACGCCGAGCTCTCTGCCTGCACGGCGCGCGCGCACACGACGGCCAGGCGCGCGCGGGCCACCTCGCCCAGCGTCGTGCCCGCGCTGGGGGCAAAGTTACAAGAATACAGTACGGATACCATGTCTCATGGCCATCAATACTGTTTCTATTAAAAATAAACAAAATATTACATTTCAATTTGGAATCTGTCATTTTTATATGATTGCTCATTGAGTTTTCTCATTTTGGCGCCAATACATTGTGCAATCTTTTGCGATATTAATATAGAGAGCGTTGATAAAGAGCACCGAATCGCTGTGATTGCATTACACAAAATAGGTATGAAGCCAAGTGCAATTTTTTAAAACTTTCCATACGCTTAGTATTAGTAAAACGTTAAGATTACCGGGCTATTAATAGGTACAATGAAACATTTTTTTTTTATTTGTTTCAGTATTTATGGATTTTAGGAGTGGTAGTGCCACGGTGGATCCTCACGGACACAACCGAATTGGACCGGCACGCCCGGAGAAATACCGATCCCCACTCGAAAACGACGTGAAATAGCGGCTATGCCGCTGGTTTCGTCCGGTGAGTGGGGTATCCGGAGGCCTAAACCCCCCACCCAATAGACTACTACCGGACGGTACCAGGCTATACAGTCCTGGAGAATCCGTCCCTGGGCGTCCACAAATAGGGTCTTTACTTAATAGTGGTTGCTCAGGCTGCCCCGCGTATTCTGGAGGGGGCAAAGCTGTGCTGGCTCGGGGCAAATAGAGTAGGGGGCTCAAACCACCCTCCTCCACATTCGCTATGAACTTTTTGAACATCACGAGGCTTCGCCCAAATTTAAATGCCGTTCACTTTCACCTGGAGACGGCGAAGCCGGCCCTGCTCTTTTTATCCGAGACCCAGATATCCTCCCTGGCTGATTCATCTAACCTTTCATACCCGGGGTATAATTTGGAACATTCCTTTATACCGCGGGCTAGCGTGTGCGTTTACGCCAGGGAGGACCCGCTAACTATAGCGGGTATATATAAATTTTTTCTTCAACATCAAGGTAATGTTTCAAAAGAAAAACTATTGTATTCAAATACATAAAAATTATCTCACTCACTATTCATTTGATCCAGGAAATTCAGGCACGGGCAGCCCCCGATAGTGATAGGGAAAGGCCACCATAGACAACAAAAGACTAATGGCCGCCTTGCGCAGTTCTCGCTGGTCTATGGCCCCGCACTCTAGCTTAGGCTCGCGCTCACACAGGATACGATCCAAAGCATTGATAAAATCCGGCACTAATACTAGCACTCCGTCCAAGTCAAGTCTGGAAAATTAATATTTATTCAATTAATTTTTGTAGAAACTTTTAAAACTGCTACTACAATATTATAGTAGATCTACAAAAACGACAAAGCACGAGTTTTAGACAAGCTCACTCTAGATTATATTTAAACTTTTCTCTTTTTTCGCGGGGATCTAAGGGAATTTTTTTCGCTTGCTTTAATTATGGATTAAAATTACCTACTTCCATGCTCCTTGCAGTTTGATGTTAACTGCTGTTTTGATGAAGGAGATGATCAAAGAGCTCAAAGGGATCACTTGATGAAAAGCAATGACCGACGCCGACACAAGATGATTCACAGGTTACTAGCCTTTTGTTTAATATTTCATAACTTATTTTATTATTATAAGGCACACCAACTAGCTATTCATAACTAAACACTTAATTTTGTTTAACAATAATATGAAACAATATAACGGGATCATCTTGTCATGCAACCGAGAAATATCGACGACGATCACACCCACCACGCGACCCTTATAACCTATTGTAATCGTACTCGGCGGCGGTGTGTGTGTCCCGCACGCCCCGCTGCAGCGCCGCGTAGCTGCGGGCCAGGTACGGCGCCAGCACCTGCTCGCGGCACAGAGCACCCAGGGCCACCGCGCGACCCTTATATATTGTAATCGTACTCCATTGAATGCCGCAACACACCTGAATATATCCGTGGCGTCGAGTACGACGGCGGCGGCGGTGTGTGTGTCCCGCACGCCCCGCTGCAGCGCCGCGTAGCTGCGGGCCAGGTACGGCGCCAGCACCTGCTCGCGGCACAGAGCACCCAGGGCCACCGCGCGACCCTTATATATTGTAATCGTACTCCATTGAATGCCGCAACACACCTGAATATATCCGTGGCGTCGAGTACGACGGCGGCGGCGGTGTGTGTGTCCCGCACGCCCCGCTGCAGCGCCGCGTAGCTGCGGGCC
Source organism: Leptidea sinapis (assembly GCF_905404315.1). NCBI lineage: Eukaryota > Metazoa > Arthropoda > Insecta > Lepidoptera > Pieridae > Leptidea > Leptidea sinapis. Next base: position 662,614 of record NC_066300.1, on the reverse strand, counting down.
AGGTACGGCGCCAGCACCTGCTCGCGGCACAGAGCACCCAGGGCCACCGCGCGACCCTTATATATTGTAATCGTACTCCATTGAATGCCGCAACACACCTGAATATATCCGTGGCGTCGAGTACGACGGCGGCGGCGGTGTGTGTGTCCCGCACGCCCCGCTGCAGCGCCGCGTAGCTGCGGGCCAGGTACGGCGCCAGCACCTGCTCGCGGCACAGAGCACCCAGGGCCACCGCGCGACCCTTATATATTGCAATCGTACTCCATTGAATGCCGCAACACACCTGAATATATCCGTGGCGTCGAGTACGACGGCGGCGGCGGTGTGTGTGTCCCGCACGCCCCGCTGCAGCGCCGCGTAGCTGCGGGCCAGGTACGGCGCCAGCACCTGCTCGCGGCACGCCTTGGAGCACAGCACGCGGCACAGAGCACCCAGGGCCACCGCGCGACCCTTATATATTGTAATCGTACTCCATTGAATGCCGCAACACACCTGAATATATCCGTGGCGTCGAGTACGACGGCGGCGGCGGTGTGTGTGTCCCGCACGCCCCGCTGCAGCGCCGCGTAGCTGCGGGCCAGGTACGGCGCCAGCACCTGCTCGCGGCACAGAGCACCCAGGGCCACCGCGCGACCCTTATATATTGTAATCGTACTCCATTGAATGCCGCAACACACCTGAATATATCCGTGGCGTCGAGTACGACGGCGGCGGCGGTGTGTGTGTCCCGCACGCCCCGCTGCAGCGCCGCGTAGCTGCGGGCCAGGTACGGCGCCAGCACCTGCTCGCGGCACAGAGCACCCAGGGCCACCGCGCGACCCTTATATATTGTAATCGTACTCCATTGAATGCCGCAACACACCTGAATATATCCGTGGCGTCGAGTACGACGGCGGCGGCGGTGTGTGTGTCCCGCACGCCCCGCTGCAGCGCCGCGTAGCTGCGGGCCAGGTACGGCGCCAGCACCTGCTCGCGGCACAGAGCACCCAGGGCCACCGCGCGACCCTTATATATTGTAATCGTACTCCATTGAATGCCGCAACACACCTGAATATATCCGTGGCGTCGAGTACGACGGCGGCGGCGGTGTGTGTGTCCCGCACGCCCCGCTGCAGCGCCGCGTAGCTGCGGGCCAGGTACGGCGCCAGCACCTGCTCGCGGCACAGAGCACCCAGGGCCACCGCGCGACCCTTATATATTGTAATCGTACTCCATTGAATGCCGCAACACACCTGAATATATCCGTGGCGTCGAGTACGACGGCGGCGGCGGTGTGTGTGTCCCGCACGCCCCGCTGCAGCGCCGCGTAGCTGCGGGCCAGGTACGGCGCCAGCACCTGCTCGCGGCACAGAGCACCCAGGGCCACCGCGCGACCCTTATATATTGTAATCGTACTCCATTGAATGCCGCAACACACCTGAATATATCCGTGGCGTCGAGTACGACGGCGGCGGCGGTGTGTGTGTCCCGCACGCCCCGCTGCAGCGCCGCGTAGCTGCGGGCCAGGTACGGCGCCAGCACCTGCTCGCGGCACAGAGCACCCAGGGCCACCGCGCGACCCTTATATATTGTAATCGTACTCCATTGAATGCCGCAACACACCTGAATATATCCGTGGCGTCGAGTACGACGGCGGCGGCGGTGTGTGTGTCCCGCACGCCCCGCTGCAGCGCCGCGTAGCTGCGGGCCAGGTACGGCGCCAGCACCTGCTCGCGGCACAGAGCACCCAGGGCCACCGCGCGACCCTTATATATTGTAATCGTACTCCATTGAATGCCGCAACACACCTGAATATATCCGTGGCGTCGAGTACGACGGCGGCGGCGGTGTGTGTGTCCCGCACGCCCCGCTGCAGCGCCGCGTAGCTGCGGGCCAGGTACGGCGCCAGCACCTGCTCGCGGCACAGAGCACCCAGGGCCACCGCGCGACCCTTATATATTGTAATCGTACTCCATTGAATGCCGCAACACACCTGAATATATCCGTGGCGTCGAGTACGACGGCGGCGGCGGTGTGTGTGTCCCGCACGCCCCGCTGCAGCGCCGCGGAGCTGCGGGCCAGGTACGGCGCCAGCACCTGCTCGCGGCACAGAGCACCCAGGGCCACCGCGCGACCCTTATATATTGTAATCGTACTCCATTGAATGCCGCAACACACCTGAATATATCCGTGGCGTCGAGTACGACGGCGGCGGCGGTGTGTGTGTCCCGCACGCCCCGCTGCAGCGCCGCGTAGCTGCGGGCCAGGTACGGCGCCAGCACCTGCTCGCGGCACAGAGCACCCAGGGCCACCGCGCGACCCTTATATATTGTAATCGTACTCCATTGAATGCCGCAACACACCTGAATATATCCGTGGCGTCGAGTACGACGGCGGCGGCGGTGTGTGTGTCCCGCACGCCCCGCTGCAGCGCCGCGTAGCTGCGGGCCAGGTACGGCGCCAGCACCTGCTCGCGGCACGCCTTGGAGCACAGCACGCGGCACAGAGCACCCAGGGCCACCGCGCGACCTGCCCGCGCGATCATGTCATACAGCAAGTGAAGACCCGGCACACGTGGTATGGATTGAGATACAAATATATGGCATCAAGGCAAGTATGCTTTGATGTGATTGGTTGATTGATTCCACAATATTCCTAACAATAGTTAGAGGTACTATAGAATGATATGCATAACAGCTCAGGAACAGTGTTAATAATACGAGGGCTACACTAAAAGTATCGGGAATGGAATATTTCCACTGTTCCTGTCATATTAAAATCTTTTTAATTGAAAACGCCTTGATTTTAATAATCGAATACCATTTATTTAAAAAAAGATTCTCGGTCTTGTTACAAGGTCTTTTCAAACTTGGTTAGTCGTTGAGAAAATGGAATTGACTCGAGAAAATTCTAGAGCGTTGATTTATTATGACTTTCGAAGTGGTTTAACACAAAAACCGGATGATTTCTGCATTTGTTGATGAAGCCCCATCCAAAACCACAATTTATCGCTGGTTTTCTGAATTTCAACGTGGACGTGTCAAGCTCAGTGATGATCCCCGTCAAGGTCGTCCAAAAACTGCAGTCACTCACACCGCCCACAGAACAAAAGAGTTTTTAAAGCAAGAAAACATAGAATTATTAAACCATCCACCGTACAGCCCCGACCTAAGCCCTAATGATTTCTATACTTTCCCTAAAATAAAGAATAAATTGCGTGGTCAGAGATTTTCACCTATTTTATGTTTCTTCATGTATGACTACTATTTTGATTTATAAGATTTCTATTTAGATCAATGAATAGAAATGTGCATTTTTTATTCGAAAGTAATGTTTACAATAATGTAATAATAAACATATTATATAATCAGAATGATACCTATGTAATTTTAATATATTTTCAAAACTATTTACTTATTTTGTATATTCATAATACTATCTCGATGTTGTGAGTCAATATTTTTTTAAGCAAAAGTTATCTGAATTCTTTGATGTTTTATTTTATTTTGTTGTTAATTGGAAGCATGTGTTTAGTGAGTAATTTTGCTGTATTTTTTTTAGGTTTCAAAGGTCAGAAATGTATAAATTGCATGTTTAATTATGTTTTCTTCTGTTAGTAAGAAACATAAACTTATCAAAATATTTTATGTAAATGTATCTTTTAAATTAGGTATTGGTTAGTTTATCATATAGTTTTCTACAACAAGTTTTGGTAATGAATAATTTAAAAGTTTCAACAAGTACTCATCTGGAATTGTAACTTTAAATAATTAAATTATTTTTTTTTGTCGGTAAATGAAAACTACTTGTACATAAGTGTTCGTTTTAGAACCTATTTGAATTATTTCAGTAACTATGTTGAAGTATTTTCCTTATTTTTATATCTAACGTAATGATCATATAAATTGAACATATATATATATATATATATATATATATATATATATATATATAAAATACTTTTTTTTTTCTTTTTAGGGGGGAGGTGTAGTGTGTGTAACACCTTTATACACCTATACACACACTCATCTCTCGATCGCAGTCAGACTATAATCATTCCAATACCCGAACCTCCAACATCGCAACCTGAAGAAGCTGTGGACGCCTACAAAACGGCTATTTTGGAGACCCCAACTTCCGAATGGAATGGTTGCTTCAATGATTGGTTCCATCGTATGGAAAAATGTGTCAAATTTCGCGGAGAATACTTCGAAAAGCAATAAATACATTTTTAAATAGTAATGTTGTGTCACTTCCTTGATTCCCGAAATTTGCAGTGCCGCCCTCGTATATAAAATGAAATCATCTTAATTGTACATCAGAAATTGACATCTATAATCGAAAAACTATTTATTTATATCACAGCACCGAAAATGTTAGGCAGGGTCCATATTTAACGAATGAGGGCGAAAGTAAGCTATATAACTGTTTATAACAGTAACTGTTATTTGCACCCTTTATTGCAGATTGATCCCTTTTTCCCGCTTAAAAAGAACTATCCTCTCTATATTATCCCAGGACCACATCCAAGCAACCAAATCTTAATTTCCCTTTACCAAACCCAGCGGTTGCTTCAAACTACAATAGTATTTTATTCCTTTTTTAAAAAGGCTCAAACCTGAAGGCTCATAAAAGAACGAAAGATATAGAGTATGTGTAGCGAGGCGGAAAGAGAAGGGACGCTATTAGCTGGTTGTTGTTCAGCGTCGATTTATCTTTGGGAATGACGCCTTAAAGCACATCGGCGTAAACTTATCAGTTGGTCCACGGTTACATAAATGTCTAATCAACTTGAATGATAAAGTTTTATTTTCAGTATCAGGTACAGTATGTACTCACCAGGTTGGAAGCTCATCATGTTCAACTTGTACGTAGCGTCGGAAAACGAAGGCGGCGGTGGTGTTCCATCTGGCCTCTCTGTAACAACACACACACAACACAGACAATTATAACTTCTGAGTTAATGGCGGGACCTGCTCTTGTATATCTTATGATGCATTCATAATTGTTATTTCCTTGACTTTAATAAATGAAGTGATTTTAATTGGATTTGAGACCACTGCAAGCAGGTACCAACAGAAATACCTATTTTTATAATCGGTAGGACAAACGTGCAAATGGCTTATCTAATGAAAAATAAATACCGATGTCCGCTGACATCTATGTAGCGTCTCTTAAAGGCCGGCAACACTTTTTCTGTCTTCGATGATTTGGGACAGAGTGTGGGTGGCGCCAACCTTCGCTAATCGAAGAGGCACGCGAAGAAGAGGAAAAAGTAATGAAATGAAATGAAATATGTTTTTTTTAAAGTAGGCGGCGGAGTGATCTTTTCCTATCAGGTGACGTGCACTATTTTATCCTCCTCATCAGAGAATTATATAAACTTTAGAACATACTCTCACCCCAGTGGTCTCCTTTCTAGTCTAAAGGTCTTCAGGTTGTATCAGAAATTAAAATATTTACGTTGACTGTTAGTGGCTGGCACGGTTCCGATGAGCGCAGCTTCAAACAGCCAGTCTCCGAACAGGTGCAGGATGGAGTTCACCTTGGGCCGCAGCGGAGTCAACGGCAGCTTCTCACTCTCGCCCACTACACAATAAATACAATTAACTATCATTTTATCATAGCGATACCTCAGTTCTAAAGAGTGCCAATAATCCAGAAAAGAGTTCTCAAACAAAATTCAAAAAACAACTCGAGTTGTTACTTTATGACACTAGAAATAAGGGATTGCTTGTAACTAATTCTAGTAGGCTTCATAAAATCCACAATAGCTTTACGGGTAAATGTTATACACTTTTATAATAAAGTCCCAGTCACTGTTCAGGCATTATCTATGAATAAATTTAAATGTTTTATAAAAAAATGTCTGTGTCGTAAATCCTATTACTCTTATTAGCTGAATATCTAAGTGATCGGACAGCCTGGGACTAGAGTATGATTATTTTATAGCGATAGAAATTACTGTACAATATTGTCATCACGTGTTACTTATGGGTGACTTTAATATTAATCTTCTCGATATAGATGACTCAAAATCTAAAAGATATCTTTTTATGATATCTTTTAGATTTTGAGTTATATTTATTATGATATCTTTTAGTTTGTGAGACTGATTATCTATCTATCCTTTCTTGAAATTTTTAATTTACACCAATATATAACGGAACGACGCATTTCACTGATCATTCTTCCACTTTGATCGATGTTATTTGCAGCTCTTCTAAAGTTTTAAACCCTGCCGTGGATTACGTCCCTACTCTTAGCAATCATGCTTTCATTTCATGCCAGCTTCAAGTAAGTAAGCCAAAACCAATACCTAGATGGATATCTTATAGATCACTTAAAAATATGAATATTGTTGAATTTAATTCTGTTGTTGAAGCCACAAATTGGGAACGTCTTCTCTACATTCATACTGATATGAATCAATTAATTGAGTCTTTTAATTCGTACGTTTTAAACATCTTTGATACATACGCTCCTATGAAAACTTCTTACATTAAAAATCAAGTTATCCATGGATCATAGAAACAATAAAGTCCATGATGACCTTAAGGGACGAAGCACATGCCAAAAGTCGTGTTACAAAGCTCGAATCAGATAAAATTTATTATAAGGAACTAAAAGGTATTGTTAATCGGGCCATGTTTCAAGAAAAAGCCGCTTATTTTAAACATAAGATCAATGATAAATGTAAGGACTCTCGTGATTTATGGAAGAACGTCAAGCGAACTGTTGTTGACTTTAAAGGTAATCACTCTGACTTACCCCCTAGTCTTAGTGATCCTGATCAAATTAATGATCATTTTTTAAATGTCCCAGGCAATGTTGGTGTTAGTATTTCTGATTCTACTTTACTTGGTTGTTTCTCTCCTGCAACCTTCACTTTAAAAACTGTGGATAAATTTGTAGTTTCCAAGATAATTCTAATAATTTCTACCAATGCTCAAGGTGTTGACTGTATTAGTGATATGATCTTGTTGACTTTACCACGTACTTTAGGAATTATTACTGCTATCGTGAATAAGTCCATTAAATCTCGTGTTTTTCCGGACATTTGGAAGGAAGCTTTGGTCAAACCTCTCCCTAAAATTAATCATCCAACTGCACCTAAAGATCTTTGGCCAATAAGTATCATATGTTTTACATCCAAAATTGTTGAAAAGGTAGTCTGCATGCAATTGTCAGAAATTTTATGTAATAATAATATCTTGCCTCAAAAACAATCGGGGTTCCGGGCAGGCCGGAGTACAGCTACTGCACTTTTGGATGTAGTTGATGATATTCTGGCGGGGCAGGATGTGGGGTAGGGAACTCTTCTTGCGTTACTAGACTTCTCGCGCGTTTGAAACTGTAAGCCATCTAATACTTCTTTCCAAGCTAGCTTACTACGGTGTCGACAGTGCCTCATTAAAATGGTTTTCCAGTTACTTAAGTGGGCGTTCTCAACAGGTCGAAATCACTGATTCCTCTGGTCCTAAACATTATTCCAGAGCTTCTTCGGTTACTAGAGGAGTACCGCAAGGCTCAAATCTGGGTCTAATCCTTTTTATTTTGTATTGCACGGATATAACAAGTAGTTTCCGGAACTGTAAATTTCATATTTATGGTGACGACCACCAAGCGTATATTACCTTCAATGCTAACGATACTACAACAGCGGTTGTTAAATTGAACGAAGATCTGGATAGAATTGATTTATGGTCTCACAAAAACGGGTTAGTTTTAAATCTATCTAAATCAAAATTTATGATTTTAGGTTCAAAAACTCAAGTACAAGTTTTGTATAACGTGCGGCAATATTTAAGCGAGGAACTTAGGATTCTGTTAGCCGAGTCCTTAATATTGTCTAAACTTAATTACGCTGACTCTGCTATTGGCGAGTATCTTCTGTCTAAATCTAAAAAAAAATTCAGCAAGTACAGGTGCATGTGCACGCATTCGCTTTAATATCCCTCGTAGAGTCCACATTACCCTTACCTTAATCGCAGTAACCTAATGAACATGAATTAGCGCCGGTGCCTTCATTTTGCCACTTTGCTTTTTAAAATTATCCGTACACCACCTTAATTTTCCACAAATTGGAGTTCTCACGAAGCCAGGTGCGTATGGCTACACGTTTGGTTTGCCCAAAACACCGTACAACTGCATTTCGTGGCAGCTATCGGTATGCTTCCACGAAGTGTTGGAATAATATTCCGCCTCCCATACGGAAGTGCGTTAGTTTAGGGCTATTTAAATTAAAATACAAGGAATATCTTAATAATGTCCAAAAATCAATTTAAAATATTTAAAAAAATTAGTTTGTTTTGTGTGGCAATGGCAAGTTTAAATCAAGTTTAATTGTTTTAATTTGTTGTTAGTTTTAATTTTAGATCCGAGTTTCACTATTTTTTGTGCTTTGTGCTCATAGAGAATTAATAGTTTGTACACCTTCGTGTGACAGGACTGTGCGTTAGTAGCGCTCTCTGGTTTTCCACGGGAGACCAGCGTTGTGGATTCTTTCGAAACCACAACTTTGCTGAGTTGGGGGCCCATTGGCGTCATTAGATCATAATTAGATTAGTATAACTTTAAGAACTATTATGCGAATCTATAATGACGTCAATAAACATTTTTTTCTATTTTTTTTTTTATTTCTAGTATATTAGAAGTGACATCAAAAAGAATTCTTAAGGAATCAATTTTGAGAAAATAAATGCCTTTTATGAAACGTACCTACATATCCTAGACTTATGAAGATATGTTGGAGATAACAACTAAACAGCATTCAATTATCGATTTGTTTCTCTGTGATAATGGTGCAGGTTTATTCGTTTAAGGAAAAATTTCTCAAACTTATTTTAAACTTACTGAATTTCAGAATTGTTACAATTTGGAACTGATGGATCGATGTTATGTCGTTTATTTATAAACGAAATAGGCTTAAATTAGCTTACTAAGAGTTCAAAAATTTATCGGAGTAGAACAGTATGGTGTTCCAAAAAAATATTTAAAAATATAGTTTAAGCGAATTTATTAACGATTCCCATTAATTTGAAGTTTCGATTTAGGAGTAAAACAATAAATTTTTAATTAGATTGTCCAAATTTAAATGTTGCGCATCCAACGTTTCTAAATATAAAAGAATTTATTGTGTCGGTGGGTACTTGATTAATGTATTTTAACCTTTCACGAGTATTGTAGGTAATTATTAAATAAAATAACTAACATGACTTTTCACTAAATTAGGGACTTTTACTTATTTTACTTAACAACAGTAAATAACGCGCCTGGGAAATTATCATTCACAATAACATCAACCGCTGTTCGGTACCTTTCTATGGAAATGTCATTATAACTTGACAGGAAGTACCTATCCAGATATCATTCATTTGTTTTTCCTGATTATTTTCAGAGGCCCTTATATGCCCTTTTATGTTTAAATGTAATAGAGTATTTAAAATTTTATAGATAAACATTACTTGAACTTGATATGTCCCAGGCCTACTACTAGTCTTTTGATATTATTTAGGATAATTTGTATTTAAACAGTTTATTATTTATTATTAAATAATAAATATTGTTCACCAGAATATACAAGGTATCTCAAGTAAGGAATTAGAAATTGAACTGTTTTTGAGCTGCTGTAATATAGATATATTATGTATTACAGAACATTGGCGTAAGAGTCATCAACTCCAGTTTAGTTTTAGAGAACATAAAGTAGTCAGTTCGTTTTGTAGAAGTAGGGCAATACATGGAGGTTCCCCAATTATTATTAATAATAGATTAAAATGTAAAAATAGAAGAGATATTGTTAATCTCTCTATAGAACAACTAATTGAGATAGCTTGTATAGAACTAGAGCAATTTATTATTGTAAGTGTATACCGCCCCCCCACTGCATCATATGAACAATTCCAACATAGAATGGAGGAGGTACTATCAAAATTTAGCAAAACTAGCAAGTCAATTATAGTGTGTGGAGATTTTAATATAAACTTGCTTGAACCTTCGGCCAATTGTACTAGCCTTAAAAATTTATTTCAAAGTTTTAATTTGTTCAATGTATTTTGGGAACCTACTAGAATCATTTCTACAACAGCAACCTGTTTAGATAATATTTTTACAGATGTTACTATTACTAGTAAACTCATAATTTATAATCTTCAGTCCGACCATAGTGGGCAACTTATAAAAGTAAATACAAGATTGGACAATGTCAGACCAAAAAAGGTGACGATTATACCAGTTACGGGTAGCCGTCTTGAGAGGTTTAGAAATAATTTGGTAAATACAATACCATTTTTACACTGTGGCGAAACTGCTAATTTTCACTACAACTTAGTCTTCAATTCCTTCTGTGAGGAATTTGACAGGATTTTTACTCCAGTAACGGTGACAGTAAACAACAAACATAGTTTTAATGATTGGGCAACAATGGGTATCCACAAAAGTCATAAACGCTTATATGACCTTTATTATGAGAAACATTACAATAATAGTGAAGAATTTAAAATATATGTGAAAAAATACTCCAAGCTCTTTAAAATAGTTTGTCATGAAGCGAAAACACGTTTCATTGCAGATAAAATTAAAAACAGTAATAATAAAGTAAAAGCGACTTGGAGTGTAATTAGCAATGAAACTGGTAGATCGAATTGCCGTAACACCTCTATCTGTTTAAATATTAATTCGGTTTTTATAAATTATAAATTCGGAAATAGAAATTGCAAATGAATTTGATAAATACTTCTCCGAAATCCCGATTATCACGACCAAATACCTTAACTCTTCGCCAAAAGCAGCATATGATATGCTTAAATTACACGTACCAGTATCTTCTACTGACTTGAAATTTAAGTATGTTACAGGTAGCGATATAATAAAAATCTTCAAATTAATAAACCTAAAAAATACAAAAGACCTATGGGGCCATTCGACTAATATTGTTAAATACATACTTGACATTATAGCACCAGAATTAGCAATAATATTTAATGAATGCATAGATGAGGGTGTATTCCCTGACCTCATGAAATACAGCAAAGTTATACCTTTGTTTAAATCGGGCAGTTCTTTTGACCCTGCTAATTTCAGACCTATTTCAGTGCTGCATGTTTTTAGTAAAATTTTTGAAAAACTTTTGCTTCAACAGCTACAAATGCATTTTTGTAAATTAATGAACAAAAATCAGTTTGGTTCCACTAGGGGCTTATCAACAATTAATGCGGGTACTAGACTCATTGAGCACATCTTTGACGCCTGGGAAGAGTCACAGGATGCATTGGTCATTTTTTGTGATTTGTCAAAAGCATTTGACTGCGTCCACCATGAAACTTTACTCCTAAAACTAAAGGATTATGGAGTGAAAAATAGAGCCCTAAATCTGTTAAAATCATATTTAAGCGAAAGAGTTCAGATAGTCGATGTAAATGGCAAACGGTCTTCGGGTAAACCTGTGAGAATAGGTGTTCCACAGGGTTCTATTCTCGGTCCTTTCTTGTTTCTTATATATATTAACGATCTACCGTTTGTGGTAGATGATAGCCATGAGATTGTATTGTTTGCTGATGATACTTCACTTATCTTTAAAGTGAAGCGACGTGCGGATATTGATGACGAGGTAAGCAATGCACTCTCAAAGATAGTGCGTTGGTTTGAGACGAATAATCTGCACTTAAACAGTAAAAAAACAAAGTGTTTACGGTTCATTACACCAAACACAGCGGAGGTACAAACCAACGTACTTATAAATGACCAGAGATTGGAACTTGTGGACACTACGGTCTTCTTGGGTATCACGTTAGATAAAAAGCTTCAGTGGGGTTCACATATTACCCATCTAGCAGATAGACTCAGCTCTGCGGCATATGCAGTTAGAAAGATTAGAGAGTACACGAATGTTGCGACCGCTAGATTAGTGTACTTTAGTTATTTTCACAGCATCATGACGTACGGTATATTACTATGGGGTCATGCTGCTGACATTGATATAGTGTTTGCACTGCAAAAGAGAGCTGTTCGTGCTATATATCAGCTTGGTTATAGACAGTCTCTCAAAGAAAAATTTAAAGAAATAAATATTATGACTGTTTATTGTCAGTACATTTATGAAAATTTAATAAATGTTCACAAAAATCGTCAACTTTTTGCTCTTAATAGTGATTTTCATTATTATAACACTAGAAATAAGGGATTGCTTGTAACTAATTCTAGTAGGGTTCATAAGATACATAATAGCTTTAAGGGTAAATGTATACACTTCTACAATAAAGTCCCAGCCACTGTTCAGGCATTATCTATAAATAAATTTAAATGTTTTATAAAAAAATGGCTCTGTCGTAAATCCTATTACTCCACTGCTGAATATCTAAGTGATCGGACAGCCTGGGACTAGATTGTGATTATTTTATAGCGACTGTACAATATTGTATATTTTTATTGAAAAGAGCGCAAAAAAAAAGAATGCTGGGAGAGTTTCTTGCGCCGCTTCTTCTCTTTCAGAGCGCCATTTGTTTCCGAAGCGGTAGTAGTATCTAGTAGTATAAGAAATGACATCAAAAATAATTCTAAAGGAATCAATTTTGAGAAAATAAATGCCTTTTATGCCTTTTAATATTTGGTATTTAAAATGCACTTTCACGATTCATATGTTATATGGATGCAGCACCTTACAAACTAAATTGCTTTGTATATTACAGCCATTGTAAAATACTGTATCGATTAAAGAGTGGCCGTTGAGTTTCTTGTACGTTCTTCTCACGACCTCTACTTTTTCCGAACAACATATAGCAGATTCAGTAATTTAAAAGAAATATTTTTAGTGAACATATAGCAGATTCAGTAATTTAAAAGAAATATTTTTAGTGAACATATAGCAGATTCAGTAATTTAAAAGAAATATTTTTAGTGAACATATAGCAGATTCAGTAATTTAAAAGAAATATTTTTAGTGAACATATAGCAGATTCAGTAATTTAAAAGAAATATTTTTAGTGAACATATAGCAGATTCAGTAATTTAAAAGAAATATTTTTAGTGAACATATAGCAGATTCAGTAATTTAAAAGAAATATTTTTAGTGAACATATAGCAGATTCAGTAATTTAAAAGAAATATTTTTAGTGAACATATAGCAGATTCAGTAATTTAAAAGAAATATTTTTAGTGAACATATAGCAGATTCAGTAATTTAAAAGAAATATTTTTAGTGACGATTCAAAAGCGCTTAATTTTAGCCTAACTGAAGAAAGTTTATTTGACTTTGATTCGTAGTATTGTGTTACCTTGTGAAGATATGGAGTTGGGTGGAGTAGTTGGCACCACGGACCCACGACTGCTGGTTAGCCCCATTAGAGATGCCCGCGGAGTACCTGCCTCACACACAACCATAAAATACCATACCATGCTTGTATTTAAAAATTATCAGTTAGAAGACAACTTAGTTACATGATTAAATGAATTTAATTAATAATTAGCATCTGGATATAGACAAAGCATAATATAACTAAAATATCAACAATAGTCTTCACTTGACACTGTTTCTGAAAAATTTATTAATTTTTCATTTGGATATTTTTAATTAATTTAGCCAATGTAATCACAGTTCCATATATATAGAAGATATAACACGAATAATGCTGAAAAAACTTTCATACGCCTTAGCCATTTCAATGCAGCGGCACTACAATTGCGCTCGTCAACTTGAGACATAAGATGTTAAGTCTCATTTGCCCAGTAATTTCACTAGCTACGATGTCCTTCAGACCGAAACACAATAACGCTTGCACATTACTGCTTCACGGCAGAAATACGCGCCGTTGTGGTCTCCATAATGTAGCCGGCATCCTGTGTAAAGAAGTTTCCCACTGGTGTTACTAAGGCAGAGTTTACTGTTGATATATAATTGGTACCTAGTACTACACTATAATAATTAAATTAAGAAAATTGTCACACTAATTGAAAAAGATTTACCTACGAATGTTAGTGAGATCTAATATCTACTGGTGCATAATCAAATGGAATGTGCTTTGTAACCTAGTGCATTGCATACTATAGAAAACCATACATAATATTATACAAAACTATTTGGCATTATATATAAATACATGTACATAGTTTTAAGCTGTATGGAGCTCTTAAGCTCTTTTGTAGATTAGCATTATAACAACAATATACGGATTTATAAATAATTAGTTACTTAAATGCAGCAGATCTTATTTAAATTAATGAAATGTTGCTAAAAATAAATAAGTTATAGCACTTTTGGTAATTTCACATGTATATACAAAATAACATTACAGTGTTAGTTTTTAAAGTGAGACTTTTAAAGTGTAACCACAGACAAAGTATTTCTTGAAAAATTAAAACATTTTTTTGTGTTTTCTCAACTTGTATTACAGTTATTTGATAATAGGATATGATCTCATAACTTTATAAACAAATGGTGTTTTATTGTTAACAACATCTCCATTAAAATGTCTGCCCATGTCAGTGCAGCCCATACTTCTGTCGGACAGTCTCTCCCGCGGCCGCGCGGCGCTGACCGACTTGGCCAGCCGCCTGTGCGGAGGGGGCGTGGCCTCCCCCCCGCCCCGCTCGTCGTCCCCGCGCCCCTCCCACCAGCGGTCGGGGCCGCGCCCTGTGCACACCTCGTACCCGTATATACCACCACCAAACCAAACCAGGACATGCTTCGTAATATTATTAAAATAATATTACTAAAATGTAAGATCTAACTGCTCTCTATTTATTCGACCGGAAACATCACCCCACAATTTTAATAGAAACCCATGAAAAATTCATACAGAAAAACCGTTGTAAATTTAAATAAAAAACTTTACAAATGATTAAAACGCGTATTGAAAACGTGATCAGGAAAGGTCACGAAACGTCAGGTTTACTAAAATAATAATATAAATGTAACTTTTACGGAAAATAAAATATAAAAACAAAATCACAATTGGACGTACCTAGATCCTATAGAATTCGTGTTAAAAGTTTAATCAATATTACTGTATTCCATACATGTGGGTTGAGCTGCTCAATCATGATGTCATTTAAATAGTGACAGTAGGACTGCCATTTTTTGCCAGTCCGTTAATATGAATCACGTGATCAGTTTTGTGTTCTTAACTCAATTTCGACATGATCGTGGTTTGGAAGGTTTTTCTGGAATTACGTTCAAATATACGCGATAAATCCTTTAAAAAGTGTATTATTTAAATGTGTAACACTCGCGTTAATCAAAGAAAATCCAACCAAACCGTGAACAAATTGTGTTTGTTAGTACAAGTTTCTACTTATAAGAGGAAGAAGAAGTAAGTAAGAAGATATCCACACGTCTGAAAAGGATGGTGAGACTCAGCCTGGCGAACCTCTCCAAGAAAACAGCGATTCACTCGATTGTATAAAACGTGCAGTCATTAATACATTGACCGATGACGGCTATAATCTTGTAAAAAACGGATATAGGTTAAAGCAACTGTTCGCTTTTAAACTTAGCCGGATTATACATCGTCGCCTATCGCTATACTGTAATTAGTACTATTTCAAACTTATGTCAAATGAATGCACGTTTCATATTAAATTAATCTCAATTTTTACTTAGGCAGTCCCGCCTTTTATTACGTAGTATTTACATCCTCTTTGGTGAGACTATGAGAGCTAAAACAACAAAAGATACTAGGTTTTAGACAGATGCATACAGTTTAGGTCAAATCCAATTGTGTAATTTAAATTATTTATTATTTAATTAGCGCTGCTAATTTTGTTGTGGTTTGGAACGTTTGATTTTCAATATATCACATCCTACTTTGAATACAAATATTTGAATGTGACATCTAATACCGAAACAATCAAGATAGCCCACATAAAAATTAAAAGTAAAGATATAAAAGTTATTAAACCATTCTAAAAACACTGTTTCTAAATACCACTCAAAGTGTAAAAATGAGACTGTAGTTGCATATAATTATTTAAAAAGCTGTTAGTACCAATTTATTTCACTATCGATATGAATCATGAATACGGTCAATATTATGGCATCTCGATCCGTGTACGAGTAAATCCACCTCCTACCTCCAAAGTTGTTATGCTATCCGTACTTGCCATCATAATTTTGGCATTTATGATTCTTATCTTTATCGACTGTGATTGTTCTATAAACACAACACGTAGTTAGTACAATATTAATTTACCCAGGAAGGCGTCCACGTGGGCCGCAATGCCCAGCATCGCTCGATGGAAGATGGCGGGCAAGGCCCCTGCAACCGCTCCTGGTGTGTCCTCTGCCCTTATCGAGTACTGTACGGGGAAAAATTCGTATGATGGATGTATACGTCTTAGTCAAGACCGTCGAGCCAAGAGGCGAGTACGAAGATAATTCCGTATTCGTCTTAGCTCGGGTGTAATCAGCATGCGGTGCGAGTGCGGGCGAGAGCGGGCGCTGGGTGAGCGAGGCGGTTGTGTCGCACGCGCATGCTGAGAACACCACGTTCTTATTACGTAATCTATTATAGCTGTGAAGTAAAATAAAAACTTTGTGAAGTGAAATGTTTCTTGCTGATTATTATACCGAGTGTTGTAACACTGTGTTTTACTTGCTGTCTTGTTAAACAACAACAATGGACAACCACGAAGCCTGACCATGTGATCGACTTGCACCGTAATTTATATAATCGGCCAAAAATGGCATAAATTGCCTAAAATAAATGAGTGTTGTCAAATTGAGAGCTACTTTCAATACATCTAATTTTATACAAGGAGTCTGCACAGTAAAATATAAACTAGTACCTGCAGTGAATGCGGCGTGTTGGTGACCAGGTGAGCCTTGCACAGCTCGACAGGGTTCCCGATGGTGTGCAGCACGCGGTACCAGGTCTGCATCACCGCCTCGCCACTCATATCAGCTGGCACCAAGTTCGCATCGTCTTCACCTGGACACAATGAAAGTTATCCATGTTACGTATCAGTACGTTCAGTTTTTGTTTTTTGTTTGTTTAATGTTAGCCTCTTTATAAGTTTAGTTTAAGTCTGTTATATTTATGCGTTGGTATTGTAAAATGAGTTTTATTCGCACATTCACTCATTGCTATACGGTTGAACGTAACTGTGGAATAAGAATTTATTTAAAATTAAAATAACACGAATGAAAAACAATCGATACAGAGAGACAGATTAGAAAGTGAAGTGGAAAACGAGCTTTCCAGACCACATAATCGTTTGATTATATAACGATCGCACGTGTGAAATGGGGGCTTTAACGTTACAGGAGTACCTCCTGTATAGTTTTAAATTAAACATTTTTCTTTCTTTCTTTCGTTAATAAAACTATGTGTGGTAGGTACTCACTGATAGGCATGACGGGGAAGAGCGGCCCGTACATATGTTTCAGAAGCCTCGCGGTCAGACAGAGCGAGACGCGCGTCCATTGCTCGGTGAGCTGCGCGCGGTGCCGCCAGCTGGCGCAGTGCTCGCGCAATGTACGCCACAGCGGCGGCGACGGGAAGCATCTGTAATGTCATAGTGCACTAAATCACACTACTATCCTATTGGCTATTCTACAGCAGTTGTGGTCAAAATACGCCTCATGATTATCTAGACCCCATTGCATCTCTTATTTCAATGGCACAATAATTCAGCAACAAAAGTTGATGATATAGTTCTCGAGTATGCTTGGGATAAAGAAGATGGATATCAAATAAAAAGTAATAAAAAAAGCAACAAGCAGCAGAACAAAAATTTTAGACGCACTGATTGAGGCTGGAGGTATACCTCGCGTCACTGATAATGGATGGTTGGCAGACAAACTATTGAAGAAAATGGAGAAGGCCTTCACCCAATTAGGTTTACTTATATATATCAAAAATTAAAGTGTTAACAATACTTACAACTAGACAATGAGATGAAACCTACTAACATTACTAACTTTTGTGTAAACTATTTATTATAATAGGGGTTTAAGTATGAAACTTTCGTTTTATTTTAATAGGTACTTCGAATTGACATAGAACTTTCATGGTGTGAGATTTTTGAGTGGAACTTTTTTAATATGGTACCATCGACTTGCAGTTGTTTTTTTTTATTCAGCTTTAGACAAGATGGATACTTCGAAAATTCGAATGATTTTTGAATACGGGTTCGCGGAACTAACACTGTAGAAACAGCTCGCAATATCAATGTTGAGTTTGGAGAGGGGACTGCTAATAAACGCACCGTGCGATTTTGGTTTAAACACTCGTTGGCGTTCGTGATGGAAACTTGGATTTGAAGAACGAACCAAGTGAAAGACCGCTCACACAGGTGAATAGCAATGAATTGAAAGAGATGGTGGAAGCCGATCCGAGCCAAACTACCCAGGAATTAGCGGCATGGTTTAACGTTACTTACCAACAATATTGACTCATTTGCGTCAAATCAATAAAATATAATACGAAAAATGGGTGTCTCATTATTTGACTGATCTGCAGAAAGAAACGCATATTGAAACTTGTGTTGCGTTGATGAATCGAAAAAAAAATGAAGGAATATTGGATCGAATTGTGACATGGAAAGAAAAGTGGATTCATTACGATAACCGTAAGCAAAATAAGAAAAATAACCGTAAGAAAAATGCAATTTCTGACCCCAGGTCAAACGCCGCAACAGTGTTCTAAAGCAAAGCATACCAATAAAAAGGTAACGGTAACTGTTTGGTGGTCTCAGTATGGTGTTATTATTAGACTATAGCTTTCTCTGATCTGGTCAAACAAATACTACTTCTTGGGAGGCAGTACATAATGCTTTCACACAGTTTGTCGAATCTAGATCACCACAGCTAGATATAGACGATCTAGACCTTCCTATTAGATGGAAGCAATGTTTTTTTTCAATTTCATACTTTACCCCCTAATATATTGTGAACTTGTAGATGTGGCTAATTTTAAACGGCTTATTATAGTTACTGTTTGGCTATAGTACAGCTTCATTGCGTGTACGTAATCAAGCTGGGCGTGGGCATTTCTAATTCAAATTCAAATATTTTTATTCAAAATAGGATGTGACATCACTTATTGAAAGTCAAAAACTACCACCCATTCCAAAATAAATGCCTCAGACCTGAGAAGAATGGGCGCAACAAACTCAGTTAATAACTTAGGTAATATTGTACAATTAAACTTATTATTTAATAGCCTGAGGGCTGTCACTCCATTCCCAATCTGTGGTATCATTAAGAAAGTCATTTATATTATAGTAACCTTTTTTAACAATTCTTTTGAATAACGTAATACTTTCGTTTTGTTTTGACAGTTTCTGGTAAATTCACTTATTTGCCTATGAACATACATGACATTATCAAGAATATATTGAGAAGCAGCAGTCAAGATGCAAGCAGCAAAATTCAAAGAAATTAATTCTTTGAATTTTGCTCTCAATGATTCTTTAGGACCTAGGTTCTAAATAGCGCGAAAAGCCCGCTTCTGCAGCACAAATATTGTATTAATATCGGCAACGTTGCCCCATAGCAGTATACCATAGGATATAATACTATTGAAATAACTAAAGTATACTAGTCGCGCCGTATCTATGTCAGTTAATTGTTTAATCTTTTTAACCGCGTATGCTGCAGAACTAAGTCTGTTGTCGCCAATCCTTCAATATGGGGGCCCCATTGTAATTTGGAATCTAGAGTTATGCCAAGAAATATAGCAGATTCCACCGGTTCTATCACCTTTCGGTTTAACAAAACATTTGCATCTATATTTTTGACATTTGGTACGGTAAATTTAATGTATTTAGTTTTCTTGCTATTTAACAATAGGTTATTAGCGCTAAACCAGTACACGATGTCTGATAGAATATCGTTCACTTCGTCATACATAGCTCGGTATCTTTTCACTTTGAAAATCAGTGAAGTGTCATCCGCAAACAATACTACCTTATGTGTTTTCTCTATAAGATTAGGAAGATCATTTATATAGATAAGGAAGAGGAACGGTCCAAGAATAGACCTTTGTGGTACCCCCATACTGAGGGGAGTCCCAGGAGATCTCCTGCCATTCACGTCGACACTCTGAATCTATTGTTTAGATATGAAGTCAGAAGATAGAGCTTCCTGACCAGCGTTGAATGTTGAACACAATCAAAAGCCTTAGATAAATCACAGAAGATGCAAAGTGCATTCTGCGATTCCTCCCAGGCATCAAAAATATTCTTGATTAGTTTAACACCTGCATCCGTTGTTGATCGTCCCCTAGTAAAGCCAAATTGTTTCAAATGAAGTAACTTATGAGAGTTAAAGTAAGTAAGCATTTGGCTTAAAATTATTTTTTCAAAAATTTTACTAAGGGTCGGCAAAACCGACACAGGACGATAGTTATTCGGATCAGAAGAGCATCCCGACTTAAATATTGATGTAATTTTACTATGTTTCAGAAGGTCAGGAAACACGCCACGATTAATACAATTATTAAAGACTTTTGCGAGATATAGAAATGCCCCATATATCAGCAGTTTCAGGTCGAGAGACTTAATAATTAAATAATAATAAATGGCCGGAAACTCTACCTCATGGTTTTAAAATTAAAAATTTTATTTTTTATAATTGCAAATAAAATGGTCGCTAAAAACCTTTATTTATGTACGGTGTGGCCTAGTATTATTTTTGATACAGTAGTAGTCGGCCGTGAATGTACTCAATAGCTCTTGTTTTTACGTATTAATTTATATTTTTTTTGAGTATTTGTAGTTTGAGTATTATTGCTGCATCCCTTTACATATATTGTAACTGAAATGATTTGTGAGTGATTGCCACAAAGAGTTTCTTGCCACTTCTTATTAAAGCTCAACCCTCAAAGGAGGTGGATATAAAAAGAAAAGTCATTTCCTTGACCTGCCTGAATAAGGTGATTTTGATTTGATTACCCTAAAGGATTGAGCTTTTGATTACTGTTAGTAAAATATAATATTAATTACAAGTTTAAGCAGAATTGTCAAATTGTAAGTAGTTTATTGTTGTTTGCCGAGTTCTCGTAACAGGTTTCATCATGCTCGCTTAAATGTCACTGCTTGTGGCGGCGACATGGGATGGGTCGTCCCCTTCCATAAAATTTGGTTGAGGGAGGCGATGCGTCATGCTCGTGAACGGGCGCTGCTTGTGGTGGCGGGATGATCCTGTTGCCGGACACTCGGTTTCAGATTCTTAAAAGTATTTGTGTATATGTATGGATATATACATGTTGATTTATTTATAATCGCTTATAAAATGCTGATGATGCAGCTACTGTACTCAATAACTTTTGTATTAATTTACATTTACTTTTTTGACTTACTCGTGTAAGACATTGACTATTTGACGTTTGAGTGTATTTAGTAGACATTTTACATTTTACATATTATATTGTAATTGAAATTATCTGTAAATCTTGATATAAAAGAGTGGCAATGAGTTTCTTGCTACTTCTTTTCATTAGCTCAACCCTTTACGAAGTAGTGGTAGATTCTATAAGAAAAATATTTTATTTTTTTTTGACATTCATAAGTGTCATTTTCGTGACCTACTTGAATAAACTGATTTTGATTTGATTTGATTAATTGGTGTAATTTTACTATGTTTCAGAAGTTCAGGAAACACGCCACGATTAATACAATTATTAAAGACTATTGCAAGATATGGTGCCAATTGTACAAGTATATCTATGACATCAATTGCTGAACAGAAATGCCCCATATATCAGCAGTTTTTTTCATGTCGAGAGACTTAATAATTTAATAATTATATAATATTAATTTGTTTTCTATGGAACCTAATTTTAAATCATTTTATTTAAAAATGTATTTTCAAAATTTGTGAGTAATATTTTTATTACATATGAATGTTTATCGTCATTCTAGTTCTTATAGAGTATGAGTATCGTCGTGGTGCCAACGCGGCACTGTGATGTTCTGTAAATGATTGAAGCGCGCGTAACCTGTGAGACGCCAGAATCCACACTTCAAAGAGTACACACAGCACCCTCTCACACAGCTGCTCGGCCGGGCCGCTGAGAGGCGCGGGCGGGCCCAGCAGCGCCGATGCCGCCGCCAGCAGCAACAGCAGCAGCGCGCGCCACTCGCGCGGGGCCAGCGCCGCGCCGCCCGCCAGCGAGCGAGCCAGGCGCAGCACGCGGTGGCACAGAACGGCCTGCTTGCTGATCAGGTCGGCGCCTGGGTATCATATCACTTATTGAAATTCAACAACTACCACCCGTTCCAAAAATAACCTCAGACCCGAGAAGAACAGATGCGGGTTTTATTTGAAGCGAAACTTCTTTGGGCGCATTAGGGTAATTAAAGTAAGACCGTCACGAAAATGTGGGACGTTTTTCTTCAAGAAGAGGAGGAGGCCGCCGCGCAAAATTATCATTTCAACATTATGGATATCGTATCCGTGGTTGTGGAGGATGCAGAGATCGAATTTGGGATCATAAGTGTCTATATGTGCCAATAAAGTGTCACGAAAATGTGGGACGTTTTTATCCAAGAGGGAGATTGAGACCGATTGAGATAGAGTAAGAAAGGGCGAAAGTAGCATAAAGCACATGGCACCGCTAGTAAATAGAACAACTTCGATATTAGCGTTGTATCGTGCAGGTTTAGCGCGCAACCGCGAGGAGGTAGAACATCTTCCCTACTAGAGTTATATCGTAGAGGTTCAGCGAGAGTTCAGCGTTCAAGAGATTTAAAAAAAAATTCAAAGAAGTTTCACTTCTGAAATGTGTACTTTTTTTATAAAAATACGGTTACAATGTAAAATCGTACAATACAATAATTCAGACATAAAAATGGGGAAACAAACATTGAGAAGGAAACTTTTCAATGTAGAATTATTGTGCAGAAAAATAATTTCGACGCCATCATACAACATTCAACGAGTGAAAAAAACATTAAAAGGTTAGACACTTAGATCATTTATACTTCTAGACGTCTATCTGGATAGACTGTGACAGTTTTGAAAAGGTCGATAAAATTGAGGTTGGCAGTTAACCTCTACTTTGAGTAATTAGTTAAGTATTATATTCTAAGTCTTAAACGATGAATATGTAACTGCAGTAAGCTTACCCAATTCCGTTTGATAGATGAATGCGAGTGCTTGAAACAATATTTTTTATTTAAGTATGTAGGTACAACTGCTCATCTAAAACATTTCAACTGCACTAACTTTATCTTACAATATTTATAGAATTTCATTTATGTTCTATATTCATATACAACTTCAACCTGTATAGGTAATTTACTGACTGCCAGTAGTCTCGACTATGGTTATTTTGTTATGGTTGTGGTAAAATAATCCCAATTTGCAGATATAAAAATAATAATATATCACAATGTCTCATAACAAACATATTATGACATCGATTTAGATGGGTAACATCGTAAATTAATTAAATCATTATAGATTTTATTACATGGCGCAAGTTACGCCCCTTTTAAATGAATCTAAAATTATTCCACAATATCAGTTTATGGCATTGTAGTGAGATAAGCAAATATAATAATATAAATAAGGTCTGCCCGTTGTCAGTAACTAGGATTAGATTCGATGCGTGAGTTTGACTCGCACACGAAGGGGTCCGTACTCTGTAAACGGTACAACACTATGATCTTTAAAAATGCATATGGGATTCGCCATCTCTATTTAGGTTATTATTTTTTTGTTTAGCAACATTAGTACAACACTGCCAAATCAGGTATCTATCTATTGTGGTTTATAAGATACAACATCGCTGGCAGAGAGAAAGTCAAACGTTAGCTTTTATAGTTAAAAGTTTTCTTTTGTTATACTTAAAGGGTAACCAATGCCTTTGAGTACCTACGGGATCCTAAAACATCGCTAAAAGCAACGTGATTGTAAAACAAATCTACGTCACACAAGTGCACCAAAAAGCGAAATAAATGCAGCAATTTATACCGGAAATACTAATATAGAGTTCAAGGATTCAAAAATCAAGTTTGTTTGGTAATCTGGAGTCCAGAGCAGAGAACAATAATGTTAAGGAACTATGGTATATTTATCAGTACTCCGTAAACACCGAAGATCCCAAAAGGTACAAGATAATTATTTAATGCTAATGGTTGTGTAAATAAAATAAAAAGCCTTTTATTTCTTGCTTCACATTATAAAGTTTTACAATAAAAAAATAATAAAGTAGTGTATATGCATTATCTAACAATTAATTAATTTTAGTTAGAATTTTAGTAAAGATTTAATAATAATGTAATAAGAAAAATGTGGTTGCAAGAACCCCTCTCAACGGAAGGTGAAGGCCTCCTCCAGAGTTGACCAGTGTTCTCTATCTTTTGCAGTTCGTATCCAGTTGGTACCCGCTGTTTTTACAATGTCGTCCACCCAGCGCGCGATTGGTCTACCTCTTTTTGTATAGCCAAAGGGTCCTAGCCATGATGTTGTCTTTATGGTCCATCTATGGTCAGTTAGTCTGGCTATGTCCAGCCCAGCTCCATTTTAGTTTCTGTAAGTAACTGAGTGCGTCGATGGCTTTGGTTTTCTGTCTTATGATAGTATGTCGAATTTTTTGTATCTTCTTGATTTTCAGAATGCTTCTCTCCATACTTCTTTGACTGGTTATGATCTTATTTTTTAGTTTCCTCGTGAACTTCCAAGTTTGGCAGGCGTAGGTTAGTAGGAGTAGGCAGATGTTCATTACTCTACTTTTCAGCTTTATGGACATGTCACTTTTTAGGATTTCTTTTAGATTCCAAAACTTCTTCCACGTGATGTTGACCCTCCTCTCTACTTCATGTTCATTATTTCGTTGATTAAAAGAGATTTGTTTTCCAAGGTATATGTAGGTATCAGCATAAGTTAGCGGTTGATTTTGGAGATAAATAGTTATTTTAGTGTGGTTCGTCATGACATTTGTTTTTTCTAAATTGATTTCCAAGCCTACTTTTTGGCTTTCTATGTGTAGAGAGTTTATCATCTTTTGTAGTTGAGTTGTGCTCTCTGATAGCAGGACTATATCATCCGCAAATCTGAGATGGTTCAGGTAACATCCATTTATGTTTATGCCTACTTTCTCCCAGTTTAGTTTGCGGATGATGATTTCTAGCACCGCTATGAAAATTGTTGGAAAGATTGGGTCTCCTTGTCTGACACCTCTATTTATTTTTATTGGTGGCCTCTAACTTCACTATGCTGGTGCTATTGTCGTAAATATTTTTTAGGACTTGTATGTATTTCAATTCCACAATTCTTGTGATATTAGAGCTTCCCAGATTGCGGGGTGGAGTAGAGTGTCGAAGGCTTTTTGATAGTCAATAAAAACTATATAGAGTGATCTGTTAAACTCTTGATATTTTTCTATAATCATCTCTAGCGTGTGAATATGATCGACTATGAAAAAACCTCGTCGGAAGCCCGCCTGTCCAATCGGTTGGAATTTTTCTGTGGTTTCTTTTCTCAATTATTGAGGAGAAAAGTTTGTATAGTGATGGTAGCAGGCATATCGGCCTATAATTGCTAATGTTGTCTGGATCTCCTTTTTTGTAGAGCAAAATTATTTCTGATTCTAGCCATTGCCGTGGATTGTTCTTACAGGACAGTATCAAATTGAACAGTCGGGTAAGAGGTCTAACTAATCATATCAGGCCCGGGGCTTTTATCTGTTTTCAGTGCTTTAATTCCCTTGGCTACTTCTTCTTCGGTGATGGTAGCTTTCGCCGTTTCTCTTTACTACTACTCGGTAATTGATAAACTGATTGATTCGGTGAGCTATACAGGTTTTTGTTGCTATTTTTAGTATTTCCGTTCTATTTTGTGTATTTTTAGTTTGGTTTCTCAGCTCTCCAATCCATGATTTATGAGTTGCCAATCACTTGTATGCTTTCTTTACGCTACCTGTGGTCTGAAAACGTTTTTCAATGGTTTGTGATCGGTGTATCTTGTAGTCTTGGTTAATTCGTTTACTTATAAGCTTATAAGAGCTTTTAAATCATTTTTCGTAGCTCTTGATTTCGGTTTAATCTTATGTATTTCTTGTCTTCTACTGATTAATGCCTTTGTGCGTGCATAATTTGTTTTTTTTCCTGGGTTTGTGATCGTTGTTATCTCTTGGACTCTTCTCAAGCTGATGTCTATCGTGTTAGTTATTTTATCATAGCAATTTTGGACGGTATCTCCATCATCCCAATCATCTAGCAAGTTTGCTGAGCAGCTGTTCAATGATTCAATGGAGGTTTGCGCATGTTTCTCGTTCTTTATCTGGGGTTTGGGGCATTGGCCAAACTTGCTACGACCTTTTGACTTTGAAAGTGGCCCTAACAGGTCTGTGATCTGAAGGATATGTGGTATTCAAGACCTGTATATTGTCTACGTTTCTGGATAAGTTTGTTAGAATATAGTCTATTTCGTTTCTTGTAATTCCGTTAGGTGTTTTCGAAGTCCATCTGTGTTTGTTTATTTTTGAAAATGGTGTTCATGATGACCAGATTATTCTCGAACGCAAAGTCTATAAGGCTGTTTCCTCTTCGGTTTCTATTGCCGTAGCCGTAGTATCCAGTGATGGATTCGCTAGGTATGGGTTGACCAATTTGGGCATTGAAGTCGCCCATGACTATTATTTTGTTTCCTGAGATTTTTATAGCTAATAATGCTTGTGTAAAGTGTTCAAAATTCTGTAACCATAATAATCTAACGTCCTAGGAACACCAGGTAATAGGTGGTAGTAAGTTCTGTAGAAGAATGCCTCACATCCAGATTTGAGGATAATTTTTGTATGGAAGAGGAGAAAAAATGAGTGTACCCGTCACTTGATTGTGAATCATAAAATGACTACTGCCAGCCATCTCTTGCATCACCGGAGGAATCACAAAAGCATTGCCTGTCTTTTAGGTTTGGACACGCGCTTTTTGGAGATACTGATATCGTATCGACCTCGAAACACCGCGCAAGGAGGCTCAGAAAGTTTCTTGAAACCCGCACTGAGGAAAAACGATAAACCTCCAGATGGTGAAGATGATTTGTGGCGTATGGTGCGAAGTTGGGATCTGGTAAAATAGATCAAGGAACATTCCAGGTCATAAAGTGACGTCGACATCAAGCTATCAAGCCACTCACAGAGTATTAGATCGCCGATAATTAGAGCAGCTCTACTCTTCAAATAATTCGAGCTGACACTGGAGTTCGACAGACCAGACATGAATGTAAATATGTGCCAATGTTTCAAATCAAACTGTCATTGTTAGTGTCGCATAGGCTGTTGCCTCTCCTCTGAGGGGTAGCGAACCGATCCCGCCCGCCACAAACCAATGTGACTTCCATTTTCCGAATTCATATGCACGTTTATTTGATGCTCTTGTTGTGAATGAAAACATTGTGTCCTAGATAACACAAATGTGAAGAATTTCAAAGGTTGCGTTTTAAGTGGAACATATTGCACTGGGCTTAAAAGGGCTTGACACCAATTCAAAATAAGCACACAGTAGAAGTTGAGTTGCGGAAAATAGACTGTGCATACATAGACCTTTAACCGGTCACTGCAGCAAATATGCGTATGGCTTTTCATATTTTTTGAGGCGGGAGAACACATGTAGGTTATCAGATGGTATGTGAATACTTTTGAAGCCATCATAGTTTTGAACATGAATCCCCGGAAAAATAATCACACATGTATATTCATTTGAGAACTCTGTCATGACATTGGAAGTAAAATTAAATATCTAGAATCTTAAAAAATTTCAAATCACATTAAAAATACCTTTGAAATTAATAGTAGTGAAATTTTTTATATACAGCTTCAAAACTTACTCTCGTTGTGGCGAGGGATGAACAAATTATGCAAATGGTTGAGTATCCGGGTGGCATAGCGTTCTGGTGCTGCAGCCAAAGGAGCAGGGACAGCAGGAGGTGGTGGCTGTGCTGGAGGGACGGGTGGCAGAAGAGCAGAGAGCCATGAGCAACATATGCGCACACAGTCCCTCACTGCTTCATGTTCTGAGAGGGGTAGAGATAAACCATACCGAATTACTTCTAACACCCATTCAACCTAAAACAAAATGGACACTATTTTAGTTTTTTTGTTAATTTTAGCAATCTACAATTATTCTACAAGACCAACAGGCAGACACTTATATCTCAAGATGAAGTGGCTCTTGGTTCAATTGGAAGAACAACATTCAAGAAATAAATTTCAATGGGGAACATCAATTTAACTTGTAAATTAAGTTATTAAAACTTTCATGAGACATTATTAACTTTATTTATTTATATCGGGTTTACTCATGGTTCATCAGTGTAAGTATAGACTAGTTTCATACCATTAGGAGGTACCTGATCAGTGTGTGTACTGGGTTTGCGATAACTTCCAGTGTCATATTGTGAATTTGCGCATGTTTGTGCGATCCCTAATTTCTTAAGTGAGAATTTACACACATTTGGCAGGTGTCTAACTGCCAAATTGAGCACCTGTTATGCCAATTGTGCCAAATTGTGTTTATTTTGTACATATTTTTAAGTTGATTAGAATTTGATGAAAGCGGAAAAAAAATCTTATCTGGACCAAAGTCACAAAATATTTTACTGTTATCACTCCCTGATAAGTGCAATAGACATGGCTAACTCACCAAATTGTTTTGTACTAACTCATAAAATTAGCAGCTCACCATACCAATGCACTGAGTAAAATCAAAATTGTAACATGACACTGTTAAAATATTAAGCAGTTTAAGTTGCTACCATAATGCATGCCAGGTGTACAGTACTGTAGCTCAGTAATGAGTGCATGAGGCTGATCAGTGCAGCAGTGATTATACAATCATAAAATGGGGCAGGAGGCATCAATGAACATCAAATGATCATTGTTCATACATTAATGACTTGTAGGTACTATATAATTAATATTATAATAACTTAAACTTTAAGCAAATTATGTTTGAAATGTTTAACACACTGTTCAAATATAATAAACTTCTAATTGAAGAAATATTGCTTATAAAATCAGTGTAAACTTTTGTAATTAAAGTTTTCATATAGACAATAAATAAATAAAGCACAGAATTATTGAGAGTGACTCAGTGAAGCCCCAACACACATGTCAAGGAAGTGTGTCAAGAAGTAGGCAACATAAATTAAGATGGCAGAATGAGTGGCCCAGTGCCATGCTACACATGTCTAATGTGCAAGCTTTCAAAAATATATGATGTTTTGCAAGTGGTAAAAAGGTTTTGTAAAGATTTTATTTCATACATATTATAGGCATCTGTAAGATTGTCTACCTCAGTATCAGTATTCAATGGGCTTGGTTGATGTGAAGCGAGTTGCCTCACAACAGCCAAAACTACATCTCTTCCTCCAACTGCTCCCAGTACACCACTCCCTCCTCCTTCCAATGGTAACGAGCTCCATTCCGAATACATTCCGTCACTCTCCCTATGCTGTAACACATTAAATTTAATTAAAGTTGTTAAGCATGCTGAAACCTGTAATATTACTTCTAATGATCTTACTATACATACATTCCTATTGATTCTATTGAAAAGCTCCACATTCATAGAAATAATTGTGTTGGTTTTAAGTGAATATAACGGTATCGTTTCAACTTTCACACCGGTGGCAAAGCGCTGTTTCAAGAACTATTATGCTTCTCTCATAATTCTTTGGATTTTAAGCAAAGAAAATCAAAAGCAAAAAATGTATGCATTAGTGAGTTATCAAATTCAACAATTATAATAATTTGGGATCTTGGAAACGTATTAACGTAACATAAACACTAAACATTGCTTAGGGGTTTAATTCTCTTTGACATAAACTCTAAAGCAATTGAATTTAATGTCAGGACATTTGACATCTGTTGTCAAAATCAGCTGTACAGTCCGTTCACAGTTATTTTTACCTCTGACAGAAGTCATTATTTATTTATTTATTTATTTATTTATTTAAGGAAAACCAACAGCTAATACAATTTCTTTAGAAACTTAAATAGTAACAGATAGCCAATTACAGGTTTTCACTAATAGAAGTAATATAAAATATGTACGTGAACACTATTTTTCGGCTCAAATTCATGACAATAAAGATTCTTTTAAACAGATAACAAAAAACAATACTTAATTAAAAAAGTTGAGGGTTATGCACTGCTTTGCCTTGGAAATGCTTGTAGCAAATATGTCAATATCTAATAATCTACTAACATCATTCACTGTTTTACACGCTCGCACCATATATGAGTTTTGCCTATATTTACTACTAACAGCAGGAACACAAAGTGGAGGGCTATATCTAAGAGTTTTTTGAGGTACATTAAAATTAACTTTATGCAGCAGATCTGGGCAATCGACATGATTGCTTATAATTTTTAACATAAATAAAAAGTCAGTTATATTTCGCCGTTCTTTCAGTGGTAAGAAGTGAAACTTTTTACACAAATCAACATAGCTATTAGAATCGTAAGGTACCTTAAATCTAAAACAAAGATATCTTAAAAATCGCCTCTGAACACTTTCTAGACGGTCAACATACGTACTATATGTAGGATTCCAAATTTGTGAAGCATATTCCAGATTACTTCTAACAAAAGTACAATATAGTATCTTAATAGTCTTAATATTATTAAAATTCTTTGAAATTCGCTTAATAAAACCTAATGCCTTTGAAGCCTTGTTAACTATCTTATCAATGTGATCATTGAATAGCAACTTAGAGTCATGGTAAACGCCGAGATCCCTCGTACGATTGCATCTAGAGAGCACCTGACCTCTTAATGTGTAATTTGTTTGTAGGATGTTAATCTTACGGGTATATGTGACTACTGAACATTTTAATGTATTAAGTTCTAGTTTATTAGTAAGACAATACTAGTCTAGGCGGTTGAGATCCTCTTGAAGGGCAATCATGTCAAGGATTGATGTTATTGAAGAGAATATTTTCATATCATCAGCGAAGGAAAGTAAATTGGAAGACTTAAAACAGGAATCTATATCACCTACATAGATAATAAAAAGAAGTGGACCAAGTAGTGATCCCTGGGGAACACCACTAGGAACTGGAACCCAACTAGAAATGTAGTTATTTAGTACAACAGCTTGTGAACGATTATCTATGTATGACGAGAACCACCGTAACAAGTCACCCCGTATTCCCGACTGAGATAGCTTACATATTAATGTATTGTGGTCGATTTTATCAAACGCCTTACTATAGTCGGTGTAGATTACATCGACTTGCATACCATTATCCATAGCGTCAGTAATAAAATTGTTGAGAAGTAAAAGATTAGAAACAGTAGATCTACCTTTCAGAAATCCATGTTGGAAGGGACTAAAGGTGTTTTTTAAGTTAGCATACAATTGCTTATATATGACCCTCTCAAAGACTTTAGCAATAATGCAAAGTTTTCAAATTGGTCTATAATTCGTTATTTCAGATCGAGACCCTTTCTTATGTACTGGTGTAATAAATGCCGATTTCCATAACTTAGGGACAAAGCCAGTAGAAAGTGATTTACTGAAAAGCATGGAGATAGGAAGAACAATAGTGGAAGAGCATTTTCTAAGAAAAAATGACGAAATGTTATCAGGGCCTGGAGATTTTGTTATATCTAGCCTATCAAGTAATAATTTTATTTCATACACATTAATATCAATATTTTGAATATCAGAATTAATATTTAAATCAGAACTAAGAGTTAAGTCACCGTTATCTGAAGAATAAGAGGATATGCTTCTATTGTTATGTGTCGTGGGGTTAAGAAATGTTGTTTGAAAGTATGTTGAGAACGCATTACAGATAGTTTCTCCACTGGTTAAGCTATTATTATTGTATGTCATTAGACTAGGCATACAATGAGATTGTGACCTACTTTTCACAAACTTCCAAAAATGTTTTGGATTTTTTATAATTGAATCCTCAGTTAATTTCATATACTGTTCATAGCAAATAGATTCTAATTGGTTAACTTTATTACGTAATAAATTATATGTAAAATAGTCCGATTTGTTACCGTAGTTCTTAAATTTTTATGGTATTTACTTTTCTCCTTAATCGCTTTTATCAGAGCTGAGTTATACCAAACTGGATACGAATAGTTCCGTGCACGTTTTATTGGTATATACTGATTTTGAAGGGCTTATACCGTTTCATTTAAGAAGCTAACACACTCGTCAATAGGGCGAGATAAAAACTCGCCTTCCCAGTCAATACCTCTGATTCTATTGTTAATATTTTGAAAATCAGCTTTATCATAAATATAGCGGAGCCGCGGCGCGTGATCTAGTAACGTAGTTTCAAATGATTTTGCATCTATCAACAAAGCAGGGTGGTAAGTATCAATGGGTGTAAGAGGATCGGTGCACTCGGATACATAGATTAATTGGTTCGAAAAAACTAAATCTAATAGTCTGTTCTGTTTGTTAAGTATGCCGTTAAACTGATGCAGGCATAATGCGCTCATTTCGTCCGTTAGCGAATACTCATCCGAAGAACTCATGCAAGTACTATTAAAACTACTAGTATCTGTAGGTTGCCAAACAATACCGCTTAAATTAAAATCACCAATAACCAAAAAAGCATCGGAAGGGTTGACTGATGACGCATAATTTAATTTTGTGAGGAAGTTTGCCAATTGATTACTAAATGACAAGCCGTTATTCTGCTCGCACAAATAAATAACACAGAGATACAAATCAATCCACTTACGTGTATTTGCTTGTTTGATGCGTACACTTATCCAAAGGTCTTCTGCTGTTGAGTTAAATTGCGGCAGCAACTTAACTTGCAAATGTTTACGTGTAGCTATTAAAACAACACCGCCCTTTGTTTGACCCGTTAAACTATAATCACGGTCACGTCGCCAAACTAGGTACCGATCATCCAGGAACTCGGATTCAGATATGCTGTCTTCTAACCACGTCTCAGTAAATATAATTACATCATAAGAATTCATACAGACTTTACGATAAACTTCATTAGTTTTTGTTCTTAGACCACGGACGTTCTGATAATAAATACTTAAATTATAGATATTAT
This sequence comes from Leptidea sinapis, assembly GCF_905404315.1. NCBI lineage: Eukaryota > Metazoa > Arthropoda > Insecta > Lepidoptera > Pieridae > Leptidea > Leptidea sinapis. Next base: position 629,649 of record NC_066300.1, on the reverse strand, counting down.
AAGACATTATCAATACTATTACTTAAAAACATAATACGAATCATTTTAATAATAATTTTAAAGGTATGCGGTGTTGTTTTACTCGTGCATTTATTAGATAAATACGTAATTTTAAGAAATTGCGGGTAGATTCTAAATACTGTGTCTAAGTAAGAACAGTGAGGCATACGATGAAGATGGCAATTATAGGCAAAACTCATATGGGTAAGCGAGACAAACATATTGTACGTTTTAGTTATCGAAATGAACAAAGTAACAAAGTTGTAAAAGTGACCGGTTATAAGCAAGTCAGGGGTGCAAAACAATTTATAACTTATCAATCCTGAAATATTATACACAAACGATAAATTATTAATGATAAAGGTTACACTTAGGTAATGGGGATGTCCACATTTTAAACAATCTTGTTTAAATCATTTTCTTGGCGTATAACAAACACTCTCGATGTCTCATCACGGCGCACATGAATTTTACTATGTTTAACCCACACAAATTTATAATTCTTCTCATGAGCAACGTTTTTGGCAGATGTTAAAAGCTTCTTAAGGTCCATACTGAGGTGGTCATTAATATATATTTTCTTTATTGATCCTGTGAAGCCAATATCCGTGGTCGTCACCTTTTCCGCCCTAGCCGCTGCGATGAAGTCTTCTTTTACATATCTGTTTAAAAAGCTGACGATTATCAGCTTTTCCTTTGAATTGTGCATAGGAACCCTAGATATATAGTTGATTTGAGCCCTTGGCACAACATGATTGATCTTCGTGCTGACTTTGTCTAGGATTGTGAATAAATTTTCATCTTTTTTGATAGGGATACCCTTGATTTCCACATTATTAAGACGCGATCTTTGTTCCATCGAAGATAGTGCGAGCTTCGTCTTAGACAACTCACTCTGAAGGCATATTACCGTATCCTGTAATTTTTCAACACTACTGACTCTGGATTTAACGCTCGTTATTCTACCACTCAGGTCGTCTACTTTTTGGCTCGTGTACACACACGTGTCATTAAGATTCATACAGTTCCTTTTTGATGGTTCGTATATCTTCTCTCAATGCAAGCACGCTGGACAGCTGGCGCTTCATATCACGGAGCTCCTTCATGATAGTTTCAAGAGAAGCAGGTTCGGTGGGCAGCGGCGTGGTGGATGATAGCCCGCGACACGTTGCACATTTCCATTGCGATCTTTTTTCTGATCCATAGCGCCTCCATGTGGTTTCCGATATGTTAGCACACCCAAAGCATAGTAGGTTATGGCAAAGAGAACACTGTACCCCATCATTAAACTTTTCATTGCAAATTGCACACTCAGACATATTGCAGTTGCAAAATTTTGAACCAAAGGTTGAAAATATATGTTATTCCGCCGGTATGTTGGAAGGACGGTAACAGGCGGTATGTGTAAGCTTAGCGAGTGTTCACGCGAGACTGAAGAATTATATGTTGTCTTTATGTTGGTGTTCCTGTCGAGTCGTTCTGTGAAGTTCCTATCGTTTTTCTTTCATATTTGTGATATTTCATATGTTAGCATGCCGAAAATAATTCAAAGTAACGAAAGAAATGTTATACTATCGGTGCGTGATTTCTGTGAAAGAGAAAAAGTAAATAATGCTCCTTTAATTCCATTAGGAAATGTTCGTCAACGAGTTGCCGCCATGACGGGTATGTAAATTAGGGTTACCGATCTTTAGTATTTTTCCCAATTTTAGTGGAAACTTGATGTCCTAGCGTTACCGCCATCGGTGCATAATTTCTTTCGCGTCAACTTTGATTTTCTCTCACCATAAATGACTGCTTGTTGTTGTTCTTGCGAGTACAGTAACTTTTTTGTGATGTTTTTTGTATTTTTTATTCTTATAGTAATATAATCAATCATTTGCTTCAATTAGATATACCAGTTCTATGTTCTTTATATTTGTTTTTTAATATATTATTTATGATTTCATCATTGAATAGAGTCATCATTGTCAATTGGTATAAGTCGCCTTGAGTAGTTTTAATTTGAATAAATAAATAATATAAATGCCAAGCTGACCACTATTTTTTTTGTTAGTTAGAACTACAATTTTTGCTTGGTAGCATTTGATACGATTAGGTTAAAATGTAAATAGGAACATTATTGGTAAGATACACAGCTATTTTTAATTAAAAATTAAATAGGCTTTATAAAATAAAACTTTTTTCTTGTTTCAGGAATATCTGAAAAAACCGTAAGCACCATAACTAAAGAAGGTAAAGTTGCGTTATCCACTTTTCAAAAAATTTGTACGCCCAGAAAAAAACGCATCCAAGAAACTGTACTTGCCCGGTACTTTCCCCGGGGCATAAAAAGAATAGGGGAGTTCCGGCCCATGGGTGTCGTAAGAGGCGACTATAGTCTCTATAGTACTCGCATAGGTTAGTGTCGAGGACCGGAGGCCAAACCCCCCCCCCCCCCCCACCCCAACAAAGATTATGAAAGCAGTCCCTAAAGAGATAGTACCCCAGGAGGGTACCGGCTCTACCAGAGTCGGAGAATCCCTCCCCGAGCACTCTAGCTCGGGCTGCCCTTCGTATTCTGGGGAGGTCACAGTACCGCGCATGACCAAGGACAAACGAGGCAGTAACACCACGGCACCCCGCTCCACACTCAACGTGGACTTTTGCAATGTCAAGGGAATTCACTCCAACTTAAACGCCGTCCACCACCACCTTGAGACGGTGAAGCCGGCCTTGTGTTTCCTTACGGAGACGCAGATATCTCGACCTAGCGATACGTCATATTTAACGTACCCCGGGTACAAAATTGAGCACAATTTTTTGCCTCATGCCGGGGTATGTGTGTACGTTAGGGAAGATATCTGCTGTCGCCGTCTCGGCAATTTTGAGGGTAGGGACCTGTCCACTCTCTGGCTCCGCGTAGATTTAGAGGACCGCGTCCGCATCTATGCGTGTGGCCACAGGTCCCATAGTGGTAATGCAGAAACTGATCATCTCATGGGCTGCGTTCAAGCGGCAATTGACGACGTGCTTGCACAGATCCCCTCCGCTGAAATCGTAGTCTTGGGTGATTTCAACGGGCACAATGCCGAATGGCTTGGATCACGTACAACAGACTACGCAGGGCGATCTGTGCATAATTTTGCATTGGCGTACGATCTGTCCCAATTGGTTGAGTCGCCAACGCGGCTCCCGGATAGCCACATGCCGTCCTTATTAGATCTTCTGCTGACTACAGATCCCGATGGTTACCAAGTCATTGTCGACGCCCCTCTCGGAACGTCCGACCATTGCCTGGTCAGGAGTGTAGTGCCTATACGACGCCCACGTCGCAGACCACCAGCGACCCGCCGCGTTTGGCACTACAAGTCAGCAGATTGGGATAGGATGCGTTCCTTTTTTGCATCCTACCCTTGGAGCAGGGTTTGTTTTCCTTCGGATGATCCTTGTGCCTGCGCCGTTGCAGTAGCCGATGTGATACTACAGGGCATGGATAATTTTATACCAAGCTCTGTAGTACCGATCGGTGGCAGGTCACAGCCCTGGTTCGATGCGTCAGTTAAAGCAGCATCTGACTGCAAAAAACAGGCGTATCGAACTTGGGTTGCGGCGCTGGGCACAAAGGATCCGAACTGCATAGTTCTAAAGAGGAAATACAACCGTGCTTCCAGATTTTTTAAGCGGCAAATCGCCCGTGCAAAGTCAAAACACGTCGTCAAAATCGGCGAGCAGCTTTCCAGTTACCCGATCGGAACACGCAAGTTCTGGTCGTTGTCGAAAGCTGCTCTTGGTAACTTCAGCCAGCCGTTCATGCCGCCGTTGCACATGAGGAATGACACCCTGGCCCATACGGCAAAAGAGAAAGCCGATCTCCTGTGCGCTCTTTTCACCTCCAACTCGACTCTTGACGACAACGGAAAAACACCGCCGACTATCCCGCGGTGTCAGAGCTCTATGCCTGAAGTACAGTTCAGACAGAAAACTGTTAGGCGAGCTCTGTTTTCGTTGGACGTCAGGAAGTCGAGCGGGCCGGATGGCATTTCTCCAATCGTGCTTAGAACGTGTGCCCCTGAGTTGACGCCGGTGCTAACGCGTTTATTCCGGCACTCTTATTCCAAAGGCGTAGTCCCTGACTCATGGAAGTCAGCCCTTGTCCATCCGACCCAAAAAAAAGGAGACAGTTCGGATCCGGCAAACTACAGGCCTATTGCTATTACCTCCCTGCTCTCCAAAATCATGGAGAGCATAATTAGCCGTCAGCTCTTGGTATACCTAGGGGGTCACCAGTTGATCAACGACCGACAATACGGGTTTCGCCATGGTCGGTCGCCAGGTGATCTTCTGGTATACCTAACACATAGATGGGCTGCGGCTATTGAAAGCAAGGGGGAAGGCCTGGCAGTTGGTCTGGATATAGCGAAGGCCTTTGATCATGTATGGCACAAGGCGCTCCTCTCTAAACTTCCATCATTTGGGCTTCCCGAGAGCTTGTGCAAGTGGACCTCCAGCTTCCTCACTGGGCGCAGCATACAGGTCGTTGTCGACGGACATTGCTCGAACCCGAAGCCCATGAATGCTGGAGTGCCCCAAGGCTGTGTGCTATCTCCTACGCTGTTTCTTCTGCATATCAATGATATGTTGGACACCTCCAACATTCATTGCTATGC